>NC_139557.1:46942879-47542879 GCF_965112155.1 Podarcis liolepis
TGTGCCGAAAAATAATATTGAGTGGAAGGAGAAAGGGAAAAGCTGTCCTGTAGCTGGAGGAATAGTGCAGGGATGCAACTCATTGACATGTAGTCATGCTGGCCACATGACCCGGAAGCTGTACGCCGGCTCCCTCAGCCAATAAAGCGAGATGAGCGCCGCAACCCCAGAGTCAGCCACGACTGGACCTAATGGTCAGGGGTACCTTTATCTTTACCTTCTACTCTTTTATGATCTGTAATATGTTATGTTTTTGTTTGTTTGTTTCTATATTTGCTTGGGTAGTAAAAAAAAAATAGTTTGCATGTTTAGTTTTCCCTTTTCTTTCCATAATAATATTATTCTACTACTGATTATCAGTTTGTTGTATTCATATTTGGTTTATCCTATGTTTCGTTTTGTGTATGTGTGCATTGCAATCTTAATATGAAAATGACCATATGAATCTAAGAGCAAAAAGATAACTGTTTTACTTGCCTTATAATTCGCACCAACTTTTTTACCATGTTCTCATTAAGATTTAGTAGGGATGTGGGAGGTGAGGAAATATTGCTTCTCGGGGCCTGACTTGGCTGACAAGCTGCACATTGGCCATCGCTGCAGTAGCTATTCATTGCTCTAACTAGTGTCCTTTGTAGTAATCTGATCTTTTGTCATTTGTGTTCCATCCTCTAGTTTTTCTCTCTTCCAATTATTGATTTTGCCATCTGTACAGCCAGTCAAGCTCATCTTGTTTTATATCTTGTGGTTTTCATTTATTATGTACATTTTGTTCTTTTTTTAAAAAAAATAAATCTGTTAGATCATGCTCCCATCATTATTCATGTTGACTTTTCTAATTTCATTTATCCTGAATGTTCTTGCCCTCATCCCCCCCATTCAACCAGGAATTTAATATTCAGCCAATAGATGAGTGTACTGCACGTGCAAAATGTTAAAAGCAAACTTCACATCAAATGAAACTGGGCTGATAGCATTTCCATTACAAATTTAATTCTTATCTTAGATTCCCAAAGCTTCAGTTATCTGTCAAATTAATCCTGCCCTAATTCTAGGTGAGTCATCCTGAAGAAAACCTAGGTTCATCCGTCGTACACAAGCATAACTTTTTACCATTACCTTTATTTCCAAATTTCTGAGTACTCCTGGTCCTCTGATAGCCAAAATAGCATCCTTCACTCACATAAGGGAGCTATCAGACAAGGTCAGTGTCAGCCAGCTTGGGGTGCATTTAGATATGATTAGTGCATTAGTTTTTCTGTTTACAATGCAGGAGGTTACCATGGGGGTGGTTTGTGTGCAAGGGGGACGGGTGGCTAAAAAGATGTGGGGGAGGCATAGACATGAGGGTGAAGCAACGATGAAAGCTGGGCTGAGGAGAGAAGTGGCTTCAGAAATAGGGTTGGGAAGGCAGAAAGCAAACTTCCTAGTTGCATGGGATGGGGAGGTCTGGGAGGATTCATATGGGGGAGTGCCCAGGGATTGGTGAGCAGAGCAAGCAGGGGCACAGCCCCTAGTTCAGTAATATAGGCATTTATAAGCATGCCTTGCCCTAGTATATGTATCTTTTTTCACTTTACTTGGGTGGAGAACCACACTGCAAGCTTTGGAGAAGTGTGAATAGTTCTAGCTGCTATTTGTGCCCATTTTCCCTTCCCAGTGTGCCTTTGGAAAGAATGCTAGCAGGTTTAAAAACAAAGAAGAGGGGAGGAAGTGATAATGTCATCCACCAGAACTGCCAGTCCCTCTTCTGAAACCATTTTGTGGGTCAAATCACAGCCTTTAAAATGGAACTGAAACAGACAGCTCCGATTTCCCATCTCACTCCTAACTGCATGGACTTCCCAGATGACAGGACCACCACCACCGTCCCTCAGCCTCACTGATGTGATCCAAAGGAAATCAGAGCAATGCTTTTGGCACCAGCTTGGCTGGTTGCCAAAAGGAGGTGTACAAGGAACCATCCAACCATCTAATGGACCATCTTCTGGAAATTCGCTGTCTCACTGAGGGTTTGAGACAGGTCAGCTACCCTCACCTGGTTTAGCTGGCCACTCAAAGCCATTTCTCTGGATGTGGCCACTGTTGCTTGCCGACAGCTTCTAGAAGTCACAGGTGAGAGCTGAGTGCAGGGTGGGGTACAAACTACCCCAGAAGAAGCATCATGTATCCCCCCTCTGACCAGAGGGACTACCCATCCCCTAACAGAATACACCCCAGACCATTTCTATACCCCTTAACATATAATATAAACTGCCCGTTTTATACTGTAAACCACCGTGTGATATTTGGGTGAAGGGTAGGATATAAAATTAATAAATAATAGTAATAAGAAAAAGTCACCCATTACAGTCCTTAGTTAGTATGTCACGGGTGAACTTGTGGGGCAGTGCAAAATGCAAGGAGAAGCTCTTGAAATATCTCTCAGGTGTGGATATGTAAGTTATATACTGAATCATAGTCAAATACAGTGGTACCTCGGGTTACAGACGCTTCAGGTTACATATACTTCAGGTTACAAACTACGCTAACCCAGAAATAATACCTTGGGTTAAGAACTTTGCTTCAGGATGAGAACAGAAATCGTGCTCCGGCGGTGTGGCGGCAGCAGGAGACCCCATTAGCTAAAGTGGTACCTCCTGTTAAGAACAGTTTCAGGTTAAGAATGGACCTCCAGAATGAATTAAGTTCTTAACCAGAGGTACCACTGTATATAAATGTATATATGCACCTGTAATGGAATTGAACTTGGCCAGAAGCTTCAAGGGTTCCCACACAGGCGATAAATGGAAACCATAGTGCCACAACATCTTTTTTAATTTAAAAACCTTGTTTGCAGCACCTGCTGACTATGCTTTCATATAATTATGGTTTCTTATCATAGATATCAATCCATGGCTGATTAGAAGGCTGCATTAGAGATGTATGTGCCACACACAATTTTGCTGCAATGTACATCTGCATAATAAGATCTTTAGGCAGGAACCAAGGGCCAAAAGGTTTCAAATTATCATAGCTTTAGGAAAGGGGTGTAGTGGGACTCCAAATCCCATCAGTCCCAGCTAGCATAGCCAATGGGTAGGGATAATGGGACTTGATGGGACTTGTAACCCATCAATCTCTGGTTGCTCATCCATATTTTAGGAAATGCTTGCAGCGTAAGGTGGAGAAATTCATGGCCAGAATCAGCAACTATGTACTAGATGGCCTCCCATCTTGAACATGCCCACCCAAGATAGAAGTATCCAAGACAGTACATTTCCGAGCACAATTCAAAGTGTTGGTGCTGACCTTTAAAGCCCTAAACGGCCCCCCATTGTTCAGCCCGGACACTGAGATCCAGCGCCAAGGGCCTTCTGGCGGTTCCCTCATTGCGAGAAGTAAGGTTACAGGGAACCAGGCAGAGGGCCTTCTCGGTAGTGGCGCCTGCCCTGTGGAACACCCTCCCAGCAGATGTCAAAGCAATAAACAACTATTTTACTTTTAAAAGACAACTGAAGGCAGCCCTCTTTAGGGAAGTTTTTAATGTTTGATGCTGTACTGTTTTTAATATTCAATTGGAAGCCGCCCAGAGTGGCTGGGGAAACCCAGCCAGATGGGCGGGGTATAAATAATAAATTATTATTATTATATATTATTATGATGAACCAGTTGGTCCATAACCCAACCAACTTTATTAACTAGAGTTTTGATGACCGATGTATGGGGGGGGGGAAATGAATGGTACAGGGAAGACTTTTGACTCTTTCTTTCTTTCCTTTACACAAAAGAGCCCATTTCCCAATGAAGCCTTATATTTTTGTAATAGTATCATTTCCAGATAAAACTCAAGTTTTTCTAAAGTTTTTCACCAAGATAGGAATGTTGATTATTCAGAAAAATTGTTGTATTTTTAAAAAACAATATAAAATTAAAGACATGTTAACATTCAGCAAAAATGTTTTCTTAAGTTTTGTTCTTTCTAATTTGGTTCATTGCTTTCTTCTAGGGAAAATTAATTAAAAATATGTTCGTTAAGTCATGCAGCAAGTCTCTGCTATGCAAATAATAAAGATTAATGATGGAAAGTGCTAAAATACTTGCTCTACTAGAGAAGAAAGAAGAAATCATTGAAATAAAGAAATTGCATAGTAGAATGCAAATATAACTCAACCTTCAAAAAAGTTTTGCACAGAGTAGAACCTCGGCTAAATGAACTGAATCGTAGTAAAATCTATCTTTGTAAAATGTGACTTAAAATAAGATGGTGTGTGGCAAGTTTTACAGATGACAATTCCTGCATCCATCACTCACGGCATCCTTCCACCCACAAACCTCAAGTTCCTTACTTTTTACCACTAGTTATAAAGCACAAGATTGCTTCTGTATTATTGCAGAGCAGTTACCTCTAGCAGTTGCCACTGGATCCTGAATAGATTTCCCAAATGAAAGACACACTGACTGAGGTAGATATCCCAGGAAAACCAGTATCTGACAGGGTAGGTGGGGAGGGCACTATCATATTGTTTTGGCTGTTTTATTCATTGACTGAACCAAGGGGATTGCTACTTAAATATTCAGGTCACGTGCTCATGACACAAAATTTGCATATGCTGAATTATGCCTATAGATCAGAGATCAGCAAACTTTTTCAGCAAGGGGCTGGTCAACTGTCCCTCAGACCTTGTGGGGGGCCAGACTATATTTTGAAAAAATAAATAAATGAACAAGTTCATATTCCCTACAAATAACCCAGAGATGCATTTTAAATAAAAGGACACATTCTACTCATGTAAAAACACACCAATTCCTGGGCCATCTGCGGGCCAGAGTTAGAAGGCAATTGGACCGGATCCTGCCCCCGGGCCTTAGTTTGCCTACCCATGCTATAGATGGAAATTTAGGCTGACTTCTAGAGGGAAGAGAAACTAGCCATTGCTCTCAGAATATATGGGGTTTAAGGGGATTTTTAGGGACCTCAAAACTCCTACAGCTCCTCCTCAGGGTCTGACCGCCCCCTCCATGACACCTTCACAGGATGCACTAACATACTCTCCATCATGTCGCTGTGGAAAGCTGGGATGCACATCTTCCAGGACACACTCCCATGTGAGTTATGTGACCCATGTGCCCAAACATCTTTCAGGGCTGTGGCACCAAAAAACTGAGTGTCCCGATTTAATCAGGGTAGTTGAGGGGTATGTATTAAACATAAGCCGCACTCCCTGGGCTTCCATGGGACCAGATCCAGGGTGGATGGCCTTGATTTGGTTTCCCTGGATCAAGGCCAGTGTGCACTGTTGTTGTTGCTGAACAGTCATGGGGTTATCATCAGCAGGCATGCAGCACCTGCATGTTAAACAATCTAACTTCATCTGCATTAGGGTACAAGACAGATATAGGAGACTAGCTTTCCTCAACCATGGATCCCCAGATGTTCTTGAACTACAGCTCCCATCATCCCTGACCGCTGGCCATGCTGGCCAGGGATTATGGGAGTTGTAGTCCAACAACATATAGGAACCCAAGGATGAAAAAGCCTAGACTAGGCTATATTTATTCAACCCAATCTAGCAAGGAAGAACCACACACAGAAACCCTGTTTTCCTTATATATAGCCAACAAAGACATGCATCAGGATTCGGATCCATATCCACATTTGGTGTTCAGTCAGGACCCACTGCACCTTCTGGATAAGTTCTGAGTTTCATCAGCATGCCAAAGGATAGTGCTATTGTACTCAGTTCTCCTTGCGAGCTTCCCACAGACATCTTCCCACTGTGAGAACAGGATACTGGACCTGATGGGTCTTTGGGCTGATGAACATTATGTTTTTATGTTCTAAAATGGACAGCCTTCATATCAGTCTATTCCCCCCCTCCCACACTCATTAAAATTCATTTATAATGGGGGAGGGGGTTCATTTCTTGGGGATGTGCCATCATCCACAATAGTCTTCTTACAATGCAGTGTTATACATGCCTACTGAAAAAGTGAGCTTTACTGTTTTCAAAGGAGCTTTCTCACAGGTAAGTGGGTCTATGATTGCAGACTGACTTAAAAAAAATGGAACGATGAGAAATTATGGAAGTGAATCTGGACAATGATCCTTATTATATGATGCGGGAAATTTTTCAGAGCTGTTCGGACCACTAGTGCCTTTGAAAACGACCTGAGATTTGTTCCAGTACAAAAATAAAAATAAAATCCAAACAAGTGTGGAGCCTGAAATATCTGATGGCTTTGAATTTGCTTTCAAACTGCATAGCACTTATGCCTGGTTCTGTCTGGAAAGCATTTTCCCGATAATGTGCATTAAGATGGTTATATGAAAATAAATTGCATTACGCTGTATTGCAATGTTTTCAAATTTGACATTATGTTAGCCTAACTGTGTAATTTTCTCCAATACTCTAATGACATTCTGCTACACTTTGCTCTGTGGCTATTTCCTCCCCTTCTGCTCCTGGTTTCTTATTTGGTTCCTGGAAGAAATTCACAAGATTTCCCAGCACACGTAAATAAGATCTGGCTTGTTCTTTGCTATGGACGCAGAGTCTAGGTTTTGTTTCAGCTGCCTAAATCTAATAAGCATCTATTGGGATAGTAACTTTTGAAGTTGAATTTCACTATTAAACTTGGCAGTGGTTGCTGCAGAAAGAAGAGGAACTGCACTCAGAGAAGACAGAGACATGCTGCAATCTTCCAAGGGGACCTGTCCCAAGTAAACATGTAGAGGATTACAGCTTCAGTCAACAGCAGCATTTATCAAATAAATACTTACTTGGAAGCTGGGATCTTATCAGCAACTTGCGTGCAAATAAGACATACTCTCCAGTAACCTGTAATTATTTTGCCTAGGATTTATAATGCATCTCTTTGTGCATATATTGGGGATAATGCTGTCCGGCCTTACCCTTCCATTATTCACATTCATGAAATGATTCAATTTTATATGTCATTTATGGACATCTAATTTAACTTCCAGCATGATCTAATACCTAGCCTTGGTCTCTGGTTAAAATATTCGTTTTAACTAGCCACTTGCTTCCTTTAAAAAAATATTGTTTACAGCCGAGATAATATGCATTAAGTGGGAATATATTAAAGACTACAGCCAGGATTTATACAGAGCGATTGCAAGTGCTATTCTTCAGCTTAATGTTGTCAGTTAGCCTAGCAATCTCTAGCAGCAGGCATAAATACCAAAGACACCTGCAAAGGAGATGGATAATACATGGCTTCAAGTTTGGGGAGGGAGAAAGGTTGTTGTGTGTTTTCAGAAATGTGGGGAAATGGGGTCCTCTGAACCTGGAATGACAGGTGGCTTTTCTGTGTGATAAAAATAATAGCTAAACTATTTAAAAATGCATAAATATAGTAAACCCCCCTCCACTTACACACACACACACACGTATCAATATTTCTGGAACAGATGGCACTTTTCTGCTCACAATCTGTTCTTCCAATTTCATGTGAATTTCTGTTTGATTGGAAAGGAGTATCAGATGTTGCGTAATCATCAATGACCCTTAAAAAAATTCCGTTGAATGTGTGTCAATGGTGCTATACAAAGGAACATTGGGAGCTACCTTATTCTGAGTCAGACCCATTGATTCATCCAGCTCAATACTGTCTGCATCTCTTCATGTATGAGCTTCCCAGACCTACTTGGAGATGGTGGGGATTGAACCTGCATCAAAGGGAGATGCAGGTACCACCGAGCAACGCCCCTCTCCGCAGCTGGCAGTACAGCAATTTCACAGCGATGCAGTGACTTTTGGAAACTGTGAGATAACAGCTTCTCCTGGGACATGACGGGAAACATCAATAGTTGCAGGAATATAGGATACAACACCATATACGGATGGGGAAACCTCATGGGAAAAAACTGTCACACGCAGGAAAGAATAAGGATTACAGTTCCTCACTTAGAACTTTATAAATTACCTATTATACCAACACGAATAGAAATCACAAGATTGTAGCTGTTATTTAAGGGATTACATATCTGAATGGAATGCAATGGAAATTGCGTGCTGAGGTCCCCCAAAACCCCCACCCCAATAACTCAGACATCACACGTAATTTTTGTTTAAGGTTTTTGGCATAATTTTGGCCACAACTTTATTTTTATACAAATTGAGAGTGGTTGCTTAGGCATTGGTTATGACTACCTGTCCCCCCCCGCCTTGGGGGGACAGCACTGACTCCGTAGCCAGTCCCGGAGGAAGCATGGTCAGAGTCAGATGGAGCTGCGTCACAGACTCTCACTGCTCCGCGCATGTTCCTTGAAGCTTACGCGGCCCGCACCCTGCCGTCAGGGTTTGGACGAGGGGGATGGTAAGCTTCAGAATTCCTTTAACGGAATACCCGTCTGCAGCAGCATTGGAGGGGCAGGCACAGCCAATCCATACCCCTCCACCAACCAATTTTAACCAATGCCTAACCGCCAACCTTAAGAGGGACGCAGGTGGCGCTGTGGGTAAAAGCCTCAGCGCCTAGGGCTTGCCGATCGAAAGGTCGGCGGTTCGAATCCCTGCGGCGGGGTGCGCTCCCGTCGTTCGGTCCCAGCGCCTGCCAACCTAGCAGTTCGAAAGCACCTCCGGGTGCAAGTAGATAAATAGGGACTGCTTACCAGCGGGAAGGTAAACGGCGTTTCCGTGTGCGGCTCTGGCTCGCCAGAGCAGCGATGTCACGCTGGCCACGTGACCCGGAAGTGTCTTCGGACAGCGCTGGCCCACGGCCTCTTGAGTGAGATGGGCGCACAACCCTAGAGTCTGGCAAGACTGGCCCGTACGGGCAGGGGTACCTTTACCTAACCGCCAACCTTACAAGTTGTGACGATTTGCTAAGCAGTAGGCAAAACCCAAAAGGCACGCACTAATCAGCCAATTGGACAAATTCCTACTGGGCCCCCGCACCAAGGCGAACGACCCCATGACAGGCAGAGCAAGGTCAAAGCGCAAGCCCAAGCAAGGGAGGGCGGGCGGGAGATCCGATGTCCACAGCGAAAGAGAAAGAGAAAGCTGTGGACCCTGCTTATATATGGGGATTAATCCCACCCCTAAATTGGCAACATCAATTTTGCCCCAGTAACAACTTCTTCCAATCTGCTCCAGCCCATTGCCATCAATGGCCTGGTCACTAACTGGGGGTTTTGTTCGGCCCCATCCGCAACACGTGCTCTCTCTTTTATGAGAACACGCTTTGCGTGCTGAGGTCCCCCAAAACCCCCACCCCAATAACTCAGACATCACACGTAATTTTTGTTTAAGGTTTTTGGCATAATTTTGGCCACAACTTTATTTTTATACAAATTGAGAGTGGTTGCTTAGGCATTGGTTATGACTACCTGTCCCCCCCCGCCTTGGGGGGACAGCACTGACTCCGTAGCCAGTCCCGGAGGAAGCATGGTCAGAGTCAGATGGAGCTGCGTCACAGACTCTCACTGCTCCGCGCATGTTCCTTGAAGCTTACGCGGCCCGCACCCTGCCGTCAGGGTTTGGACGAGGGGGATGGTAAGCTTCAGAATTCCTTTAACGGAATACCCGTCTGCAGCAGCATTGGAGGGGCAGGCACAGCCAATCCATACCCCTCCACCAACCAATTTTAACCAATGCCTAACCGCCATTCGAGCTCTTACGCTCGCCGCCAACCACTCACAAATTAAGCCACACCCTCAGCCTGGACACCATAGCATCCAACCACACATCATTCCCAACTGGCGAGAGATGAACCCCGTCATCCCTATAAAATTCAATCGCCTTGAATGAAATCAGAGGGTGAGGGATCACAGACCCGCCCAGATTCACCACCAGCTTGCTTGCCGCAGAATTAATCCGCTTCCTTACACGTTCAGTGGCGGCTGGGCAAGGACTACCTCGCCAAATGTGGCGTTGCAATAGCTGTGACCAAATTAGCTTAGTTGACGGCACCAGTGCCGCCAGCTCCCCAAGGTCCTGTAATATGGCAGCACGCAGCCCATAGCAGGAAGAGGAAACCATATCGTTCTCCCCGAGCTGCACCATGATCGCCGAAGGAGGGCCAAACCGTAGGACACGCCATTGCATGAGAGGTAAGAATTCCCTCCACAGCATCCCCCTTCTGGAGATCCAGGACACCTGTACGTGCTGTGGAAAGCCCAGGCCATCGCCCAGTCCAGACTGACGAGCTCTGTCCGCAGCCCAATGCACAATACTGTGCCCTACTATCCAGATACGGATAGCAGCCCGACCTGAAGAATTTTATTATTCTTTATTTTATTTTATTTATTTTATTTTATTATTTTACACTTCCTTATTAACATGCTTACCGGCCTCTTTGGTGGTAGTTTGTCTAGGCACTGGTTCCTGACTAGCTGCACCTGACCTCAGCAGGGCAGCACTGACGACTGGGCCCCACCATATCGTCAGTACCAGCAACATTGTGGGGGAGCCATGAATCCCAAGGCAATCGCATCCCGCCAGGTGTCGTTCCCCATAGGGGGAAGATGCACCCCCCATCTGCCCCAAAGAGGGGAACAGTCTTGGAGAAAATAGCAGGGTGCAATATCACAGAACCACCTAAAGCAAGGACCTATTTTATATTATTTGTTATTTTATTTTATATGTTATTTTATTTTATTTTATTTACTTTATTTATTTTATTTTATTTTCCACCGCCATATTAACATGCTTTCTGGCCTGCTCGGTGGTAGTTTGTCTAGGCATTGGTTCCCGACTAGCTGCATCTGACCTCAGCAGAGCAGCACTGACTGGGCCCCACCATATCGTCAGAACAAGTAAACAGCGTGGGGGAGCAATGAACCAGGATCAGACTCAAGCTCACCCCAAATGCTCCCAGGGACTCTTGCGTGGCCCTACCCCTCGAAAGGGGGTTGACAAAGCATGGCAAATCCTTGGTTTCCTTTAATGGAATATCTTTGCGCATTGGAGGGGACAGGTGCTCCAACCCCCCTTCCAGACCACCTTGAACCAAATGCCTTAAATTATTTTGAGTCCAGGGAGAGCTGCCATCAACTCAAACCAAGCACTCTTGCATGCAGGAATGCAAACTTATGCTGGAGGAAGACGGCAAATCATTCCCGCCTAGCTGTACCACCAGCACTGCGGGAGGACCTGCACAGGTCACACTCGACCGCACCAAAGGAAGGACGTCCTCCCAAAGCATTCCCCATCTGGACATCCAGCCTATGTTCACATGGGCAGGAAGACTGAGATGGCGCCCCAGTCCAGACTTGTCAGCGCGCTTGCCAGCCCAGTCTACAATGCTGTGGCCCAAATGTGCACAGCTGCTCCTATGAGAAAAGGAAATAACAGACAAGCATCAGCACAGACATCATTGTGACACTTCCTGATATAACCCTTGTCAGCGTCAGACTTCCAATGACCCGTATTCAAAATCCTGTCTACTGACAGGCCCCCAGTGTGCAGCCGTTGCAGCAGCCCTATTCGGAAGGAATGAGGCATGTCTAGTGGTAGGCAAGCCGCAGGCCGTGATAACTGGTGCACGATGTAAGCACATTAATGCCTGGCTAATGGGAACCCATTTTCATGCACTAGGAGTGGGCCAGCCCCCAGGGGAATGAAAAGCCAAATTTTTCTGGTATCCATAACCGTGCAAGGGCCCTCCTCATCTGTAATGGGAAGCCTGATTGTGGCACTCCTGCCCACTAAGTCTGTTTTAGAGTTCCCAACTCTAATGACAAGCTCCAAAGCAGATAAGGAAAAGTCCTGAAGCAATAAGCCTTCAGACTCTCAGTCCTGTGCTGGCTCCAACAACCATTTCCCCAACCCTCAGTGCCCAAAATGCAATGGAATACTGAAAGGAGTCTCGCCTTGATCTTTTACCAGCAGACAAGTTTTAACTTGTTGCAGATCCTGCATAGGTAAAATTGACCGACTTCCTGCCCACTGTCCTATGAGGTTGGAGCCTATTCCAACCTTCCAAGGCCCTGCGCATTACAAACTTTATGCAAGGGTCTCTGAAATAAAAAGCTTCAGTATAACAGACATTGCAGCGGACTGAATTCTTATAGTTATAACAGCACGCCCAATCTGCGGCAGGTGGACCAAATACTGCAGGATCTGCTCAAAGGATGGGGCCAGTTCATCTGAATGGCCGAGGACTGCCAGCTTAAGGCTAAGAAATCCATCCAGGCCTTCCCATAAGAGCTAAAAGCAGAAGGGGAAATGGAAGCTGCTGCTCTCTGTAATTACTAATTGTTGTCAAAATGCCACAGGTGGTCTGGAAAAGTCAGGCAATAGCTGAGTGTCTGGAGCCCAGGATCTGAAGCGCTCAATCTGAAAATGGGATAGAGTGTCAGAGACATCATTAGAGGATCCCGTAATCAGGAGAGCAGAAAGCACAATATTAAACCTTAAGCAGTGCAGCTCAAAAGCGTGAGCGGAGGGGCGGAGACTCTGCTGGAGCGTGAGGACTGTTTAGCCAAGACGCTCACCACTACCTGGTTATCAGACCAAAAGCAGATCCAATGGTCACTGAAACTCCTCGGGCCACATGTGAACTGCTACTACAATGGGGAAAACTCAAAAGTTAGGTCACATGATTGCCTCACCATACCGGGCTTGAGGCCATAGCTTTGCACACCAGCAGCCCCTGAAATAATAATAAAAAAAAATAAAATAAAATAAAAAACCAAAGGGCAAAGATCCAGCAGCATCAGCATGAACCTGAAAATCCCTGTGCAAGTATCCTGCCATGGCCAACTACTATTGCATACATATAGGAATTGCAACCATTGCATGAGATCCCATTGCATGAGAAAGGTAAGGGGACCTCAACATTTAGGAATTGCAACCGTTGCATGAGAAAGGTAAGGGGACCTCAGGCCGCAGGCAGCCTAGCCTAGTGGGAAGGGAAGGGGCGGCCTGGGGCAACCACTCTGCATGCAAGATTAATTAAGTGACCCAGCAAGATCGGATCTGATGAAGCATCACTTGCTACAGAGGAAGTATTACAAAATAACTTCCTTCAAGGCAGACAGCTTCTCCATAGGCAAGTGGTATGTTGTAGCAACGATATCCAACTGGATCCCTAAATAAAATGGAATATGGGCAAAAGGTATTGAGCTATTGCTTGCCAGCTTCCAGCCCCGCTTGGGCAGGGGGCATCTTGTGCTGCCATCATAATACGTAAATTTACAGGGCCGACGCTGGCCAGAACCCCTAAAAAAGTCCCGACAAAACTGCCGCTGAGCCAGCTTCCTTTTCAGACACACACTGTGCAATGCAAAAAACACACTCCGTGCAGTGCTCACACAAACCAAGCAATGCAACTATACTCCGTGCGATGCAGCTACACGCTCCGTTCAATGCAACTACACACTCAGTGCAATGCAAAAACGCACTTCGTGCAATGCAAAAACGCATTGCAACTCCATGCAATGCAACTACCCTCCATGCAATGCTACTACACACTCTGTGCAATGCAACTACACACTCCATGCAATGCAACTACACACTTCATGTAATGCAACTACACACTCCGTTCAATGCAACTACACACTCCGTGCAATGCAAAAATGCACTCCATGCAATGCAACTACTCTCCATGCAATGCAACTACACACTCCGTTCAATGCAACTACACACTCCGTTCAATGCAAAAACGCACTCTGTGCGATGCAACTACCCTCCATGCAATGCAACTACACACTCTGTGCAATGCACTCTCTGTGCAATGCAAAAAAAAAAAAACCAACACAAAAAACACACACACACTCTGTGCAATGCCACTACACCCTCTGTGCGATGCACACACACTCTGTGCAATACACACACATTCTGTGCAATGCACACACACCCTCTGTGCAATGCACACAACCTCGGTGCAATGCAAATGCAAATCTCTCACGCAATGCAATGCAAATGCAGCCCGTGCAGCGCTGAGCCCTGCAACACACAGAGCAAACTGCAGTGCGGGCACACAAAGGTGCTTTCTCCCGCTTGCATATTGCAAACGTGGCGCCTGTTACATCCCTCGCAGTGAGGGAACCACCAAAAGGCCCTCGAGACTGGACCTAAGTGTCCAGGTAGAGCAATGGGGGAGCATGCAGCTGTCCCATATAGGGACCAATCCTGCAACCTAGGCATTACCGGCACTATGCGCTGACCAGCTGAGCTATCCAGGATGATCCCTAAAGACCCGGGACAGCCTCACCCTGACCCCTGTAGAGGTCCAAGGTGATGTCTGAATCATGATCCCTGCTCCTCTTTGCCCTCCTCCTGGATTGCAGCCTTCGAAGATGCTTCCTTCTGGAAGAAGACACCTGGGGCGTCCACAAGTCATCCCCTGCAGGAGAGGCAAGCTCTTGAGGCATTTGCAAAAGCCCAGTCATAGTCCGCAAAAACTAAACAATGTAAGGAACTGGTGAAACCAATGCTTCATGGACCACATGGGGACACTATTCGGGCCGGAAACGCTTCCAGGCCATCGAATTCTAGGGCAAAGCCCTAGGATCACCTGCCAGGCCAGGCATAAATGTTTCCAGTGAAATAGCAGAGTTGAGGCAGCCCACAGCTTGTCCAGGTACCCCTGCTTGCCCTTTTAGAGGGAAGCACCCCTTCAAGAAACCCAAAGTTCTTTTATCACAAATGGGCCGAACTACCCAGCAACAGAATAGCCCAAAAGGACCAGTTTGTTTTGTTTTGTTATAACAATGGCTAAGAGGGGGATATGAACCCTGTCTCCCAGGTCCTAGTCCTACACTTTAGCCACTAAACCACAATGGCTCGCCTCTAAAATGGCAGTCGCCACTATCAGGGCAAAACAAACTTAAAGAAAATAAACTTGTTCAGAAACAGCATAGTTCAAGAGCATATACGGAGTGCTCATAGTCATTGGAGGCACAGAGAGCCTCTGCCGCCCTCTGTCTGCCTCAGATATACATTAGCGGCAACTGAGCCTGCAAGCAGGTACATTCTTATAGAGAGGTCAGAGACTTAACAATTAACTGCTACCTGTAGCATACTTAAGCTCAGAAGTTATGCCCAGGCCGAATAGGGCTCCATGCCTCTGCTCTTGAGAATCTTAGTCTCATAGCAATATTAAAGGAACTCAAAATAGTGCTCCCGCCCAAGGCTAGATTAAAATTTGGCCAACAGCGCTGCACACACTCAAATAAAGCCAACCTTCGGGGTGCTATAAACGAAAGTGATTCCAGCTAAGCTGGGAACAGCCCTGACTAGCCCCACAATTTACAACAGGAGAAATGGGGGAAACCTTTTTGCGAAAGAAAGGCAAGCCACAGATACAGGGAGAATCTTCCCACAGGGCAGGGTAAGGGGTGGGGTGGGAAATTGAACAGGAAAAAGGGGAATTAAATTATTTAAGGGACTAAAGAGGATTAAAAGAAGGGGGAAATAAAGAAATGTAACCAGACAATGAGAAGTTTGCATCACTGTCCTCCAGACAGTCCAAGTGCTCCATGTGATCCGATGTCCACAGCGAAAGAGAAAGAGAAAGCTGTGGACCCTGCTTATATATGGGGATTAATCCCACCCCTAAATTGGCAACATCAATTTTGCCCCAGTAACAACTTCTTCCAATCTGCTCCAGCCCATTGCCATCAATGGCCTGGTCACTAACTGGGGGTTTTGTTCGGCCCCATCCGCAACACGTGCTCTCTCTTTTATGAGAACACGCTTTATTAAAATTTTGGAAAGCAGAAAAAATGTAGAAGAATGAACTCATCAACTCTAGCATGAGAGGGGGCCAGTTGAATTAAATTGTATAATTTGATATTTGAATAATTAGCATTAATAATTGTATTAATTGGATAAAATTGATGTTGTTATAATGAGGCTGTTATTGGAACGATATTGGAAAGTCAATAAAAATATATGGGAAAAATGTAGAAAGTGGCACAGTTGTTAAAAGAAAATATGCAGAAATTGTACAGGTTTATTCTTTTAATTTTTTTTAATTGGATCTTTTCAGAATGATTGGTATTACTTTTTTATTTTACAGACAATGATAGTAAACTACAAAAAAAGAAGAGAGAAGAACTAAATATGACTAAATATGACTAAATACAGAAGGTCAGGATCTCCCCCTCCTATCAGTTCACTACATTTGCTCGTGACGGCTGGGCTACATCCAGAACATGTCTGGGTATGCTTGCCCTTCTCTGCATGGCCTCTCTTCCCTTCCACAGTGTGATTCTGTAACACGAAGTAAATGAAAGCATGGCTTTCCTGTGAAACCTTCAGAGTTCTTTCCTTCAAAATGGTTGCCGTGTTGTTAAACTGCAGAGCAGGGACAGCAGCTCTCAAAGGGCTTTCATTTCTCCCTGTCACTCAGTGAGCGTGGCCACACTCCTCACACACAAAACCCGTGAATAAATATATTCAGTGATCTGACTGTTAAATAACACGGCTTGATACTGTTCAATAGCATTGATTCTTCAAAGAAACACACTATTAAACCCCTACTCCTGTACTGCCTAGATGAAGTTCATTCTGTATCAAAAGGTTTGGTCTGATCATTTCCAATACTTGCAAGTTCAAGTTTAACATTTTAATTTATTCTAGCACAGCCTATGACAATGCGGCTAAGTCTTTAAGCGGTTACTTACTGGAATGATTCAGTGTTAATTTTTAATAGGATTGTGCAAATTGGCAGCCTTAAGTAAAACTTCTGGTAAGCAGTACATCATCTGACATGATTACAGACATCAGCAATACATGATTACTCTGGGGAAAAGACAGATATACACAAAATGTTCTAAAATGGCTGGACATTTCATTTTCACAAACATGGCTCTGCTGGTGGTGTTCTTCCAGTGTTATTTCTGCTGTTTAGTTTTAAGGCTATAATCCTGTCCTTAAGCATAGGCTGTAAGTCCCACTGTTGATATCAAATGCAACTGGCAGCAAAACTACATGATCCTCATAATCTTGTTTTTGCTAAGCAGGATCCCTGAACTTTGTGTATGGCTACAGACTTGAATTGGGGAAACTGATATAAAGATGCCCTGCTCATTTATAATTAGCAAGTCAGGAAGAGCTGACCCTTCTCTTTGTATTTTTTTGTGCAAGCAAGGTACATATTTAAATATATAGATGCAGTTGAAATATGCAGTTTCTTTAGAAAGCTCCTCAAAATTATTTGCATTCTTCATGGGATAAGAAATGTAACCAAATCTCAAACCCACTGTCCTGCTCTATTTATTTTATTTATATATATATATAAAATTATATGCCACTAAAGTATAAAAAATATATCAAAGCAGTTTACATTAAAGCCATACAATAAAAGCGTTAAAAGGTTTAAAACAATTTCAACAACCATCAACAAACCATTGTGGAAAGATGAAATCTTAATTGCCTACTTAGGCATGGCAGAATAGAAATGTTTTCAGGGGCCATTTAAGGGTTGACACAGATGGTGCCCACTATATTGCAATATGTATTCCAGTGAATATACAGTAAAGAGATCCTATATTAGATGTCCTCCCAAGTTACTACCACTGGTGAGATGGAAGCTTCTGTTCTCTCAGGAAATTGCAGGATCAAGAGCGGTTTCCTTAGAAGTAAACCATATTCCCCACCCACCCCATATTTATAGCTTAGGATAGCACACACAATGTATTAATCAGAGGAAGAGGTGAAAGTTAAAAACACAATTGCTGCACTTGTACAATTGCAGCCTTCTAAGTATTGCATTTACCGAGCTTCATAACATTTACTGCCACCTGGAAGTTCTTTCTCATTGGACTTTCACTTTCAGTATTATGTGGTTTCACATTTCAGCATTATTCTAAATCCATACGGTACCTCGAGGGCACAGTTATTTGTCTTATAACATGCCTTGTTCAGAGTTCATTTGTGACAGCACTACTACCCTGAATTTGGTTTCCATAGTACTCTAGCCCTGAAGCACAGATCACGAGGAGTTTGACCTGCTGCCTTTGAAAGGCTGAGTATACAATTTGTTCTTGGCAGCTTCAACTTCTTTCCCAGGGCCAAACTACATGTTACATGCAGCTCTGTGTGGGTGTTTTAATCTGATCCTGGCTGTAATCCTATACACCATTACCTAATAATAAGGCCACTAAGCTCGGTGAGCTTTGTTTCTAGGTAGACATTGCATTAGTTTTCACTGTTTGCAATCAAAAACAGTCACTAGAATGTGACTTCCAGTGAAGAAATAGCTAAGGATAAAGGGAGGAGGGTTTGTTATTATACCATTTGAAATTGCCCTTTCCCCCTTCTGCCCTACTTTTCACTAGACAGGGAAATTGTGGGTGCCTGAACCTTTTCTCCTGTGTGACAAGGGAGACACAATTATGAGGCAAGAAGCAACACATAGTGAAAACAATGTGGCCCCAGTCACAGTGCCCCCCCCCCGGCAGTGGTTCCAT
This sequence comes from Podarcis liolepis, assembly GCF_965112155.1. Classification (NCBI taxonomy): domain Eukaryota; kingdom Metazoa; phylum Chordata; class Lepidosauria; order Squamata; family Lacertidae; genus Podarcis; species Podarcis liolepis. The sequence goes on from NC_139557.1 coordinate 46,961,247, forward strand.
GTATGGGAATAAATTCAAGTAGACATGGTTCTGCATTAGAAAATGGCTACAACTTTATTGATTGCAAATGTAGGTGGAATTTTGGCTCAGGCATTGGGTGTTGTATCCATTTTAGCCTCCTGCCAGAGGGCTGAAACTTGTTCAGGGTCGTGTCAAGCATTATGCCCTCCTCAAGAAGCTGAGCTACAGAGGAGGCCATCCTAAGGCTGCTGCTGGAAAATCTATGGCCTTTCTGCCTGATGCTTGGCTTCTGGACACCAAGACGTCCACCAAGACCCCTTTAACGGGTTACCATGCCTACGCCATTAATTCAGGACAGGGTGAAGCACCACTTCATCCCATAGCTTGAAAACTAGGTTTCCACCGAATGCCTTAACTATCACTTGAGGCTTTTTAAGATCCTTTGTCACCAAACCACCTACAGCTGTAAAGGATCAGATATAAATTCCTTATGCAGCCGTAGGTGCCTCCCACTTTTCTTGTTAGTTGGAATTGTCTGAATTTGTGCCTTCAATATTTCACCTTCAATATTCCCATCCATCCTTCTCTTTGAGAATTTCTGACCATAGCCTCTCACCTGGTAGTTTATTAAGCTTTTTGATATCAGACTTCTTAAAGACCAAATTGCATGTCCAACTACACTCAGCTTCCCCTTGTACCTGTATCCTGAAACCCAAGAGGACACAATCACTTCCTTCCAATGTTTCTAGTACTTCCACTTTGTTTATCAGTTCCTTCATGTTGGTGAAGACCAGGTCCAAAATAAATGATCCCCTTGTTGTTTCTTCCATCTTCTGGAAAATGAAATTGTCAGCGAGTCTCCTGAAAGTGCAAACTGTTTGGAACGTTTGTATGTGTGTGTCTACCATGCATATTTGTGAATACCAGAAAATGTTTCAGAGACAGGATACCTGGGACCTTTTATTTCCGAAATTATGTAGCAATCTGCATATTCTAGCTATAAAAGAGAAAAGAGATTTGATTTGTTCTGCCAGTGTTGTCAACTTTACTGCATTTCATTGATAGCAAAGTCACACACCTTTAAGTTAATAAATAAAAATGAAAGGAAGAAATATGTTGTTGTTTCAGAGCTCTGTAATATGCAGGCACACTGCGTACATAAGGTACATTAGGCACTGTCACTGATTTTATTATTCCCTCTATTCCACTGACAGCAAGGTTGCAAGATAAAAATAATGGGATAATTTTGCTTTTAAAAGTCTTCTGACATTTATAGTTCTGTAGTCTGTGGCAGGGTATTTGTGAAGTTTGGGAACTTGTGAAAGAGCAGACATTGGGAGTGTATTTGTCAAAACTACTTACTATGGAGCAACCTCAATGAAGTCCATACGTCTGCTTGAGAATCAGTGATTTGAAAACTGTGATGGTTTACTACACAATTAACAGCTGAAACTCTTTGAATGCTCATTCAGATGTAACTCCAACTGTATGCATAAGTGTGGAGGGAGGTGTAGTACCTTCTGGAGGGGACACGAAATGCTCCTTCTGGGGTAGTTTGTCTACCTTTGGTCCCCACCCTACACACAGCTCTCACCTGTGACTCCTAGAAGCTGTTAGCATGAGACCGTAGCCATACCCTGGGAAATGGCTTCTATAGGCCAGGTAAACCAAGAGAGGGTAACTGATGGGTTTCAAATGCTCAGTGAGATAGGGACTTTCCCTGTGTGTGAAAACAGGCTCCAGAAGATTGAGCAGATGAGAATAGTGGGTCTAACAATCAGGAAGGTAATTTCTGCATGTGCTGCAGAGGAAAATGCTGGGCAGATGGGGCTCATCAGCCTGGGAAGGTAGCCCATCTAAGGAGAATGGAAACTATGACCATATAAACCTCCATTGCCTTGTGGTTATACTCATTCATGAGAAAAGCTTCAGGAGTAAACCCTAAGGAATAATCTCTGTGTTGCAGGATATCATCAGGAGAAGAAAAGGCCAAGGAGTAAACTTTACATAAATCTGATGTCTTGCATGCTTCCTTCCAGCAGCTCCTGCAGCCAAGCTGGTGCCAAAATGTATTGTTTTGCTTTTCGTTTGGATATCAAGGCCAAGAAGAGGGTCTTACCATCTGGGCAACCCAGAACTTTCATATACACTACCCAGCCTTGTGCTCCCATAGTGGTCACTAAACCTACAGCAGGTGCTATAATTCTCCAGTGGTTTGATTTTACCCCCAGTGGCACACTTTCCCATTGTCTCTCAAAACAGATAGATGCCAACAACTGGCACAGGCCATTTCAAGTTCCTTCTGCAAGATTTTACTAGTAGGTAAGAGAGGAGAACTGATCCAACGAAAGTAGAATGACATTATTTATACCCCATATGGAGTGCAAGGCTTAGACAAAATCAGAAGCAGACTGTGGGCTGATTAATTCAGATTAATTAGTCTGATTAATGTTATCTTGTATGGAAAACATATGGCTAGAATACAGACAGCTACCATAATATTTTAATTGGTTTAAAAGTCTAATCTCAAGGACTCTTACAGTGTGTTCCTAATGTATACTTTCTGAAAAGTATGCCTACAAACATAAAATGTTAGAGACAGATCTTTAATATTAGAGACAGATTTTTCGGGGGGGGGTGGATACATCACAGGCACATTCATTAAATACATCTATTGAATACATCTCTCATTGTAAGAGAGATGTATTTTAGTGGTGGAAAACTGCTACTAGTCCAAGTAGATAATTCTGAGCAAGATGGATCAGTGGTCTGGCTCTAGCTAGCTTCATATGTCCATTTTATATTGATTTTTTCTATTCTGTTTCTTTTTTCTTTTTTCTTTCATCATTTTTGCTATTTCCTTGTAGCTGCGCCATTATTTTAACTAAATGACAACCTTTAAAATATATAAATTCATAACAAGGATTGAATCTAGACTAAGTTAGTTGCACTTACTTCCCACTGAGATCAATACAACTTACAGTAATAGTTAATGGACCCCTTAATTTCCATGGGACCTAATTGAAACCAACAGGGTGCAATCGTAACCTTCCTGCACCACAGAATTTTGCGGAGCCGTGGGGAATTGTGGCTTCCAGTGTCCATGTGGAAGGTTGGGTGGGGCAGGATGCCCGGGCCCTTTCTGAGCTGATCACTGGCACAATGATGGAGCCTGACTTGTGCCTTCACATGACAGCAGTGAGAACAGCTTAGGATCAAGCAGCTCCAGGGCCAGCTTCGCTTTGTCCCCTTTCTGCTCTCACAACACCCCATTTTGTGGCATTCCAATGGCTTCCACAAGTGGACACCCCACCAGTAGCCCCACTGCTCACCTGTGCATTAGGCAGCTGTCAGGAGGCTAGATTAGCCAGAATCTACCACCCACAGTCCAGTGTAATGGGGAGTTGGTTTGCTCTACCCAAGTGGAATGCATAAATGTGCACTCAATGGCAAACATGGGTTGGTTACTGTGTGACTGCAGCATATCAAATACTTCAAGCCACTTTGTGTCAACATCACAACCCGAACTTTTAGATGCATGAAACTCATTTGTATATTTGGAGCGTAAACCTGAGAAATTTAATTAAGCATGGATTAGTATAAATGGGTGAAACATTTAATTGTTACTGACTTCAGTCATACTTTAGTGTATTTTAACTTGCAATCTAATGGGCATGGGCTATATATCTGTGTATCCTGATCTTTGTTCATCTTTTCAAATGCATTGTGGTTTGTACTGTACTATACACCCAAGTACAGTAATAGCAAGTTAGCCTTAGGCAACGGTTTGCTGGCAAGGGTTAAAGACATTGAGGAATCATCTTGTCTTATGAATGGACCATTAACTAAGAGCATATGGTTGTCAAAAGCATGACTGTCAAGGTGGTTCATAGCCTTGCGGGATGTGCTTGATTCCTCAGAGTTTCTGAATTCTCAGCAAATGGCCCTGGCTAACCATTGCCTGCTATCTCTTTCATGATGACTGGTTAAGTGACAATATTATTTTCACTCAAATGTGGACATCATGATTATTCATACTTTGGCAATCTCTAGGCTAAACTGTCCTTTATTCATGTACAGGCTGGGGGAGGGGGCGACGAGAAATAAGCGTTTGCTTAGAGGTGATCTGTAAAGGGGAGAAATAATAAGCTTTCAATATGTCTCAGGAGTGCCCTAGTTTCCAGGAATCATCCATTTTGTCAGATCTCTCCAAGGTCAGTGCCTAACTCACTATTTAAAATATGTTATGTTGCCTCTGGGATATAAGTAGGATTTATATAGACTTCTATGCTGACAAATCTCAGTAGCTGTGAAAAGGCCCACTCTGCTGATTTTTACATCCCCAAATTGTCATGCCAACAAAAAGATAGTGGAGAAAAGGACAAACACGGAATGTAAATGGGAGAGTATTACTCTCAATGAACAAACTATTCTATCCTTCTAGAGGTCCTCGAGCTGTCAAACCCTTTACTGTACAAGTATGTTCTCTGAATATTTATATAACACTAAGTAGTTGACCCTGAATAACTGTTTCAGACTATATAATAGAGAGTAGCTGAATCAGGTTCGTAGGCTCATATTCCACCAACTTCCAGCCCAGCTTTGTCGGTGGGTGGAGCAAGTGCAATATTACTCTTGACAATGTTGTTGACTAAAGCTGCCTCATTTCCGTGTGATTCCAACAGTGAGTTGGCACTGCTTAGGGTCAGGGTGGAAGCAAGAGATAATAAACAATGAGCGTGGACTATCCAATGATGTTCAAGGACTGTATAATCCAAGCGGGGTTTGAATTGCACCACTCAATTGGAATGGCAAGAAATGGTAAGAAGGGGTATCTGGGGCTCATCCGGACTTCTTTTTGTGCCACATTTCTAAGCATAGACCTGGACTTTAAAGCTCTGTGTCTGGATAGGGTTTTGTTTTTTGTTTTCGTCCCAGCACATTCCCTGGGAAAACCTGTGCTTTACTGCTGAATTAGAGCAAACAGCAGTTGGGTTTTCTGCCGATTGCTGTTTGCTCCGATTCAGAGGTAAAGCACAGGTTTTCCTGGGGAAAGTGCCGGGACAAAAAAATAAAAATTTTGAGCACAGAGCTTTGAAGCATGGACCTGTGCCTGGAAAGAGCAGTGCAAAAGGAAGTCTGGATGAACACTTTGGTCGCATACTACCGTGCCATTGAATGAAAATCACATCTTTTGAAATCTTCAGTAAAGACTTGGCAGGGTAATTGAGTCTTCTCTCAAAATGTCTGAGCTGCTGCTAATTGGACAGCTGTCTGTGACCAAACATTTGCCCAATATCTGGCCATGGCACAGCAACATAATCAGGGTTCTGGGTCACAGGAAGACCTGTAACTGCATACAAACAAATACACTCACAATCCCTTCTCAGCCTTCCCACTCAAAGCAGGAAGGCTGAGGTGGCAGGACAGACCAGCACACATGGTCTCCCCTCCCCTCCATGGATACAAATTCAGAATGTCAGATAAGGGCTTATTTTTAGACTTTGACTCAGTGTAACCAGCTTCATCTATTCAGTCCAGAGTCCAACAATTCATGTAATAATTCGACCATTTTCTAGTTTAATTTACTTTTGCCAGAGTCTTGAACTGGTAACTGAATTTATTTTATAGTACACATTAGATAAATTATACATTTTGGGTTTTTTCTTTGCCTATTGCTGCATCACTCTTTTTTCCTGATTTAGCAATAAAAAGACAAATCACACAAAGAAATGCCATTTTGTTCCTCTTAAGTATTGTTTGCATATGACTAGTTTAATCATGCACAACATTTAGCCTTCATTATATAGAACATTGTTAGCAGTTGATGCCTTGGAGCACAATAATACATAATTTTGCATTAATCTCTCTTTGCTCAGTTCTCTTTTATAATGTTGCAAACATATGCTACAAATTAACACTCATTTTTAAACTTCAATGAATGCACAGATTACACTTGCATTAAATCAAGCTTTTGCTCAAGTGTTCTAATAGAAGTGCAAAGATACTTTCCTTTTATGAGGAAAGACACAAAGCAAGTTTTTATGCCCAAAAGTGTATGAGGGGAAAACTTTGAAAAATGCAAAAATTAATTAAGAGTTCAGAAGTTGAGTTTTAACCTTTTCACAGGGATACCTTTTACAAAGTTCAAGTTAGTCACTGGAAGGAAGTTACCTTTAATTAAATGTAGATACCTTAATACAATATATAGTTAGATTGACCCAAATTGAAATTGTGAGTCACTTTCCTAAATTACTGTGTAAGTGATGCATATGTAAAGTGTGAATATTTGAAGAACAGAACCTGGGGGGGGGGGGGAATCCTATTGGATGGAATTTGGAATTTGTACAGAGCATTGTCTACTTCTATGAGTACCTGTCTTGTAATAAGTAGAGCTGGGGCCTTGCTATTCTAGCTATAAATATGATGGCTTACTAGGAATAGGGGAAAATTTGATTTAGCTTGAATTTTAATGAGAAACTACCTGTCAAACTTCTCAAAGCAGTATGTGTATCAAAGTGCTACCATACTTCGAAATTTGTACTTCTCTGAATTTTGTGAGGCAAGCAAACAATGTGCACAGAATTGCATGTATGGAATTAAAATGTGTGTGTGGGGGGAATGCTTGTATTTGTGAAAATAACATACAAAGTACATTATAGGGCATTGCTTATTAGGCAAAAATACTTATAAAAATCTATTTGTTAGGTGAAATCCACACTAAAATGTTAACAAGTTTTAATGACGATTTAAAAACAATTGCAAAATTGCTACAGAAATGTGAATGGAATTTAAGACTGGAAAAATGAGAAACTGAGAGAAACAAAAAATGACGGATTTGCCCATCCCTGTGGCTTACTTTGCATTTTGGATTTCTTTAACATCTTTTGTTTGTTTGGATGGTAGGAAGATCATGGAAACTACAATCATGCAAGTGCCTGAATGTGCAAATACTTTACTCACAGGGTACTCATATAGTACTTCCTTACTATGGGAAAGATTCAGTGGCATGGTAATGTATGAACTGGGCCATGTTACTTTTCTCTCTGGAATACTACACCGAGAATTCCTTAAGATGTGCTAGAATTATTACGCACTTAACAGAACTAATCATGCTTAGTCACACTTTGTAGAGTTTCTTTAAGATTGCACACCTAGAAATAAATTAGTTTCAAGATTCCACTCACATAGTGAAAACTAAACACAAGCTTTCAAGCCTTTTCTGAATGAGACTCCAATATTTGTTTCAGTCGTACCCACAACAGCCAGAGACATGTTCTGATGCTTTGCTCTTCTATATCGCATTGTGACATTCTGTGCTGTTTTTTAAAAAACTGTTCCGTCATTGGCAAAACATTTGGACTCCCCCCTCCACCCAATGCAAGTCAACAAAATCTCCTAAATTTCCAAGCGGGAAGCAACCTATTTTTAAAAAACAACAACTGTACTATATGGAACAGGCTTCCCTCCTGAGGAAAGGGGTATTATTTTAGTCCAAAGAAGGTGTCTATTACTTTAGAGTTTAAGAACCCACACATTGCTTCTAGGGGAGAGAAGCAATTACTTTTTACTGCTGTGCTCAGCATGGAAACATCTGAGGGAGAAAAAACTGTTTCTTTTAATCATGTTTTCATACCTATGGTTAAAAATAGCAACTGATAAATAAAAACACAAGTAAAATCTGTAAAAAAGATTGAAAAGCAGTTATGCGTATAAATAAACATTCATGGATTAATTAGACTATTAGCTAAGAATCATCTACACAGCACAAACAGTATTTTTAAAGTACAACTTTTTCCTGTATATAGTGCAGGTCCGAAGATTCAGAAATTAAACTGAATGTCATAGAATATGATTTGTGGGTCCTAGCCATACATTAGTGGAAGCAAGATTTTGCACACACATTCCTAGATGACTGGGGAGCAGCATGTGGAAGTGGGCAGTGAGAGAGCACACAGCCTGATCCAGCACACAGGAGTGTGTGCATTACTCTGGTAAACAAAGCTGGAATTCTAGCCATCAGCTGTTGAGGGGGAAGAAGATACAGGACCCGTCCCATTACTTATCAAAGCACTCAATGCCAGGATTTCAATTCTTTTTTAAACACCTGCACACTTTAAGTGGTGATGCCCTGAGCATGTTCTGTTTGGGTTGGAATCTCTCGACCATTATTACAATCCACCATTCATCGAAGGTCCCAGTGTGGACATTAACATCAAAGTTAAAACAATACAAATCTTCACCCAAATATGATAACGAAAATCTACTATACAATCATAATCCATAAAAACAAAGCAGTGCCAATTAGCATTTCATTAGTGCCATATTTAAAATACAAAGGCTCAGGTACAGACATTCCCCCTGTCTATTCCCAACTTTCTCCACCATTATGAGATATTTATCTCCCTCTTTAGCCAATTTCATTTTTTGTAAGTGCCTGACTGCCAAGAGAGTCCTGATAGCTAGCATCCATGCAGGAGCTATGATAGAGGGGCAGATTGAACAAAGTGAGGATGGTGACAGCTGACTTTATGCTGATTTTAATCTTCCCATGCTCAATGCTCAGGTAGACAAAACTGTTGCATGAGATGAAGTACCAGAAGATGGTGACAAGTTTTTTTTTAAAAAAGAGTATCTGCAGGGGGTGGGGTGGGGAGGAATCTAGGGAAGGATAGCTCCCCAAACAGCTCCATAATAACTCAAGTAGAAAAACATGGCGTAAGAAGTACAACAAATCTGCAGGAGAAACAATGCAGAGGAGAACTCTACCCCCAAAAGAGGTCTCATAATAAGACATGGAGTATTGAGAGACCAGCTTCTTCATAAGAGCTCCACATGAATCCCCCCTAAATTCAGTGGGGTTTGGGGCCACATTGAGTAGTCCTGCACCATGTTGCATTCACTGAGACTTCTCTGCTACTGGCACACACATCAGGAGAGGACCATTGATACCCTCCCTGTATGGGCATCTGCAGGCAAAAAGAAAACATTGGAACTAGTAATCCTTTGTTGTTTGCCATACCTGTAGCATGCAAACATGACCCCCAACCGGCCTAGAGGCTTATCGGTAGAAGCAAGATTCACTAAATCTCTTTCCAGAGGCCTAGAATGAAAACCTTATAAGCACCTGAATAGTCTCAAACTTAGAGACAAGAATGGGACACAGGGAAAGTGATCAGCTTGAGCTGCTAACGTGTGAACTTAATTCATGAATATATTTTCCTTTTTATCTGCCTTAACTCCAAAGACCCAGGGCAGATGACAACATTAAAAAATCCATAACTACCGAGAAAAATATAAATATTCTTCTTGTATGACACATTTTATAATTCCACGATCCTTCAAAAATTATTCCTCTTTTTTTCTCTTTGACTCTCTGTCAACCACTTTGCTAATATTACTCTGATAATGTGTTGCTTCAGTATTCCAATACCATCCACACCATGACCATATGGATTGGGGCTTGTAGCTCCCCACTGTGTAACTTGCTGCTTTGCAGCTATATCTCAGACTAGCTCTGATGCCTTTGCTGCCATATGGTGTTCTGAGCTTATTGTAAACTGCTTCCCATTCTTATTCCTAGGGTCATTTTCAGAATTACGGCAGTCCAATTTGTGAATTGTACCAACTATCTTGGGAAAGCAGAGCAGGATAGACTGGCACCTGTTAGTTCTTTCCTGAAAGGCATTGTGTTTCATTTGTTAAATTTGAATTGCCTCTCTCACTATTTCTTTTCATCAGTTTGCTGTTTATATGGCTGCAATTTTTTTAAAAAAGATGCTGTTGATCAACAAAACCATTGCTTCACCCCACGGGTAGGCAAACTAAGGCTCACGGGCCGGATCAGGCCCAATTGCCTTCTGGATCTGGCCCGCGGACAGTCTAGGAATCTCCTCATGGATCGCCAACACGTGCGTTCTTTCCCTCTCCCTCACACAGCGGCGGCGGCTCCTCCCTCCCTCCTCCTGGCTTAGCTAAGCAGCCACTGGGGCTCGTGGTGATCTTGCATCATTATTTTTTCCCCCAAAATATAGCCTGGCCCCCCCACAAGGTCTGAGGGACAGTGGACCAGCCCCCTGCTGAAAAAGTTTGCTGACCCCTGCTTTACCTGGCTCATCTCTACATTTAAAGCAGTGTTTCCCAACCGGTGTTCCGCGGCACACGAGTGTGCCGTGAGACGTTGCCTCGTGTGCCGCGAGATGCCTGGAGGGAGGCGGGCGAGTCGGGCGGCGAGAGGCGGGGCGGCGGCGGCGAGGAGAGGCCGCGCCTCCTGCTGCTGCCTGGCGCTCCTCCTCACAGCCGGCAGCGCTGCCTGGGCGCCTCCGCGCGACTCTGCCTCGCTGGGTTTGGTCTCCCAGCAGAGACGGGTCACACGCGCCCCTCCCTCCCTCCCTCAGCCTGCGCGGAGGGAGAGCCAGAGAGAGGCATCGCTCCTGCGCGGCGGGAGAGGGAGCAGCCGGAGCGATGCCCCAAACGAACGCATGGGACCGGAGGGGAAATCCTCTCCGAGGCGGATTGAGCGCAGCTGAGAGAAGCCTTTCGAGGAGCTGCCGTGTCCCCTGGAAACCCCCTTCCCAGCTCTGCCTCAGCCACCGCCGCCTCAGTTGCCGCCGTCCCTCAGTCCCTCGCTCTGCTGCCTCCTCCCACCCCCAAAGCTTGGAGGTTCCCCAGCAAGGGGGAGGGAAAAAACTTTCACTTTTGTGCGTTCCTCCCGGCGTGACGCTGCGCGCTGACGTCACGGGGCGGGGCTTTAATGGTGGTGTGCCGCGAGATTTTTTTTCAGTAAACAGGTGTGCCGTTGCCCAAAAACGTTTGGGAAACACTGATTTAAAGGCCTATACAAATAATAGCAGCTGTAATATAAGTCTTCATTAGTTTTGAATGCAATAGGTATTTGATTGCAGATTTTGATTGCCATGATAATTCTTAATGGGCAGGGAAATTCTGTCAGGTTAGTGGTGGTAGGATATGCTGGAAGTTTTCCTCTGCCCATCTCCATTGGGCTCTGCTGTGTCCTCTGACAGGGCATAGCCAGTGGTGTTTCTGCCAGTGATAGCTGGTGTAAGGTCACAAAATGTGGTGGAAGAGGAGTTGGCAAGAGCAGTGCTGGGTAGGTAAAGGATCCTGAGAGCAGTCCATTAGAGGGGCCAAAGAGAAGCCCAGATTGGGGTTCTCTACCTGGAGATGTCACAGCAAATAAACAAATAAATAGGTAAAATACTACACACCCCAACTTCTGCCCTAGCTGGTGTGAAGTCCAGAGCTTTGGATGTAGCCATTGTTCCTACACTCCAGTTAGACCCACTGCTGAGTTAGGGCTTCTCCCTTAAACAGATTTATTTATAATTCCATAAAACATCTCAAAGTGACTAAGAATAAAAACACCAACAACAGCTAAAAACGATTTCAAGTCCAATGCAGACATTGGGATGACAGGGATGAAAATCTCCAGTTAAAAGGCTTCTTGGAAATGGAAGGTCTTTGTGTGTGCACAATTTTGCCCAATAGAATGCATTTTTGCATGTTATTTTCACTTTGCCCTGGTATATGCATTTCTGTACACATTATTTGACTGAAGAACTGCATTGCAAAATGCAGAGAAATACAAGTTTCAAAGATTGATGTATTTCTGTCTGCATTGCTTCAGAATATGTGCAAGCCAAATAATTTTTCTCCCCATCCCTACTTCTGAGTAGACACAGACACAGCCTTCCACTCTTAGATACAACTATAAAACTGTCAGCAAACCATATCATTAAAATAATATCTTGTAGACGGTCCTTTTATACAACATGAAATCTTGGCTTACTATATATTTTCGTGACACCTCCCATGTATCATTCATTCCCATTTTGATATATCACTGGCATTATGATTTGTTTACGTGTTACTCAAGGCAGCATAAATTTATGTTGATAACTGTTTTTAAGGCATTGCCAAATGCATTAACCTTTTAAAACATGCTACATTTTCCATTTCACAATCATTAATGCATGTTGTTGTTAGGCATTCTGGTAATATGGCTATCTGATCTTCATGAAATATATCTTAAGGACATGCTTAAGGTATGCATTATATCAGGAATTTTTGAGTGCTATAAAGTAAATACAATTTCTGCTAAAATGTCAGAAACGAGAAGGGGATTTTCAAAGCATAACAACTGACTCTCTGATGAGAATAATCAGTCCAATTTCCCTAATCTAGAAGCAGGCATCTATTAAGAGGCAAAAGTAGAGGCGGGTCAATCTCTTTTTGAAAAAAAAAAAAATTTCTCAGTCAATCTTTGGGTGGATTGAGTAAAACAAAGAAACCCTGAAAGATTACAGGGTGAAAAGAATTTTCTCTGATATTTTGTAGAAGTTGCTGCTTCTCTTTTTTAACTTTATGAGGTTCCCACGGCTGCCTGGGTTTTGTTTTCCCCCTTGCTTACTTTAAAAGGGGTTTTATTGTTAATTTTAAATGTCTAGTACTGCTCACAGTGGCATGAAACACTCTCCCTTCTCAGAGTAGCCACACTTCTTGGAATGCTTTGCCTTTAATGTCATACCACCTCACAACAAATTGTGCCACCAGCAAGGCATATCATATCCAACACAAAGACTCATGGCACTGTGAGTATTGTGGATCATTTTTAAAAAAGTTTTAAAAGCAAGTCCCATTGGAAATAAGTGAAATAAACAGCAGCAGCAGCAACAGAGCTGCAAAACAGGGTGGAACTTGCCCATTTGCTTTCATGGTCAGAAGAGGCAGAAAGGAGTGCTAGTCACAATGAAACGCCAATTCATATTTTACTAGAGCGGTACAATGGAAGCCGCTTTCCCATTGCTGGACAGCACATCTCTCTGGTAGCATTTGCCGGAAGAAAAAGCCTCTCCTCTTGCAAAGAGGGGAGGGGTTGTGGGCGGGACCCAGCCACATTTGGTGGGGCAACACTGCACATCTAGATGAGGGCAAGAGGGAGAGAGGCAAGCACAGAGAGATCAGTGTAGTGTGGCCACAGCCGCAGGAGCATCAGATTCTGTCACGGTGCCTGAACCACACTGAGCTCCCTGTGCCTCGTCTCTCCCCCTCTTGGTAAGTGACAGGGAAGCTTGCTGCCTGGCAGCCAGGCACACAACACCACCTTGTCTGTGCCACCCCACTGGCTCTTGCTGGCACACGTGCATCATGCTCACCTGAGACTCATGCGGCTCTTTCTTACAAATGCGAGTAGAGCAGCACACAGCATCCACTGAGCTGTAATAAAGCTGTGATTCTGACTGCATTTACTAGACAGCAAGGCCCATGGAATGCAGTGAGGCATACCTCTGAGTAAACATATATATGGTGCTGCACTAGAGCTCTTGAATTTGAGGACATTAACACACATATTGAAGTTGACTCCATTATCAACATGCTGACAAACAAATTTCCAGTTCAATGTTTTGTTCCATTAAGCAAGGTTTTTTGAGAACATAACCCTCTTTGCCCATCTGTACAAACTTTTATGTACATAAATCTGTCTCGTTGTTTCCATCCTCTCCCACCCATATGTTTCTGACAAGTTTTATATTTATTAGAAAGCACAAAATTATTTTTATTACATTGAAGAGCTCCTGCTGATTCCAATACATTAACAGTATTGCTTAGACACTTCTCTCTTGCATGAGATTCTCTATGTTACATTCTCATCGTCATTTTGAAATGATGATGTTTTATTCCTCTGTATTTTTGTAAAGAAGAAAGAGTTGTTTCAGCATTTCTTGAAATGTCATTAATTTCACCCCTTCTCAGGATTCTCTTAAGTCCTCCATTGGCAAACGCAATTCTGTTTCGCACCTGGCAATATAATGGCTCTTGTTGACAAATGCTAATTATTTGTGGAGTGGTTGTGGTTTTCTTCTTTTTCAAATCTGTTTCCTGACATGTTTGGCTCTGAACTTACAATCAAAGGGGGGAAAGGAGGGGGTACCACTCTCCCCTCCCCAACAATAAAACAGCTTTATTTGTGAATGTCATGGGAAACTAGACTGGAAAGGTGGGGGGAGAGCGAGCAAGCAAGTCAATGCATTAGCCTGAGGGAAAGGATTTCTAAAGATGTGCATTTCCACCCAGCTGGGATTGGTCTCTTCTTTATCTAGAGAGATTGAAGAGAAAGCCCTGGAAAGGTACAAAAAACAATGAGATTTTAGCAGGGACTGGCAATGGTACTCATTGACAATTGGAGCACAGCCTTAAACCAGACTATCTAATCAAGTGAATTTCAATGTAAAATAGCAGCAGTTGTGCCTTAGGTGGCGAGTGAGGATAAGGAGATTAGCTATGGCAAGATAATCACTTCAGAAGGAGAAGTTCTAAATACTTCTTAATTACACATTTCAATGCTTCCAGTAACACAGAGGCTGAAAGGAGGCCTGGCCTGGCGATAGGCAAATGCCCTGAACACTCTTTGGTAGGAAACGCGTTGCAGCTCATATAACAGTGCAGGAAAGAAACTGGTCCTTGTTTTCCTTGCAGCCTCCTTAATATTATGCTTTATTGTTCTCTGAGGTTTGTGCAAGGCAGAAAAGGAGCCAACTATCTCAATGGGGTGTGTGTGTGTGTGTGTGGTTTTTAATGGTTGTCATTTTGATTTTTGTTTTTCAAATTAAGCTGACTTCATCGTAATAGGTAAATGCAAAGGACCTCAAAACTGCAGTTTTACACTTCAAAGAGGGCTAAATTGTTTTGAAGTTTATTTGGCAGATGAATTGGTGGACAACGATAAGCAAAAAGGACAAAAAAGGTTCCCAAAGCTGTAACACTTCTGAAAAGCTGAAAAAATAGGCAAGATGCCATGGCCATGATCAAGTAAAATAGAAATTAAGATCAATAAACAGATTTTTCAATATGCAGCTTAAAAGGTGAAGGAAAGTATCTTCCTCAACCAAAGTGCCAGTAGTGTTGTATTCATGAGGCCTGTTCTCTTGGCAAAACTTTTTTTTCTTTCCAAATAAATGTCCCTTGTACCTCCACATACAGAGATGAATCTCAGGCTCAGTAACCTGTGAATCTTATTTCAGCAGGCAGTACTGCCTTTACAGTGTGCCATCGGGAAATTAATTTTATTTTCACCTGCCAGCTTCCCTTTACCCCACAGTAGGCAAGCAGAGGTAGTTAGGCTTGCCATACTCCAGGAAAATTCCTGACATGTCCTGCTTTTCGAGTGTAAAAATGGCATCGGGGGAATTTTGCCAAATTGAGGGAAACTTGGGTACATGGCAATACAATGGAAAAAGCAGCGGAAACAGCTCCAAAAGTTTAAAATCACTATTTTGGGGGGAGGTTTCCTAAAAAAGAGCTCAACAATTTTGGGGTCTTCCTAAAAAACAACTTTGTGGGTGTCAGGCATTTTACTTTTTGAAATATGGCAACCCTAGAGGTAGTGCAGTACTGTAATTTAGAAGAGATAATTAAAATAATAAGTGAACTATTGTAAAGCAGTGTTGTTGCCTCTAAAGCCACCGAACAACACACCACAAGAGCTAGGAAAAATACAAGGCAAAAATTCCTCATTTCCTCCAGTTTTCCTAGCTGAGATGATGATGATAATTTATTATTTATACCCCTCCCATCCAGCCGGGATAATCATGAATGATAATCATTCATGGCTTAATTTTAAGTGGGGGAGGGGGTAGCCAATATTATCAGGAATTTGTTCTGAGTTAAATACAAAAATAAAATAAAAGTACATGTTATAGCAGCATGAGAAGAAGGATGCTTTGTGTGTTCTTTTGTTCTGCATTCCTAGAATGTGGGTCAGAAGGCAACTAGGAGATGCACGTCTCTGAAATGCAATGGATATAAGTCTACTCAAACTGGCATGAGTCTCCCTTCTTGAAAGCTATGACAGAACCTGTCTTCCAGCCATTTATGAAAGATGTCCAAGCCTGCTTAGTGAATATTCACGTAGGAACATATGAAGCTGGTCCAGCTAGCTCAGGACCACTGGTCCAGCTAGCTCAGGATTGCCTAAACTGGCTGGCAGTGGCTGTGTAGGCTTTCAGATAAGATACATTCCCAGCCTTACCTGGGGATGCTGGGGGTTGAATCTGGGATCTTCTGCATGCAGGACATGTGCTCTGTCATTGAGCTTTGGCCCTTCACATCTGCAAGATGACTTTTCAAACTGTATCCAAACACAGCAGCTTCCTTAAGCAAGTGCCCATAAAGTCTACAATAGCTCCTTTTCAAGTATACCGTGGACCAAACTGCGACGTGACAGGGAGCAGAGGAATCAGAGGGACCAAGGAACTTCAATAGATGCCGTTTTACATTTTCTAGTCATTTGACACCCACCATCAGGTTTTCGGCCTCATATATTGATGCACAGGGTATGATCAAACAGCAGAAGAAGCAAATTTGCCAATGTTTGCTTGTCGGTGGCCATTCAGATCCTTCCCTTTGTCGGGCTCTGCCTCGTAACATCAAACATATACAACAAGACACAGTTCGTTATGTGTTTTCTTCAGAGAAAGCCCCATGCTGTCAACATGACAAAATCAAGTAGAGGAAAGCCAGGACACTGTAAAAATCATTTACCCTCTGCTTGATATAACGACAGCACAAAGCCAGGGATATACACTTTGACAAGGCATTTAAAGGGGTGAACCTGAGTGCTTTCAGGAACAAGCAAGTGATAGATTCATTTTTGATCGACCCATCTAGCAGAGCTGAGATGCTTAGGGCAGTTTCTGGTGTCACGGCAGATAGTTTGCCCCACTAGGGGTGTGTGGCCATGCATTTCTGGGTTTTAAAGCCTTTTATGAGTGGGACTGTGCAGTATAATAAGCACAGACTCCACCTCAAATGGAACTAAATGCCATCCTGCTCACGCTCTCTAAGATATAACACAGTCTAGCCTCTATCCTGACATCATGATGAGTGGGGCAGAAACATTCTCAGCACAGAACTGTTGTTTGTCTTGGCACCCCAAAATGTGTCTTGCAGTATGATGGGACCTGTGGTAATTCCACTCACAAAAGCATCAGTTCCACTGAACGTAGTGCAGGGGTGAAACTAGGCTTTATTTCACCCAGGTCAAAGATGCAGTTTGGTATCCCCCGCCCACGTACACCTGCATACAGATACAGGCTGGGAGCCTCAATGGAGGCTTCCCATGGGGCAAAACACCCCCTAGCCCCCACCCTATAGCTACAGTAATGCGTAGTGAGAGTTAATTCTGTGCCAACAGGCATAGATTGCCCTGCGAATGTGCAAAGCGGATCTTTGGAAAAATGTCCCTTTTCTTACTTCCTTGCCCAAAGCATCTTGTATTTTTTTCCACCTCTCCTTTCAACTTTTCTATTAAAATTCCAGATCTTTTTTTGGGGGGGGGCAGGGAGGAAATGTACAGCTCTTACATAGTGCAATATATTATTAGAAATCATTATGTAATTTTCTTTGTGATCCATATGATGGTTGGTTGTGACTTCCAGGCGGCACTGATATTCCATACCTTGTCTGGGCTTTGCCTTTGCAAATGATCCTAGATTCTGTCTGTCTGTATGCCAGCCTGGTTGTTTGCTGGGAAAGGAAAATGATGCACACAAAGTATGACTTGATAAAAGCTAGAAAGGGGTGTATGTGACAATGCTATTTATATTTATGATACTTATGCATCATTTGTTTGTGAACATTGATGAACCTGTGCCATCATTCTGAAGGATGCAGAGTGCTTACTCCAGACAGGAGCCGAGGTAATTACATACTGCCTGACATACAATTTTCCTTCAGTGTCAGAATACCCATCCATTTGCTTTCTTATCGGTAGCTCTTTTTATGCATTTTTCTGTGGGTCTAAAAAAGAAAGGCACTGATGTGTTTCGCTTTAGATGGGGCTGCACTTCAAGACAAAAGTGGCTGCCAACCAAACCTCTTTTGTCATCTGCTTCTGAGCCCATTCCTATTGCTTGTGTCATGTCAGCATTTACCCCATAGGTCACATTGATGCAACTACGGGCTCTTCCTATCTCTACGGGAATCTGCCATCGCTAAATGCATTTCTGAGCCCAGCGCACAGATCTCAAAATTGTCTGTCCAAACTACACATTTTGCCTTTGACATATTTGCTCCAGTGAGGCCTTAGAAATAAGAAGCCCGGAGCCCAAACAATGCAGGTAGCAAAATAGACACAGGGACTGTTGTCCTGCTTCTGAAAATTCCAGATAGGAGATCGATGGCAGAAACACATTCCAGCTGAGCGGCTCTTTGAAGAAAGATTCTATCCAACAGAACACTTCAAAGTGTTTTGCTCTGGCCATAAGGCACCCAGGTGAGATTGCTTTCATTGTAGCTACCCTATAGATCTGCCCAAATTTCCATTTTATATACAAGCGAATTCCGTATAGTAAGAACTGAGAAGGTACATTGTAAAAGGCCTTTTTCAGTTATAGTGCCCAGACTTTGGAATTTGCTGCTAAGCCTCATTCTGGTTAGACTGATTATGTTTGTTTACCCAGCTATTGTTTTCATTGCTAGAGTTGAGAATTTTGATGTCAAGTTTATCTGCATGGATTTTTTCTAATTCTCATTGTGTTTCTTAAACTTGACGGATAGCAAGTTTTTTCCCTCCCCTGGTTACACTAACAATAACTACAATTTTTGCAATTATATGTATTATTATATGCATTAATAATGCAGGAATAATGTCCTTTTTTCCTTTTTGGGTCCACTGATTTCTTTTATTTTTTAAAAAACAAATTCCCCTATATAAATATTACATACATGCCATAATACAAGTTACCAAATACCAAAAAGCTACTAATAAGAAGAAAAAATACAAAAAAAGGAAAATGATACATATTGAAAAGAAAAGAAAAAAGAAAATATTGTCAGGCCATTGGTCCATATACTGTATTATCTACACAGACTGGAAGCTGCTTTCCTGGATTCTAAGACAGGTTTTTACCTAAAGATCCAAGGAATCGAACCTGACACTTTTGGCATGCAAAGCAAATGTTCCACCTTGGGCTATGGTTCTTGCCCAAGGACTGTATATTATTATCCAAATGATTATATGTAGAATATTATGCATATGTTATGTACATAGATGCTCCAGGTTTACTGAAGTAATTGGTGCAAAAACAGATACATACAACAATGTGTACACGCACACCCACACCCACACCCGCACACCCCTACCTGACAATGCTCGTGTGGCTCAGACATAAGCAGGCACTTGATGCAAAAGGTGGACAGATGCAAGTTGTTCCTTCTCTAGCCTTATTCACTACCATCTGAAAATATTTTTCATCAAAATAAATAGGGTGGTTTTTGTTTGTTTAATGATGGCTGATGTCCAGGTCTATGCTGTACTTTTATGTATGTGTGTATGCATATATGTATTATAACTGAGTCATTTGCTTTTTAGCATGATATGTTTGTATGTTTTACATTTGGCACTTATTGAACATCACTTTGAACTGCCTTACTGCCTTGGCATGGTAAAAAAAAAAATGCAAATTACTATACTTTCCTTTTTTTAAAAAAAAGGGCTATGATTTAGATTTCTTAATTCAGGCTCAAAAAAACAAAAACAAATAAATGTTCAAAAGAGCATCTTGTGGAAGGGTTTTTTTGTACATTCACGCTTACCTATGTGTTTAATGGGTGCCTATGTATGTAGAGAGCCAGTGTGGTGTAGTGGTTAAGAGCGGTAGTCTCGTAATCTGGGAAACCGGGTTCGTGTCTCCGCTCCTCCACATGCAGCTGCTGGGTGACCTTGGGCCAGTCACACTTCTGTGAAGTCTCTCAGCCCCACTCACCTCACAGAGTGTTTGTTGTGGGGGAGGAAGGGAAAGGAGAATGTTAGCCGCTTTGAGACTCCTGAAGGGGAGTGAAAGGCGGGATATCAAATCCAAACTCTTCTTCTTCTCTTCTATTTCTAGACTTCTAGACATTAGGTTTTGCAGCTTGTTTCATTGGCTCTGCTCCCATGCCTGTCTCTCACACGTTTAGCAGGTGAACTGTTTCCTGACAAGGATACAAAGTGATGGGAAAAGAACAACATCTGTATGTTCGTCTACTGGTAAAGTGATAGGAATAGCAACTGGAAAAATAATGGTCTTCCTTACAAGACCTATTAGTCTTGGGCAACCTTCCTCCACCTGCTGCCCTCCAGGTGTTTCGGACTGCAACCCAATGTCAGGCAACATGGCCAATGCTCAGGGATAATAGGAACTGTGTTACAAAAAACCCAGACTGTGGAATGCTGCTGTAGCATCACAGAGAATACAATTGCTGAGCAATTATAATTTTGAAAAGCACTTTTCAAGTCTGAAAATGTGTATTTTAAAAACAAAATTACCGTATTTTTCGCCCTATAGGCCGCACTTTCCCCCCTCCAAAAATGAAGGGGAAATCTGTGTGCGTCCTATGGGGCAAATACAGGCTTTCGCTGAAGCGTGGAGAGCGAGAGGGGTTGGTGCCCCTCTCGCTCTCCACGCTTCAGGAAGCTATCAGCAAGCCTGGGGAGCCCGTGGGAGTTCCCGCAGGGCTCCCTAGGCTGTGGATAGCAGCCTGCTGCCCGGAGCGCGGGGCGCGCTGAAGCAGAGCACCCCTCGCTTCGGGCAGATATCCGCGGCTGGGGCGGGTGTAAATTTCCCCCCCTTTATTTCACCCCCCAAAAAACTAGGTGCGTCCTATGGGCCGGTGCGTCCTATAGGGCGAAAAATACAGTATGCAACACATTACAGAAAACATACAACTCTGGACCCGTGATATAGGAATACAGTGGTGCCTCGCAAGACGAAATTAATTCGTTCCGCAAGTTTTTTCTTCTTGCGAGTTTTTCGTCTTGCGATGCACGGTTTCCCATAGGAATGCATTGAAAATCAATTAATGCGTTCCTAGGGAAACCGACTTCAGACCAGGTCCGGGGACAGTCTGTCCCCCGACCTCTTTTGAAGGCTGGGGGGGGGGGACAAGGGCTTTTCTTCCCACCCCCAGCATTTTAAAAAACCCCGGGACAGCGGAGGGCTTCTCCGCTGTCCGGGGCGATATTAAAATGCTGGCGGGCGGCATTTTAAAATCGCCCCGGGACAGCGGAGGACTTCTCCGCTGTCCGGGGCGATTTAAAAGCCCCTGGGATGGCAGGCAGGGGGGACAAAGACTTTTGCCCCCCGCCAGCCTTCAGAAGAGGTCCTGGACCTCTTCTGAAGGCTGGCGGGGGCGAAAGTCTTTGCTCCCCCCCGCCTGCCTTCAAAAGCTGTCCGGCCAAGGCTTCGCGGACCTCTCCGCCAGCAGCGGCAGCGGTGCCGCTGCTGGCGGAGACTTGCCGGCATGCCGAAGCCTGCGCACGCTGACATCAGCGCGCCCAGGCTTCGCGGACCTTCAAAAGCCGTCCGGGATAGCGGGAAGCACTTCCCTGCTATCCCGGACTGCTTTTAAAATGCTGGCGCTGGGGAGCAAAGCCTTTCGGCCCCCGCCAGCCTTCCTGGACCTCTTATGAAGGCCGGAGGGGGGGGAAGGCTTTGCTCCCCACCGCTAGCATTTAAAAGAGGTCCCCGGAGATTTCCCTATGGGCTTTCGTCTTGCGAAGCAAGCCCATAGGGAAATTCGTTTTGCGAAGCGCCTCCAAAACGGAAAACCCTTTCGTCTAGCGGGTTTTCTGTCTTGCGAGGCGTTCGTCTTGCGGGGTACCACTGTACATAAACTGCCTTATACAGAGTCAGACTAGGATGTCATTGTCTGCAATGCCTGGCAGTTTCAGGCTCAGAAGGTCAACTCAGGAGTCCACGCCTGGTGAGCACA
The DNA here is from genome assembly GCF_965112155.1 of Podarcis liolepis. NCBI lineage: Eukaryota > Metazoa > Chordata > Lepidosauria > Squamata > Lacertidae > Podarcis > Podarcis liolepis. The sequence goes on from NC_139557.1 coordinate 46,982,979, forward strand.
GCAACTCGTCTCAGTAGATATTGCCCCTATGAAGCAGTTGTGGGGACTGAAGGTTACTGCTTTCCTACAGTTGCCTAAGTCTCCTCCTCCTCCAGGTCCTTCCCAAGCGATCTGAGACTTCACCACTGTGCCTGTCTTTACTCCTCCTTCTTCATACCTCTTCTGGTTGTGAGAGACCAAGGGAGAAGGTAGATGGGAGCTGGCCACAGCAGGAGGGGGAATCTCCCTGGATTCTTCTGCAGCCTGCTTCCATTCAGTCTCTTGACCTTGCCCCCTTCTCTCCAGCCTCTGAGTCTGCGCTGCTCTCTCCAACACCCTTTTCTTGTTTGCTAAACCCTGTAACCACTTCTGCTTCTGACACTTCCTCCTCCCAGTCTATTTCTTCTCCCTCTGACCACTCATCATCATCCCACCACCAATCCCTGAGCTCTGATCCTTCTTCCCTTTGGGGTTCCCCAGCTTGTGCCTCCCATCACTCCTTTGCATCCAGCCAGTGCATAACGCTGAACTAAGTGGAACTTACTTCTAAGTTGAAATGCAGTGGGTTGTGCTGATAGTCTTCCTGTTTTTTAATGGTCTACAAGGATATTCAATATATTGAAATTCTGTATTACTGTTTTGTTGTATAGTGGGCAGATTTAACTTGCATTAATACAAGGGCTAGTATTTATATATATATATTTATATAGTTAAATGATATAAAAGCCATTCTGTTCTAAAAACACTAGAGAAAAAGTTTTCTCCTTGATTCTTAAAGGTGACTTTGAGGGAGAAAAATTCTATGTTTTGAACAAGACCCTTGTTTATCCACTGTGCCAAGTAGGGTGTGGAAATATTTAGGAACTGTTATTGATTTTTAAGCATCATTTTGGCCAAAGAACAGACTGCAAGTGACCTTCCACTGTGATAACAGTATCTGTAATCTGGTCTGGTGTGTGTGTGTGTAAAGAGAATTCTTTTAAAGAGAAGCTATGGTCCCAAGGTATAAAGGAAGATAAATAGAAGGTCACATTTCTGTTTAAAATAGTAACTAATAATATTTAAGATAGCATACCAATAATTTCCAATTGTAGTCAAATGTTTTAGAATTTGTGGAACATTGCATTTGCCTTATTTTTTATTCTCATTAGCAATCATCAGCAACTCTTTGCTTCATTATTAGTAAATTCACATAACAGTGAGAACTAATTGTAGAGTTTGGGCATTGACATCTTTGGCAAATGTACATTTTTGTTTTATTTCTATAAATATTTTAATTGCTTCTTTAAAAAATAATCTAATCTCCAATACAAACATGATAAGATCCAAAATCATTAGATCCATTTGAGAAAAATTGATTTCTGATTCTTCTTCCTTCATTGGAGCTTAGACATGTAATAATAAGGGTGAACTTGACCAGATGATACCTTAAGTGAAAAGGCTTAACTAAATACCAATGTGGAGAGAAGAGGCCATATAATCCAAGTTGCCTGCCCAATCACATTGAAAAGCTATCCAACCACCACAATCCTCTGGTATAATCCAATCCAACTAAGAAAGATTTACCAATGCTGAAAGTCTTATCCCTATCGGTCCCTATCCATCAGACAACACAAAATGAAAAATGACAACAACATTCAAGCCCACATGCCAATCTAGGCATGCACACCCAGAGAAAATACTTCCTAGCCAACATGGTCTCCAAAGTACAGCAAGTGGGTATGAGGGTTGAGCTGTCTCCACCCATGGCCAGGAGGACAAGGAGAAAGATTTTCTTTTGAGATTTCAGATTCCATTTTACACCTAGCCAACCTTGCCTTGACCTCTGGGACTCTACAACCAAAACAACCTTTTCCCACCCACTCCATTAGGGAAAGGAGGCTATTTAGCAACAGACAGTATTACTGACCATCAGACAAAAGAACACTTACGGTATATGGATATGGGCACCAACACATTAAGTTACCCTGCAAGAGAGAATTGTCACCCAGTGTATAATAAACATCTCATTGTTTAAAACTTGGGTAGGGAACCCACCGCTACTGGACCACATCCAAGTGAAGAAGGACCCCTGGATGTCACTGCCTGAAGAAGGCACACCATGGACCTTGGGAAAGCACTGCCCAACAGTGTACCCTCTCCCCAGCCTTTCCATCAGGAAAGGAAAGGGCAGTCAGCAGTGCATCTTTTCCCTTGGGAAAGGCTGAGTAAGGGAAAGCACTAGGTACCACTTCCTGATGATAATTCCTCTGCCTATATGACTTCCATGTGATTGGAGCTCCAGCTGTGCAACAAGTGCAGAGACAAGCCTCCACCATTCTCTTTCAGCTGACAGACAGCTCTGGTTCCCAGAGAGATAGGGAGAGGAAGGAAAAGAAAGGTGATCCCACCCACTTTGGGCACTTTGGTTCTCACCCACCATTGACTATTGTTCCTCCCACCATTTGCTCCAGCTCCCAATTGACTTTTCCCATGGCTCAAAAGCCCTCCATAGAACTAAGGTTCCCCATCCCCGCTTTAAAACAAAGCCAAGCAAACAAAAAGATTTCACTTTTAGGCTATTGTTAGGATGATACCTTTCCTTTGCTTCATTTTCAATATCCCTACAGTTTCCACTACTTTAATTTTGGTATCTCTTCTCCAAATATTTAAACAGTTCAGTCACATAAAATGGGTGGTGCTACTCATTGCAGAGTTATAATTAAGTTTTCATTTTCAATGTGATTTTCCAAAAATAACCTTAGGGTCTTTGCTTTCCACCTTCTCCCAACCTGTTCAGTTGCATTAATAATCAATGAGGTGTGGTATATTTCAGTTTTTATCTATCTACCTGATGCTTACGGCCAAATTTTCTCGGTTTCCCGTGGAATATAGGCCAGTGTCCTGAGTTTTGTTGCTATGCAATTTAAGCATAGCAACCAACACACACACACACAAACACACACACACACACACACAGAGCTGTGGTGGTGTTATTTCTATTTTCCCCTTCTAGACAAGTTTACCTGGTGAAAAAGACATGCTGGAGATAGCACTGTCAAAACAGATGCAGGATTTCCTGTGAGAGAGATGTCAAACATCTCACTTTTCAAAAGATTATATTGTGCAAAAACGGTAAGCAATGAGGTGGAGAGGTGGTGTCTTGAGCTATCCATAGCTTTTTTTCTTTTCTTTTCTTTTCTTTTTTAAGTGCTTTGGTAGGAAAGTTAGAAAACATACTTTGTGCAAAGGGAGACTCGAGTCTTTTAGGTAGGCCTTTATTGTTAAAAAAAAAAATAAAGGAGTGCAGTTTTTTCTTAGGGCATTTGAGGACAGAGATTCCACATGTCAGAACAAGTAAGGCATTGGGTAAAAAAGTGTGCTATAGATACAGTTCCATTTCTCCACATAGACATCAGTGCCTCAGCAATAATACCATCTGATAAGCTATGTCCCTTCACATCATTTCCGAAATAATTTTATACCAGCTTGAACAAACTACTGAACTGATGCCTTTAAGGCATAGTATGAGGAAGCTACTTTTGATGTAATTGAGGGGCAACTGGTGACTGGCTATGCAGCCAGCATAGGGGTCAGAATTGATATTATTAGAGTGACCAGGTTGGACAAAGCTAGGATATTGGAGAAGCTAAGCCATTTCCTGACTTTTGGATGAGGCAGGTCTCATGTAGTATATTTTAAAGTTTGAGAAAATGTGCCAGCAAAATGCTCTGCAAACTAGAATTGGTATCAGACAGTCAATCTTGTTTATTTGCTAAAAACCATTGATCTCACTAAGTGAAGATTAGTAATCAGCTTCTCCCCACTTTCTCTGAGAATACAACAGACTATCATGGCTACCCCTTGGAAATTCTAAAACCTAAACTTGTGTTAAAAGAAGCAGAATATAATAATGTGAAGGAATTATTGGAATTAGCAACAGCCTTTAATTAACACCCTCTGTCCTATATGAAAATCAGCCACTAAAATGTTAATGTAAGTAGGACCAGAAAGTTAAGTGGCCTTCCAGAGTTGTCTGCTTTACTTTTTCTTTTGCTTGCTTGTTTCTGTTGTATCATATTTGACAGAGAGAGAGATCCAGTTTGAAGTTTACAGCCATGTCTATGAGGTGAAACAAAACTGATTCCGCAACATGATCAACTTCCTTAATTCTGAACTGTTACACCTCAATTTCTAAAACTCTAGCATTCATGGGAGAATGTTTGGAATGGGCTTTTAAAAGTAGCAACATGCATTTTTTTTTCTTTTTCAAGCAATTTTGAATGAATAGAACTTGCCTGAGAACTCTCTGCTCTCAAAATATTGTTACGAGTTTGTGGGTGCCTTGACTCCCTTAAATTCCTGTGTGCCAGATCCTTCCCTAAATTTCTGGGTCTAGTTGGTGTTGGAATTTAATAAATGCTTAGATGGGGTGCCAGACTGAATTTATCAGTGTCATAATACAGGCCAAACCAGTTTTTCTGCACTCAGGAAATTGCCTGGGATAAGAGGCATTGTGGAAAACAAAAGGAAGGTAATGGCAGATTACTGGGCAGCAGATGAGTGTGAGCCCCTCTTTCCACAGAGAGTTAGCAGAGAAAAAGTTTTCAGTCTGTAAAATGCAGCAAGATGAGCATAGGAACAGAGAACCATGACTGATTTCTTTTTGGATGCAAGGCTGCAGCAATAGGAGAAACAGGAGCCTCTTGGAGCATAATGCTTCCATCGTAGGCTCAGGTCATATATACTGTATGTGTAAATAAACTGTAAAGACACCACAGTCTCTGCTGTGCCACATTTCCAAAGGGAAAATGAGCCCTGGGTAAGAGTCTGGGCCCCTCAAATCTCACACTGCTCAGAGACTGAGGTGGGGTGCAACAATATTCCCCTCCACATATAGTTTACATAACCACTAGACACGGTGTTTTGCTTGCATAAAACTGAAATTGCTATGTGATTAACCAAGAATCCCCCGCCCCACAAGTCACAAGTCAGAAATGCCGTTTAAATGACTTAAGCTGTGGATTTAAGGCTGTGTGGAGATAATTTTCTAACCAAATCATGTTTTAAGAAGACCGTGGAAAGCATAAGAGCTTTGGAATGACGCAGCAAAAAATATCATCGCCATCTTGGCAAGTTCCGTCGAAAAATTTATGTCTGGGAGGAGGAAAGATCTGTTTTCATATTGTGGGTGAGCCTCCTCAGTGGGACTAAAATGTGACGACTTGCGAGATTAATGATGGAAAGGGTGCTGTTATTTATGAAAGTGATGATATATGGAAACCATCTGGATATGATGACTGGACGAACAGGAAAAAATCATACCGGATTATAATTGGTGTTTATCTGCTTAAGGAGATTATCAAAAGAGATCATAAAGGAAAAAAAAGAAAAATATACAAACAAGATGACATGTGGAAACAGCAAGATAAGACTGGATAGAATTATGAACATTATTTGGACAGATTTGTGGATATTAACGCAGCAGCAAGAAGATGATCAGAATCCCCCTTCGGAACTTGAAATATGGGTCACCCCAACAAAAATTTAAAATTTGGCTTTGTAATTCGGAATTTATGTGATGTGATTTGATTTGATTTGATTGGTCGGTTAATAAAAATTATTTAAAAAAAATTAATAAAACTGAACTTGCATTTCATTTAAAAGACCGTAATGGAGGAAAATAATACAATAACATAGGATGCACATTGGCATGAGCTTCATCATCATTGTGATGTGCTTTATCCATGTGTGTGTAATCCTGTATATTAAATAAATGCATAGCCCTGCAGATAAATTTGCCTTTCAACTCTGTGGATATTTATGTATATATTTATGCACACACAAAATATGTATAGAATAAACATATGTAGGTAAGTTTTCAGACCAAAAAGGAAACAGAACAAGGCAGAGAGGATGGGTTTCAAAATACAGTTTTAAATTGCAATAAAATGTTGCAAAGGCCTCATACATTGCAGTTCAGCTTCCTGAATAAAATATGAGAACACTGCAGCTCTGTGACTCTCTCTCTCTCTCTCTCTCTCTCTCTCTCTCTCTCTCTCTCTCTCTCTCAGCTAAGGATGGGGGAGGGGGGATATGCAGAAAATTCCTAAATAGGCCGTACAATATCTGTGAAGGCAGAAACAAAATAGCCAGCAGTGACAGTGTTTGCTTTTCATGCACTGGAACCGTGCGCAAATACGAGGCACAGCGAATGTCGGCTCCTCATTTGCAAATTAAGACGTGAAAGCAATGCCTGTGTGACGGTACATGCAACAGTTCATATTTGAAGTTTGGCATGGTGAACTGACAGCAGCCACCGAGGAACTGCAGCAACCTAATCCTTTCTTTTCTGCCTTCCAGCTACTGGAGAAGGAGGATGGAATTTAATAAATGTATGTATGTACGGAGAAAAGGCTGCAAATGGCTGGCATATTCCTCTTCTGCTACACAGGAAGCCATCTTCAGAGGGAAATTAACTAGGTGACAATGTACAATGTGTGCCATTAACAAGAGCATTCAAATCATTTCTGGTCTTAAGTACAGTTTTAAGCCGCTTATCAGATTTTCATTTCTGAATCTATTCAGTTGTCAGGCTTACATCCTGGCCCTTTATTGAAGCTCACACGGGAATCCAAACCTTCTAATTTTCTATACAGATTCATTTCAGAATCAATTAGAGCTGGTGGCAGCCCTGTCCCTGTGTACTAAGGGGATTAGCTGGCCACTTGCTCAGCTGAAGTTACCTTTCAGTTGCACATTCAACCTTCCATCACAAATGAGATTTCTTTTTCCAGAGGCCTCTGAGGCATCTGAACCGCTGAAACCAACAGATGGCACATAATCGCTGGAACGGTCGACAGTTTTGTCAGGAAAGTGATATTTCTCTTTCTCACAGACACTGTAGGATTTTGTGCTTGTCTGTCTGGGCCCTCCTTCACAGGCAAATAGAGTAATCAGTCCATGGAAGCGTTTCCCCACACAGTCTAGAGAACATCCATTGGGAATGAATGTTCTCTTACTGTCAAGCCAATGCCAGACCTTCAAAGGGTTTCTTTTCTGCTTTCTCTGAATTAACACTTTTTTTAAAAAATGGTTGTTTCTGATGTTCAGAAATCCTTTCCAGCCATGGATTATCCTGTGTTTTGTGAATTTTCATGGACAGTTCACCCCATGCTATTTACATATTTTTGTTTTCCACAAAAGTCCTTTGATCAAGAAGCCACCTTGAACAGTTGGCCAAAGTAGCTTGCAGATATTTGAGGTTTCGTAACAGATAATTTAAAAAACAACAACAGATTTAATAAATTATGTGCCCTACCTGTTATAAATAAAAGGTAAATGGTAAAGGACTCCTGGATGGTTAAGTCCAGTCAAAGGCGACTATGGGGTGTGGCGCTCATCTCACTTCATGTGGCCAGAGCACACAGAAAAGCCAGATCACACAGAAATGCTGTTTACCTTCCTGCTGCAGCGGTACCTATTTATCTACTTGTACTGGTGTGCTTTTGAGCTGCTAGGTTGGCAGGAGCTATGAACTGGATAGCTCAGTTGGTTAGAGATGATCATGCCAAGGTTGTAGGTTAGATACCCATAAGAGACAGCTGCATATAGTTGGACTAGATGATTCTCAGGGTTCCTTCCAACACTATGATTCTATGATTATAATACATTACAAATCATAAAACAAAAGGAGTTCTTTCCTTATGAATGAATTTGCTAAACCAAGCCTGCCCAATTTGTGACCCGCAAAGGCACAGGCAGTCAAAACAATCCATTGCCTGTCAGGTGATTGATAGCTGCTGTCTTTTTGCCATTCTGGGCAGACTGAAAAAAGGGAAGTCTTTAGAAGCCATAATACATGGCTGGTGGACTGCATTTCACTTAGTGGGTCACAAGTTTCCCTCCCCAAAAGACCAGCTTTTAACATACAGTGCAAACCCCTGCATATCCTCAGAAATAGTACTGATTTCAGTAGCACTTAATCCCAGGTTGCACTGGGGTTACACTTGTGTAACGTGTAAAGGGATTGTGTACTGGTGGTTTTAACAGTAGATATTTCAATTATGACTCATGTGATTCATCGCCATAGCATGTTTATGGGGACTCATTTTCCAGATGTTGTATTCCATAGCCCAACTGTTCTTCACCTACCTATCTTCACAAAAGCCATCTATCAGCTCTCTTTCAGAATGGACAGGACATAAAATCCAAATACAGAAAAATGCCCAAGCAATCAGTCGTCCATTCTGTCCTGAGAGAGATCAAACTCAGATGCACATCTCGTCTCAGATACTACAATTTAAAAGACCATGAGTAGGCTTAGTTAGGTAAATTAAACTTCTATTCACATTTTAACCACATCTTCCTGCATTTTGCCATCTGGGACCTTTCTCTTTTAAGCATTCATGGTCAAGAAGGTAAGCACTATAGCGCTTACTCAAGCACTAAGAAAGGTTGTCAGGTGTAGTTTTGTAATGGAAAATACAATATTAGACTTTGGGGGAACTTCACTTTACTGGGAATAGGACTGACACATATTGCATATTTCTGGCTACCTAGGGAAAAGGAGAAATTGGGTCAAAATTGGGTAGTTGTCAGACTTTTCTTTTTGCAGACTGTTCTGAACTCCATACATCCTCTTCTATTCTCCTTTCCTGACACAGCCCTTCTTAATGTCCATGTACTTCCAGTGACAAATAGAAAGGTCAGTCCTTGTGATCCTGAAGAAAGGGATTTTCTGAGCCAAAAAGTATGAGATATTCTACTTACTCAGCCTGGAGACTTATGGATAACTCCTGTGAAAAATCGGATTAAGATGCTGCTGCTTTGTTGTGGCCTCTATATTTTAGGAAAATAACACTATAGAAGGAATTATATTTTAGCATAGTCTGCACTTAGTCTTCTTTTTTAATTCTCGGCTGGAATCCAGGAGGGCTCCTTTTGCTAGGATAATAATACCTTGCTCACACAAGTTTAAATGTGTGATGGAATCTAAAAGATGAGTTATGAAATTCATTTTAAAGAGATTATACGTAATTTTCTTCATTTGTATATGCATGGGAAATAGAAAAATAATATAACAGTGCACGCTTAATCATTTGGGGGTGGCTAACATGTGGCTCTCAGGATGCTACAGTGGTACCCCGCAAGACGAATGCCTCGGAAGACGAAAAACTCGCTAGACGAAGGAGTTTTTCGTTTTCTTAGCCGCTTCGCAAGACGCATTTCCCTATGGGCTTGTTTCGCAAAACGAAGCTTCCCCCGCAAGCTCTGGAGATAGCAGGGAAGTGCAGCGCGTCTTCCCCGCTGTCCCCAAACCTCTTTTGAAGCAAGGGGCGACGGGGAGAAGATCGCTTCTCCCTGTTGCAAGCCCCGCAATCTCCGGGGACAGAGGGGAAGGCGCGCGCGCCTTCCCCTCTGTCCCCGGAGATTGCGGGGCAGGCAACGGGGAGAAGCAATCTTCTCCCCGCCGCCCCTTGCTTTAAACAGGTCCGGGGACAGAGGGGAAGGCGTGCGGCGCTTCCCCTCTGTCCCCGGACGGTCTCCATAGGAACGCATTGATTGATTTTCAATGCATTCCTATGGGAAACCGTGCTTCGCAAGATGAAAAACTCGCAAGAAGAAAAAACTTGCGGAACGAATTAATTTCGTCTTGCGAGGCACCACTGTATTGGACTCCAACTATCATCAACCTGAGGCAACATGACCAACAGTCAGGGAGCTGTATTCTAACACCATTTGAAGGGCCCTGCAATATTTCAGAAGCAAGTTCCATTGTATTCCATGAAGCTTACTCCCAAGTAAGTGTGCTTAGGATCACTGCCTCATAGTCTACACTAGAGATTTGTTGAGTACCATGCTGTGCATGTTTTGCTCCTCTGCATGGAAGAGATTCTTTGGGTGATGCCTAGTGTCAGTCATACTTATAATAGAGTTACTGAAATAAGTGAATATAAGTAATGTAAGTACCGTACATTGGGTGGAATTCAACAGCAGATTAATAGGATTGTTCCATCAGCACAATCATTTCTATTTGCCAGACAAAATGATCTCCCTTCTTCTTGTCTCCTCCCCCCCCATTGTTCTGGGAGTTCTCCCAACCCTCTAGAATGAATCTGGGGGAAGATTGAGGGGAGGAGAATTCGCTGTTGTGCTAGAATTCATTGTTGCATTCAGTGATGTTGGGGTTCTACCCAACAAAGTATTTTTCAGTCACTCAAAGACCTCTCTGCCTGTGCAAGAGATCTTCCTCTCCATCTTCTCTCCCCATGTATTATCCCACTGTGCTCCAGAGGGCCGAGAGAAAGCTCAGAACAAAATTGTGGATGTAGGGGGCATGAGGAGAGGGATAGTAAGTCTTGTGGTAACAGGTGGAAGACTTTGCGCTAGTGGAACAACTTATTTGGATACAACCCATTGTATTTTGCTGCCTCTGGCAATAGTTTAGGGAGGGGAAACGTGTTTGCAAACTCACAGTCATTAGGTACAACTGATATATCCAATCTTGATCGTGTCTTTTTAGCACTGTATGCCCATCAAACTCTTGTTGACTGCCTGAAAACACATGTTCCCTGAACAATTTACATGTATAAGAATATGGCTGGCTTTCAGGTACCCACTGACCCTATAATAGTGATGAAATGCAAACCAATTTATATATATAAAATCATATGAAGGATATGCTTAATCTCTGTGTCACACAAAATGTGCACCATTAATATCCTGCTTGCCTGCGCTGTGAGGGCTTTGGTGAAATTTATGTAGGCCAGAGGTCTTAGGCTGGCTCTCTAATTCTCTGCATGGGCCACAGTTCACCTTCAGAATGCCAGCACAGAACAGCATGTTTCATAAGAAATAAATCTAAGATGACTTGATTTTAATAGGATTATAACATTAGTGGATTAAGAGGATGCAGTGGACATCTTGAAACATGCCTGCACTAAACACATACAAGAACCCTTTCCCTAATCTTCCCTGGAGTTATCATAAGCTTTTGTGAGAGAGAGATTTACCTAAAATATTTGAAACAATAATCACTTAAGCCTTTCCTCTATGTCTGTCACAGATGGAAGGTATAACTGAAAGAAATGGAAAAGAGCAGAAAGGTTAATGAACCTTCAGTGGCAATATAAATTTCTTTTACCTGACTGATGCACCCTACTTTGGGCCAATTCAATGGAACAGGTTATTTATATTATTAATAATAAATAAGCAAAATTATTTGTCATTGCCACAAAAGGTAACACCTCTATGTGCACACATAATTTTTGAAATGAGGCGTTGAAAGAAATCCAGCATCATTTATTCTCAATCCTTCTACTAATTGAAGGTTTGTTCAGTTTCTTCTAAAAATAGACCTGAAGTGATCCGAATATAATCCCCAAGTTCAGATGATACATATATGAAAACATATCTCTCACTTATTGCCCAGTCTCTCGGACATTGATTTAGTTGCTCTTGTGTCATAAACTATTGATTAAATTCTAGGTTTCATCTTGTGTGTAGTGGCATCGCAGTACAGGTTAGAGGGACAGAATCTTCTCTCATTGAACTCAGTTGCAGAATGACTGAAAGGGGCTAGAGTGGTCAAAGGTAAAGCAGAAATGAAGGTCAGAGCAAGAGGGTTGTTGTGGGTGTTTTGGAAGGGCAAGGTGAGAAGAAATGGAGAGTGACAGTATTTCTTCTTAAATTTTCAAATTTAATACACCTCTATATAGTCTGCTCTTCTAGTAGTGTTATTGTTTTAAAAATAAAAAAATAAAAGGCAATACAGCTGTATATGTTGAAAGTATTAAGGCCTATATAATATATATTTCTAAGAGGCCTCAACTCAGGAACTATGGCAGCAAGGCTGAGGTACCGCAACTGCTTCCAAGGGGAGGGAAATGCTGACCTGATCTCACGTACTGTGAACGGTTGGGGAATACAACGCAAAGGAACAGGTGACACAAAGAACCACCAGTGAGGCTCTATAAAGTGGCTGGCTTCTCAAACTAGAACTGCACAAAATTATTTCCCAAAATTTTCACCATATTAGTCGGAGGGGGGAGGGAGTGGTGAGCATTCCACTGAATTTTTCCAACATTTTCTAAGGGGTGGGTTACCAGAGTTTCTTGCTACCCCCCCCTCCCAAGTTATTTCTTTAATTGTCATGGCATGTAGCCACAGCAGGCACTGGGTTGACAGCCTGGCAGCCTGGCAGCCTGCCTGCCTTTTTGTATCCTCCATAATGCTCTAGATGTAGCGCCATTCTAATGTGTGTGAATTTTTGTGCAGGGGCAGGGAGGGAAACAGCTGCTGCTGCTACTACTACTTCAAAAAAACCCCCAGAATATTTACAGAAAATTATGCAAAGTGGTTTTCTTTTTCAGGCGGTTCATTTGGGTATGACAAAAACAGAAATCTGATAAATTTTCTCTGGAAAATGTCTTATGAGAAATTTTGGTTCAGGTTTACCTCAGAGTGAGTAACGTGTTGAGCAGGTACAGGCCAAACTGTGACTGGCTTCTCGTCCCTGGGCTACCAGCCCACATAATATCAAGTGAAATACATGGAAGGGAGAATTACCTCTGCCAACAGCTGAAAGGCAGTTTTTAAATGTCAGCTATACATTTCTGATAAGAACAGGAGCTGCAAAGATCAGTATCAGCTCTTTTCTCTTGAAACATATATATTGTGGTAACATAAAGGGTGGTGAGAAAAGAGTAAACATTTTCACCTTAGGAAATTTGCTGACAATAGATTATGGTGTACAACGTACACGAGTGAGGACTGAGAAAGAACACAAAAACAAAACTAGAAAATTAGCAACATGGGCAGAAAAAAAAATGAAATTCAGCTTGGATAAAATGCAAGCTAGTGCATCTCTGAAATGATAAGCTGAAACACACACAAACAAACAAATGCACACTCTCAGCAGGAAACAAAACCCCAGAAACAAAAGTCGTAATTCTGTTAATAGCGGATGGCCAATTAGACACATCCATTTGTAGCTGGATATGGTGGTGAAGAAAAAAGGCCAATGTAATTTGAGGCTGTATACACAAGAGCATTAAGTTATGAGAATCGAAGAAATAATTGCTTCTTTCTCTCTACACCTGGTTCAGGTGATGACTTCATCAGGAACATTGTCTTTCACTTTTGGCATCTTTTGTTTTTGTATAAACAGGGACAGATTTGAGACAGGTCAGCTACTACAAAAGCAAAAACAAATGCCTTAGAATGAAAAATTCTTCCAGAGAAGCCGATAGCTTTAGGCTGTTGACAAACACTATTGGGTAACATTTCCATATTAATAATCAAAGCACATGAGTAATGTGTTGATGTTAACAGTAGTAATATTAATGGTTGTTATAACAGGAAGGAATAAGTGGCTGCAATTAAGAAAAAGAAACTTGAACCTGACCAAATAACCTTCTAAATATTTATTTATTTATTTATTTATTTAAACATTTATACCCCATTTTTTATATAAAATAAACCCAAAGCACATTACAAAAAATAAACATGTCTGTTTTAAAAGAAATAAACACAATTTACCCCATCTGTTTCTTCCCCCCTCTGCTTCTAATTTTGTTTTTATCTGATCTTGCTATAATTTATTTTTTAAAACTATTTCTCTGCCAATTGATGTGATAAGGATCACCTACCTCATAGGGGTGATGTGAGGACAAAATTGGAAGGGGCATTATATAAAGTATTCTCTTTTTTCAACGCAACAAATCTTGGCTTGCCTCTGCTCTTCATAAATCCAACAATCCAAATAGGACTTTAGTTCTAGTTTCCTACAATGGGGTTAAATTTCCAGGGACTACCCAAATAATGACTCTTTGCTTTAGCTTTCATGGACTCAGATTAATTAGCATAAAATGAATTCATAAGGTCTGCTGAAAGCTGAGGAGCAAGACTCTTTTTCACCCTGACTCCAAACACTTTGGGAACAAGCAGGGGGAAAAAGAAAAAGAAAAATGTTGGCTAAACTTATATTCCATTAAAATCAATGGGCTTTAAAAGAAACAGTTAAGCCCTTAAGTCCCATTGATTTCTAAGTTTGGCACACTTAACTTTCTTGGGATTGTGCAATTCACTTCCAGGAAAGTGACCATAGGAATTTGACCCATAATTTTTGCCCTGTTGATTTGCTACTCTTAAATTTTTTATATGTTTGTAGAAAGTTCTCTCCTTGCATTTATAATTTCAACATATGCCTCCCTTCATCCAAGGATCACAGGGGGGGTTGCAATATAAAAAGACATACCGTAGTAACAAACAAAAACAATAAAAGGCCACAGATTGTTTAATTAGCTAAAGGCCTGAGGGAAGAGGAATGTTTTTGCCCGGTGTCAAAAGATATATCGCGAAGGTACCAGGAAAGCCTCCACAAACGAAGAGTCCCTGCAAAAAATGCCCATTCTCATCTTGCTACCTTCAAGGCCTTAGATGATGATCACAGGGTCCAGGTTGGTTCATATGGGGAGAGGTGGTCCTTGTGGTTTTGCCCTGGATGGATTACCTCCAAGTAGTGATGGGTCATTGTGTGTATTTTTATTACTCTCAGTTTCTGTTCCTTAAGTTCAGTTATCCCATTTCTTCACCCATTTGTGATATATCTTTATTTCTAAAGTCCTTCCCTCATGAAATTTCATCATATTTTTAATGCAAATTTGTCATAAGATACACATTTTTGTATACACATTCGCCTAATATACACATTTTTGCAAAGCACATCTTCCCTAAACTTTATGTTTCCCTAATGTAACACATTTTGTATGTTTTTTGCAGTAATGCATACATGTAGACACACACTTTAGTATATGAATTTCTGTACACATTGACTGGTGGGAGAACCACATTGCAAAATCCATTTCCACCCATGGAAATGTAATGCTGTACAGAGAAAAATTTGGGACCCAGCAAGAGCATCCCATGAGCGGAGCAACTGTAGTTCAAGCCTTTATCTGTAAATATGTATGTTTAGTAATTCTGTTATTGAAAACAGTTTAAACACAAGAATTCAGATTATAATTAGTTCTAAACCAAACCTTCACTGTAAAAATTGTCTTTCACTGTTGCTGTCAGATCATACGATTCAAGGAAATAGAACATGATTTTTTAAAGAAATATGTTATCCATGTTTATTTCTTATCCACCATTTTTAAAACTACTGTGTCAGCAATTCAGTAAACTGGTTTTTGTTCACATTTAAAATATTTCACATCTTCAATAAGAACTGATGCAAGGTAGAGTGGGGGTAGGAATGTGGAGAGGAAGATGTTATCAGATTGTTCAAAATGAACAAATAAGCAAAATGCATCTTTCCACTTCACTGATGCAAATGGATTTTGAGTTTGGCGATATGCTTACAATTATTTGAGTGGCATTTGGTTTATTTGTAGGATCTATGTGAATGAACTCTGCCTGTGTGGATGGGGATTAAAAGTCTTTGTTTCCTTTTGACACTCTATTGAAATTGTCACATTGGGTGACCATAGCTGGAAGAATCTCTACTCAACAGATATGGATATATCAAAAATGACAGCTACATCAGTATTCCAGAAATCTATCCATATTATTTTCTGAAAAGTGCAGGAATAGCAACATTTCTCTTCCTCCTCTAATAATACAAAATTGCTATGTCTATGCAAAATTCAGTGGTTTGGTGTAGCTTTTTTTATAACTGAATTTGCTGAATCTTATGCTTCATTCGCACATAATTTCATGTCCTGGTGTCTCACTTCAAATTGTCAAATTGCACAAATTCAAGAAACGCAAAGCAGGATGTTTAGTCAATCAGTGAAATTCCTTTCCAGATTATAGCTTTAAATATTGTTTTAAAGTGAAACAGGCACCAATATCTACTAAGGCATTTGTCCCAGGTTTTCTCTTTAAACTGATCAAGTGACAAATCCACCAATCTGCTTTTGAGACATAGCAGAGTTTATAGTAATCTGGTGTCTCTGCGGAAGCAGAGAAAGAAAACTCCACACAACACTTCAGTGGTTGTGGAGCTCTTGCACAACCTTGAATTGTGGGCTAAATATGGTAAGACACACCAAACAAATATAAATATACACAAGTATATGTCCAGAATTACTGTAGTTTTAAGTATGCTAGAAAACACTGGGGTCATTTCAAATATTGGAACGTTTTAAATGTGTGAAGAAGGTGAAGGACCCCTGACAGTTAAGTCCAGTCGCAGACAACTCTGGGGTTGCGCGCTCATCTAGCTCTATAGGCTGAGGGAGCCGGCGTTTGTCCGCAGCCAGTTTTTCCGGGTCATGTGGCCAGCATGACTAAGCTGCTTCTGGCAAAACCAGAGCAGTGCATGGAAACGCCGTTTACCTTCCCGCTGGAGCGGTACCTATTTATCTACTTGCACTTTGATGTGCTTTTGAACTGCTAGGTTGGCAGGAGCAGGGACTGAACAATGGGAGCTCATCCCGTCTTGGGGATTCGAACTGCTGACCTTCTGATCAGCAAGCCCAAGGCTCAGCGGTTTAGACCACAGCACCACTCGTGTCCCTTTTTAAATGTGTAGTTGTGAGTATTCAGCAGCAGTGGTTGGTGGGACAGGGCAGTGGCGCTTGCCTGACCTCCCATCACCAGCACATTGTGACATACTGAGAGGGGAGGCAGCAGTGAGGCCAGCATAGTGCAAATGCTCCTGCGGGAATGCCTGGTTGACTCCATCAGTGCTTTTGCAGCACTCTGACTTCAGCACATCCTTCCCCTTCTCTCCTAGTATGCTGCAGGGATGCCAATGATCGGAGGTTAGGTAACCACCACAATACTGTCCCAGTGACTGCTGCTGGTGTTTAGGCTGAAGAGAAAATCATCCAAGTAGTGGTAGTGGTAGGATTTTCCTTCAATGGAAGTTGTTAAGCAATATGTGAGGGATGATAAAGTTATATCCCGCAGTGTGGATCCTACATTGCATAAGGGGTTGGGCTGAATGATGTTGTAAGCTGCCTTCCTGCTCTATGATTCTAAATGAAAATAATTGATGGACTTCAGAGGCAAATATATATTTTCTTTTAAAATTGTTATCCAAGATATTTAGAGGGTAAGAAAACCCCAATGTAAATATTGTTATAGATTGGGGGTGCGGATTCTCCCTAAACCCTAGGAATGAAGAAATGCTAGGATTGTGGTTAATTGGGATATGGATTAAAACATAAACTGTAGAGTTCTGCCAGACAGGGGATTCCTGGACTGGCTTATGCAAACAAATCTGGCCAGCTATGGCTAACAAGAACAATAGAGGGTCATTAACAATACAAGAGAACTTCCTTCTAGCCCACAGGTGTGAACTAGGGATTAGGTAGGTTGGCAGGGGGAACTGCTGTGGGGGAGGGCAAGGGGTTTCTGAGAAGAAGGAGGAGGAAGAGGGGAGAGATCCATCTTGGAGAGGGAGGCAGAAGTTGCCTGTGCTCCTGCCTCTTGAACTGAGCATGCCATAAGATCTTGACTCCCTCCATGCAGACTGAAGGTGTAAATAGGTGAATAAACCATATTTCTTAAAGCACGTCAGTCTCTACTGTGTCTTCTAATGTCCAAAGGAACATAGAACCTGTGTGTGTGCCTGGGAGCCCATGAACTCTTGCCACCACTCAGCAGAGAGAGGGGCAAGCACCCGACTTTTGTAACAATATAAATGATAGGTTTTCCCTCCTATGTTTTTAGTTCTTATTTAATCTATAAGATGCCTTGAGCCCTTGTTAGAGAAAGTGGTAGGGTATAAGTTATCATAAGCATCACCATCATCAAATATTTCATTTTTCTTGAAAGGGGGTAATATTTGGCATGTGATCATTTTTAGTTTCAGTGAAAGATTTTACACTGACAACAGCTGGATACTGAACACCGTGTTAATCCAAAATATTTCTATTCAGCTAACGTTGCAGACTGGCTCTGCTTGCTAGGCAGATTAAGAGTGCATTCACAGTGTTTTTCTCTCTGTTATTAAGTATAGGGGAGATACAATCTGCAAAGTGTCTTGCAGCAATTCTCTACCATAATTGAAATAATGAATTTTACTATAAGGAACCATCCAGTACCATTTCATGGAATTACTGTAAATCCCTCAGCATGAGGTGTGGATTTGAAAACTGCAAACTTTTAAAATTAGCCTCTGTTTCTGATTAGATTCTGTTATCAAGAGACTAGGGCTGCAATCCTATCCTCACTTACCTGGAGTAAGTCCCATTGAACTCAGTAGGACTTACTTCTGAGAATATATGTTTCAGATTGTGCTATAATGCCTGATTACATGTGTCTCTTTTTCTCTTTGGAAGGCATGAAACCCCACACATTTGTGACATTGTCCAGAGAATGGTCTGTGGGCAAATGAGACAGATGACCTGCCAGAGTGAAAGCCAGAACAATCTCTAAGCCACGCTGGAGCTACTTCATTGGAGTAGCAGGAAACAAAGATAGCAAAATAATTAATATTTAATATGCTACAGATATTTCATCACAAAGTGTTGTTTTATCCTGGGAACCTATGGCCAATCATGGCTTTATAGTGCATGTAACAGAATATTGTTAGATTCCAATTCCCATCAGCTGCATCTGGAGGCTACCATGTTGGCTCCCATAAAATGTACAGTAGGGCATGATAGTTGGTCAAAAGACCATGGTGAGAAAGAACACAGGTGGAGCCATTTTGGAGAGCAACACTATTTATTTGTGTGTGTAGATATAGGAAAGTCAAGAAAGGGAGGTGGAACATAATGAGGTATAATATTGTTACATGCTACATGGTATCTGCAGGACCAGAGGTACCATGCCTATAAATATCAGGCACCTGACTGGCTACTGTGTAAGACAGGATGCTGCATTGATAGACATTTGGTTGAATTCAGTAGGGTTCTTCTTGAATATTTGTGGGCACACCACTGCTCTTCAGATCTTCATGCAATTAGTGCAAAGGTTTGAAGGTTGTCGTTGTTGCTATTGTTGTTGTTTAAAGTGTATTCAACTAAAGGAACTTAGAAACATCTCCACGATCGAAACCCTATTGTATCAGACTTTCTAAATGCAGGGCCGTCTTACCCATAGGCACTAGGGGTGCAGGGCACCTGGACGCTGGGCTCTCAGGGGTGCCAGGTCGAGAGTCCAGGGCCAAGATATGGAGTCCGGGGACTGGAAAGAGCCGACAGCCGTTGCCGAGCGGAGTAGAGGCCATTGGAGCATCGCAGCTCTTCTGCTGTGGGCGAGCGAGGTGCCGAGACAGCTGGCTGGCTCCACCCTCCTGTACACCTGGGATTGGTTGGCCGTCGAGAAGCCCGCCCAGCGCACACTGCCCAGCTTTGCTCAGTCACTGCCACCACCTCAGGCTCAACTGTTGTTGCTCTGGGCTCTGCTTGCCCCCCCCCCCCGAGCCTGGCCCCGGCCTTGCTCTGTTGCTGCCGCTGCCTTGGGCTCCTCTGTTGCTGCTGAGTCAGCTGGCCAGGCCAGCTCTGCCATGCGCGCCTCGCTGGCCTTCCCTTAAAAAAGTCAACAACTTTGGGGTCTCCCCCCTAACAAAATGTCAACAATCCTGGCGGGGGCTGCCGGGCAGATCCTTGCAATCCGGCGCTGCATATGCTTAAGATGGCCCTGTCTAAATGTGTTTAATAAAACACATTTTAAAGACCCCTTTGTGCTAATCTTGCAAAATCCAAAGCATAGCTGGTGTGCCAGGGGATATTGAGTTCAGGACTTGCAGGTGCCTCCCTACCACATACCCCAACCCATCACACACCCCAGCAAGCCCCTGAACCTAGATATTATCTTTTACATCAAAGCGGTTACAGAAAAACAAGCTATGGGCTAAATACAGTTCAAGTCCCAGCAATTTCAGTGGGTGAGTTATGCTTTCAAAGTCAGCGGGACTTCCAAGTTCTTAACTCTGCCTGGGTCATATTCTTAACAGAATGGGATAGCGACTGAACTGTGTTTAGAATGCTCTGTACTATAACATTAGAGGTTATAACTTTTAAAATGCTACTGTTAGAATAGCACTTTATTGATAAAATTGAAAAGTGGATCAATAGCACAATATGAAATTAAAATACAGAGATGAGAAATAAGCATCAAAAAAGTAGAGAACAGAGTGAAATGGGGTTTTTTAATGAATATTTTAAATTAACAGAACAGTATGGAGTTTGAGGTTGGGTGGAGAGGAAGGGTATTATTTATGTCATAGCTTAGAAAGCTAGTATAAAAATAACAAGAATAGAAAAAAGGAACCCAGAGCTCTTTTTAAACTGAGCATCCCAAATTACATTTAGTTTGAGTTCCTTGACTGAGCTTGTTCTAAGTAATTTGCAATTGAATACATTGTGTGTTGAGGTTAGGTTGTTTTTTGGTTTTTTTAAGTAATAGCATCAAAAGCTTGTAATTCCACCAAACTGGTAATTAATTGAATTACCACATTTTTCAGAGCAGGGAGACAAGTGTTGAACATGTTTATGTGCTTAAGTGTATGTAATTTTTAAAATACCTGTTGTCCAGCACTGATGTTAAATTCAGAGAGAGAGAGAGAGAGAGAGAGAGAGAGAGAGAGAGAATGAGAATGATGTTGAGATAAAACCTATGCCCCTCTTTGATCACGTTACTTTCAGTTTTTGTTACACACTTGTAACAAATGAACATGCTAGATCCATCATGATTTTATTTTAAAATTGCATCTGTTATGTGTTTTTTAAAAATGCAAATTCCAAAATGAAATCTGAACGGTTTGAACTTGACCATGCAAGAGTTCTTCTCCAGAAATGCATGCAATATAATTTTCAGGCCACAATCCACTAAACATTTTTCCTTGAAATACTCCTGGAAAGGGATCCTCAATGAAACATTCTTCCTTTTTCCTCCTCCTCCCCTCCCCTCCCCTGTTTTGTGTGGATGCATGGTACATCATTCAGCCATAAATTACAATGGAATCCAACGTCTGTTTCAAATTCCTCCCTTCCTTAGATTCTTGCCCTGCAAAGACTGATTGCCCCTTTGGTGGCAGCAGCAGTTGCAGCCCGATGCAGCCACAGGGGACCCAGGGTGGTGGTCGTGATGTTCCTTTCCCACACGACTGGCTAGTTTCACTATTGGCCTTGGCTGGCTGTGGGTTTGCCAGGCCTCAAATTCACCACTGATTAATATATTGCATTAATGTGATTTTGTGAAATTGTGGTGTTTACTGGAACCTCAATAAAACAATAGTCAGATATTTTAATCAGTATCACAGGAACGCTGTGGCAGAGCCCTCCCACTGATATTTCAATAAGAGTATAGTCATGTTTTTGTTCTTCAATTGCATTTAAGGCACTCTTATACCACTTTAATAGTAATGGGTTTCCCCAAAGAACTGTAGTTTGTTAAGGATGCTAGGAATTGTGGCTTTCTGAGGGGGCTCTTTTAACAACTCTCAGCACTCTTAACAAACTGCAGTTCCTGTGATTCTTCCAGAGAAGCCCTGCCTGTTAAATTGCCATAGTAGTACTTCAAATGTGTCCTGTAGATGTGACCTGATAGTAATATACTTCTGTGATGGCCTGATCCTTGTACATATCAGCTGAGACTAAAGACAGTCTCTTGTAGAAGAGCTTTTATGCAAAACCTCTGAGCACATTTACTTGGATTTATGTACCACTGATTTGAACAAAGCTTGTTTCCAAGTTTGTTAGCATGTTCTCTGACCCCAATGTATAGAAGAAATAATTTGCCGTAATTTATTTTTAAAGCTGATCCTTATTATCATATCTCTGAGTATTTATAACAGCTATAAGAGAGCTGCTCTGCTGCTTAAATAAAAACTTCCCACTGCTTTGGCAGAATCACTTTTCATCTAAAATTTACAATTGCAGCACTTATCCCAGCAAGAAATCCATTTTGCTAAAAATAATAGAAAGGGCTATCTTGTATACTAACAGTACGTACTGGTTCATTTGAAGCAAACAAATTTGAATTCTTTCCATCACAACCTTTGGTTAATTACAGTCACCTCTACTTTATTTATAGCTCATTATTATACAGAAAGAAAACCATAATAAATATATGCATTCTATGATTATCTGCCAGGCTGCAATATTTTGGTTTTGACTAAGCGAAAAGTAATACTTCTTGAAATTTCTTATTCACTAGGCAGATGTAGTATAGAGTCTTTTTGAACTGCATCTTATCAGCCTGAAAGGTAGGTCACTGCATATTAGAATGCTTCCTTGTCATCATCGTCATCATCATCTGTATACAGAAAACTGATATAGCAAGAAGAATGACTTCATGTACACATCTTCATGTGAAGATGTTCAATGTTCCACATTCAGTCTAAAGTGCAGCAAAGGAACAGTTGTACCATATGCAATTTCTGCCCATTAAAATTGTGCTGAATATAGAGATCATGTTCCCCCAATGGCATGGTAGACACTGAAAAGCTGTGTTCCCATTATTTTGTTCTACATCACTGAGCCATTTCTGAAACTCTGAATCATGTGGTTGCCATGCTGATCCATGTTTATGCCTCTTCAAGCACTGCACTTTATCAGTCGCTGATGCTGGCTTGGAAAGAAATAAGAAAATGAGAATGAGCCTGTGTGATTCAGAGTGTCATAGGCTGCTTGGATGACGGAGGGGACTTGTTAGCTTTGGCACTGAGGATGACATAAGATCCAGTAAAGCTCACTGAAGTCACAGTGAGATTCAAGACCAAAGCTTTCTTGCCAAGGTGGCAAATTTTGATAGGAAAATAAGTGTGTGTGTGTGTGTGTGTGTGTGTGTGTGGCATATGCAGTCTCAAGACTTTAAAACCAATTCCCAAATAAACCATATTAGCCAAACATTGACAATAGACATACAAACATAAGAAGAGATCTTCTGGATCAGACCCAAAGACTGATCTAGTCCAGCTTCCTGTTGCCCACAGTAGACAACCAGTTGTCTATGGAAGGACTACAAGTTGGACATGAGGACACAGTTGTTCCCAAGCAACTGGTGTTCAGAGAAATGATGCCTCTGTTCCTGATGGTGTTTAGCACAGAGACATCATGACTACTAGTCACTGATAGAGTTCCTTTTTCAAGCCATTCAAGTCAGTCGCTGTTACTACTTCTTGTAGTAGGAACTTCCATATATTTAACTATTGTGAGCTTTTAACTGAACTTAAGACTCAAACGTGAAAGAGGAAGTACACTCCTGAGTATGGTACAATTCAAAGGAACAGTATACACCATGGGATTGGGTGGGGGCACGTTCGCACCAAAGCAGAAGTGCTCAGTGACTTGTGAGAGAACCTTTAGCACTTTAGGCCATGAACGTTTTGATCAGAAGTGTCCTCTAACACTGAAGTAGCCCCACTGAGAGCACTGTTAAAGCTGCAGTGTCCTTGCTGCTGTCCTATTTTAACTCTTCAGATAATTTCCCCACAGAGAGTTGTTGACTTCATTCATACAAAACGTCCCCTGTTTTCAAAGTTCATGAGTCTCACATAAGCCACCTCACATAAGCCACCACTGAGTCATGATGAACTTTGAAGAAAATTTAAAATGAAGGACGTTTGTTGCACTAAGTTGTGGCTGGTGCTCATTGGGACTAGTGGGGCAGAAGTAAGGGAGACCAACAGTAGGCAGAGGTAGAACCAGATTGGCACAGAACCACCCAATTGGTTGTAAATGAAAAGGTAAACTGAGGTTGCTTCAGTAGAGAGCCTCTATGGACCAGCCTCCAATGGTCGCACTATATGGAATTATCTCTCAAACATTAACCTAGAAAGCTTCAAAGTACTGTGAATCACTGTGGATAGTCTTGGTAAATTCAATTCTTTTAATGATTCTAATCAGTCACTCCTGCTGCTTCTTTCAGTACAGCTGTGTATATATGTCTAGCTTGTGTACAAACTTGTTAACAGGATAAATCCCTTGTTTTAATAAGATTTAATGATTTTCATGACAAATAGCAAGTGCGATAAGGTTTTGGGTTGTGTTTTTTTCTGTGAAAGATCCATGGCATTCATCAAAATAAACAATACACCATTATTGATCTGCTTGACTATAAACAAATGAATACTGAGAAAATGTCAGCAGGGAT
This sequence comes from Podarcis liolepis, assembly GCF_965112155.1. Classification (NCBI taxonomy): domain Eukaryota; kingdom Metazoa; phylum Chordata; class Lepidosauria; order Squamata; family Lacertidae; genus Podarcis; species Podarcis liolepis. Next base: position 47,006,997 of record NC_139557.1, read on the forward strand.
ATATTCACCTACACAAAGTAGCAATTTATTTCAGCAGTGATCTTCTCTGTTCATAGACATCTTTTAAAATCATTAGAGATTATTGGACTTTTGTTTGGAGGGAGGAGAGCTGTCTAGTGCGGGCGTTCATAATATATTAGGGCAATACTGCACTGCTGTCCTCAATTAAGAAAAAGGCTATCACTGACCTGTTGTATTTAGTACTTCACATATAAACAACTGTCAACTACCAAAAACAATCTGGCTGTTGTTTTTTTCATTGGGCTGGACTGAAATGGCTACACCACTTTTGTGGTTCTTCTTCATAGGCTGGGAGAGGCTGCTGGTGGGTTTGGATTGCATTGCTTACTGTCACCCCTGTGTCATCTCTACTGTTTGGGGCCACCATTTATTTACCACAAAATGCTTTGGAATGAGGCTTTCAAGGATAAGGATTGAGTGCTTGGGGTCAGAGCTTGTGGGCTTTTGCTGAGGAGCATCAGTTGAAAGGTGGAAAGATCAGCTTTTACTGAAGAGAGCAGTGTGTTTAGGTAGATAGACAGATGGATAATAGATTTGCAGTCCCAAATATTTCTAACCAGTACAGTTAGCTGTAGCTATTCAATTGATTAGTGGTTCTAAATCAAATCAACATTTTAACTATGGGGAAAATAAGTTTTCTTTAAACAGATTCAAAGCATACTTAGGAAACTTTTCCAGGCTAAACATTTTGCATACAATGAATCTTGCACAGTTTGGTTCTAATACCACCCTTTCTTGAAATATTTTTGATGTGCAGTGCCCTAAAAATGAACTCATCATTTCATTATCTTGCCTTTTCAACAAATAATCCACTTCACAAAGGCTTATTTAATTCAAATTAAGTAACAAGCATACATATATACATATATCCTAAATTGTACAGTGCCGCTCTTGTCATTTCTATTTAAAGAATATAAAGCAAAGGATTTGCAAGACTAATGCCAAGTGTTTCTTAGTTCTGAGTTATTGAACCTTAGCAAAGGGTGGGGGATATGGGATAATGCACTCAATACTTTTTCTTTCTTTTTTCTTTACTCTTCTAATGCTTTTGAAAAGATACTATTTTTGGCAATAGTATGATATACAGCTTTTTGGGGAAAATGTGTGCTTCCCTTCCTCCTTCACAGTTGGATCTAAACAGAAAGCAGAAATGTAAATCTCCATTAATCTCCAAGCTTTTAATAAGTGATTATGACACTAGAACAAAGCAAAGCCAATTTACTTAGTGAAACTTTGCAGCATAATCATGTGGCTACAACATGTCCATGTAGCATTATTTTGGGGATCCTCAAGCTGTCGACTCTTGAGAGAAGACTTTGCTACTTAATAAAGTGGTACCTCGGGTTAAGTACTTAATTCGTTCCGGAGGTCTGTTCTTAACCTGAAACTGTTCTTAACCTGAAGCACCACTTTAGCTAATGGGGCCTCCCGCTGTCGCCATGCCACTGCAGCACGATTTCTGTTCTCATCCTGAAGCAAAGTTCTTAACCTGAAGCACTATTTCTGGGTTAGCGAAGTCTGTAACCTGAAGCGTATGTAACCTGAGGTACCACTATATAAGCATTCAGAGGGAGTTTGCAGTGTAGCCACCTCCATGTATGCAAAGAGTATGCAATGCCTGTCCCCCCCCTTTAATCTTCTTACTATTATGGGTATGTCCTCAAAACAAAAGGAAATATTAGGGTATGTATTTAATCTGGTGTTGTTGTTGTTTAGTCGTTTAGTCGTGTCCGACTCTTCGTGACCCCATGGACCAGAGCACACCAGGCACTTCTGTCTTCCACTGCCTCCTGCAGTGTCAAACTCATGCTGGTAGCTTCGAGAACAATATCCAACCATCTCGTCCTCTGTCGTCCCCTTCTCCTTGTGCCCTTCATCTTCCCCAACATCAGGGCCTTTTCCAGGGAGTCTTCTCTTCTCATGAGGTGGCCAAAGTATTGGAGCCTCAGCTTCACGATCTGTCCTTCCAGTGAGCACTCAGGGCTGATTTCCTTCAGAACGGAGAGGTTTGATCTTCTTGCAGTCCATGGGACTCTCAAGAGTCTCCTCCAGCACCATAATTCAAAAGCATCGATTCTTTGGTGATCAGCCTTCTTTATGGTCCAGCTCTCACTTCCATTTCTATCAAATAAAATGCTATCACTTTCAGTTGCTTTGGGCCCAAGGGAGGGGTTCTGGGCAATAAGCTGCAGTTCCCATTGTTGAAGAGACCTGCAGCTTTCACAAGGGCTGAAGTGTGTTTGGTGAAGTGTGACATGCTTTCACTGATCATGTGGAAAAAGTCTTAGTAAATATTTAATAAGAAGTTCTGAAATGTGAGATTTATTGCTTTTCTGTGATCCTTCCCCTCACCAAACTATCAAGATGTATATGATAATTTTATTAAAATATTAAAATTAAAATGCCTGCTGGTTTGAAATTTTAACAAATCATGAATTCTCATTTGGGACATTATTTAATGAAAATTTTAGTATACAGCATGCTTTGGTTTAGAAATTCAGCTCACATTTTTTATGATCAAGTGCTTCATGTCTAATCCACTATGCAGATTACTCCCTCTCCCTCTTTATCATGACTGCTTTTGATTTTTTTTCAGTTATGAAGAAATATAAAAAGGTAAAGGGACCCCTGACCATTAGGTCCAGTCGTGGCCGACTCTGGGGTTGTGGCGCTCATCTCGCTTTACTGGCCGAGGGAAGATGGAGCAGGCTTGTTTTCTCCTGCTCTGGAGGGTAGGACTCAATCCAATACATTCAAGTTACAAGAAAGGAGATTACAACTAAACATCAGGAAGACCTTTCTGACAGAGAACTGCTTGACAGTAGAAGGTTGTGGATTCTACTTCACTGGAGAGTTTAAAGCAGAGGTTGGATGGTCATCTGTCATGGATGCTTTAGTTGGGATTCCTGCATTGCAGGGGGTTGGACTAGATGAAGCTTGATGTCCCATCCAACTCTACAATTGCATGATTTTCTGTTGCTTTTTTTAGACACTGGGGTGGTCTGCCTTGCCTTCAAAGTTGCTTCCTGAACTTGATATTTTGAAACATCTGTCTCTCGTCCTCCTGCCGTCTAATCTTGCTAGGTTTGGGGGAGAAGGGGAAATGGCATTTAGGTCAATCTCCATAAGTGGAAGGAAGGAGTAGGCAGGGATGCCATATCACACAGAGCAAGAAGCTTGTTCAAAGCTGATTGGGGGGGGGGATGCTTTAATTAATTTAGTTTGACTCCTGTTGCTCCGAGTCTTTGTAAAATGAATTTAAAAACTACAAACAGCAGCAAATCTCATGGGGACTCTCAGAGGTACTGAAAATGATTTTGGTTTAATATCAGTTGATCATCTTAATCTATAAAACAAATGGCTATTAAAAACTGTGAAGTCTGTATATGGCAGTTTTACTAAAAATGATAGAATCAATAGTACATATGATAGCATTGATTGTACATTGTGCTGTGCAAATATTAAACTCAATAATCCAAGGGCAATTCATTTCTTATGTCTTTGGGACCTGTTTGCTTATTAATATATATAATGCATCAATAATGCTGCTTAGTCGAAGCCAAAACACTGTTCTGACTAAATACGAGCATTCTTCTCTCTTGCTGCAGTAAGGAAAGATGGTGCAGACATTGTTCCACAAATTAGGCTTAGTAATTTATTGTAGGCTCTCTAAAGATCAAATGCTGATACCAGCAAGTGCATATCAGTTGCCTGGTCTTGGCCAACACCAGTCATCATGAGATTAGGCACTGATAGGAATTGATACTGGGAAGTGCCCACTGGCCATTCTCTTGGAAAGATCAGAGTAACTCTCCAGCTTGGCTTGTGCAGAGCAAATGAACCACAGTTCCCTGTGATATCACAAGGGGCTTTGGTCTGATCTGTCAGTTCACATTCCCAATCTCCTTCAGTTCCCCTTACATTTATTTATTTGCCATTATGGCTCCCTTTAAGGGCAAATAACAACAACTTAAGACAGCTTGCAAAGTAGAAACACAACACAATCAACATAAACAGCATAATAATGAAAACCAGTTAAATTAAAAACACTCCTCCAGCCCAAAGATAGCTCAGAGGTTCCTAGGTTAAGCTGCCTAGGTCCTCAAAAAGCTATCAATGGCATTCTCTTTTGGGACACCTACAGAACAACTAAAAAATTAAGCTATGTAGACCACTGGCACTTTCTACATAGACACATGCAGGAAAGCCACAGCGCAACAATTAAGGGATAAACTACATAACGGAATAATAGGCACAGTTGGCCCTCTCTTCATCTTGTTGCAGGTGACAGTTTCTACACATTATGTGTTAGATTCTCTCACCAAAACTAATGGTTTCTGGAGACAGCATTGGCAGCACAGAGTGGCCTGATCCTGTCTTTGAAAGAAAACAGAATGAATACAGTCCTCATTCTCCCAACAGGAGATCAAGGCTGATGGTGTGGGAATTACCTTACAGGATGTTGCCTTATAATGAGTCAGACCCATCTAGCTCATTAGTGGCAGAGGATCGCCAGGATTTCAGAGTGGAGTCTCTTCCACCCCTATGTGGAGATGCTGAGGATTGAACCTGAGACTTCTGTGGGCAATGTGGATGCTCTACCACTGAGCTATGGATCTATCCATGGTTGCTTCACCACCTCATTTACACCTTGAGTTTCTAATGGAACCCATCCAAGATTTCTCCTGCTTCCAGTCATTATCAGATTTTAACTTCTACAAATAAAAATTAAGACTGGGACTCAAATCTTCCTGGAATGAACAATGAGCCTTTCTTCAGTTTATTGATGTGTAGTGTGGGGAAGTTGCATATGTGTTATGGATATAATTGCCCTCTGCAGATTTTCAAATGTACTTTCTCATTACTAATTCCCATTTTCCGGGATTGGCATTGAAAATTATTAGTGAGGCTGGCCCTTTGTGAGCTCTAGTTCAGATTAACTTTCTGAGCTTCTGGATATATCGGTAGAGCCACTGAGTGGAAAGGGAGAAGAGGTTTTCAGGTTGCTTTCACCCCACCCCCTTAATTTGAAAAATCATTGCCATCTACTGAAAGTTTGATACTGTTTCATTATTATTTTTAAGCAAAGAGATATGACATTTATTTGACAATTTATTTATTTGACAACACTCAAACTGGCCATTCTCAGCCCATGGTGAAAGTGAATCATTTGCCCAGACTCTATCCTCTTACCACAAAATTTGTGTCAAACCTCATCTGTGAGCGCAATCATACTTTTAATTTAATTTTTTCTTATCAGCGGCTTCTCTCCCTTGAGTTGTTCGGATTGGCCTTCTGCCTAGGCAACACCAGCTTCAAAGGCTCCATCCAAAAGAGATGCAGCAGCTCTGCCTCAGGCTGAAGCTGCTGGTTTCGGCTGACACTGGAGATTTGGGAGAGGACGGTCCTATGGCCTCGACTGTCAGCACAGATACTTGATTAAAATCTATTAATTTTTTAAATGGCACACGCATAGGCAGATTTATCCAGATTTATATTGAGACCCAATATGGAGATTGTCTGAGTTATTTTCACCTCTTTTCAAGTCATTTTCTTTTGTTGTACATATGGTATACACACAGGAATAAATCAGGTTTTAGCTTGTTGAAACAAATAGGGAGTTAGCTGATCTGTGAGAGACAGACATATCAGTGTTCACCGGTGTATATGACTTTATTTGGCGTTCACATTGCATTAAAGTTTGGAATAAGTTGCAGGTGCCTTTAACTGGTGCTGTGATGAATTTTCAGGATGTTTGATTTTCAGTCTGAAAGTTGCTGGCCAGGAATGTTCCACTGATAGACAAGGCATTCCTTGAGAGGAATCATCATGTTTCTTGATGAACAATGGTGGCTCTTCATTATCAGAGGAACATCAGAAGTGGTCTTCTGCAAAGTCAGACCTTTAGTCCATGTACTGATGACTGTGGCTCTCCAGAGTTTCAGACAGTTGTTTTTTCCCCAAGGTGTACCTGGGGACACCAGGGATTGAGCCCAAAACCTTTCACATACAGATCAAGTGCTCTTCCACTGAGCTACTGCTGTTTACCATCTTGTTTAGAGTTTTGATAATGCTACCCAGTGGCTTTGGGGTTATTGAGTTTCCTCATTTTTAGCACACACAGTACTCCATGTTCTCCAGAAGTAGTGTCAGTACACCATTGTAACGGGTGTGATAGAAATGTACAGTGTAAAATATAAGCCCATTGCACTAAGTATCCTTGGGGTGAAATTCTAATTTCCACCACCACTGTGCTCTGACACTCATGGTGACTATGGCAGAAGGTGGTGGAGGCAGGAAAACTGGACCTGAATCAGAATTGATGCTGTTGCTTCATGGCTATGAGACCAGCTTGGGAACCAGAAAATCCTCGGCCAGCTCAGCCCTTCTCCCTCTCCACCCTCAGAACACCCTGTTTTGGGGCTTTTGGACAGCAGACCTCCTTCTGCATATTCAGTAGGTGGAAGGGGGGAAGCATGACTGGTGGGAGACTGGCTGGCACACATCGATCACTTAACCTACACACCTAAAAGAAGATTTGTACAGGGGAACTTTACTATGGCCTTTTTTAATGTCAGAATGAATGTAAATTAAAATAGAAAGCTCAAATATTTCTTTGTCATAGTCCTTCATATTTATCACTCAACCTGATATACTTCACTGGAGACAAAGTAGCCTTTTACTGGTGAAATAAAAATAGAAAATTGTACAGAAAGTGCATTTAAAAGCAAGACGATACCATTCTTTATAAATTATGCATAATGCTGTTGTCTGTTTTAAACTCCTTGGGAAAAAATAAGTATTTTTGACTTCAATTCAACTTGAACACAACTAACTTTACATGCCAGTTGGGAATAAAGCTATTTTATTTTCCATTCAGGCACCAGACAGGGTGGAGGAATGCAAGCACAATTCAACAATTGCTTTGCGTTACCTTAGCCTGAGAGAAAATGGCTGCTGAAGTTCAGAACAAGCTTTTGGGATTGGAGGGAGGCAACTGGTAAACCATTTAAGAGGAGCAACTCAATTTCTTTTTTAATATTCAAGTTCTCTCTGCGTGTCTCCATGTGGTCACATCCACACAATATGTTTAAAGGGTTCTTAGACCACTTTTATCATTCACAGATAATCCTGGGAACTCATGTGTGCTTATGAAGCCACTATATGTGTATGAGAACTGGGTCAGGCCATGCATAAAAAGGATGCTAGCAATTAATTCTGAAATGTACTGATCAGTAAAGTGCCTAATTAAATGGGTTTGAATCTGGTGAGCCCAACTTTTATTTCCTTTGATTGTAACATAAATAAATGTTCCATGTAACAACAAAGTCGTGTAGCTCTATTATTGAAATTCAAGAATTAAAATTAACACAGTATAACAATGAATAAAGATCTGCTTATATGAAATAATAGCCTGCTCCTTAACTAGCTGTAAATTCTGGCCCTTACTTCAATTCCAACACTTGTGAATCATATAACCTAGGAAAGATGATAGCCAATAAAATCTTCTGCTTCTCACTCTAGCAACTTTCATAGATTTTCAAGGTTAAAAAAGCATTAGTGATATCATCAAACTTAATGTCACTACAGATCACAAGCTTTTCCTCCAGTTACATCAAATTAACAATGGGGGGCTGTGTTTCTAAAGGAGTTCTTTCTTGAAGCTGTACAGGATTGTGGAAATTGTCTTTTTTTGTTCCGAGTCATTCACAAATTAATTCGATACATTCCAACTAACTACAATAAAGACCAAACTTTTCAGAGGTTTCCAAGAGTCTTTTCAAGCCAAATCTCCTAAACATCAGTCTCTTGAGATCTCTGTTTGGGAGATTCACAGAGACCCAATCTATACCATTATCTTAGCTTACCTTCACTCCAAACATAATGGTGACTTTGTGCTAGGGCAGGTGTGAGGGAACCTTTGTCCTTCCATGTTGTTGCTGAGCTACAACTACTGTCAGGCCCAGCAGACATGGTCAATGGACAGGGATAGTGGAAGTTGCTATTCAGCTACAACTGGAGGGCCGAAGGTCCCCTGTACCTGCACTAGGGAGAAGCGCTTATGTCTGTGCAAGGCAGGGAAAACAATTTTCTTTTTTTTTTCTTTTTTTGCATTTTAAAATTTTATTGGTTTCCAACCAATTATACATTTCATCCATGTTACAACATTCTTATCCATTTTTGACTTCCTTCAACGTTACTGACAATCATTCGTAGTTATCCTTTCTTACACATTTCATTCTTACATATTGCCATTTTTCCTCCCTTCTTTCATTATTTCTAATAGACAATACTTATTGAATCTTTACAGTGCCTCTTTAAAACCCACTAGCGTTGTATTTACATCACAGTTATTTTCCAGATAACCCACAAATTTCTCCCAGTCTTGAATAAACTTTTGGTCTTTGGTATATCTAATTTTCCCTGTTAACCTGTCAAGTTCTACATATTCTATCAGTTTTTCTCTCCACTCTTCCACAGTTGGGATTTCCTCCTGCTTCCATCTCTGGGCTAACACAATTCTAGCAGCCGTTACCGCATACTGGAAAAGTTTGTGATCTTTCCTTTCAATATCCTTTCTTACCATACCCAATAGGAAGATTTCTGGTTTTTTAACGAAGGTGTATCTCAGCATCTTTTTCATTTCGTTGTAAATCTCCTCCCAAAAACTTTTAATTTTTTTGCATTCCCACCATTGATGATAGAATGTCCCTTCTTTCTGTCTACACTTCCAACATTTATTATCTACCTTGTACATCTTTGCCAGCTTCACTGGTGTCATATACCACCTGTAAAGCATCTTCATCGTGTTTTCTTTCAGTAGGGTGCACGCCGTGAATTTTATATTCACCTTCCATAACCTATTCCAATCTTCCAATTGGATACTGTACCCAAAGTCTCTCTCCCACTGACCCATCACCGATTTCACTTCTTCGTCCTTCGTATTCCATTCCAGCAGTATTTTATACATTTTTGACAGGTTTTTATGTTCATTGTTTATTATCTCTTTTTGGTATCTAGATTCTTTTTCCTCATAACCCCTTTCCTTCACCTCTTTTTTGAACATTTCATTAATCTGAAAATAGTGCAGCCAATCGTATGTAAAACCTTTAACTTGGTCGTATGATTTTATTTTCCACTTTCCTCCTTCATTGATCACCATTTCGTCGTATCTTCCCCACTTTCCTCTCATATTGATTTTCTTTACCCCCATTATCTCTAACGGGGATAACCAGTGGGGGATTTTTGGTTCTAGTATGTTTTTATATCTATCCCAGACCTCTATTAACGCGCCTCTGAAAACGTGGTCACTAAACCCCTTGTGGACCCTCTTTTTGTCGCACCATAGGTACGCGTGCCACCCAAATCTGTTATTATATCCTTCCAAATCTAGAAGTTCTTTATTTTCCAGCTTTACCCACTCTTTCAACCAGCACAAACATGCTGCCTCGTAATACATTCTCATGTCTGGTAGGGAGAAGCCACCTCTTTCTTTTATTTCTGTCAGTAATTTAAATTTAATTCTGGGTTTCTTCCCTTCCCAGACATATCTTGAGATCGCCTTTTGCCAGTCTCTAAAGTCTTTTGTACCTTTTATTATGGGTATAGTTTGGAACAAAAATAACAGCTTAGGGAGCACCATCATCTTAACCATTGATATTCGTCCCCAGAATGATAATTTCATTCTGGCCCAGATCTCCAAATCTTTTTTTATTCTGTTCCAAACTGGGGTGTAGTTATTTTGGTATAGATCAATATTCTTTCCAGAAAGCCATATTCCCAAGTACTTAACCTTTCTGACTACCTCAATCCCTGTTCTCTGCTGCAATAATTCAATCTTATCCTGATCCAAATTTTTAACAATCATTTTTGTTTTCCCTTTGTTCAATTTAAATCCTGCTATATTACCAAATTTTGCCATCTCGTCCAACATCTCCTTTGTACTTTCTATCGGCTCTTCCACCGTCAGGACCACATCATCTGCGTAAGCTTTGACTTTATATTCGTTGGCACCTAATGTCACCCCTTTAATTTGTTTATTTTGTCTTATTGCATTTAGTAGGGTTTCCAGAATCACTATGAATAACAGTGGCGAAAGTGGGCACCCCTGTCTTGTTCCCTTAGCTATCTTAATATCTTCGGATATAACATTATTGACTATCAATCTTGCTTTTTGTTCTGTGTAAATCGCCCTTATGCCATTCAGAAATTCCTGGCCCACCTCCATCACCTCTAAGTTTTTCATCATAAACTCCCAGACCACATTATCGAACGCTTTCTCCGCGTCTACAAAAATTAGGCATGCTGGTTTGTCACACCTGCTGGATAAAAATTCAATGATGTTAACTATATTTTGTGTGTTATCACTTATTTGTCTTCCCGGCAGAAACCCAGCTTGGTCTTTATGTATAATTTTTGATAGTATCTTTTTTATTCTTTTAGCTAAAACACCAGCAAAGATCTTATAATCTGTATTTAATAAAGAAATGGGTCTGTAGTTCTTAATTTGAGTGGGGTCCGAATCTTGTTTTGGAATTATTGTAATAAACGCCTCTTTCCACGTGTCTGGAATATCCCTTTCTTTTAATATGTTGTTCATTACTTCATTCAGCGGGCCTATTAACGTGTCTTTCATTTCTTTATAATAACTTGATGTAAACCCATCAGGGCCCGGTGCCTTTCCTCTTTTTAATTCTTTTACCACTTCTTCTACTTCTTCTCTACGTATTAAAGCATTTAGTTGTTCTTTTTGATCTATCGGAATCTTTCTCAACATCTTTCCTTCCAAATATCTTTCTATTTTCTCTTTATTATTCCTTTCACTTTTCCTGTATAATTGTTTATAGTAGTCCACAAACCCTTTCCTAATTTCTTTCGGGTCGGTAATTTCTTCTCCGTTTAATTCAATTTTGTTAATCAGTTTTTGTTCTTTTCTTCTTTTTACCTGCCAAGCAAGCCATTTTCCAGATTTATTTGCAAACTCGAAATTTTTTTGTCTTAGCCTTTTTATATTCCATTCGACCTCGTTGTTTATTAGCATAGCAAATTGGGTTTGTAGAGCCTTTATTTCCTGCTTTATCTTCTCATTATTGGGTTTTTTAATCAACTTTTGTTCATTGTCCGTGATCTGTCTCAGAATCTCTCCTGTCTTTTTTTCTTTATTCTTTCTTTTCCATGCTTCTTGTTGGATACATAGGCCCCTCACCACTGCCTTACTTGCATCCCATACAGTACTCAGTTTTGTCCCTTTATCTAAGTTATCCTGAAAGTATTCTACCAGTTTTTTCTGTATTTTTTCAGCAAATTTTTGGTCGGCCCATAAGTTATCGTTCAATCTCCATCTGAAAGTTCGTTCTTCAACTCCTTTTAACTCCATCTTAATCGGATTGTGGTCTGAGATAACTTTAGCCTGTATTTCAATTTTTTGGATTCTTGGTGTGAGTTCACTCGAGACCCATGCAGGGAAAACAATTTTCATCAACCTACCTTAGCTACACCTGCACCCTTATTGACCAGGTGGTGCACAGGACTGCCATGGCAAGGAGAAAATAGCAAAAATCAGGTGTCCCTACCTTTTCTGAGTGGACTTGCTCTCTCCTAGCTGAAATGGCCCTTACTGTTTCACAGTCCTCTTGGAGGTTCTCCAACCTGGTTCCATTGGCTTCCATGTGTTGGATATGAATGGCCTGTGGGGAGGAGCCTGCATGATTCACAGACAAGCTCAGCACTTCCATGAGGCAGAATGGGGCAACTACCTCAGCCAGCAAATTCTGAGGGGGTGGAAAGTGGCTAGAAATGTGGGCCATGTGGTCTGCCCTGCAGCATCTCAGCTAGTTTGCTGCCCTAGGAGACAATGGACGACTGTGTTCCTTCAGCAGTTCTGAAGTAGGCTTCAGTTTGGTCTGATTTTTGCACAGAATGGGGAATATGCCATCTTGTCCTTCACCTCAGGCAACAAAACGGCCTGAGCCACTCCTGTTCATGGAGGTCTCTCTCACAATCTAGAACCCTGATTGCACCAAGTTCTAAATCATGTGGAGGCATCCATGTGTAGGCCAGGCTAGCTGCTTTAGGCCTTCCATAACCTGTACATAGAAGGCTGTGTGGTTATGTTACAGTGGTGCAATGGAGGGGACAGAGACAGTAAGCCCAGCCCCATTCCTCCTTCTGATGTGAAGAGTTAGAAAATAATTTAAATCCAGCCTTTTCTTCTAGCTGCTTGGTCCCTTCTATGGATCAGTTCATCTGCAACAGAATGCATGTCTCACTTGTTTCTTAGACTGTATGTCAGGCTCTAGATCAGGGGAGGGTATTATAAAAAAAATAATAAGGGAGTTACTATCCTTTTAAAAAGATAACTGATATGCCATGGGGGGAAAGGTGGGAACTGGTTTATTTATGAAGACGGAGAACTTACCAATATTGTTTTCTACTGCTGCATGAAACAAGCCTATAAAGTATGTGGAAGCAGGTCTGCAATACTCCACAGTATTGTAACTGCTCATCCATAATTTCTAATGATTTCTATTGGATTTTACACAGGGGATCATAAATCTGTTTAAAAATAAATTTCAGAACTTCAAGGGCTTTTTTGATCTAAAGAAATGGTAGATTCACATTCATTATGCATAGTTGACCCCTTTCCCTCTTTGTTCTCGATGCAAGAGGACATAAAGGCTGGGATTTAATTTTTTCCTGCGTCAAAATGCATAAAACTATCATTCTTTGCATTAATGAGAAATTCAGCTATTGATTCGCTCTTTGCCCTGTTGCCATTGATTTCCCTACTTTTTTGTCATTTAACCTCACATCTGCCAATACGTTATTGATTGCAGAACAAAAAGTCAATCATTTGTATTTTCCTTGGACAGTGTGAACATTTAATTTATTTTCATATCCATTTGGCTCCTTTAGATGAGGTTTTGGAGCCAATAATGAGGCAATTTCCACTGTTTTTGAGCTTGAGCAAGATATGAGTATGAAAGTTAATTTCTGCCATTCACAGGTTAATTATGTACTGACAGGGTACCAGAAAGATTTCACACTTTACCACTTTTACACCTGTTAAGTATGTGTGTATATCTATGTCTGCCTGTTCCTCCATCAAAAATATATATTTGCATGGAATTAAATAGAAGTCTCTTAGGCTATGTTTTGTGATATAGCATTTTCGACCTGCAGATCAGTATCTGGCTGGTTCGTATTACTATATCATCCAAAATTCTTTCCCACAATTGGGAGGGAATACCAAATCGGTAATATCAAAGCTGCAGGTCTCAATGAGCCATAGAAATGAGGCCTTGGAGAGAGGAAGAATATACTACAGAACCTTTTCTTATTTATAGCCTTTTAAAATATCATTGTTAGATGCAATCCTTCACTGGGATCAGTACTTACACATTCATTTTAAGACCTGTATCCTATTCTGTGCTTGGTGCTTTTAGATTTAGAGGTATTCCTATGTCATTAGTTTCAACAGCAATTTTCAGGTCACTAGTTGCTCACATTCTGCTTGATACTTCTGTATACCATTTTATTGATTGAATCTCCTAAAGAAAAAGAGAATAAATGCCAGGCCAATATCCTACCCATATAGTGTGAATAAAATTTATGCTTTTCTCCCTGCCCCTCTCAAATTAAAATATTTACACTTTCTGTGTTGAAAGATTTTGGGGGAAGTCCCCTACAAGGAAATATGCCTGTCTCTGTTTTTCAGATTTTTATGCACTTAAGAACTGGGTTTATGAAAGGGGTTAGAAACAGGAAATAAATGAATGAAAAATAAATAATGGTATGGATCCAAAATAAGTACACAGAAATACATACTTATTTAAAACTACAAAAGGATATCAGACAACCAGGATAAGCTTGGACATTACAGATACAATTGTCAGGATCCCAAAAGTCTGTATCAACTCAGTTGGCTCACCCGTGGACCATTTTTCATGGCAAAGTGCTAATTTCCAAAGTTATTTTGGACTGAAGAAGCCATTAATTTGGCTGATCTTGCGCATGGCTAAAATGTAACATGTAGCTTAGTCCTCAGATTTAGTAGTCACTTTTGTGACTAACTAGAAAACCAGATTTTTTTTGTAGCCAATGCCCATGACATTACAAATCACCAAACAATAAAATCCAAGAGTAAGTTAAAACATATCCAGATAAAAATTGTGAAGTTCCCCAAATCATTTAGATTAAAAAATAAATAAATTCTTTAGGCAGTTAACAGTGTTTTTGATCAGAAAAGTAGCCCAAAAGCTTCTCAATCCTAGCACATATAAAGCTACTCTGTAAGTAAAAAACTTGTTTACATATGTCAGCATGCAATATTGAATACATCTGATGGACTTTGCAGAAAATTCTGAAATGAATAGAAGAATCTATTGCTAGGTGAATTGCGTAAAAGGCCATACAACAGAGACAGACACTGGTCTTTCAAACTTCAGCTGCAACCTGTGTGAGGCCAAAATTCAGTGCCCCCTGCCTGCTGCCTTCTGTTCTGTGTGTTCACTATGTCATATTTGCAGTGCCCTAGGGCACCCCCTTCAGCTTGGTGCCTGGTGTGGGGGAACCAGCCAACCTGCCCTAAATCCACCTCAGCATACAGGATATACTGCTCAATGTCTTCAGTCTGGTTTGACTGACAGATGCAAAGACAAAAATATGTTTATTTTTAAAAGAATTTACTGATCAGGTAGTACGTAGGGCTACCTTTGAAGGTGACCCAGAAACTACAACTAATCCAGAATGCGGCAGCTAGTCTGCTGACTGGGAGAGGCCACCGAGACCGCATAACACCAGTCCTGAAAGAGGTACATTGGCTCCCAGTATGTTTCTGGGCACAGTTCAAAGTGTTGGTGCTGACCTTTAAAGCCCTAAACGGCCTTGGCCCAGTATACGTGAAGGAGTGTCTCCACCCCCATCGTTCTGCCCGGACACTGAGGTCTAGCGCCAAGGGCCTTCTGGTGGTTCCCTCACTGCGAGAAGTGAAGTTATAGGGAACCAGGCAGAGGGCCTTCTCAGTAGTGACGCCCGACCTGTGGAACGCTTTCCCATCAGATGTCAAATGAAATAAACAACTATCTGACTTTCAGAAGACATCTGAAGGCAGCCCTGTTCAGGGAGATTTTTAATGTTTGGTCTTTTACTGTGTTGTTAATATCCTGTGGGGTATAAATAATAAATGATGATGATGATGATTGGATGGAATTAAACACAGTGCTCTCTCTCATTCCATCAGCACAAGGATTTCTTCTCCTACAATAGTGCCTCCCCCCCCTCTTGACATCCTCTGAATTTGTTCTGGAGTCCCCCAAACCACTGTAGCAGCTCTGGGGGTGGAGAGGGCAAAAGTCCAGTTGCACAAACAGAAAACCATACACTGCTTAGACATGGTAGTTGAGTCCCACCCCTAGTTTCAAATCTAAGCCAAAAATCTATTATTGAATCATTGGGGCAGCTTAGAATAGCTAAGATGTCCAATACACAAAAAGTATGTGTGAAAGAAGAACGTTATTTATTTCTTCTCTAGCACCTATGCTTGAAGAAAAATATTTACATTTGAAAAATTGGAATGCTTTGGACCTGGGTGTTTGTTCTGTGATGGAAATGTACACATGAAAGAGATGTTTATACTTTACCCTGTAGACCAGGAAATACTGTGCTATTACTATATACTATATACACTCATGGCCAAAGTTGTGGAAACCTTTTGGGAAAAGTGTATTTCTGAGGTTTGATGGCTCACAACACCACTTTTTTGGGAGTAATACCATAAAACTATATATCAATGGAAAGGTAATTTAATGAAGAATGTAATGCAATGAAGTTTGTTCAGTTATCATTATTCTGTCAAAAGTTATAGCCAAATAACTAGAAGAAGGAAGCACAACTTGCTTAGGTTGATATGCAGTAGCTTTCCTTCGTTTGAATGTAGCCAATCAGCATGAGTGTTTAGAGAGCCAATCAGGTGTTATGAGCCATCCAAACTCAGAAACACACTTTTTTCAAAAGGTTTCCACAATTCTGGCCACTAGTGTACTATATATCATGGTATAGTAAGCATATAGTCAAAGCTAAGGAATGACTAAAGGCATATTCCACCCTCCTTTGTATGATGCTTATAGGACTCAATGTCTCCCTTTTCCCCATCTTGGTCAGGCATGGGTACATAGTAATATGTCTGACTAATACTTCCTATGGGTGGTTTGTGCACACCTACCATACTTAGTGCCAGCTGTCCTGCTTCTCTCCAGGATCGTGCACACAAGCATGTCCTATAGCTACGTTCTAGTTTTCCTACTTCAAATATGATATGCAATAAAGAACTATAGGTATCCATTTGGCTCTGTATAGACTGTTGTTTCAGATGCAAACACAATCTATATAGGAGCTGAAGTAATTTCCATTTCATGTCAAAAAGCCAGCCATTGTAATAATTATATATTTTTTCACAGATCATTTCCTTCCATTTTACCCTGCAGTTATCATATAAAAGGAAAATGATATCCTACATGCAAACTTCAGTAACACTTACTCTGAACAACTCAGGTATCCATTGATGTTTAATGATCCATATTGTTGTGTTTGATAGCAGCTGCTACTAAAATTAACAAGAATTTCCAAAGATGGATCAAATTAGAATTATCTTGTTTTTAAGAAAATGATACATTAGGACATTTTAAGAGAACAATGTATACACCAAACACGTTAGTCATTGTGCAGTTGTTGCAAAAAACCCAAATGCCTTCCTTCAAAAAAGCACAATCATCACTCAGCCACTTCAGGCGAGGAACAACAGATCTCTTTGCTCATGGAGACATATTATTTTGCACAGAAATGGCAAATTCATAGCACTTAAAGCATGACTATAATGTTGTTCCTTAGAAAACAAGACTCAACATTTCCAGTTCCTATTCATGAGTGCTGTGTGACCCAAAGCTGCACATCTCTTGGCAGGGACATGTAGTATATCTGTCACATTTTTAATCTCCCTTTTTCCAAGAGTTGTACTGACTGGAAGATTATGATTGATCACCTCATGGGACTCGTAGTTTACAGAGCACTCCTACCCATGTTTACTCAGAAGTAAGTCCCTGTAATTTCAGTGGAATATAGTTCCTTGTAAGTAGCTGTTGTATTGCTACTGGAAAACCCCACCTCTGAGAGACATTGGATAAATTCTCCTCCTCTTGGAGACATTTGGTTTAAATAGAACTACCAATTTCTCTGTCCATGAGAAGGGTAGAGAATTTCAAGAGGCCATCTGCTCACACCTCTGCTAGCAAGCACAACTCCCCATTTATGCAGAGGTTACATCCTGAGGCACTACACATTTAAGTGAAATCACATATATTGGGAACGCCATTGAAAAAGCCAGCAAACACCCTCAAAACTTCTAGAAACCCTTGGAAAACCCTGAAAAAAACCCCAAATCCACCGAACCGCACCACAAGTGCTCCCTGCAAACCTCATTACTCAAATTCCAACTCTCCACAGGTACCAAAGGTCAGTTCAAATGCTCCTGGAATTGCACTTGCAAAGGCTTGTGGGATTGCTTGATGCTATTTTCATGCCATTTTTTCTGTTTTCATGCTCTTTTAGGGCTGCCTTCTTCCCTTTTCATGCCAATTCCAGATTTGCGGTTATGTGTGTATGTGCAGTCATGCGTGCCTTGAATGCATGTAAATGGGGAGTTGCCTGTATCTATAATTGGGGTTACTTGAAGTACAGTATGTAATACAGAACAATATGGTTTGGTAAATAGGAATTGGACTCAAAATTGATAGGCCTGGGTTCAAAAATTCTCCACTAAGTCTACAACCCTAAACCCTCTTCTCAAACCACCCCCAAAGTTTTTCTCTTTTGCAGCTGCCGCCTGCTGTCTTGGCAGCCTGGCCACCATTTTGCATTGACCACAGTGAGATAGACCTGTAGCAGTGGTGGGGCAACAGTGCTCACCTGTTCTCTTGACAGCTGAGTCCCTGCTACTTAACAGGTCAGAGAGGAAGAAATCAGCACACACCAACAGATGCATTGGATCAGACTCAACTATTGGGAGGATAATGTGTACAGCAAAATGGACTTCCTTAAAAATCTCTGAAATTTTCTCTGGGAGAAAAAAAATGGCTTTCTTTAATCAGCTATAGGTATTAGCCCTTCAAACAAAAAGATTATACAAAATATTTTATTTGTGGATATATGTTCTTTTCTCCCCCTGTAACTCATCTTTCTTGTATTTTCTTGAATTATCTAAGCAGGAACAAAAATGCAATATGAAACCATTTATCAGTTGAATGCATAATCCTAACATTCACGCACAAAAAAAATCTGTAGGTGACATTTAATCAGCTTCATTGTTTAAACATTATGCATAGCTGTCAAAGGATAACCAGCAGAAGCTCATCGCCTTTATGATATGACAAAATGCTCTTACGGGTTTCTGCTCTGCCTGATAGCGCAAAGTTCTTTGTGAGTGATAGGTTTTATCTTTCAGGAGCCCCTGTTTAGGTGATGGTGGAAGAACCAAGATTTTAACTTTACTTTGCCTGATCCAAACAAAGTTCAGCTGAATTTACTTATAAGCAAATATGCTTAGGATCAGGCTGATAACAACCCTGACTCCACTGAAGGAAATGGAAACATTGTGTTAAAGAAAACACTGTGTATATTCAGTCATGTTATTGCAAGACCCTTGCAGTTAAGTAGAACGTCAGTTTTAACATTGTGTTACATTGATATATATAATTGTGTTACATTGATAATGAAAGATGATAACTGCTTTCAAGCTGCTTGCAAACTCTTCCCAATATTTATAATTCCTGGTACAGTACATGCAAATATCCACTCACAGTCAGTTCTTTAAAATCATTTTAAACAGAACCCCCTTCCAACCAATCATTTCCCACATTTTTTGTGTTTTGTTTGCTTCTACCCAGTTGCCCTATTATTTTGGGGAAGAGCATGTAATAATATGTCAAGAGTTTTGTAACCTTGAAATGCATAATTATTATTATTATGCACCATGCCTAAGTACAGCTTTAATAGAGAACATCCCATCCTATATAGTAAAATTGTTTACTGTAAATAATTTGGAAAAGCATGTATTTGAGGCTAAACTATTCTGTTTTAATATAAATATGAAAATAATCAACTTTTTGTAAGTCACCTTAGGAGGGCTGTGCCCTGAAAGGCAGTGACATATAAGCTGCACTTGTTGTTGGGTTGTATTCATCTAAGTCCTATTCAGAGCAGACATACTGAAATTAATGAACCAAAGATGGTCATGTCTAATGACTTCTTTGGGTCTACTCTGTGTAGGACAAACATTTGATACCACCTTTCATCAACAACTTGCACTCATCTGCCCCAGCAAAGATGGTGGATGTAAACAAAGTATGGGATTTTATGAGCTAGCTCTGAGCTAGCTGAAGGCCAGACACCCAGTTTTCAATGATCCTCGTTGCCTACAGCAGTCCAGTTATTTCCTCTATTGCTCCAGGGATCCTGCAACCGGTAGGGGAATTGCTGGGGAATCCACAAAAACCAGGCCTCCAACTTTCATAATCAGAAGTGCTTTGTGGTAACTTCAAGGTTAGATTATTGCAATGCGTTATACATAGGGCTGCCTCTGAAGATGGTTTGGAAACCAGCTAGTGCAGAATTCAGTGGCCAGGTTGCTCACCGGAGCAAAATGGTTTGAGCATTGATCTGAGTCCAACTGCACTGGCTACCAATTAGTTTCTGGGCCCAATTCAAAGTGCTGCTTTTAACTTAGAAAGCCTTAAACTGCTCAGGACCGCAATACTTCAAGGACGGCCTCTTCCCATATTAACCTACCTGGACCCTGAGATCATCTTCCGTGTGCTGTCTCCTTGAGAGGTCTGGAAGGTGGCAACATGAGAATGCCTTCTCTGCAGTGGCTCCCAAACTATGGAATGCTCTCCCCAGGGAAGTTCGCCTGGCACCTTCATTATACACTTTTAGGCAACAGGCAAAAACATTCCTTTTTAACGAAGCCTTTGGTTGATCTTATTGACATCCAACATCCTTCTAAAATGTGGTCCTTTGGGGGTTTTTTATTGGTTTATTGTTTTTGGTTTGATTTTATATGTGGTGGTCTTGTTTGTGAACCACCCTGAGACCTCCGGAAACCTTACAGGGTTTTTATATAAAAGCTAATTAAACATTAGCCCCACCCCAAAATTGATTTGGTGCCTGATCTGGGTCAGATATTCCCCAGGCCAGGTCAGGTCAGGGCTCTGTGCACTAAAACCAACAAACTACACTATCAATTTATGAATTTCTGTGTGTACCTGCACAAAGCCAGGTACTTTCAGCTAGTAGGCAGTATAATTGAAAAAAGAATGAGGGGGCTCTGCAATGCAACTATGGATAATATGTTATCAGCATGTGCCATAGATTTCAGAGGTGGAAAACATTAGGCAAAATTTGTTATCATCCTGGGGGTTGTGGAATGGGCTTGGATAAAGAGGAAAACAGCTATAAAAAGTAGTCATATACAGAAATACAATAAAAAGTTTTAAAATGTTCTGCTAATCTGGAGACGTAAGCCATTTGAATAGGCAAAGTGTTCCATGTAGATGCAGATTTTATTGTTTTCACAAATTTCATTGTCATTTTTTACTTTCAAAAATCTTTACTGAGCATTTCCACAACCTACTGGAATAACTATTTGCCCCATACACACACCTCTTACTTGTCTTCAGAAAATATGTTCCTAATGGTGAAAACATTATAATGAACAATGTGGAGCAATAAGCCCTCGGGGTAGAATGTTTAAACTTGAAAAGTGCCCCTTTCGATGATGTACTCTGCGGCTAGAGAAAAACCACCTGCCACCTGCACATTTTAGATTATTTCCCCCCCCCCCACTGCCCTAATTAACTCTGGGCGCACAGTCAGATTCTCAGATGCTGAACACACACACACACACACACACACACACACACACACACACACACACTGGCTAGATCCTGAGTGTTCACAAAAGGCTCAACACAAAAATCCCTTTGCTTTGCTCAACATGTTTCTGGACCTGCTCAATGACTTCTGTATAGTGCAATGTGCTTCAACAACATTTGCTCCGAATGTGTTCTGACACATCCCACTCCTATTTAGAATTGTTGTGAGCAAGAGAGATTGTCCCCCTCTCTGGAGTATATATTATCAGAATGCTCAATTAGCTGCTGGAATACGGAACAATGTCTTTTGTCTGACCAGCTGCTCTAGCATCCTGTTGCTGGGCATCCTTCATTCCTAATGCACAGGAGGATATGTGCCAATGGCATCATTGTTCATCTGCTGCTGATGAGATTCTTTCACTGGCCAGCTGCTGGACACAGAGCTAACAGCTTGCCAAAAGCACAGACCACAGAAAAACCATGGGGCAGAGTCACAGCTGATGAATATCAGCATAGTTCCTTTGAGTTCACTGGAATGCTACTTATTTAAACCAATCTCTGCCCCCCCTTCAAATTCTTTAATATTGTCCAGTATTCTCTGTATTAACACACTAAAATCTCCAATCCAGTTGTGGCTGTTTTCTATTATTTCTGTTCTGTCATGTAAAATGGAATAGCAGCAATGATTAAACACCCAGAATTATTTTTTTAAAACTACCTTCCTGATATGAAAGAATCTGTCAAGCATTTCTTCTGCTATTATTATTGTTATTTATTATTAAAATTTGTATACTGCCCTTCATCTGTAGATCTCAGGGTGTTTCCACTATGATAAAAGTTCAGCTATTTTTATAGAGGGGGTTGAAAATGTTGTAATATTAAAGAAAGATGGAATAATAAGTGATAGCATAATACAGTTTTAGATATGAAATCCATTTTGTGGAGTGCTTTTAGTGGATAGTGATTGAATCAGGTGGCCATAGAATACAAGCAAGGCAATAGCCAAGTTTACCCGATTGCTGGAATATACTGATCTGAAGATTTTCAGAAACTTGTCTGCCAAGATTGTGACTATTGCCTATTTTCTAGTTAGGCACACAGATTAGAATGATAAAGAAGTTGCTTTGTTAACTGTGAGGGACATTTACCACTTTGGGAGATGCCTTTGCAGCTGAGTAATTATCTCATTTAGGCTAGTATGGAAATAATTGTGCTCTTCAGCATTGTTAGGCCTTTGAGGACCAACCTCAAGGACTGAGCAGAGCATGGGTGATTAACCTGTAGCCTTCTGGATGTTGTTGGACACCAACTCCCACTGGCCTCACACAGCATAGCCAATGATGAAGGATGATGGGAATTGTAGCCCAACCAGATCTGGAAAGTCACAGGTTTCTCATTCTTTTATTAGTCAAATAAGTTGCAAACAACAACAACAACAACCCCACTCATTCATGCAACTGTGATATTGTTTTTAATGAAGTGGTATTTTTTAAAAGCTACAAGCACTTCTGTGGAAGAGGTATATATTTAGGCAATAAGAATGACATGAACTATTTGGACATTACTGGTGGCCTCTGAGTATATACCTCTTCCTTACTGCACGGGCCAGCAACTACAAACTAATGTAAACATTGCTTTCTTTAAGAGCTCCACTGTTGTGATTCCCACAATTTCTTTCCAGGATTGTACATAATGGGCTAGATTTCTTTATTCTTTCACTTCTTGGCTTCTCTGGGGGAAATCTGAGATTGACACAAGTAAAGAGGCCCTATTAAAAGCTAAGAGTTTTATCTGGGGGAGAATGTACGGGCTATTTTCTCATGCTCAGATGGGGCTAGCCTTCCCAGCAAGTGGCATTTCATAAAGGGGCAGTGCTTTTGCTCACACAGCACAATTTTCCCTCCTCAGTACTCCCTCAAACAAGTCTCTCTCTCTCTCTCTCTCTCTCTCTCTCTCTCTCTCTCTCTCTCTCTCTCTTTCTCAGTCTAACTTACTTCAGAGGGATGTTATAAGGATAAATTACTAGAAACCTTCCCAGAGTGCAGAAGGTTATTCTGTGTGACCTTCAAGTATCTCCCAGTCTCAGACTACTACCTGGTGTTATCCCCAATCAGCTGGATTCACAAGTACAGTGCACAATTAAAGTCTCATTTATGAACCATAACAATTTAGTACTTATGATTTCCAAAATGCACAGTCTCTTAACTTTTTTTCCAGGATTCATATCCTGTATTATAAGTATCACCTTAACTTCATTTTAGTTTTGACAAGCTACTTGCAATCTCTGCATCTTAGATTCCATTTAGTGGCTTCTTTTTGTTCTTAATAGGCTCAGCTTTCATGGGCAAAGCATTATCTTGCTTGCTATTTCTCAGGAAAAAGAAATTTGACCATTAGAAGCCGGTAGTCCCTACCAAAATTTGCTGGCGGGAGGGTGTTTGATTTACTCTAGCAGAAGACCACGGTGATTATATTTCAAAGAATACAAGCTCCTTAAAAAAATTATATTTTACAGGCTCACTTATCATCTTTAAACTTGCAAGCCCTGCACTTTTTAAGAGAACTGGCACTTCTTGATACAGATGAAAAATCACCAGATCTTTGTTAGCCACAGCATTTTTTTTTTAGAATGAAAAATCTGGAATATTAATTACAAGCTTCAAGCTTAAATGCCATCAATGCTTTAAATCAGAAACCTTAGAAACAGACATTTTAGAAGTGCAGCCTGATTCTCTGTATGTTGACTTGAATGTAATTACCATTGCATTTAGCTGGGCCTACTCCCAAGGAAATGTGCATCAGATTTTAATCTTAAGACTCCTTGTGATCACTGCACAATTCTTCTTAAAGGAACACTCTCAGCACACCCCATTTGCTGTTGTGCTTCGTTGTAAGGTTGCCCGTGGCAGGGGCTTACATGCTTTGCGACTGTCATGGACACAAGCACTGTAACCATGTAGGGAATAAACCATCTCTAATCATGTGGTGAAGAGAAACATTAGGTGCAGGATGGAAGGATGAATGCAGGAAGGGGTGTGCATGCAAGTCCCAGCCCCAATGTCCCTGCACACATCATGTTCCCCCATCCTCAATCCTCCTTGTGTTGCTCAGGAGAAGTCTTCAAGGGGCTTCTTCCTGATGGCATGCAGAAGTCTCCACACAATTAGGGACCGTGATAAAGCAGAAACCCTGACTGTGCAAGGGAGTCTATTTGCACTCAGGTGAATGCAGATAGAAGCCCCCTACAGACTCTTTCCTGAACTTGGGGATGGTCAAGGACTGAGCGGAGGGGCACAAGGACATTGGGGCAGCTGGGCTTGTGTGTGTACCTGTGCCTCCATCAACAATTTCAGCATCCACAGGTGGGGAGGCATCCATTTTCAGCTAAGACCTGAACACAGCTATTACATTTCCCCTTTCAGATATCTGGAGAAGCAGAGGAGTGTGTTGTGTTGTGTTGTGTTGTGTTGGCAGAGGCCACAGTCAATTTCTTCTTTGTGAGGCCACATATTCTGTGCAGCCAGTAAATGGACACTTACTAGATCCCACAGTCCAGCCTCAACACCCTTTCTTTCCTATATCATGCATCAGATCTGCAGCTCTGCTCCATTCATCTGATGAAGTGGCTGGGAATTCACAAAAGCTTGCACCATGGAAGGGAGTGTGGAATTCCCCTGCAGTAAAAAGACAGCAACGATAACACATTAAACAACAATTTGTTGCCTTTTCATGACTCCCAGACTTAGCTGTCTGAAACAGCTCCCTTGCTGCCTATTAAGTTGGCCTGGCAGGGGAAGATTCCTTTGCAGTCAGTTTAGTACAATGCATGTGTAATCTGAGCCAAAGGGTCATCATAGACCTGTTTTTCCTCAGTCCTTGGTGCCTGGACACTGCTTACACTTCAAGTTGGATCCTGACTCTTGTATAGCCAGACAACCTCTATGTGGAGCTCCTCTAAGAATGAACTACTTTGGCCTTTTAAAGCTACTTCCCCACCCCATAAATGTAACAAGGTTTGCTAAGATTAAAAGTGATGAAGGAAAATAACTGTGGCTCTGCAAGAAGCAATATGTTTAGATCTGTAATTTACTTTCTTGAAACAATATTCTCATTTAATCTCCAACCAGACATCCTATGGAAAGCGGGAGATGAAAAATATCATTTTCCTAGGAGGGGTTTGACTTTCTTTTCTTTTTTTAAATTAGAGGTACATTATAAAAGCTGTGATATTTTATATAAGCCTTGGTTTTTATGGGCGCTTATAAATGGCAACATGCTGCTGAGAACAGAATAATTATGGAAAACAGCTCAAACCTTTAAAGGAAATATTATTTACAAAACAAATTGCAACTTGTTCAATTTTTAAAACCATAATGCTAATAATTAAATGTTGGCAAAGGCATATTTCCCATATTTTAATATATAGATAGATAGATTTTAGATTTTATTTATACAGGGTTATGACTTTGACGGTCAGTCTGGCTGCTACCCTGGGCCCCTTCCAATTCTTGGGATCCTGTATCTGTATCATGTATAAAAGCATATTTTTTTCTCCAGGCAGAACTCAATAGAATTCAGTTCTGGCACCTCTTTTTCTAGAAAAAACAGCACTGTATAAAAGCAAACTTACCAAACTAGCTCCTTTGTCGAAGTAATGGCTTTAGCTGGTCTGTCACCAGCATCTCAAAGAGTGAGCTAAGTGATGGTGCTCTCCAGGAAAGCGGATAGGCGTTTTTATCCACACCCCTCACTTTGCTGGAGACCATGTGATCCTAAGTAGAAGAACAATAGTCAAAGCTCTACGCAGAGAGAGAAAGATACATGTTTTTGCTCTATGCTGGATCCAAAGCTGTGGTTAATGAGGAAGCAAGGTCTTTTGGGGTGTTAATGCTGGAAGCCGTTCCATCCTTTGCTCAGCTTATATATATATGTAAATAAAACCATATATCCTAAAGACACCACAGTCTCTCAGAGCTGACCTTCATTGCAAGGAAACCAAACCTCTGAAGTCTCTCAATGCTTGGAGACTGGTGTAGTGTGTAACAATATCTAATTAACCATAGCTCCAGGCAGGTGTGAAAGCCAACATATCTCCTTCTCCAAACCAGCTACCTTGTGGTAATTTTACTGGGTTCAGTGTGACTACTTTGAGTAAATATTAATGTGATGATTATTGCTAGATAATGGCATGCATTCACGCTGCAGTAACTTTAGGGGGGAAAGAGGGGACATAATTTTAGTTTTTTAACACTGCAGCTTAACCTGTTCCGGTAAGTGTATTATGAAAGAAAACATTTTATTGCAGGCCTATTTCTGTTCACTCAATCTCTGCCAGTCCAGTTAGATTTTGCATCCTTTCCGCCCACTTCAACACAAGTACATGCTTAGACTCCTGATGCAGCAAATCTCTCCTTATTAAAATTGCCATTTCCATATAAGACATCCTGATTGAAAACTGGCTCCTGCTTTTATTTCCTTGCCTTCCTGAATCAGGTATGAAGTACTTTAGTGGATCTGAGCCGCAGCTATTAGCGTTTTGTGGAAATAAATGCCAAATGTGCCATACTTTAGTTGTAGTTCAGGAACAAGTGTTTGACTTCTCTGCAGATGATTCCATAGCTGTCACTTCTGTTCTCCTAGAACAGTTATTTTATTTTTGTTTTGTTTGTTTTATTTTTACTGTGGGTCAGGAAATACATGAACGTGCAATTTGTGACACCACATCAATTCAATCATGGTTCTTTGGATGTCCAGTCATTAGTAAATGGAGACTATATACCTTCAAATCCCTTCCCATGTTTTTGTTGGCATTTTTAAATTCCTGAGTCTTGCCATTTTCATTGTTTTTCAGTTACAACCCAACAATTCTGTCATGTAACACCATTGATTAATTACTGATATTTTAGTGGTTGCATGGAAATTACAGAGATTTATTAAAACTTAGCATTATTCAGAATGTACATTAATGCTGTGATCCTGTACATCCCTGAGAGTAAGTTGCATTAAACTGAATGGGACTTATTTATAATTATGCACATTATAGGATTGCACTGTATGTTCTGACAAAATACGGAGGGTTGGATTCAACATAGCATTAAGGTGAATGGTCCACCAGCACAATTTTTTTCCTTGTGCAAAAAAATGTCCTCTCCTTGTGCTCCCAATCTGTTCTGGAGTTTCCCCCCAACTCCCCAGAGCAGATTTTGTGGGGTGTTGTAGGGCACACATGAGAGAGAAAAGTGGGGGAAACCTCATTGTGCTAGCAATAATGCTTGCACTAGTGCAAGAATTTAGTTGAATACTTCCCTGAGATGATTAAAGGAGATAGGATTTGACATTCTGACTTTAGTTTCGTGGAGAACTATACTCCAAAATTCTTTAATCTTATAGGACCATTTGAGACTAGAGACAGTTAAAGAATATACACAGTCTGGATTTAAGTCAAATCATTTGCTTTCTTCCAACTATGGACTTCAAAATAAATATCTGTCCCTATGTATATAGCTAAAGTTCACTTGATTGAGCTACACTCTCTTAAAAGTTTGCTTGATAAGTCAGTTTTCTCTATCAGTTCAGTACAATTTCTAGCCACCAGTATTAGCATTCCAGCTGGGTTATTCATCCCACCATGTTTCGGTAATTGCTATGTGTTCGCACCTCTCCCCCCACCCGAGCATTATTAATTCAAATCCATCCTGTTTATTACTCATGCTCCTGGACAATAGGAAACGGCAGGCAAGGAAATCTGCTAGGTTTGAGGATTTAGAGTCTAGCAATGCACTTCCTGGGGCTTTTTTTAAAAAAAGTATTCTCCAAAACCTAAGCTTTTAATAAAAGAAGGGGGGCAAACAAGCATCCCAAAACTTCATATTTTATAAAGAGCTTTTACTATACAAAATCAGAGAGTAAAACTAGAGCAAAATTATATGACAGGTGTTTCAGAGTAAGGGTTAGGAATTGGACTAGCCCGGAGGGTTATATCTCTGTTGCAAGTTACCTAGTCCCAGACTATCAAGTGGGACTCAGACTCAGTCTTGGGATCCATACGCAGCTGCTTCATATGGTAATTCACTGAAAGGCAGCTCGCAGCATCTGTCGAGAAGGGGCATGCATCAGCACTGCATATTTTCTCAGTTAGGAGCCAAACAGGAGTGATCCACATGGGTGTCTTCATAAATGATTTGGGGGGGGGAGGTCTAAGACTTGTAAACTACAGGTTATTGACTTGTTTTGTATTTGACTGAACCCCAGTTACTGTTAGAATTCCTGCACCATGATTGCAGTCATGGGATTTTTGTATATCCCATGACGGTGTATGTTTTGACTCCACAAAGTAGGAAGTGACAGAGACAGGATGTTTGTGTTACTGTGTTCCGTGAAGTGGGACTATTGTCCTTTGTTCTTTTTCTCTTTGCTGTCTGATGCTAGAGAGAGAGGGAACCATGTTGCAGTGCTCCCTGTGTGTTTATATGGAAATAAAGTAGATTAGCCAAAATGCTGAGTTGCTGAGGTCTGTCATGCAAGTTGCGCAAACTCTGCGGATTCCTAAGTGTGCCGGTGTTGGTTGGCATCGGTCGCTGTGATGTTTGGGCTGAAGAAAGCTTTTGAAGCTCCCGAACAATCAACCAGGAGGGAGGGAACATGCCAGTTGGGCATGTGTCTCTGCCAGGGTCCTACACGAGTGTAGGATGAACTCCTGACAGTTACATGGTGCTGCTGAGAAGGAATGAGGAACATTGGTGGGTTGTGCCTATGGATGATTTATTGTATTGTATGGAACTATACATACAGTGCCCTGAATCTATGGCCCCAATCTTCAACATACAGTAGGGAGGGAAGTGGAGGAAGGAGAGACACTGCATCTCCTTACTCCAGCCACCTGACTGAGGGAGAATTGCTGCTCTTCTATGAGGAGCTTCCCTCTGGAAGGAGCAGCAACCCTTTCACAGCTCAGAACTTGAATTACAGCACAGAACAACTCAGGAACAGATCATATTTTTAAAAAAGTGCACAGATACAAGGCAACTCTCGAGACCTGTGAAATCTCAGTCTGTGCTATTTATTACAATATGGGTTTCCCCCCCTCTATAAAAAATGAGATTCACACTAGGTATCTTGCTACAGCTTATTGTTGTCCCTCAAGGCTGCTATGCTAGGATGGAGCCGAAAACTAAGTTTGGTTCTTGAGTGGTACGTTATTACAGATTTAGCTGCTGAGCTATATGATTTTACTTATAAATATTGAGATTTCGCTCTTCGCATATGGTGCCTTTGCTGTGCCCTTGTTGCAGTTTATGCTGATGCTAAAAAAAACCCTCAAATACGTTGATGGTACTTATTCTCTTCTAACACAGCTCCCTAACTTGCTCTGTCCTGGGGCCAAGATGCTTAGTCAGCTGGGGCTTCCCCCTTGCTCTCAGAGGGTTCATGTTCTACGTTTGCAGTTGTGAGTATGAAGCAGACCATGATTGTACAGATGCTGATTTTTCACACTAGGCCTCTTTCAGAACCCCACAGACCCATGAGCATATTATCTATATTCCTGTGGAGCTCTCTGAGTAAGGGCTATGTTCACCACAGAACCAGTTTGTCAGCATTTTTCAGCTCAGTAGTTTATGCCAGGGAGCCACTGAAAGCAGAAAAAAAAGATGCCATCTTCCTGCTGATGAAGTAATCAACACACACCTGTTTTCTGCTGTGAAAAGCAAAACCAACCTGCAGTTGTTAATGCTGTGGCCTTTTAATCTGCAAGGTGGCAAGAAAGAAGCCTACCAAAAAGATCTACTTTTGACAAGCTTTCTCTGACTGTTTGCAAATTGAACAGGAACCACAGGACACTGGCATATGTATCTGTTTCTGTGATGACAGATTATAATGTCACTGCTAAAAATTAGAATCTCACATGACAAAAAGAGAGAGAAGCCCAGCTGTGAACAAAGCTTTTGTTTATATCAAGACCAACCAAAATGGCTTGTCCTCCTGTCTCTGTTCAAAACGCAACCTAGCATTGAGTGTTCCCATTTAAGCACGAAGAACAGGTGCTACATTCACTAGACAGGGTACAAAATCTGTGTACTCTGTTTTCCATATGTTCAATAGGCTCCAATAGGTTTTTTCTTTGTTTCACAGGAAGCATAGGAATAGATGAAAATACCTTTCTCCAAGTCAAAATATTGACCCATATAGTTCAGAAGTGAACAGTGACTGGCAACAGCTCTCAGGTTTTCAGACAGAGATCTTTTTGAGCCCCAAACATTGGCATGAAACATGCAAATGAACTATGACCTTTCTCCTTTTAAATTGGACAAGGATTGTCTGAAAACAATGAAAATCAGTTTTCACAGGATCTTTGATCACCTTTACAGAAAATTTACAAGTAGGAAAAATGGCTTGAGGATTCTCTTTCTTCCAGTTTGTTTCGGTTCCTGAGAACCTCCCATAGGTTGTATCCAAAACAGGGAGTGTCCAGGGATTCCTCCTCCACCTGAAGTTCCTCATACTCCCCAGATCTTCTCTGAAGGGTTCCCAACATCCCAGAGCCAATTATGGTGGCAAGTTGGGTGGGTTCTGAATGGGGGAGAGGAATGAATCTCAAATTGCTTTCTTTTATGTTCCACTAAGGTATGCATTTTTGTCAGGGAAGGTCTACTAACTGGATACCACCCTATTAGCGTCAGGGGCTTGATTGTATCTTCTGTTACCTTCAATGTTAGTGGGTTATCTTTGGGATATGGTGCCATTGGGCTAATGCAGACAAATGGAGGTCATGAGATGATGGATCTGATGGCTCCTATGAAATAGACACCAAACTATAATGTTGGATAGGTAAAGGTAAAGGTACCCCTGACCATTAGGTCCAGTCGCAGACTCTGGGGTTGCGCGCTCATCTCACTCTATAGGCCAAGGGAGCTGGCTTTTGTCCGCAGACAGCTTCCAGGTCATGTGGCCAGCATGACTAAGCCACTTCTGGTGAACCAGAGCAGCACACAGAAATGCCGTTTACCTTCCCGCTGGAGCAGTACCTATTTATCTACTTGCACTTTGATGTGCTTTCAAACTGCTAGGTTGGCAAGAGCAGAGACCGAACAATGGGAGCTCACCCCGTTGCGGGAATTCGAACCGCCAACCTTCTGATCAGCAAGCCCTAGGCTCAGTGGTTTAAACCACAGCGCCACCCATGTCCCAATAATGTTGGATATGTTATTGCAAACCAACAACTACAAGAATTTGCACCAACAGTCCTGTTCACTGTACTGAACTACCTGCTTCTCTTTGAATTAGTCCAGAGAGTGGTGAGCCCTGAACTGTCATGGGGATATATTTAAAGCTGCTGTCACTTAATCCTCCAGATTTGTCTGCATCTCCCCATTCTTTTACATAGTCCAGATAGGAAGCACCTATGGCTCCGTGCCGAGTTCTATTGACTCTAAGAGATCAACTGTCATCAAAATAGCAGGAGCCAATTTGCTGATTTTAAAAAAGGAATAGAGAATGACTCTCCTTGCCAATAATTTTCATCACTGGTTATGTTAGAAAAGCATCCAAAAACACCTTTCAGTTGGCAACAAATGAATTTGAAAAACAGTGTTAATTGCTTTGACTACGATAAGAAATACTTTTTTTCACGGTTCATCTTCTAAAGAGACAATAATCACACCTTTTTAAGTAATGCATTTCAGTCCTCTCCTTTAACATGTTTTGATAAATTCTTATAAGCAGCTCTATAGCTAGTAGTTGGGGTGTCTGTGTTTCTAATAGAAAATGCATACATTTGTCATAATTTGATCCTTAAAGTGTGAAGTGCCAGTATTCTATAAATAAATATAGACACTAAGAAATTATCCTATGATGTGCCAGCTTCTGAAAGTTAATAAATAACAGCTAGGAATGCTAATTATTCATCAAAACAAGAGGAAATTAAAGGAGTACCTACTTACCTCTTTTTAATCAGGCTCATCTTCCAGAGTTATTTACAAGTCTGCTACTAAATGTTAGGGCCAAAATCCGACACAGTTAAGCATGGTGCCAATGAGCTTAAGTGCACTTTACTCTTCATTATGCCCAGATCTATTTAAATGAATGGGAATCTTGCCATTGACTTCAATGAATTGTCCTCTTGGGATTCAAGGGCACTTATTTGCATTAAGCACAATGCAAGCACATACTGAAGTATTTTTAAAATTGTTTTATAGGTCATATTAGACATTGCATATGAGTTCTGAGACCTAAAATCTTGAATATCAAAACTCGGAAAGTTGTCTGTCTTTAATATGTTTTTTAAAAGTCACAATTAATGACTAACAGCAGCTGCAGTATGTGTGCCAGTTTCAAGGTGGGATGAAGCAATCACTTGAAATGACCTCTTGGAATTTTTCAATATAAACTAAATGAGATGGGAGAAAACTGAGTGTTGTTGGCCATGCACTTTGGGCTTCTTAAAGGCTGATTTAAAAAAGCTAAACTTCTTAAATCAGCCTTCTTAAAGGCTGATTTAAAAAAACTACTAGGTTCAATCTCACAGTCAGTAATAGTCAAAGAGAAGGGAATTCAAAGATGGTTGGGAGTTTCTTAAAGGTGAAATACTGAAGACAATCTGAATTAGGAGGATACGTAGGTAGACAACTTCCTCCCTTCTGCTGTCTCAATCCAGGCTGCTATCCCTGCACCTTACTTACTTTGCAGGGCAATATCTGTGAATCGGTGGCAGTGGGTTCTAGCAAGTTCTCATGAGATGACTTGGAGCTCCGTCGAGATCTTCCAGAGTGCACAAAATCTCATGAGATCTCATGAGATCTTGCCAGAAGCCACCACCATTTACCCACCAGCAGTGGAGGTGGTGGGGCTGGTGGGCTGCCCATGGAAGTGCCATCTTTGGGTTTTCTGCCACCCGAGACAGCTGCCTCAGCCCACCTCATAGAAGGGGCAGGAAGGGTTTGAGCTTAACACTTACCAGAGACATTTAGAATTATTTTGCAGTTGAATGCATTACATTACTGTCATGTGGTACCACAAGATCTTTTTTGTGGATCCTCTTTCTTGGGAGGCTTCATAAACATCTGGCAATTTCAAAGTACAGCCCTGTACTTAGTTCCACGTGAACCAGGGATCCCACTGATAGCAGAGAGTAAGGATGTCTTTTGAACCTGCGGTGGCAACTCTGTAGCCTCACAAACATTTTGTTCTAGCTTTTAACAGAAATAGGCTGTGTGAGAAATTACTGCCAGATGGAAGAAGCAGATGCTGAATTTTCCTATGTACATGAACAATTTTACCAGGGCTATTTTAAGAAGTCAAAATGATCCTTAATGTCTCTACTGTCTATGGGATCTCTGGGTTCTTGGCATCTGTATTTATATTAATCCCACTCTGCCATTTTGTTTGCAGCAGGTCTGTTGGTGCAGAGCATATACTTTCCTCCACTTCATATGACAAATAAGGTGGTTGCCCTTATCATGGACCCCAAATAACTCTCAATCAGAGAGGTTCAGCTCCAGGGTACCTGGACAATCAGCTCCTGCTTAATTAGGTTATAATTGCAAGCGACCATCTCATTAGGAATAGCTGGGATTGATGTGCCACTAGAACTTCTGTCCCTAGCATGGGTATGGGATGGCAAATATTGGCAATAAAAGTTCCACAGTGCTAATGGTGTTTGCTGAAGCAAAAAGAGTAGTCCATAAAAATCATAGAATTGTAAAGTTGAATGGGTCTGGGAGGTCACCAACTTCCTTCACAATGAACCAGCATTACTGAAGCTACCTGAGCAGAATAACTTGGTGGTTAACCAGAGTTGCAGGTCTGAACAGAGTCGTTTCAATACATTATAGCAACTTTTCTAAATAATATATACATATACAAAACAACCAGATATATATTTTGTGCCAATATGTATTTGAATATATATATATTGTGTATATTTGCTTTTGGGGGGGGCAGGATTAGACATTGTTCACTATGAATAAGGTATTTGAAAGATGTTGTTTTACACGACTGGGCCAGGCATTGCACAGAAATGTATATATGCTACAAATCCGCAAGGCAAGGCAAGCAACTTCAGGAAAGGGGTGATGTGAAGTGGGGAAGCAGGGGGGAATGCCTTTCCTAACTACTACATGTCAATCTCATGATGTTCTCAAGTTGCTTCCCTTAATAATAATGGGAAGAAGAGGAATTATTGGGAAAGGGTTGTTATATGCACGAGTGTGTAGCTTAGATTTTACCGTGAACATTGCCACGTTCATTGAAAACATTGGTATGGTTTGGGGAAGGAGGAGGAGGGTAGTTCCTCAGAGGAGAAAAAAGTCACAACTGTAGCTAATGTGAGAGATAGAAAACACACTACACTTTCCCAATGTATGCATGTCCTCACAAGCATCTTTGCAACCTCGGGGGCTAGCAAATTGTCCCTTCTCCTGTCTTGCAAGATTAAGGAAGTTGAACTTGTGTGTCAGAGGTTAATCCCATGCATTCCATGGTGCCATTTTGAGTGGAAAACTCCAGAAAAGATGGGAAAACAATTAAGAATTCCCTCCTGCAATGCAGTATTAAATTGTCAAATCTGCCGACACAAGGTTGTGTGATGACCACCAGCTTTCATAGCTTTAAGGCTAGACAAATTCATGGAAGTTGTAAGCCTTGGAATATATATGCATCTCTCTCTCTCTCTCTCTCTCTCTCTCTCTCTCTCTCTCTGTGTGTGTGTGTGTGTGTGTGTGTTTCAAAGATTTATATGCCACTGATCCATAAAAAATAATGGTTCCAGGGTGGCTCAATTTTTAAAAATGAAGTCCTAATAATCCCAGGGCCTTTTGATGTACCTCTGCCCATAAAGAGTCAACAATGAGGACTTAAAAACAAAACAAAACATGACAGCTGCAGACTGATGAGAAAAGGTAGGGAACTGTTTTCATGACTGGAAAAATGAGAAACTGAAATGGACAGATTGCTCCATCTCCACTGGTGAGGAATATAAAGTTCCATAGCTGCTGCAACCTTTGTCTGGGAGGTGCAATTTGCTCCAAAGAAAATGTCAATGTTTGGCCCCCTCACATTCCCACTCCTTGGAATCTTTGGCTGCCACAGATCCTGCTTCAGTGCCAGGCTTCCTCCTGCGCAGCAGCAATTCAGGGAATCCTTCCACTTGCCAGACCAGTGAGCAGTGAACTTGCACAGTAGCAGCAACTGCAAATGTCTAAGCCTATGCTGGAGAGTTTTTATCCCAGCCCGCTTTATTCCAAAGGCACAGGGATAGTAACATTAACAAGTCTGCTTTAAAATATGCCTTTGAAAGACACATAATCTACCACAACACACACCAAGTGTATTACAGTATCTGTCTTCGGCCACTTAATGCTTTCCTTTGGAATGCACTCAGATTTCTACTTTCAAGAGCCTCCAGAGGTTGGAATAATTAAGGGAAAACAGCTTTGTAGAGAAAGGCAAACAACCTGAGGTGGCAGAAGCAGGAAGATTTTGCCTGGCCCCTAAAAGATCATGTAACTGGCAGTGAGCCTGTTGTCTTGTCTCTATCCCACCTCAAAATATGGGAAGCACCCACCTAGTGAATTTTCTCCTAGCCAACAGTTGGCCAAGGGACCAAGATCCGGCTAAGTATGCAGAGATTTCCTTTAAAGTTCTAAAGAGAGAATAATTACAACATTATTTTGCATAGAGGCAGAGAGTTGTTATATAAACTAATGCTCTGCTGCCCACTGTGCTTTGTAACGTTCTTCTTTGCAGTGGGTTTTAGTTTAAAAGCTGGCATAATTTAGATGAAAACCCAGAACCATTTGCCTCTTCTTTTTTAATTAGAACCTTTTGTAATTGGGGAAACAATGATGCAGAGAACGTCCTGAAAGCTGTATTGTTTTAAACGTAAGAGTAGGGTCCATTGATGTATTTTATTTGCTTTTATGTGTATGATTTCCAGATAGGATAGCATAATCACAGCATGACACATAAATCTTAACATAATAGCTTTAATGGATTTTTCAGAGCCACTACAATTTAGCATGCCAAAGCACACTTAAGGAAGCTTTAATTTATGTTATTAATCATAGGGTTTGGAGCTGACGGTGGAGTGGCAGGGACAGAAAAGCATGTTCACCTTCCCATAAAAAGAGCAAAAGCAACTAGGCAGTAGACAGAAGGCTTAAGGGCATGTCTGGGTGTTGGGACAAGAAAATCTGTGAGCCACACATTGGCCTGTTCAGATGCTCCCAACAAGGAACTTCTCACAGTCCCTTTAATGCAGAAGATCTGGTCATAGTCAGCCTTCCTCACTAGGTGGCACAATCACATTTCTAGATGCCTACATTTTGGTGGGGCAAGCTTACAGTATGAGTTCTTGTAGAAGGCTTCACTCATGTGATGAATTCTTGTTTTTTCAGTGAATGACGTCACATCAGAAATTCTGAATCCAAGTACGCAAAAAACATTTTAGATGGGGTGAAGCAGCGCAGCAAGTAAGGCCCCACATAATAATAATAATAATAATAATAATAATAATAATAATAATAATAATAATAATAATAATATATTATTATTATTATTTCTACCCTGTCCATCCAGCTGGGTCTCCCCAGCCACTCTGGGCGGCTTCCAAGAGAAGATTAAAAATACATTAAAACATCAGTTATTAAAAACTTCCCCAAACAGGGCTGCCTTCAGATGTCTTCTAAATGTCAGATAGTTGTTTACTTCTTTGACATCTGATGGGAGTGCGTTCTACAGGGCGGGTGCCACTACCAAGAAGGCCCTCAACTCTGGCCTTCACTCTGATATGTTGAATCAGTACATGCTGGGGCATACAGATGTTTCCCTTAATTTCCCACCATGAATTCTGTCCTTTTCTCCAAATAGTAAACTTAAATATGCAAAGCCCACTACCATACTACGACCACCTAGCTATTTAAGAGGTGGATAGGGTGCTTTATTAAAATCCAATGAAAAGAAGCACAAATACTTTCCAGGCATCTATATCTGAAATGCAGGAGCCACAGAGGGTATGAGTAGGCATGCTTGAAAATTCCCAAGGCATATAAGTCATTCAGAAAGTAAAACTAGTACACAGTGACAAAGAGGATGAACCTTTCACGATTTCTCTCTCTCCCCCTCCCCCCAAACTATCCCAGGTTTGGATCTTGAAAGAACGGTTTCAAAGAATGGCAATGCATATCAGACAGTTAGAAAAAATGAAGGTAAAATAGCCAGAAGTAGTAAAAACGAGACATTATAAAGAGAGTGTGCATGATGGGTCTCTAACTTTCAATTCTGTTTTGGAGACACGTTTTCAATAATTATCAAGAGATTATTTTGTTGGGGAAGGGGGCAGCTGTTGCCCTGTTTGTTTTATCTGATGCCCATCATCATGCTATTTGTGCTGTATGTAATCATTGTTTGAATGTACATTGCTTGTTAGTGTTTTATATTGCCGTTCATTCATAAAAAAATAAGTTTTGTTTTTCTTAAATCCATTTTCTCTCACTTTGCAACATTTCTGTATGAAATATGTTCCACTACCAGAGCTCACAACATTTCTTTAATTTTACAAACACCTAATGAATCCTCTGACAACTACTTACCTCTATAATCTATGTAATACTTCAGAAGAGTGTTCTTCCCAGAAGACCACATATTTGCCAACTCAAAGTATCATACATACATACATACATATGATGGATATATTCTGCTTTGATTATATTTATGTTTTGGTTTAAATTGATATCTTGTACGCAGTATGGCTACATTTTATATGTTTGCGGTATAAAAATAAAATAGTACTAAAATAACAACAGCATCAGTGATAATGTCATGCCCTGGAATCAGTTACCTGCATTGTGGAACTACACATTTTGAAATGCATTAGACTGCCATTTTTGTTGGGGCAGGCCTGTATGGAATTTCCCCCTACCCTTCATAACATGTAGTTCAAATAACCTCCTGCCCTGGAGTTGTTTTGCTAAACCCTTTCTTCATCCTTGCTAGCAAAGCTGTAGGGTGTGAGTGGTAAAATGGCAGTTTAATATACCGCTGGACAAGAGGCAAGTCCTTTGTGGAAGGTCTGGAGAAAATTTGATAGAAGGCTGACACCACTTCTCCCCGCCCTCCGCTGACTTTTTTAAAAACTTTTTTTTTTAATGAAAGCTTCCACCTGGAATTTTCATAATCAGTGGAAAGGAAAAGACAATTTCCACTCTCTTCTTTTTTACTACATCACTAACACCCAGAATTAGGAAGAGGATCTGGGGTCAATCCTTATAAGGAGAATTTTGTGAGAAGTACAAGCTTTAGAAGTTCATCTTTAGCCAGTCACATAAATGGTGTGAAGAAAAGGTCAACATTTTTCAGACATCAACCAGGGATTGATCATTAGGTTCTTATTGGACATTTGATACCTATTTGGTCATGGATTTTATTAATTGATAGAACTAATAATATACTTCATATGTATTATTTATGCAGTGTCCATCTTTGCATTAAATACAGTTACTGTTTAATAAATAGATTAATTTTCCCTCCTCACAAATAAAACAAATGTTCTGTTTGGTTTTATTGCTTGATGGTGAGCCAGAGGCTGAGAGACTAGTGGCGCCAATAGAGGAGGCTCTGAGCCCAAGCCAACCACTGAACTGAAGACCCCCAAGCCCAAGATCCCAAAGTTGTCTAGAACTAAGATGCTAGAGACGTATAAGAGTAGTCCTGAGCCTAGTCTACAGTCCCTGAGCCCAGGCCCAGCAAGGGGCAAGCAGAATTTCCTCCAAGGACCCCACCATCCAACATAGGCAATGCAACCAGCATGGTCTTTTGGAGAGATGATGGAGCTATAGGTTACAGACCAAAGGCTTGCCCCTTTAAGGCCCTCCACATTTCAAAAAGAGGGGAGAACTTGAGAGGGGTTTTTGGACATCATGTCATAAAAAGCTTCAGTCTAGTCCCAGGGAGATGTTCTCTTGGAGCTTCCTTCCTGCTATGCTCCTCTTACTTCTCACAAACCCTTTCTAGGGACCATAATAGGACAGATAGCATCCATAAAACATATCCTCTGTGTATACTATGGGGTGCATGCTGGGGTCTGGGAAGCTGTAGTGCATGCATGGTTCTGGGTGTGGCCCTCTCTAGTGGTTTGGCTATTTGATTGGTTAAACACATAGCATCTTGCACAAATACACTGCCACAGCCACCATGTGACCTACTCCAGAGGACTATTGGGATGATGGAATTTACTGGACCATAATCTTGAACACCCCAAGAGTTCATGGGCGGGCCGCTAGGGGCGCCTTAGAAGATGGCTGACAATTCCATCTATCCGGCTCGCATGAGGTAATTAGAGGCTGATTATGGGGAGTAAATCAGTCTCCCTCATCTTCCCAGGGAGTGGGAAGATGCTGCCTCGCCCGCAGTTGCCCATAAATCACCCCCGAGTTTGAAAGAAGCAGGGGGTGGAGGCACTGGGCGGATAGGTCTCGGGCGGGCCTGGAGCTCCCGGATGCCGCTTTCAGGAGCGAAACTGGTTGTGTTGCTTAAGAGAGAAAAAAATTGGAGAAGTAAACGCACATGCTTCGAGTGAGGTCAAGAGTGTATTATCTGCTAAATAATTCCACCATTGAGACTATGAATGATGGGACGGAATGAACAGAGGGCAGCATCAAAGAATCACAGACATTTCGGTATGTGAACGGAACGGAAAGGAGGGGGGACTTTCTTCTTTTTCAATATGATTACCTAACAACCCTCCCCCTTAGAAGAACCGTCACAATAATGGATTGCAAGTGAGATGGAAAAATAATCTGTGTGTGGGAAAAATATTAATAAAGGGTTTGACTCCATGAAAGATCTGGAAAGAAGAGAGGCTTTCTTTGTGGCATAGTTACAAAAGAGATCCGCCATTAAGAGGCAGGCCTTGTTGTAAGATTTATGTTTTAGGGAGGTGAGCCACTGTTTTGGTATCAGGTTTGGATCGTAAATTTGAAAGGGCAATAATCCTCCTGGAAAGCTGATTTATGATACAACGGGTCTGAGAAAATTAACGAGCAGACATTTAGACTGCATTTCATCGGAACTGAATAAGATGGCGACGGCTGCTCGAATGGGACTCTTAGACTATTGGATCTATGTGAGATGAACTACGGGAGAGCACTACAAAGTTCACACAGAAATATAAACAAGACTGTTTCTTTTAACTCACTTGTGGAGATAACTCGGAGGTGACGGAGAAGAAAAGGGTAACGACAAGGAGATGAGAAGATGGTACTGTGAACATCAAAGCAGCAGAAATATAAGTTGATTGGATTCCTACCAATCTCGAAGCATGGGTACCCCCCACAAAAATTTATAATTTGGCAAAATATTTGGATTTTATTATTTGTATTGATATAATTTGGAATAATTAATATGATATGATTGGTTTGGTAAATGGAAATTTAATAAAAATGATTTATATACATAAAAAAAGAGTTCATGGGCAGCCACATTCTCCCCAGTATTGTCAGGCTTACTTCACAGCAGTTGAGAGATGGGAAGAGTCAAAGGAATAACCACTGTTCTCCTGTCAAATCTCCTGCAAGAAGTTTGGTGTGGGGTGGTTTGTATGTGTTGTTTTGACGTACTGACCACACAAAAGCTAGTAAGTGGGGGCTCCTTGGCAAGTCCCTTATCCCCACTCCCATAGTGAACATAATGGAAGCATTACATTCTGAAAAGGCTATAGGCCCAAAATGGTCTCAGCCCAGTATGCCTGAAGGAGCATCTCCACCCCCATCGCTCTGCCTGGAGACTGAGGTCCTCCTCTAAGGACCTTCTGCTGGCTCCCTCACTGTGAGAAACAAAGTTATAGAGAACCAGGCAGAGGGCCTTCTCAGTAGTGGTGCCCTCCCTGTGGAACGCCCTCCCTTCAGATGTCAAGGGAATAAACAACCACCTGACTTTTAGAAGACCTCTGAAGGCAGCCCTGTTTAGGGAGGTTTTTAAGGATTGATGTTTTTGTTATGTTTTTAGATATGTTGTAAGCCACCCAGAGTGACTGGGGAAACCCAACCAGATGGGTGGGGTATAAATTATTATTATTATTATTATTATTATTATTATTATTATTATTATTATTATTATTGTAGAATGAATCCACTGATTGGTCCTGCAGTTCAATGGACTTACTGTAGTTGCTCAAATATACTTTCATAACTAAGGGGGTAGTAATATTATTTTTATTATTTTAAAAAGAACATCCTTGTGACATATATTTTGCAGAGATTATCTCCAACCTTTTAAAGAGAGGAATATGCTTTCTTGTACCAGTGCAAGCCTGCTTCAGCAAACTGTATGATTTTCGAATGATAAAAAGTCAGTCCTGCTCTTTAGCTGGCTCCTACATTTCAAGGTGTAATTTGAATACTTAGGAAATCAATATGGGCTTTGCTATGTGATTACAACCAAATAATTGAAATATCAGAAGAGTAGTGAGCCATAGAGCCTTTATACAGATGCAATAAGGCATTTTAACAACAGTGCTTGCAGTGTTAAAGTGGGCCTAAATTTTACTGAAAGGCACTATTAAATGTAGACACATATATGCAATCTCTCTCTGTCTCGATTACTCTAAAGTATTTTTAAAAATACTTCAAAGATACCAAAGTGTATATCATGCTGTCATTCCTTAAGCAGTGTTAGTGAGGTCTGCAGGGAGATTTCCAAAAGAACTGAGGCCATGATGTGGCTTTGATTGACACCTTAATAATTTGGCCAATATCATACACAGCTTCGAATGTTCCGGGCATGGTGTCCAGGGAGATTTGGGAGGGAAGACCTGAATTATGGAAACAAGCAAGTTTCTTGTAGTAAAGTAGCAGCAGATGACATGTTTTATGAAAACTCTAACTTGTAGGGGAAAGTGCTAGGGAAATGGGGCTTAACTCATTTTACATTTGCAAAGAAGAAAAAGGATTTACCCTTAAGAAAGAAAATAAGGAGGGGGGTGTCTTTGGGTGAAGAGCAAGTCAAGGTTAATAATAAATTATGTATCTACCATTTAGCCACAGAGCGGAGCAAAATAGAATGCAATCCTTATCAAAAAATGACTGCAATATTATTTCAAAGGTACTCACAGCATGCTTGTAGGATAATATTTTTCCCAAAGAAGTAAGCATGAAGGCCGAATGACTTTCTTAATGAAGCAGTAGTGTTTCATCTCTGGAAGCCTAATTTAAATCCATCTTTTGGTCGGAGGGAAAATGAGTGACTTCAGTTTAACTCTCTGATGAACAGTAATGTATAGACTCTAGCTATTATAACAGATATATGACACAGTTTAAGGCAACTGATTTCCATTTAGTTTTGTTTCTTTATTAGATTCCTTTATATATCGTTCTTCATTTTATTTTATTTTTTAAAAATCCCAGTGCAGTTCACAAATCACACTGTCAATTTCATCAAAGAGCAAAAATAAAATCACAAAAATCATCAAACTCTGGTGCAGGCTAAAAGGTGGAATCTGTATCTTTTTCTAAGGAGACAAAATTTATCGGAAGCTGCAATTGGCAGAAATAGAATGATCCTTGTAAAATAACAAATATAATGTTTTAATATCTGACAAAAACAAAGAAAACAATGCAATAATCTGGAACTGTGTGTGAAAAAATAGTAGAAATAATAATACAATGAGTCTAATTGGAAATCAAATGTGTTTATTTTGTGTTTTACTTCTCCCCCCTTTTTCTTCTTCTTCCTTTTCTCTTTTCTTTTTAGCGTTTCTTTCCTTGGTCTTCCTCTTTTTGATTTCTTAAGAAAGAGATAAAAGTGTAATATGAAAACTTCAGTAAGTTAAAAGTGATGTTGTGTAATTTTTCTATTACTATTTATATATTGTTAAAATCAGTTAATTGTAATGAACTGATGTAACAGTTACTGTGGGTTTTTTCCCTTATTGTTGAATTCTAAATAAAATATTATTCTTCTAAAAAAAAGGAAGCTGCAATTGCAGGGGGAGGGGGGGACAGACACACAAACACAGAAGCATCTTCTCTTCCATTGCTAGAAATATAGAAGTCATAGCCTGCAGCAATAGCTGTCGGATTATATATCAGGTCCTTGAGAAAATAAAATTTATGGGGTATAACTTGTACTACACCTTAATTATTTTCCCAGTATTAACAGCCCTAACTTCCCCTAATTTCCCCCTAGTTTTCTCATAAATTTTGAAGAATGATAAGGGTGCTCAGCAGTTTCTTTTACAGATCCCTACGCCAGCTCTACTCTGACACATAGTCTCTATTCAGGGGTTCTAATACCT
The DNA here is from genome assembly GCF_965112155.1 of Podarcis liolepis. Classification (NCBI taxonomy): domain Eukaryota; kingdom Metazoa; phylum Chordata; class Lepidosauria; order Squamata; family Lacertidae; genus Podarcis; species Podarcis liolepis. The sequence goes on from NC_139557.1 coordinate 47,050,224, forward strand.
CCTGCAGTGAAGGAGAATGGGAATGATTGAACTTGCTGTAAGCCCCATCAACTTTCATGATTGACCTGTAAGGAACTGAGACAGCTGTATGGCCAGAATAATACAGAATTAGTTCCTTAAACTGCTACTACTACCTCACATTTCCCTGAATGTCACATTTCACTGTCAACAATGGGCCCATATGCTTAGTACATTCCTCATTTCAGAACTTCTCCCTCCAAGACCTGGAAGGTAGCAGACCAAGTGACAGGGACAGGACAGAAGAACATGACCAGAAAGGGTGGCGTCACACTTCCCTGTCATGAAATTGCAACTGAATGAGGAGGATGCCCAAACAGAGCTCGCATTTTCATGATCTGTGTTTCATGTGTTGGTAACGTCATGACTGGACTACTGCAATACACTCCATGTGGGGTTTCCCTTTGAAATAGGCCCAGAAACCTGCAGCCAGCTTGCGGGAGACACATATTAATGCTGAGAAAACTGATGCCTTGTCATTATCATATTGTTACAAAAGTTGGGTGCCTCCCTCCCACCCCCCTGCCAAGCAGTGGCAAGAGTCCATGGGGTTCCAGGCACTCACCCCGGGTCTGCAGTCCTTTGGAAGAATGAGAAACAGTGGAGACTGCCGTAGCTTTAAGAAATATGGTTTATTCACCTATTTACACCTTCAGTCTGAATGGAGGGAGTTCAGATTTTATACAGCATGGCCATTTCAAGAGGGGCTTCTACCCCACAACAGTGCAGCCATCCTTCATTCAGCCTGCCCAAGATGGATTCCAGCCTTTTCCCTCCCAGAATCCCTTGCCCCAAAACTCCATTTTTCCTATAACCTCACACCCAGTTACCCTGGCAACCTGCCAAACCCAGTCTCTGTTCACAACTCAGGGCAATGCCCTCAATGGCCCTGTATTGTTCCTTAATGGCCCTGGCTTAGCCAGGTCGTTTTGCATAGGCTAGCTCAAGAATTCCTCTGCAGCTTGTATTTCTCCCCTCATATCCCAAATAAAAATCCTAGCATTTACTAAAATTATAGCGTTTAGAGCCCCCCCCCTTCAGCCTATAACAATATAAAGCTCCGAACAACTCAGAAACAGGTTAACCTGAGAGACCGCCAGCCCTTGTATAGACCTGCACGCAATCACAATTCCATCTGTCTTCCAGTGGCAGCCAGAATAACCACATTACTGCTAATACCATTGTTGAAATGTTATAAGAAGCTGGTATTATTTTAACTAACTTCTTAAGGCAAATAGTTCCCTTAAACTCATATATGTGGGATGGATTTTAAAAACAAACCCATTTTCTCCGTTTGAAAACATCCGTAGTAAAGTGCTTAAAAACAAATCAACATTCCAATATGTGAAACATGTACAGTAGAATATTGGTTCTCGAACATCTCCATTGACGAATGTTTCAGAACCTGAACACCGAAAACCCGGAAGTAACTGCTTCAATTGTCGAATGATTTTCGGAAGGAGAACCTGCTACGTGGCATGGCTTCTGTTTTTAGTTTCCCTATTGAATTGAGGCTTCCACTTCAGTTTTCGGTTTTCAAACATTTCAGAAGTCAAACTGTCTTCTGGAATGGATTACGTTCGAAAACCAAGGTTTCACTGTATTTTGTCAACTGATATTCTTTTGCTACAGGGACGCGGGTGGCGCTGTGGTCTAAACCACAGAGCCTAGGGCTTGCCGATCAGAAGGTTGGCAGTTCAAATCCCCACAACAAAGTGAGCTCCCATTGTTTGGTCCCAGCTCCTGCCCACTTAGCAGTTCGAAAGCATGTAAAAGTACAAGTAGATAAATAGGTAGCACTCCAGCGGGAAGGTAAACGGTGTTTCCGTGCACTGCTCTGGTTCACCAGAAGCGGCTTAGTTATGCTGGCCACATGACCTGGAAGCTGTTTGCGGAAAACGCCAGCTCCCTCGGCCTATAGAGCAAGATGACCGCGCAACCCCAAAGTCGTCTGCGACTGGACCTAACGGTCAGGGGTACCTTTACCTTTATACTTTTTTAAAAAAAATGTTAAAGATTTTCTTGCTTTACAAAAGTATGTGCAATCTCTCTTTTTTTCAAGTAACATTTTTTACAGATCAGTTTCATCTGTTGAGACATAAGAAGAAAAGGTGGAAAGAGGTGCAGGGGAGAAAGGTGAGTGGGGGTGGGGTCGGGTGGCGATGTTTCTATTTTATTTTGTTAAAGTTTATTAGCCTCTTTTCCCTTTCCTCTTTATCTCCTTTCCCCCCACCCCACAACTTATTTTGTCCATGGCTACTATTAACAGACAAGCTGGTTGCAAAACATAAAATTCTTAAACTAATGTTACTAATACTACTTTCTCTAGGCTAAAAGTGGATTCTTGTCTTAGTCTCAGCTCTATGCAGTATAATTACTGAAAATTTTCCCCTCCCACCTACAAAACCTAACAAGTGACCCAGAAAATTGCAGCATTTGCTCATCCTTTCCCTTTGGTATTTAGATTCAGCAATTTTTAGAAAAGATTGTGATAAATTCCACTTCGATATAATTAAGCTAGTTGAATGAGCAGCACAATAATAGATGAAAAATTGTCAGAATACATGGAATTAATTAATTAATGCATGTTTTGAGTGGGAAGGCAGAACAGTGCATGCATCTTGAAGGGCTATAAAGCATAAATATCACTTTATTAAGGGGACTTCTGTGGATGGCTCAAGGAAGGCCTTTGTTTAATGATGAGATGAAGTCAAAAGAGCAATCAAATGTTAGGCTGCCTGAGGAAATGGTTTGAGAAGAATGTGGAAAATAAATGTGTGTGGGGGGGAATCTCTCATTATATGAATCAACGGTTTGTTGTAATTTAAAATATAGTGTGCAATAATACTCAACCAACCTCAAAAAGAATATTGCTAATTAGAAGAGGCTGTGGAAGGGGCAACAAAGAATGATAGTGGTCATAGTAATTGCTCATAGGGTAACAGACAGAACAGATTGTTTACTTCTGAAAAAAAGAGCAGAAACACAGGAGTAGAATAAGAATTATTATTATTATTATTATTATTATTATTATTATTATTATTATTATTTCCAAGGATCATGTGGTGGTTTACAATCTAAAAACACAAAAATACATAATATAGTAACAACAAAAGCAATAACCCCCCTATGCACACAGTCTAAAAGGCCATAGATTGTTTAATTAGCCTGGGTGAAAAGGATGTTTTTGCCTGGTGCCTAAATAGATGTCATAAGGCACTAGGTGAGACTCCCTTGGGAGAGCATTCCACAAGTGTGAACCCAGTAAGATGTGTGGGGTATAAATAGTGAACTTATCATTATGGAATGGGACATCCCTATTTTCATTGGAGAAATGTTGGAGGGTATGGTCTTACTCATAAGATTCCATTCAGCTTTAAGGTACAGTAACATATATCATCATGGGTGTGCGCACAACAGAACAGATGAAGAGGCATAGGATTGAGAGTGGTCTGTGCGCAACCGGGAGTTGAAAAAAAGGAAGTAGTAAAAGGGGGAAGGTGATGTTGAGGTGTATGTGCAGAGGGACTCAAGAAGAAGAAGAAGAAGAAGAAGAAGAAGAAGAAGAAGAAGAAGAAGAAGAAGAAGAAGAAGAAGAGAGAAGAAGGCATGGAAATGGGGGTGATCTTTGTGCAAGTGAGAGTTGAGAAAAGTAAAGAGGAGGGGAGGGGAAAGGGTCTGAAGGGAAAACTGGGGTGCAAAAAAGGAAGGGAGTAGGAGGAATGGGAATGGGGGCAAAGATGAAAGTGGGGGCATGAAAAGGGGGTGCTAGGCAGAAGGTGAAAAGGGTGCTTCATAGCAGCAGTGTCTGGGAGGAAGAAGTTGCTTGTGCACAAAGAGCAGTTGTGCTAAAGGCAGGGGAGGAGGAAATAGGGACATGGAGGTGAAGGCGCAAACAGGGGCTGCAGAATACAAGAGAGCAGTGGCTAAAAAATGAGCTTAGTAACTGAATGGTGTAGGAAAGGTAAGCTCTGGGGGTTAATTTCTTTGTTTGTTTTGTTTATGTCACAAGATCTATATACTGCTTAATTGTAAGAAAACCTCAGACTGGTTTACAAAAACAAGAAAACAGAAGAGTAAGAAACAACCATTTACCACATTTTTAAATGGTTAAAATCTGCAGGAAGCTAAACTGTGGGGGAATGGCAGGGGGTTGGCAAGGGGAACAAGCAGGGGCACAGCTTCTGGTTCTAAATAAGCGGAAAGAAAATGGCTTCAATATTCAAGAAGAACTGCAAGGTTATTTCTCACAAAAAAATAGTAAAGCAGCCAAGGATGAGATTTCAACTTGATGTGGCACTTACATTCACCTTCCTAATAAGCCTAAAATACCACATCAATGAGAATTTCAAAGACCTTCTCTGTACAGAAGTCTGTACAGAAGTCTCTGTCTTGAACACTCAAAAGCTTTTGAGGGCAGAAAGGCCAGGACATGAACGCTGTCTTGTCTACACAATTCCCTTCAGACACAGAGCTTAAGAATTCAGTTAGCTAGCCCATGTTTTGCTAGCAAGATTCAAACACTTGCTCTTTCAGGTTACATTGAATTGTTAAGCAGAATATTTAATTTTACATATCCTAGGAAAATGTCTGACAAAGAAAAAAATATTTAAGTGTGTGTGTGTAACTTTATAGTATAGAAGCATTCTTCAAAAATTAAAGAGGGGAAAAAGTTGTGTGGGAAAATTATTTAAAAGGGGGGCAGGGAAGAAAACGGTGAAATTCTCATGACTAGAATGCAGGGTTTTTGTTGCACTTAACTTTCCGCTTTTCATTTTTTGTGAGGAGGGGGTATATTTGTATCAACCAATATACCTGACAATGTTATTCATTCCATAAACACACACACTGAGGCTGTTTTGAGTAACTTCAACAGCAATATTGTTAAAGCTGTTCTCACATGCCTGGGAGAATATATATATATATACATACATACATACATACACACACACACACAGCATGCACTGTACGTAGCGCTGCCACACATGCACTGTACTTAGCGGTTTGCTGCCACCGCCACTCCAGCGCCATACGGACAGTGCCGGGATCCCTCCATCGCCGTGATGTGAGCAGCTGTGAGCAGAGAATCCCGGCACTGTCCGTATGGCGCTGGAGTGGCGGTGGCGGCAAACCTCTATACAGCGCATGTACTGCGTCGCTACATATGGCACATGCATCTTATGTAGCAATGCTGCACATGCACCCTACGTAGCGACACCCGCCTCGGGTGTCACAACACCTTCCTTTGCCCCTGGCCCTACCCTACTCCACTAAAAGAAAAACACAACAGAGGCCAGCTAAGTTACACAAATCCTGAGTGAATAAAAATGTCTTAACCTGGCACCACGAATCTGATAATGATGGCAACAGGTGTGGTTTCCTTGGGGAGAACATTCCACCAATGGAAAAGGAAGGATAATATTACCCCAAGGGAAAGGAAATACAATGCTGGAAAGCTGGCACACCTCCTGAGCATACAGTGAAGGAATTTGAACCTCTGGCCAGGGAGATTACCGTATTCTGTTGTGGGTGTGGTAGCAGAAGTCACTATTGTTGCAGTTTGATGAGATGTGGGGCAATAATTTACTTATTCGTTTCTAAAATGATTCTTTTTCAGAACAACTTAGGTATATTATATATATATATATATATATATATATATATATATATATATATAAATCAACCAACTATATTTTATGTGGCTTTCTGCCAACTGTGCTGTTTCACTTTTCTCATGTTGTGAATGGCTTAGATTGGCTCACCAAGCCTGTGTTGCACAAAAGACTCTCTTTGCTGTCCACAGCAGATTTACACATACAGTTCCCATTAACACTAGGGTGTTGAACATATAAATCCCCGTTGCATCCGGATGAGAATATAGTGTATTCCAATATCTGATAATTGAAGCAGTTCAGTCTCCTGCGTCTTCATGCATCTCACTTCCACAGCAGAGCACAGCGTGAAAAAAACCAGCCCCAATCCTCCCACAGGATTTTGGCAGCTTCTGTTAATGCCAAACTTAGAAGGGAGAATATTTATTAGAATAGAGAGAAAATATGATTACTATAGTAACAGTAGGAAGGCTGGTGTCCCTTATGTTCAGAAATACCAGGGACAAAATTAATTTCTCACAAAGCAATTGCCGTATCTTCAGATTAGATCTAAATTAATGAAGATTTATCAAGTTGGAAAGGTTCTTTTTGTGTGGCCTTGTCATGTTGATTACATTTCCCCTCCGACTAGTAAAGTGAAACAGTGGATGCAGGGAGAAAAAAACAACCGGGGGGGGGAGGGGGAGGGGAATGCCGTTCAAATAAGTAGGATGCAAAAGTAACAGGCAGAGGAATTGTGCATGATTTTTCTGTCAATAAATGGGTTCAAATGTTTGCCCTCTTATACTGCTGACCATCTTAATAGAACTGGGCCAAAATAAGGCTATACCAGAGGGGTGCAAGTTTTCATACCAAGTGGGCCACAAGAGTACTTCAATGCAAAACCCATAGGCCGCACGCTGCCTTGCCATGCAGTGTGTGGGGAGCAAGGTCAAAATTTGACGCTGCTCCCCCAACCCTCATGCTGCCTTCCCAGAGCAGAGTAAGTGAGGCGCTGGGTTTTGGGTTGTCTGGAAAGGTCACTTCTTGGTTCACATGGAGAAATCATTTCCAATGGAGCCCAGCTACGGAAGCTTGCAGTTGTATTGAGGCAGCACCGACTGTTTAAATTTTCCAGTCCTGGGGCATTAACCCTCCAATATTTCTCCGATGAAAATACAGTGGTGCCCCGCAAGACGAATGCCTTGCAAGACGGAAAACCCGCTAGACGAAAGGGTTTTCCGTTTTTGAGCTGCTTCGCAAGACGATTTTCCCTATGGGCTTGCTTTGCAAGACGAAAACGTCTTGCGAGTGTTCCGATTTTTTTTTGTTCCCCCCTTTTTCTAAGCCGCTAAGCCGCTAATAGCCTTTTAGCCGCTAATCTGCTAAGCCTTTAATAGCCGCTAAGCCTTTAATAGCCGCTAAACCGCTAATAGCGCTAATCCGCTAATAGCGCTAATCCGCTAAGCCGCTAATAGGGTTGCTTCGCAAGACGAAAAAACCGCTAGACGAAGAGACTCGCGGAACGGATTAATTTCATCTTGCGAGGCACCACTGTAGGGGATATCCTACCATATCCAAAGTTTCTCTGATGAAAATAGGGACATTCCAGGATCAAAACAGAAACCAGGACAGATTCTGTAAATCTGAGATTGTCCCTGGAAAATATGGACACTTGGAGGGTCTGCTATAGTCTCCCCACCCCCATGCTCCACCACTGGCTTAGAGTTCATGTGTTTTCTCATGGTTACCTTACTTTTGAAGTGACCAAGGGGTGCTTGTGGCATGTATGTATGTATGTATGTATGTGTGTGTGCCTCATCTCACTGGTGGCCTGCAATCTATAGCTTTCTGGATGTCTGCCATTCTGTTTGAAGCCCTAAGGAAAAATCATGAGGTAACCCCTCCTATGGGGGATTTTTCATAGAGCAAGTATTTGCCATAATAGAAGTGAGCTTAAAACACTGCACCCACCAAAATTCTCAAGCACCCAGAGAATGAGGTGGGAAAATGGAGGCCTCTTTTGCAGGGAAAGAAAGCTTTTGAGAAATTAGAGGACAGGTTTCAGCACAGCACCAGGCTCAGCATAAATAAGCGTAAATTAATTCACAATGGGGCAACTTCCTGCCCCTCCCCTACTTTCGCATATAGATTGAGGGAGTCTGAACTAGCGGTGACTAACCAGGTAAGAGATTGTTGGTTTATGGTAAAGAGTTCAATGAAAATGTCAACGCAGTATGCAACAGCTGTGAGAATGTCATATTCTATGCTCAGGGTCATTAATCAAGGGCTTGAAAATAAAACTACTAGTATCGTAATGCCCTCTTCTAAAAAACGATGCCATCACAAGGAACTAGAAAGGGTGCAGAAAGGGCAAGTAAATGATCTGAGGAATGGAGCACATTCCCTAAGAGCAAAAGCTAAAGTGTTTGGGTCTTTTAAGGGGCAGACAACTAAGAAGGCAAGGGACATGGCAGGGCTTTATAAAATGATGCAGAAAAATAGGATAGAGCTACGGTACTTTCTTCTTCTCCTCTCAAACTAGAACCTGAGGTGATCCAAAGAAATTAATTGGCAGCAAAATCAGGGCAGATAAAACAAAATGTTTCTTCACATAGTACCTAATTTGATTTATGGAAATCACTTCCACAATATGTGACACTAGCTAAGGGGCTAAGACAAATTCAGAGGAGAGTTGCACATCAGTGGCTATTTGCCATGACAGCGATACAGAATCACCAAGTTCAGAGGCAGCATTCACCTGATGCCTTGACGCACCTCTTTTAATCCTTTTGACTGCTGTTTTAACTGCTATACTGGCTTAATTGGCTTGTTGGTTGTTGTTCTAATTGTTGATGTTTATTTTAATGTTTTGATCCCGTTGTTTTATTGTGCATCTTAATTATTTTTGGCTATAATCGTTATAATTGGTTTTATACGGGTAAATCATTTGCAAGCGTTTTGGCAAGTAAGTGGGATAACACTCAATTAATTAATTAATTTGTTGCTGGTGTTTTGTTTTTGCTTTTGGGAGTAATCAAAAACCACATGCAAGATGCTGGGCTTAACTTAATATGGTGGCAGGTGGTCACCATGGATTGGAGCTGAGCACCAACTCCCATTCAAAAGTGCCGCTACTGCACACTGAAGATGAGCTGAGTAACCGGTGATGGCGGTAGCAAGCAGCATCAGTGCAATGTCATAAATCTGATGGTGAGAGCACCCTGTATTGGGTGGTGGTCCCAATCACCTGACAGGGTCAGGTTGCACTCTTTTGAAACCTCAGAACATGAGCAGGTACCTGACCATGCCAACCATTGATGCTGGGCATGTTTCCAGGTCAGAAGGAACTGAGAGCTAGCTTGGACTGTGTGGTAGGGAAGTTCACTCTGACCAAATCTGAATGCTTCAATCCTACTTGGTGTCAAGAAGAAGAGGAGGAGGAGGAGGAGGAGGAGGAGGAGGAGGAGGAGTTTGGATTTGATATCCCACTTTATCACTACCCAAAGGAGTCTCAAAGCAGCTAACATTCTCCTTTCCCTTCCTCCCCCACAACAAACACTCTGTGAGGTGAGTGGAGCTGAGAGATTTCAAAGAAGTATGACTAGCCCAAGTTCACTCAGCGGCTGCAAGTGGAGGAGCGAAGACACGAACCCGGTTCACCAGATTATGAGTCTACCACTCTTAACCACTACACCACACTGGCTTAACCACTACACCACACTGTCTAGACTTATTCTGGGCTATTAAGAACCCAGAATTACGAGTCTACCACTTAAGAACCCAGATTATGAGTCTACCACTCTTAACCACTACACCACACTGGCTTAACCACTACACCACACTGTCTAGACTTATTCTGGGCTCTTAAGAACCCCTTAATGCCTATCAGGCATGGAGAGTCCTCTCCTCCCCCTTGGTCACTTCACAGATGAGAACAATGAGCAGTTCATATTTTATAGTCCTTTTTATTCAGTCATCTGGTTGCAAGCAAAAATCCACATATCTTCACAAGGAGAACAGTTGCCTACTCTAAGCCCTTCCCCTTACGTCCCCAGCCACATCCTGGGCCCCAACAGGAAGTTCCTCCTCTCTGCATTCTCTGTTCTCTAATACAGACAGACCTCCTAGTTCTTGGGGAGGGAGGGTCCCCCATGCTCTCCAATGATGTCTGTGCTAGCTGCTCCCTCCCTTCTTTCTCTCCTTCCACTATCTCGCAACTAGGCAACTCCTGTGGAAACTGCTCAATGTCTGTGTCTCTCTCTGCTCCTTAAACCGCTGGAGATGGAGAGGGCAATCTTCCCTCTCCTCCTCCTCTTCCGAGAGGAGCTGATCTGCCTGAGAATGCGTTCCCCAATCCTCTGATCCAGACCATTCCCTGATAATGCCCAAGAAAGCCTTCAACCTGTAGCCCCAGTCATCTCCAAGAGCAGCAGTACATAAATCAGTGATCCCCACTTCAAGCCCAGTTCTTTTTCACAGGAAGGGCTGTAGTTCAGTGATACGGCATCTACTTTGTATCCAGGGTCGATCCCCAGCATGTCCAAGTAGGGATGGGAATGTCCCCTGCCCCAAACCCTTGCAAGCCATTGCCATTCAGTGTAGACAATATGGATCTGGGTGGACCATTGTTCTGGCTTGATATATGGCAGCTTCCTGTGTTCCCAAGAGCTTCTGACAGCCTCATTTTAGTGCTGAGAACTGTCAGATTAAAGGAAAGGCTAGACAGGAGAGATTAATAGTGCTTAACTTCAGCGCTCATCAGATCTCAGCTTAGCAAAACACATAACAGTGGTGGAATATGCATCCCCAAAGTTTAAAAGAGCTTTAAATTTTAAATAGCTTGTCATTGCAAAGCAAACAATATTTTTGTGCATTTCAAAAGTATAAAAGTACCCCAATTCACCTTTTTGGTTATTTTTATATGGAGATGAAGGAAGGATTTTTTGTTTGTTTTTTGGTAATCCATTATACTCTAATAAATATTGATTGTTAGGCATTCAGCCAATTCTTTTTATTATTATTTTTTAAAAAAATATCCACCTGAGTTTTTCAAATAGTTTCCATCACACAGAAGAGCTGACACAATACAATATTTTGCTGCAGGCCATTATTTTTCATAAACTAATCAGATACACAAACAATTATGATTAATGAACAAATCTGTTTAAAAAGCTAAATTCTGTTACTGAGCAAATGGCAAGCTGTGGAAGAATTCATCAAGTAGCTTGTTCACACATAACAAATCAACTGGCTTTATTCTCAAGGGGGAACATGTGTCAATAAGTTCCCCCCTCCTGCCTTGGCACTACTCTATCCCCCTCCCTCTGGTACTGTTGAGACATGCTGAAGCTCACATCATACTTGATCAAACTTTCTGAAATATCTGTAGGTCACAATGAGAGGGAGATGATTTGCAGGTTATTTGACCGCTGCCATTAAATTAGGGTCAAGTCTTTAAACAATAAGCAAGAATGGCTTTTCTATTCACAGAGACCTTGCAGATAAATACAGAAAATGGCCCAGCCCAGCCCTACCTCCCAAAATGCATTAGTCAGTTTGTATCTGCATATATGCCTATGTGCCAGGGAACATGAATAGTGAGGCCTGGCAAGCCATTCGAGCCTGAAGGCATTGCCCAAATTGAGTGGATACTGAAATTAACTATTTGATCTGAGGTGGATAATGCACTAAGTCAGTTCAATTGTTCCAGATCCACTTCACACCCCGAAGACCCATCCATATGTGAAAACATTGAACTGCTGTTGTAGCTGGAAAGACAGGGTCACCAGAATTATGGGTGCCATAAGGAGTTCCTTTGAAACTGGCAGATACTAAGGGCAAACTGGCTTTGGGTGGCAGATTTGGGGCACTATTACAGACTTTTCTGTAATTTAAACCACAGAATATTATTACTGCTGGATTTGGATTTTCATCATCATGCAGCTGAGAAGGACTTTTTTAACATGTCATTGATAGGATAAAACTGAAAATAAATGGTTTTTCAGGGATGTTTCTAACTAAGTATCAGGGTGTCAGGCATGGAGAGTCCTCCCCTCCCTTTGGTAACCTCACAGACAAGAATTAATGAGCAGTTTATATTTTAGAGTCTTTTTTATTCAGTCATTGGGTTGCAAGCAAAAATCCACATCATGGATTGACTACTCTAACTCCTCCACCTTCTGTCTCCAGCAACATCCTGGGCACGAATGAGAAGTCCCTTCTCCTCTCTGCATTTTTGTTCTCTAATATGGACGGACCTCCATATTTTGGGGGAGGAAAGGTCTCCCACACTCTATAATGATGTCTCTGCTGGCTGTTCCCTCCCTTCTGTTTCTCTTTCCATTACCTTGTAACTAGGTAAATCCTGTCTGAGCTGTTCAGTGTCTGTGTCTCTCTCTGCTCCTGAAACCACTGGAAACAGGGTTTCTAGCCATACCCATCCCCTGTTTTCACAGAAGTATTTGTTGTCAGTAAAACATGCATTGGTTTGTTGTTGAAGCTGTTGAAGGCTCTTTCATGGGAAGTGAAAGAAATAAAATTTAAAAATCAAGGGAAGAGCAGGGAGTTACATATACCTTACTAGATGTATAAAGTATGCAACTGGGCTTCTTTTCCCTTCAAACTTAAAAAAAATAAAAAAAAATATCTCTATAGCATGGGATTCTCAGCACAAAGGTTTATATTGTGGCAGGACATCTCACATCATAAAAAGTGGCCAACCTACCATGACACCGGTCCTGGAGGGATCTCACCTGAGGGGAAGGTGTGGGACCCCACAGAGATCTTGGGGGCTCCCAAAAACCTACTGTGACTGTACAGCATCCCACATTACTCATTCCCAGGAACTTCTGACCTACGTCTGCCTATGTCCCTTCGCACAGTGTGTAGATTCCTGTCCAGATCCCAGAGTCTTCTCCACTACTTCCACCCCCACCCCCACCCCACCAATAAGCTGAGTCAGCGTTGGGCCAAGCAAGAAGTCCAGAGTTAGCAGAGGAGTGCTCATCTGGCTGCCAGAAGGCTTCACTATCAGGACTATACCCAGGAGGAGGACAAAACCAGGGAAGGGCTTGGTGTGCATGTCATAGCAGATGACCAAGAAGCAGCAGGAACTGTCCGAGAAGACATCAAGGTCTTTCCTGGGCCTTTGCTGGGATAACTGCTCCCTATACAACTCCCATTGATAGCTTCAAGCTTCAGCTCAACTTGCTTCAAGGTATGGGGAAGTGATTATGGACACAAGGATAATATTAGGAAGCTAAACAAAGCTGTGCACCTGAGTTCCAGCGAAGTCAGTAATTAAGGCATGTTAGTTCCAGACACCTTCACTCCTCTCCACAGAACACTTCTCTGGATAAGGTCAGATGACAAAAATCACACGATCACATATCTCTTCTGAGGTGAGACACACCTATTTATCTGGCCTATATTGATGGTTTGAAAAGGAGAGACAGGATTATGGTCACATTCAAGGAACATTGGCACACTTGCAGAGGGAGCACAAGGGATCTCACTAGCACAAGGGGACTTTCCCACCTCCCCCTTGGTACCCCTCCACCTCCCCCAGGTCTGCTCTGGAGAATCAGGAGAACCCCCAGAGCAGCATGTGGGAGGAAGAGAGGGAGGATAATTCCATCTGGCAAGCAGACATGCTTGCAGTAATGGAACAATTAGAAGAGTGTGACACTGAATTCCTTCCTTTGTGTGAAACTGGGTGAAGAGGTAGGCAAATCTGAAATATGCAAACATACTTTAAAGCTGAACATGTGATGTCTGTAATTCATAGAGAAACAGTACATAGACCATCTAATGTAGCTATCCTAGCATTACCCCCTCTCTCCATTCATTCATGAACCATTCTGGCTGGGGCTAAAGGGAGCTGGAGTCCAGTAATATCTGCCATGACTCATGTTAGCCTCCCCTGTATTAAAAAACCCTCCCATCTTTTCTTTGGACACAGAGGGATCATTGCATTGTTCATTTGTTTAAACAAATTACCTGTGCACTTAGTGCTTTGTGGGCAATGACTGTTACAGCTTCAATCAAAGGAAAACGTACATCACAAAAATCTGTGCGTTTGATCCACTTAAGCCTCATAGGTCCCACATAGGCAGAAGTTATGTGTGGTGAAAGGAAGAAGAGGTGGTCAGGACATAAAGAGACAACAGGTATTTTCTTTGTTGGTGTTGGTATTTACAAAGCCAAGGCAACTTTCAATCACCTGCTAAAAGAGAGAAGATGAACAGCTGATAAATCAGAAGTAGCAAGACCATTTCAATTATTGTCTTTGTAGCCAATGAAAAATAGCCTAATTGTTTAATGGTTCTTGCTCCCTTTCATCCATTACCTTTCTTTGTGACCTGCACTTCATGTAATGAATGTTGCTACAATGATGCATTAGATACTATCTTAGTTCCTGGTTTTGTTGGTTGTGGGGTGGGGGTTCATCCCCCCTCCCAAGTATGAGAACAAAAGGAATAAATCTTTTATTCCCTCTAGAGAATGTGAAAATGGCACTTAACCATTTGTTTTTGGAGTCAATACTCTGAAAGAACCAACTACTAGCGGACTTAAATGAGGCTGCTTTATAATCAATACCCTATTAATTACCATGGAAGGTTTCAATGCACCTTTCATCTTTTAAGAAATAAGCAGCTGGAGTCCATGATTTTAACACTAATGATAGTAATAGCTGAGCATATCAATATGCCACAATACACAGCTCATCATTACTCTTGACTAGACAGATGGATATTGGGTGATCTTGACAAAATATTAATCAGCCCGTGTAAGATTATAAAGCTCGAAACAAGGCAAGAGGAAAAATCCTTGAATTGCCGAAGTATCTCAATAATAATAAGAATGTGTTTGCAGGGGAGGTCAAAAATCCAATTATTCTGTTCAGCCTGTGGTACTTAGAAGACAAAAGAAAATTATGCATTAGTCGCATTAGATCTTGATGAGTCACCCAATGCTGGAAATCTAATGTTCATGAAAAGGAAAGGATGGAGAAATCAAATAGATCACATCTGGTTTTCCCTCCCTTCTTTCAACCTCACAAATGCATATCACCTGGATGCAGTACTAAGAACTAGCTATTGTCATAGCAAAAGAGTGGGGTAGGATCATGGATGCAAAACTAAACTGTGGTTAAATGTTTCATGTGAACCAGGTCTGTATCAGCAGGAGAGTAAACAGCAGTTCACACATGTGAACCAGAAACTTATTTTCTTCATGTGAGAAGAAGAGGATAATGTGGGGAACTAAATTATTGGCTGGAGGAGGCTTCAGAAGTCACGTGAAAAAGCATTCCAACTGAGGGGGCTGAGGAGTTCTGTGCTACCACTTTAGTGACAGTGGAGCTGCCTGTGTCACCTGGTGGTTTTCCTGTCTACTTTCAAAAAGCTCCAATAGGAACAACATGGTCATAGGGCAGGGAAAGATGGATATCTCATTGCAATATTGGTCAGTGTGATGAGGCTATACCACTTGCCTGACCTCCCTCTGGCTGCATACTAGGATGGAGAGGTGAGAGACAGGAAAGGGGAAGAGGAAAGACAGGATTATGGTGCACATTCAAGGAACATTGACACACTCGCAGAGGGAGCACAAGGGGGCTTTCCTACCTTTCCCTGGGTGCCCCTCCACCTCCCCCAAGTCTGTTCTGGAGAATCAAGAGACCCCCCAGAGCAGCATGTGGGAGGTGTGCGGTAGCAACTCAGGCAGAGGGAGGCCAGGTGAGTGATGAAGCCCCAACATACTGTCTGCTAAGGTCCCATTGGCACCAGTGTGAATAGCATTGCAAATAAAATGTGGTTCTGATTGGAACCACGGGGGGCGGGGCGGGTAAAGGGTTAAAGCTCCCTTCCCCTTATGCTGGTTCCAGTCCCGCTCTCACCTACCCTTGCTTCAGCATTTTAAAAATTCAGCCATGAAAACCAACACCAAACGAGAAACATCACACTTAATCTGGCTTGAAGCCCTTAAGACAAATGAACTAAACATGCTGAAAGAAGACCTGGGTAATTTTGGCAACATGTTTCCTATGCTTACGAGCAGTCAGGTCTGAACATTTTAATAGTCCAAAGGTCTCCTTCCCTAAGATAAAGAAAATAGTGTGGATAGAAGTATATAAATATAACGCTTACTCCACAAACCCAAGGGCCACAATGATCCAAAGTACAGCACTGGTGGTTCCAGGGAGACGGGTGGTGCTGTGGTCTAAACCACGGAGCCTCTTGGGCTTGCCAATCAGAAGGTCGGCGGCTCGAATTCCCACAATAGGATGAGCTCCAGTTGCTCTGTCCCATCTCCTGCCAACCTAGCAGTTTGGAAGCACGCCAGTGCAAGTAGATAAATAGGTACCGCTGCGACTGGAAGGTAAATGGTGTTTCTGTGTGCTCTGACTTCTGTCTCGGTGTTCCATTGTGCCAGAAGTGGTTTAGTCATGCCGGCCACATGACCCGGAAAGCTGTCTGTGGATAAACACCAGCTTTCTCGGCCTGAAAGCGAGATGAGCGCTGCTACCCCATAGTCACCTTTGACAGGACTTAACCATCCAGGAGTCCTTTACTTTTTACTTTTATTGGTGGTTCCATTAGTGGCATAAAAGGATGAAGCATATGAGGTTGCTATAAAATGAGGAAATATATAAGCAGAAAACCTTCTTCTCACCAGAAGCATAGCCTTAGCCTGTATTATTGGTTTAAATGATGCATGTCCTAAATAAGGTTCGCTAAATAAGGTTCAAAATACTCCGGAGATATGAGACAAGAGGCAAACCTCTGCACAGCATTGCCGCATTATGTACATCTGAAGGGTTGTATTTTTCCCTTTCCCTTTTCTTTCATAAGCCTCACAAGCCTTGCCTCAGGCATCTTTCCTAGAAACCCTGTTTAAAGATTTATTAGCTAGATGTCAGACCATTGCTGGGAACATACAGTGGCCCTTTGCCAAAACTTTGCAAGGGTCCTCTAGTTTGTGCACTGCCAGTCCACATCCGCTACATGCAGCTCATGTGAGCAACTATATATATATATATATATATATATATATATATGCTTTCGTAGATTTTCACGGGTACAGGAATGCAGGTTTTGGTGTCTTCGGGTGTCTTCCCGTGTAAGAGTTGGGGTGTCTAGGCGACGTTTCGACGAGGTCTCACTCGTCATCTTCAGGCTGGTGCTTTCGGCTTCTTGTTACTGGAACAGAGCAGGATCTCAGTGTTTGAGTTCCTATAAATACTGTGGAGGGGGTGTGGTGTATAGCCTCCAACGTTCTGGGCAGAGAACCAAAATCAACCCAGATGAAGCCAATAAAATCAGACTTGAAGTCACCAACATCCTCTGCTCCAGCAAACCACCCAGAAGCAATTTACACAAAGAAGAACAGAAAGCACTCACCAACCTGAGGAAAGACAACAACATAATCATTCTCCCAGCAGACAAAGGTAATGCCACTGTTGTGATGAACACATCGGACTACCAAGCAAAACTATCAAATCTACTCCAAGACCCTACCTACCAACCTATAAAAACAGATCCTACCACCTATCTGGAAAAAACCACCAAATCCAAAATAAAAGCCTCTCCTATCAGTGAAGAAATCCAGCTAAGAATCATCCCCAGAGAAAAATCATCCAGATGCCCCAAACTCTACGGTCTCCCCAAGATACACAAAGAAGGAACACCACTCAGACCAATAGTCAGCTCCATAGGCTCACCTCTACAAAATCTCGCTAAATTTCTCGCTAAGCAACTTCAGCCCTATGCAGAATCCATCGCTTCACACGTTACTAACTCCTTCCAGTTCATAGAAACAATAAAGAAGCAAAACCTACATCCCGAGGACCTACTTGTGAGCTTCGATGTTGTATCTCTCTTCACACAAGTGCCCATTAATGAAGCCTTGACAGCCATTCAAAACAAATACAATCCCCCCGAATACATCCTGGACCTGACCAACCACTGCCTAACCAACACGTACTTCATCCACAATGGACAAAGATACAAACAGATAGAAGGAGCACCTATGGGATCACCCCTCTCACCGGTCATCGCAAATTTGTACATGGAACACTTTGAAACCAATGCTTTAGACAAGTCAGAACACAAACCCAAACTTTGGCTCAGATATGTTGACGACACCTTTGTAATTTGGCCACACGGGAAAGAAAAACTAGATAGCTTCCTCACACATCTCAACAGCCTACACCCCAAAATACAATTCACTATGGAAATAGAAGCCAACAACCAACTTCCCTTCCTTGACGTCCTAATCTACAAAAAACCTGATGGCTCCCTAGGACACACTATCTACCGGAAAAAAACACACACCAACCGCTACTTACATGCACAATCACACCACCACCCTGCACAAATAAACTCCGTAGCCAAGACTCTCATCCCCAGAACCAAACGCCTGGCTGACAAAGACCACTTGACAACTGAGTTACAGAATCTCTCAAATGTGTTAATCGCCAATGGATACCAGCAAAACAGGGTTACGAAGCTAATCCAAAAAGAAACACCCCCCAAAAACCAAGACACAGAAGAAAACAATGGCATGGCCCTCCTTCCTTATATCAAGGGCACTACAGATAAAATTAGCAAAATCCTCCATAAACACAATATCAAAACAGCCTTTTGCACCAACCAAAAAATAGCCAATATCCTCAGAAACCCCAAAGATAAAATCCAGTTGGAAAACCAAGGGGTCTATGAAATACCCTGCAAAGTCTGCCCAGCCACGTACATTGGACAAACAAACAGACGAATAAATGCACGTATCGCAGAACACAAGAATGCCGTCAAAAAAGAAGAAAAAACTTCCTCTCTTTTCCAACACATGAAAGAAACAGGACACGAAATTAATTTTGCAGATTCCAAATTGCTCTTTAACATGGAACATCACCACAAGAGAATAATCATGGAAGCCATCGAGATAGAGAAACACCCTCACAACATGAACAAGCGTGACGACACGTCCCGCCTGCCAGACATCTGGAAATTAGCCCTCCCCACAAAAACCGACACCAGAACCAGAGGCACACAGAACACCATCACCAATCAACCACACCAGACCCAAACCCAGACCCTCTCCACAGATAAATTACAGACACCATCCAGTAGCCAAACCATAGTGGCACCTCCGGATGCTGCACCCCCCTGCAATCCCTACACAGATCTGGCTGGCACAGGGCACAAAACCACAGCTCGCCCCTATACACGAAGCCAAGCCAGAGCACAACTAAGTGCAGTACAGCCATCTTCTCAGAAAAACTCTTCACAAGCTCAAGAGGTCAAGACACGAAAGCTTTAGCAACTAATCCACACTTAATGACCCACCTAAGTGGTACTCAGAATATCACTCAAGAAATCACTCAAGATATCTCTCAAGCAATTAAGGAACAAAAGAAGAAAAGACACACTAACCTGGGAACTTCCTCTCTGCCCAGAACGTTGGAGGCTATACACCACACCCCCTCCACAGTATTTATAGGAACTCAAACACTGAGATCCTGCTCTGTTCCAGTAACAAGAAGCCGAAAGCACCAGCCTGAAGATGACGAGTGAGACCTCGTCGAAACGTCGCCTAGACACCCCAACTCTTACACGGGAAGACACCCGAAGACACCAAAACCTGCATATATATATATATATATATATTCAAAAAAGGAACGCAAGCACAAACAAAATGTGAGTCAAGTTCAGAGCAGTGTTAATATGTGACTGTTCTTTTTTTAAAAAATGACTTGGTCCCTGTAGCACTTGAAGACTACCATATTTATATTTTAAGAGCATGAACGTGCATAGAATATAACTGACTTTATCAGTTGCTGAAATGGATTTAATAACAAGAAGCAGAAGGACACTTCTTTTGAGTTGTGTAAGGAAACACCTCAATGGAATCTTTGTAAGTGTTAAAAGTACTGATAATTTTATTTATTTATGTGCATTTATTGTAAGTGATCCAAAGCTTATGGGGAGGTTATTGTTATTGTTAAATAGGTAAGTAAAATGAGAATTCCTGGATCCCAAGATTCAGGTTTGGGGCAAGAACTCTTTCATGAGAGAACCCCAGTAGAGATTTAGAATCACAAACTATTCAACGAAGTAAAGCATGGAAATATAAGTCTGTTAGACTTTTAAAATATCCCCTCTAAGTTGCTTCCAAAATTCCCATTTTCCCTTAGCTTAGAAAGAGATCACACATTTGGTAAGTTAAAAATGGTTTACTTACAAACTCTTCAAAGATGAGATTTGTGTGCTTTTCCATACAGCAGGAAGAAAACACAGAAAGCAAAACTTATGTTCCAAAGTGGGGAAGGTTTGTAAATTATTTATATAGAAACACAAAGATGGCTTGTCAATGAGTCTGAGCCTGGAGCAACTCAGACCTTCTTACTGGTAGGGTTCACATGGTGGAATGAAAAAATAAATACCTTGATAACCATTCCTCCCAAGGTGAGGGGCAGTGACCTCGCTAAGCTTGGCAGGACAGCTTACACTATGGTCTTAACCCCTTCATGCATTAATTAGACTTAAGCATATTGGTTATATGAGACTGGTTATCCCACAGTTATGAGGTGGTATATAAATGCTGTTAAATACATACATGCATATAAATTGGTCATTTAAGTTACGTAGTACTATTAACGAGGCTCAAGTCAGTCTGTGATTACTAAAGTTATTTTTATTTCAGTGTTTCTGCTCAGTATGACTAAGTCTGTATCCAACTCAAAGTCTTCTGTTGTTGGGGGTTTTTGTGACTCGGATAGAAGCAAAGGAATTTTTGAAACCTACCAGCTACAAAATTTGAATGTAGTGGGTAAATAATTAAGAAGACACTGCTGAGGTAGGAACTAGCTACTAGTACAGAAACATTATAATAATAATTTATTACTTATTCCACGCCCATCTGTCCGGGCCTCCCCAGCCACTCTGGGAGGCTTCCAACAGGATATTAAAAACACAATAAAACATCAAACATTAAAAACTTCCCTAAAGTTTGCCTTCTGTATCTCTTATTGTTTTATATTTGGTTAATCCAGTTATCCAAAAGAACTTAGGAAGGTTCAGATGAACCCCTCCTGTGTTACCTGTGATGAAGTCACAAGGCTACATTTGTTACCCACCCTGCCCCCCCACAGCCAGAGCCACACACGCCAGCACTAATATGCCCTGTGATGAGCATGAGGAGGGGCTATGCTATACGCAGGCACTGACCTTCCACAGAAGGGGGATACTAAGACATGCATAGGGCCTTTTCTTCTGCTGGTTGAATGTTCAGCCTTCAGAAGAGGGATGAAGTAAAGTGCACAGCTGTGTTCATTTGAACACACTTATATTTTTCATTTCTGTTAAGCATCTTACGATTGATGGCCAGCTTAGAAGATTGATCTGCATTCCCTGTAGATCTGCAATGCCAGTAGAACCAGAGTGTACTTTGGTGCTATTCCTGTGAGCAGTGCACAAATACAAATACCAAAAATGCAGGTACTGGAAGATGCATAGAACTCTATTATCTGGCGGTTTTGTCTTAAGATATCTTGGGCATGTATGAAGTTGGCCACTGATAAATACAGACTATTGGATTCTTGTTTTGGGGAGGAGGTGGCATTGCCAAGGAGAAAAGGAATAGTATATTTGGAAATAATGCTTTTCATACTCCTAGCTCAGGGATAACAGCTTTTCTTTTCTTTTTCCTGATGCTTAAGTACAGAAGACACTAGAAGCTACTGCACCATATGGTAAACACAAAAATGCTTTGCCTTTCTTCTCTTGATTTTGGCAGAACGTGTTCCCTATGTTTGCCTTTTCTCTGGCATGGTGGGATGCTTTTCACACAGAGGGAACCTTGAAAGGACTGCAGTCAATGGGGTTCTTGCTGTGATGAACCTCAAAGAGTGATGCCGTTCAGTATGTTTGGGAAGGAGGCCCAGTCTCATCAGAAAAAAAACAAACCAGTTTTGCCAAAAGGAGAACAAATTTATTGCTATGTGTGAAGTTCCAAATGACCCTATTCCCCCATTCTTTTCAGCTCAATAACATTCACATCCCGTGTAGTACAATTGAATTAAAACTCCTTCTCCTACATTAAATGGTGCTTCAATACAGGAGAAAACACAGACCGTGTAGATTGGATTGAGGCAGTTCACTCCATGGCTATGCATAGGATGTAGGCACCACTCAAGGAACCCCAGCTAATGAAGCAGTTCCTCACCACCCAGTCTTGCACTTTTCCATCTGCTGTTATTTAAAATTAGTGGTATTATCACCAGTGCAGTGGACTATAATTGTTATGACACCCAAAATTGAAGAGCTGCTCATGATGCTCATGGAGAAGATAAACAGACAATCAAGGGTATAGTTGGTGTGGATGGGTTTTGGGTTTTTTTGGTGAAGCAAACCTCTGTCTCACTGTGGACCCTGATTATCCCCAGATCAGGTGAGGGAGGGGAGAGTTTTCCTTCCATCTGTCCAGTCTCCCTGAGTAGAAGCCCATAACCTTCTCCCACATAAGTCAATGAGAAATGTTGATTTGTGTGGAGATAGTGGGAGTGTTTAAAAACATGACCATCCCTTCTTAGTATGCAGATGAAAATAGTTGGTGGCACTGCTCCAGAAGTTCAGTGTGACCAAGAGACTTGCTTGTGTATTCAATTGTGTATATATAATAAAATCATGCCTTCTCTAGGGGTGGGCAAATTTTCAGTTTCTCATTTTTCCAATGAGTTCAGTTTTCCACATTTCCACATCAATTTGTGCTGGTGTGGTGATGATGATGGATTTTTTTAAAGTTCTCATGAAAATTCACCATCATTTTTGTATGTATTTCTCCTACTACAGTGGTACCTCGGGTTACATATGCTTCAGGTTACATACGCTTCAGGTTACAGACTCTGCTAACCCAGAAATAGTACCTAGTTAAGAACTTTGCTTCAGGATGAGAACAGAAATTTTGCTCTGGCGGCACAGCGGCAGCAGGAGGCCCCATTAGCTAAAGTGGTGCTTCAGGTTAAGAACAGCTTCAGGTTAAGTACAGACCTCCGGAATGAATTAAATACTTAACCCGAGGTACCACTGTATACACATTCTTGTATGCAATTTTGCCTAATAGATACGTTTTTACTAAGCAGTTTCCCCAAATATGATGCATCTTTCTATGTTATTTTCAATATAGGCATTTTATGCACACTTTAACCTAATATTTGAAATTTCTTGATACATTACAGTGGTACCTCGGGTTACAGATGCTTCAGGTTACAGACGCTTCAGGTTACAGACTCCACTAACCCAGAAATAGTACCTCGGGTTAGGAACTTTGCTTCAGGATGAGAACAGAAATGGTGTGGCGGCAGTGTGGCGGAAGTGGGAGGCCCCATTAGCTAAAGTGGTACCTCAGGTTAAGAACAGTTTCAGGTTAAGAACGGACCTCCAGAACGAATTAAATTCTTAACCCGAGGTACCACTGTACTAGGCTGAAAAACTGCACTGCAAAATTCAGAAAGGGGCAAATTCCAAAGGATGAGTGTGTTTCCTTGCATTGTTTGGCAAAGTGTGAATTGGGGAGGTTCACCTTTAAATGTTGCATCTTTTCATAATAGCTGATTTCTGATTTTAATATTTTTATACGGATTCTCTTATTCGGTTTTATCTATAATTGTTGTAAACAGCTCTGATTTTTTTAAAAAATAGCAGTATATAAATATTTTTATTAGTACAAAAAAAAGAAATAAATGTGAACTGAATAGGATTTCTCCCCATCACACACACACACTATCCACCTAGGTCATGGAGAAAGTCCTATGCAGATATGGTAAAGACAAAAGGAATAATTCAAATCTTGCCTAAGAACTGCAGTTTCTCTTCCCCTATCCCATATTTAGTTGTTTTCTAGGCACGTGTCCGAAAGGAAAATGATATGGAAGGTACAGAGGTGCAAGTGGTGATAAAAGTAGAGTTTAATTCATTTTATGAACGCACAAACATTTCTTCTTCAACATAGCTTACACTGAGCAAACAACAGGGTTACGATGAACAGATTTTCCACGACCCCCAATTTGCATTCTCTCTTTCCTACAGAAGGGTATATTATTTAAATATTAAGTTGCTATCAAGCTATCATGGGGAAGATGGAGTTTATTCATGCAAAAGGTCACTATGACACTACTGAAGGGGAAAATATGGATGTGCAAGTTTGCCGATTGGTTGATTCATTTCATGAAAAGTAAATACTCAAAGCTGCATAACTGTCTTCTTTTAATTAGCTTGTCAAAAGATTTTGACAAAGACCTCCAGTGGATTACTGAGTAAACCTGAACTGCAGATTACCTCTATTGAATCATTTATTGTCCTTCAGTGCTTTTAATAGAATTGATCTAATCAAGCCACTTCCATTTTCTTATCAATTTTATGCTTCATTTTTGTTTGTACTGGTTGCTACAAGGTTTTTCAGAAACCCTGTTTTGCTTTTTGTTTCCATCTTTGATGTAATAGGACTGTAGTTGAACACACACTTTAGATAGCACCTGATATCACTGTTTGGATTTCTGTACCTATCAATTTATCGGAGAGCGTAATGTTTACAGCCTTGGGTTCTTTTTCTTCCCCTTCTTATCTTTCTCTAGTTAGTTATAAATGCATCCTTTTCTAGTGCATATGACATATTTCATTTTCCACAGTCAAGTTATTCTTGGAAAGGACAGTATATGCACAAACATAGCAGCAGTAGAGCAGGCCTAATACACAACAAGGATGGCAGTTCTTGTGCCATTTGTTTAGAAAAAGGAACTGAATTTATGCAATCTGTCAAGTGAACAAGAGGTGCATAAAGAATAAAGAGCAATAAGGTCAATTGAATATTTATACTGCTAGCTAGCTAGCTAGGTGGGTAGATAGGGATAGGAATGAGTTAATCCAGTCTTCGACATTCAAGGAAAGGAGCTAAATTATCCCCCTTCCCCAAAAGAATTCCTATCATTGATGTATTTCCTGGGCTTCTATAAGGAAGCCAACATACCCATGGTTGCGAAAATGCACATGCTTGTTATTCATTATGGTGTAGCTGATATTTCCAAAGAGGAACGTATCTTAACGTTTAGCTCCTGGAGCCACAAGGCAGCAAGGCAGACGCTCTACTGAGCCACCTGTTCCAGACTACATTGCTTGGAAGAAGGACTCCTTTCATCAGTGTAAGGGAAAGAGGAGAGGGAGGTGGAGAGACTGCCAGCACCGCTGTCAAATTAGCAGCAGCAAAACCCTGAAAACGTAGGTTGGGGAGAGAATGACAAATAGAAAGAGGAGTAAGGGTGGCTGGGCACAGGAGGAGTAGAGGTGTAGTGGCAGTGCAATGTCTTTCGCTAGCCTGGAAAAATCAATGTGCCTGATGTGCTGATCTGGCCTGATGTGCAGGTTTCCCCTCCACACGCCAATTACCAGTATGGTGGATCCTATCCAGAAAAGGAACCCTATTCTGTGGGATTGTGTGCTTTCCTTATCCTGTGCCTCACACTGCAACCTGTGATTTGCATTTCATAAAAAGTGGTCTCATTGAAAAGAATAGGACTGTTTCTGCAACACAAATTACAGACACAGGCAGTGCTTTTTTTCTAAAAAAAATGTTTAGGGGTGCTCTCATATTGACTCAAGAAAACCATCATTTTATAGTTCAAATCAGGAAAAATAAATACAGTAAATGGACAAAACTACAAAGATTCACAAAATGTTTAGGGGTATGCGTATCCCCCCCCCAAAAGCACTGGGTACAGGTCCCCCCCTGGGACCACAGCAGGGTGGAAAGGATTACTACTGTGTTAGAAGCCCAATATGGTTCCACAACTCCAGTCTGGAAATCTGTGTGAAAACCCATGTGAAAACCCACAGCAGAACTATTTGTTTGGGGAAATAACCTGTTGTCAGGTCCTTAGCTTATGATTGATTAAAGTTTTGCAAAGATTTATTTTTTTTAAAAAAATCTACCTATACAGCTTTGTTCATATACTTTCACTAGCAAAGAGGGCACATTCTGTTTTCACAGTACATAACAATATTAATTTGTCAATTGGCTTTCTCAGAGTATATGAAAGTGTTCTAAATGACCTACGAGAGGCTCTGAGTGGAAAGTTGGCAGATTGCCTCTGTTTCTTTCATCATTTCTGGACACTTTTTGTTACATTATGAAGTTACCACCATAAAACTCTTGCAGTTCTTGTGATGTCCATTTTATTCTTCTCTGGTTCCTTTTTTTAAAAAAAATAAGCATCCTTATTATTTGCTGGTGCGGAGAAGGGGACAGAAAGGGAAGGTGAGTCTGACATGTCATCTTTACCAGCCCACATTGAGATCAAAACAATTAACTTGCTGAAAAGCTATTTTGGGAAGGGAGCTGTCCAGCGATCAAATGCAAATAAACATGTCATCTCATATGTGAATTCCCTTCAAGAGAAAACAACCGAGGCTTCCAGAGCCACATCTTTTGTATTCAGCCCATGCTTTTAATATTCACGCATTTGTGTTATGTCTGTGACAGGGTGTAAAGATTCTACTGTAAACACAAGATGCCACGGAGAAATTCACAAAAAGGCCATAAAGTAATCTTGCTTTTTTAAAAAAAATAAAAACTTTTAAAAGTGTCTGATGAAGTGAAAGGGAGAAAGGTTGTCATGTTTGTTAACAGTGAGATAGAATCTCTTTGGGTCTGTGCCACCAATCTTAGGCTAAATCAACACCAGCCAAATTCCTCTACATTGAGCATAAACGTCTCATAGTTTGTACATAGCAAACACAAAGGAATATAGGGAGCTGCTTTACCACTGCTCCACCACTGAGCTCTGGCCCTTCCCCAAACACCTAAAGGATGACCTTTCCCAGTGCAAACAGAGGGAATGGTCGTTCTGAACATTTCAAAAAGATAATCAAAGAATCATAGAATTGTAGACTTGGAAGGGAGCCAACCCCCTGGAATGCAGGAATGTCAACTAAAGCATCCATGACAGATGGCCTTCCAACCTCTGCTTAAAAATCTCTGAGATAGGAGAATCCACCACCTCTCGTGACAGTCTGTTCTACTGTCAAACAGTTCTTACCCTCAAAGCTTTTCCTGTTGTTGAGTTGGCACTGCCTATATAGCTACATTGTCATCTCATACGATCATGTCTCTTCAAATACTTGGTAAAATATTGGCAAGATCTTGTAGAAGCTCTAATACAGGCATCCCCAACCTGCGGCCCTCCAGATGTTTTGGCCTAGAACTCCTGTGATCCATAGCTAACAGGACCAGTGGTCAGGGATGATGGGAATTGTAGTTCAAAACATCTGGAGGGCCGAAGGTTGGGGATGCCTGGTCTAATATGTCTCACCCCAATGATCTGATACGATGAAGAAGAAGAAGAAGAAGAAGAAGAAGAAGAAGAAGAAGAAGAAGAAATCTAGTGTGCTCCATCTTTCCGTTTGTTACCAGAAAGTATCAAAAACTGTTGCTAAAGTTACTGAGCTGGCAGAATGAATGCTAACAAAAGCCTTTCCTACTCCCAGGAGGGAAGGGGTTGTGAGCGGGAGACGATTCCTGCGTCATGCAGGGGGCGCTCCGCCCCCTGCTTCAACTCCAGAGCTGGCGCCACACCCCTCCCTGGTTAGGCACCCAATAGGGAAGCTCAACAGGGGCGTGGCTTGCTGCTCAAACGCAGCCACACCAGCCATCCCCACCATTGCACACACATTTTCTTTGAGTCACCCATCCTCCACTCCCTTTAGATTAGCTGTTCCTGAGACTTTGCTATGGACCTCTGGTTGGTCGCCCTGTTTAACCAGGGGGCCTGGTAGGAGTTTTTCCAATTGGCTAAATTGGCCCGGTCTCTTGGTTTTTTTCGCCTACCTCGTAGCAACCGTCACAACTTTCATGGTATTTGGCAGTTAGGCATTGGAATGTGTTGTTGGTGTTTTGGGGGGCAAGGTGTGGCCATCGCCTTCCCCGACAATTTTGGGTATTCCGCTAAAGGAATCCAGCGGTCGTGGATCCTGTCCGATGCCCATGTGGCGGGGGGCCATGGCACGACCCTCGGTGACATCAGGAAGAGAGCCTATAGTTGGATTAGCATCAACAGGCTTCCCCTACTGGTGGTTAATCCCTCCTTAGACTCACCCCTCTACGAGTGGGTGGAGTCTAATGTTCCGTGGGCCAATGCCTAAGCCAATACCTTCTCACATACTGTAAACAATAAAGTTGTGGCCTTTACCTTACCCATTAACCTTATATTCTGTGTCCACGTGTCTTTATTCCCCAAGTGGGGATCGGGTCCTCGAATCACAACCTAAATAATACCAAACAACTATGTATGAATATTGCATTTGTCATTAGCAAAACCAATGATTATAAATGTAGCCCAAGTTAATGATTATGTATGTAGCAAAGCTATTAATTAAGGTGCAGATAAATCTATTATAGCTCTTCCTTCAGCTGACCAACCATCACACACCAGTACGTTCTCTTCAGCCATTTTGTTCACTTTGAGCAGATCCTGCCTTTTTATTCCCTTCAGCTAGTCCCACCCAACCCATACCCAATCATTTCAATATAGAATTCTTCTCCCTCATTAACTTATAACTGTCCTCTAATAGGATAAAGGAAAATGTCTACCAAGTGACCAGTAATAATTTACCAGCTTCTATTGTCATGACTCCTATTTGTAAAGTAGAACAGTGCACACATTCTCTCTTCTCTAATCTGGGGCCCAGTTGGGACTTTGGATCAACTGTGATCTGATCTGGGACTTTCCAGGGCTGACTCTGCATGGATCTGGGCCCCCAATTGCTTTGTATGACTAGCTTTAATGTTTGATTAGGGTTTACATTAGGATTTTTAAAGTTTTCTCCACAACTCTCAGCAGAAACTCACAATAGTTCATAGACAGTTGACTCTTTACATTCAACTATGCATAAACCTGTTATACATGTTAAAATAAAAGCTCCTTATAAACTATATGATTTCTGCACACCCCTGGCTCCCAATGCTCCCTCCAATACTGAGCAAAAAGTTTGAAAATTCAAAAATTCAACTCAGTTATAGATTCCCACACCTGCCCAATGGTGAGCTATAGCATTTCAAAACAATGCCTCGGCTTCATTGTTTCAATACAGTATCTTGAATGTACAGTGTGATGAGATCCCAATCTTCTTGAATTATTAAGGCCAGATCAAATTTATTGTATTGGTTCTCATGTACACCGCTTAGAGACAGCTGTGACTAAGCAATATGCACATTGTTAGATAGATGCCACTACCTAGCTATGCAGCAGCAGGAAGTAGGACTTCAAGTTAAACTCATGTGGTAAAAGGTGAGGGGAGAAAAAAACTTTTCACTTGTTCTGGCAAATTCCACCACTGACAGAGTATTTGATTTTGCCTCTAATATCAGCTCCATCTTGTCTGGATTAAAACTAATGCATCATCATCAATGCATGATCCAATATCAGCCCTAGTGCAGTGTGTCATTATTCATCATTATTAGATGACTAATAACAACAGCAATTTAAAGAAATACTTCATAGCATCGTCTATCTCAGCCATTGTTTTTCTCTTCATCATATCAATTTTCCTTGCTTTGGTTTCATAACCACAAAGGAGCACACACTTTTAGGAAACTTGTTTTCTTCTGCTAAACAATGTTATGCTCTATGTGTTTCCATACAATTCAAAGGTGCTGTGTTTAAGCTCCCTCACTTTTATTTAATTTGAGGATTTTATTAGAAGGGCTCTTGGTGTCAGTTAGACTAATGGCGAAAATTAAACACTTTACATCCAAGGTATTGTGGGAGGAGAAAGGAGTCTAAATTATCCCAGCAGAATGAAAGCTCTCATTTAACAACACAATGGATACTTCATGTTGATTTGGCAGCTAAGGTGAGAACAGATAATGTTAGCCACTCAACATGTTTTGAAGCCTTAACTCAGGGAAATCTTGAAAAGTGTGTGTGTAGTAGTAGTAGTAGGAGGAGGAGGAGGAGGAGGAATCTATTAGACCCCATAGGAATTAACATTGAGGATCATTATAGTTCCCAAATACCAAGCCCATGCAATAAGCAGTAATACTAATTTCATATTCTTTTACACTAAAAAAAATAAGTAATTAACTTTTTTTAAAAGGGTGGTTAGATTTTGGTCAATTTAATCCAATTGCTGAATTAGTAAAGTGCTTTTTGCAGGTATAATAGGGTTAAAATACTATGTGTGCATATTCAAACATATAGGCTATTTAAGCATAGTGTCATTTACAAAAAAATAAGTTAGAGATTATTTTCACAATTAAGCAACATATAACTTTGTTAAATAACAAATGTAGGCATATTTTTATTTTCTAGAAATCCAGATTTGTGTATAGTCAGACATGCTATCTTTATACATTAACAACTTTGCTGGAGTTGAGATTACTGTGCAATCTCAAGGGGGGTATTTTTGGAGATTGGGAAGATATTGTAAACTTTGAGGGCTAAGCATGACACAATACTAAAATAACCTGTATTGTAGCGTATGCAAACACAATATTTTTAGCCCTCACGGGAAGAAGAAGCACACAGATACTAAAAGCGGTTTGTACACAACTTGTGCAAAATGTTGCACAGACCAATAAGGAGCAACGCATTCCTGAGCCATAGATCAAAGCTCATTTTTTTTGCATGCAGATGGTCCTAGATTCAAGCCCTGGCACCTCCAGTTAAAAGGATGATAGATAGCAGGGTGGGAAATATCTCTGTGGATAATCTGGGTACCATGCTAAGACAGATGGACCAGTTCTCAGGCTCTGTTTTAAGCAACTTCAAATGAATATTAAGAAACAAAACATAATGAATTTTAAGAAAGGTGCATCAGTGAGAATCCATACAAAGAGTACATTAATCTCTGACCAAGACCAGATGGGAGGGAGAAAAAGGCTAAGTCTCCTACATGGGGCCACTAGGTTTCATATAGTCTTTTTTCACCCAATTTTCCCAGCAAAAAAAGAACATGGAGAAAATGGAAGCTGGGAAGAAGTCACACAGATTGCTTCCTGCAGTGAGAAGAGGGATAAGGTCCCTTTGTTGTACCTTGCCCCCTCTAAACAAAAAACAACCCTCTTCCCATATAAGCATGTTGCTGTTTAGTCGTTTAGTTGTGTCCAACTCTTTGTGACCCCATGGACCAGAGCACACCAGGCATTTCTATCTTTCACTGCCTCCCGCAATTTAGTCAAACTCATGCTGGTAGCTTTGAGAACACTATCCAACCATCTCATCCTCTGTCGTCCTCTTCTCCATGTGCCCTCCATCTTTCCCAACATCAGGGTCTTTTCCAGAGAATCTTCTCATGAGGTGGCCAAAGTATTGGAGCCTCAGCTTCAGGATCTGTCCTTCCAGTAAGCACTCAGGGCTGATTTCCTTAAGAAATGGATAGGTTTGATCTTCTTGCAGTCCATGGGACTCTCAAGAGTCTCCTCCAGCACCATAATTCAAAAGCATCAATTCTTCGGCGATCAGCCTTCTTTATGGTCCAGCTCTCACTTCCGTACATCATATAAGCATAATAGCACCTAACAGAACACACAAGTGTTGATGTACCCCATGAACACCCCTCACCCTGGACAGTGGCAAAATAACAAATCAGTTTTATGCACTGAGCTATTTAGTTATAGCACACATCTGACTTCCAGCACAAACCAGGATGGGGAGCATCACTTTACCCAATTGCTCCGTTACATCAGTTATAAGATGCATTTCATGTGTATTGTAAATGGAAAGAACCTATTGCCAGGACTCCTTAAATCTTTTGAAACAGCTCCGTGAAAGGAATGATAAACGGCTCCTGGAAAGTACTAATTAACTATTAGTTTGGTGTCTTGTTCCAACTCCCTTTCACGTTCCAGCATTCATTAGGAAGAGTTATGCAAAACAGAATCTTCACATTGATTTTATGAGCCCAAGGCATTTGTCACTGACCAACCACAGGAGCTGCATGCAGAGTCGAGATGTAATTGTAGAGGAGGCATTGCAGAACTCCGCAGAAGGGATTTATATACACAAGGTGCTGTTTGCAAATACAACTTCATTCTGTTCCCAGACAACTAAATCCACTCGTGGTTACCTTTTTCATATGAAGCCCTGACCCTTTCAGAGAGATGTCTCATACAGTCCAGCCCTCTACGTGTCAGCTCACGCAGTTGCTTCCTGAATGGTATTGGGCACATTTTATATAGTCCAACGATCAATGGAAGTTGGAACTTAACATGCAACTGAGAAAAGAACTGGTTTTATGCCCAGGCTGTTGTACTTAATCAACCAATAAGATTTACAGGAAGCACTGGGGGAGAAGAAAAGGCAATGCAAGTAAGAGATCTTACTAATTACTACTAATATTATTCCAGGTTTATTTTTAAGTTGAACATTTTGCTACATGGCATACAGAACAGAGAAGTAATGGAGTACTTGCCCTAGTGATTTATAATACAGTCCTTGCCCTGTAGACATCAATGACAAAACTTCCATAGATTTTAATAGAGCAGGTCTTATCCTTAAGCAACTTGGTTGGAACAATGGTGATAGGAAAGGATAGATATGCAAAGAAGAAGGAAGGAAGGGCTTACTAGTGTCAAGCAGTGTGGAATAGGTGATGGAATTGTGACTCACCTATTCTGCTTGAAACCAGTTATTGTTGGTGCCAGTGCCTTGGACACATTTTCAAAGCACCTTTATTGCAAATGAGATTCCAGACTAGAAATAAGTTTAGGTTCTTGGCTGTGATCCAACAATTCACTCAGCTATGTATTTAGCAGCACACAATATGTGTGCGGCACTGGTCCCAGCTGTGAAGTGAATAAGATCTTGCTTGGTGGAAGAATTTGTATGTTTATGATATAGGAAATAAATCTCTTCACCACCACTCCCCACTCTCTCTCTGTGTTTCTCAAGTGTCAATCAGTGTAGTATGGGACTACTGAGTTTTCCACCTGTTCTCAAATGATAACCTAGATTGAATCCTCATTCATGGATGCTCCATGTCAGATAAATGCAGATGGTTTATGATAGGGATATGCAAAGGGTTTCGACGAAACCCTAATCAAGAGCTGAAGTGGGGCTGTTTCTGGCAGATTCGGGGCTTCTCTGAGCCAAAGTGGAATCTCTCCAAGTTATCTTGAACCAAAGTAGTGATCATCATCATCAACAACAACAACAACAACAACAGATGATGTGGGTGATAAGCTGAAACATTTCTCCCTAAGACTGCCATATAAACTGGGGGAATGGAAGAAAGGGGGGCTTTTTTTGTTACTGACTGGTCTAGCTTCTAATCAGAGGGAAATATTTTTCCAGGGCTCAATCACAGTGCTTTGGAGAAGGTTTGTTTGTTGTTGGTTTTTTTTTTTTTTTTGCAGTAACGTATTGCCTTTTACTTGTCCATTCTGTGTTGTTTGCTAGAATTTTTCCTTGGGCCACCTCTACAAAATGAAATCTTTGCCCACAAAACCACAGGGAGGGAAGCAAATCCTGTTAAGTTCTCCAAATCAGCTTGAAAGGTTCCTAGCAAAAAATAAAATCATTGACCCATCTGGCTACCTGGCCATATCTACAATTTTCAGAATAGTTGCCCACAGAACACTAGGTGAGATTAAGGCAGTTATCCAACGTAGTGGTCAGCTCTCTCATTCCATTAGTGCAAGGATTTACCTTTGCAGAACATAACTCTTCCCCTCTCCTTCCCCATGCACCTACTAAATCTGTTCTGTGGATTCCTTCAACCTTCCAGAGCAGGGTGTAGGTGCATGTGAGTGGAGAAGGGAAAATGTCCCACTGCACAAGTGTAGACTAACAGAATGAGAGCACTGGATACGGAACTAAGTAATTCCCTTTTTACCCATCCCAGAACTGAGCTTGGAGAATAGGGGGAGGATATAACTATAAAATAAACTGCAAAGACTGCCCTTGTGGCAAAACCACTGCAGGTATATCCATCTGAAATTCAGCAGGATTCAGCCCCTTAGAAGGCTGACCACACCTGAAAATTGCTTCCAATTCTACAGAAGAAAAACAATGAAATTTACGTACAGTACCTGTTTGATAAATCAAACTTTCAAGGTACCCAGCACAATCTCCTCAACTACTATCAAAAGGGCACCAGGAGAAGAAACTGATATTGCCCTATACTGTCCCTAGAAGGGAACCAGCATGGTGAAGTAATAAGAGTCTTGGACTAGGACCCAAGAGACCAGGGGTCAAATCCTCACTTGGCCATGAAGCTCACTGGGTGACCTTGGGCCAGTCACTCACACTCACTCACTAACTCACAGGGTTGTTGTGGGGGCTAAATGAGGAATGAGAGAACTATGCATGCCACCTTGAGCTCCTTGGAGGGGGGGGAAGGTGGAACATGAATACAATAAATAATAAAGAGTGGCTGGGGAAACCTAGCTAGATGGACAGGGTATAAATAATAAATTATTATTATTATTATTATTATTATTATTATTATTATTATTATTAAACATTTCTCCAAAGTGAATGGTCACAGATTTCTATTACCTTGCTCTCACTCACAGCATCTCTCCTAGCTCTGCCAGGAAATAGTCCAGGAGCGACAGAAAGTCAAACAGACCGGGTGGCAGATGTGTGGGATGTTCTTATAAAAGAGGATTCTTTCCCATTCCCTGTGGATTTATTATTCCTATTGGGAGCTGTTTGCAGACATTGCCTCACCATCAAGGACTAGTCCAGGATGAGATGTCCCTTCATGTTCAGCCCATTGCGAGTGTTCCAGATGTGCGAGCTTGCCATGGGCCTACTTCCTGCTGCTGGGGGACAAATGCAAACAATCTCACTGCCTCATAAATACCAGAATCTCAATATTTATGTTGAAAGGGGTTTTGACCATCAGCCAATTGGATGGAAGATGCCTCACATTTCTTGCGCTGGCTTGTTTTCTTTCGAAGACAGACAAGGATCAAAGCTCTGGGCCCAAAACTTCATTGTTTGTGTTCCTGTGAAGCCCGTAGAATGGCTGGCAGCAGCTTTGAAGCAGTATGATACCTTGCAGGCCTAGTGAAATCCTACTGAGTCGCAAGGTTGGGGAGTTTGTTCAAGGCCAACAACTACCTTGAATAGATCACATGAACTGATAAACCACAACGCATAGGAATCATTTTAACGTACACAAATTTTGAAATTACTGTCGTTTTCAGGGTAATTACCCTTGGCCCTAAAAATAGGTTTGCCTCTGAGTTTTTTCTATCTCTTTAAGCACTGCTTTTGTCTCTGTATTACAAAATCAGCCCGCCAGCAACCCAGCACAAGTAAATCAGGAATTTGTTCCTGGTGCTGCCTGACAGTATTTTTCCAGAGTGAAGGATATCTGACCTTGAAAGGACAACATCTGCAGAAACACCAGAGAGTTATAGGGCTCATCTGGACTTGCACTTGTCCCATACCTAGAAAACTGTCCCAAACTGTTTTCCATTTTGTCCCATACTTTCTAGGCATGGGCCTTAGTGTTTTTGTCCTTGCCTCGCCACTTTCCCCAGGAAAATAAATTGCAGCACACATCAATCCTGAGAAAACCCAAAGGATGTTTGCTCCAATTCAGTGGTAGAGATGGCGTTTCCTGGGAGAAAGCAGTGAGGCAAGCACAAGTCTTTATGAGCCCATAGAGGGGAACACAGGAAACTTCTTTATACTGAGTGAAACTATTGGTCCATCTAGCGCAGTAACGTCTTACATTGACTGGCAGCGCTTCTCTGGGGTTTCAGGCTAGGTTCTCTCCCAGCCGTACCAGGAGATGCTGGAGAATGAACCTGGAACCTCCTCCATGCAAAGCAGGTGCTGTGCTACTTTGCTATGGCCCTTCCCCAGAGATGAGCTAAGTAGGAGCCACATTCTGTTTGGCCTGTTTGGCTGCAAGCATCACTTATCTAATGCCAGTATACTGGATGAAACGAAGATCACCAGTGTTGAAGCAATGATTCTTCAACATCAACTTCGTTGGACTGGTCATGTTGTGCGGATGCCTGATGATCGTCTTCCAAAGCAACTACTCTATTCCGAACTTAAAAATGGAAAGCGTAATGCTGGTGGTCAACAAAAGAGGTTTAAAGACTGTCTCAAGGCAAATTATAAAAAACGTAGTATAAACACCAACAATTGGGAAACACTTGTCTGCGAGCACTCCAGTTGGAGAACAGCCTTTACCAGAGGTGTCATGGGCTTTGAGGATGCTCATACTCAGGACGCAAGGGAGAACTGTGCTAAGAGGAAGGCACACTTGGCAAATCCACACCTTGATCAACTCCCGCCCAGAAACCAACTGTGGAAGGATGTGTGGGTTCAGAATTGGCCTCCACAGTCACTTAAGGACTCATTGTTAAAAACTGTGTTTATGGAAGACAATCTTACTCGACTATGAGTGATCACCAAAGAAAGAAAAGAAACATTCTTTTTGGCTTGTTTGGCTGCAAGATTCACCTTTCTAGGTGTGCTGCCAGGTAACTTCAGGTGCTATTACATGGCAGCACACTGTCCGAGGGATATTATTTCTTGCTGGCACTGGAAAGGCAGCAACAGTTCCAGAAGGGTGGGGGAGAGGCTTTAACATCATCATCCCCACCACCACCACCCATCCATCTCCCTTGGCTTCTGCACTACCAAGAGATGAGTTTTTATGTATTTATTTGAAGCATTTTGTCCTTACACATCAGCCAAAAAGGGTGCAGCTTACATAGAGGCAAAAGGGATCGGGATGTGGAGGGAGGAGTGGGGAAAGCAAACACAGCACTAGTTCTTAGCCAACAAACGTCTTCTAATAACCCGGCAAATGGTCAAAACCTGGTAGTCTCTCTTTAGAGGCAATGGATTGGTCCTTCTTCTCTTCCCTCCCTCTGCTATAGCCAGATGGAGCGCCTTTGTACTGTATCATTCTAGCACTTTATCATGAGTCATTAGAAGTTACCTTGGAGACCAATTTGACGGAATGACCCAGGCTAAATCTTTAGAATAAATAAAATAAATATTTTGAGACTCTGAAAGATGGTCTGAGATACCTTTGGAGCCTAACTGGACTCATCAGGTTTGATTCATAGTGGCAGCTGGTGCTGGCATGGAGCCTCTCTGTGCCATAAGGGCAATGCATGCAGTGAACAACTGTCACACTTTACAACCTCTGCATGGAGCCACTGCCATGTGGAACAATTTCCCTGTATTTGACTTCTGTGTGGTCACTATAATGTTAAAGAATGACCCTGAAGACACTTGCCAAATGAAGAGAAGTTATGTGTGCGTGATAGAAAGAGAGAGACTGAATAGTCTGTATGCACTGTTACATTTAGCACAAAATAAACTAAGATGTGCTCTAATTTTGCTAGTCCAAGAAGCTTATTTGACCCACATTTTGCTATAGATGAATGCCCTTAAATATGAACTGGAGTGAATCTTTGTGAACTCTATTAGGCTTCTTTACTAATTCAGAACTAGAACTATAATTCCCAGAGTTTCTTGGGAAGAGGGATTGAATGTTAAACCACTTTAGGAACTGTACCTCTGGGAAGGGAATCGGCACTCCTGGCAACTCTCAGCACCCTCACTCCTCAAGATTCTTTGAGAGAAGCCATGGCTGCTTAAAGTATGATGATGCTTTAAATGTATAGTGCAGTTGGGGCTTGGGGCTCCCGCAAAGGGGTCTTTCCCATCCATGCAACTTAGTTCGTTTTTACCTGAAGATGCCAGAGATTCAACTAGAAATCTTCTGCGTCCCTAAGCTGTGGTACCTCCCCACCTCACTATGAAGCAAATTATGCTAAGTTATAAATTGAATTCAGGCATTTAAAGAACAACCGCAAGAACCAAGTGGGAGGAGGGCATGTGAGCATATGTGCAGGTACTGCCACCAATGTCACATTCTTTGCTGCCTAATTGTATTCAGCTGGACGTGCTTAGAGTTCTCAGTTGTAGTCAGGAACCATCTGCAAACAGAGTTCTCAATGGCTTCTAGGCAGTGTTTTTCTTCTGGGGGGGGAGGTAGCAGTACTGCCTACCCTTAAGTACCCCCCAAAAAAGCACTGCTTCTAGGTGCATTCAAACATAGGCACTGGCTGCAAGGAGCCAAGGCACTTTTGTGCCCCCCACCCCATTTTTTTGAGGGGGCTAGTTCAGAGGATGCTCGGCTCCACCTCATGGCTCCTCACGATGTTGTGTGTGTGATGTCAGGATGTCACATCAGGGCCCTTCAATCATTTCGAGAACATGATTGCGACTCTGCATTCAGACAATATGTTTTGAATCCCCCTTTAGGGACTTAATGTGGAGATGCTAGGTCAAGGTTGGGGACATTGTATGTGTGTGGGGGGGTATGTATCCCTATGCTCTCTTCATCCCTTTAAGTGTTTTTTGCAAAGTCTGAATAGGGCTATACAGTGGTACCTTGGGTTAAGTACTTAATTCGTTCCGGAGGTCCGTTCTTAACCTGAAGCACCACTTTAGCTAATGGGGCCTCCTGCTGCCGCCATGCCGCCAGAGCACAACTTCTGTTCTTAGCAGAGTCTGTAACCTGAAGCGTATGTAACCTGAAGCGTATGTAACTCGAGGTACCACTGTATTGACTTTGTTGAATACCACACAGTAAACTTAATGGCTAAGCAATGATTGAATCCTGGGCTCCCCAGGTTAAGAATGACACACCAACCGCTATGACTACACTACACTAGATCCCTCAGTATTTTCACTATTAAAAATAGGTACAGAGGCAATCTGTACCAATCTCATTTCAAGATATTCTTAAATTAATCAAATTTATCAGAAAAACCACACTGTTCCTAAACTATATTGTTGAATTAAACACCTAGAGGTGATTCACCTACTAGGTTAGTGTTACTCGCTTTCAAGCGTCATGTTCCTGTTGTTGTTGCAGTTGAGTGCACAGTCCATCTGTTTAAGTAGACACATTCTGGATGTAAAAAAGGCTCTGGAATTGCTAACAATAACAGGATTTTTAGAACATCTTTTAAAATATTTGAAATCAACAGTCCAAATACTTTTAGAATTCAATAATAATAATAATAATAATAATAATAATAATAATAATAAATTTTACTTATATCCCGCCCTCCCCAGCCGAAGCCGGGCTCAGGGCGGCTAAAAACAATAAAACCGTACAAAAGTACAGCACAAACAACTCTCTAAAATCATTCATTATAAAATTAATTAATTCAAGCCACTGGCAACCATTGGGCCCGAGCTCCGCGAAGATTGCCGAGGGAGGGAGTCAGGCAGAAATAAACTGGAAGTCCGCATAGGAACCAAAGCATAAGCCCAGATGCCAATGGATTAGCCCGCTTAGGCTCCCAGCCCCACTAAAGACTTGCCTGAGTCTTACACAAGCATTCTTCCAAATCAGGGCTATATGCAATACATGCGTTCCAAATCCGGAGAGATGTGCTCTTATGTTCATGAATCAATAGAGTTATTTGCGGCAAGGAGAAAGACCTTCTGTAAGTTACAGAAAGCTCACCTTGTCAAACTAATTCCCCAAGTATGAAATAAAAATGAGAGTAAACTGGAAAAGTGCGAAAGAAAGGACCTACATGACTGTACTCAAAGAGGTGCAAATTATTACTTCTTTTTTCACCTAATGAGATTCTTAACGAAGCAACATTAATCAAGTTTCTGGAATGCCTAAGAAAATATTTCCCTTTTACCTCCACATTATTTTTTATTTTTACATTAAAAAAGAAAATGCAACTGAAATGCATATTCCCTCTGAGTGAATGTGCCAGCTGGGCTTGCTCTCTCTTTCCTGTAGGCTCAAGCTGCTTAGGGATGTTAAGGGCAAATCCTGTTTGGCTCCTCTCCTGTGGCCTGCCTCGGGTGACCTGCGCCAGTGAACCAGGTTTGAACTCCTAGTATTCTTCCATCAGCAGCTGGAAAAGTTCACTAATAGCCAAGCAGAAACTGGTTCAGATAAAAAGAGTTTTCTGTGCTAACCAGAAAAATAATTCCTAACAAACCCTCTTGATTCACTGCCCTTGAAACAAAGTGGAATTCAATATCGGTGGTTGTGTGTTTTGCTGCCTGACCTGTTGAAGTTGCAAAGGCTGAACTTCAAAGGCTTCTCTCTTGGTCTCTGAATGAAAGAAAAGAAATGGCCTTAAAGCAAATCTTGTCAAAATAATAAGAGAATGCAAGCAAGACATGTTGCTCATAAGTGATAAATGATAGAGGATGCTGCTGCTTTTATATATATATATAAAAGTGTTTAAATGTTTTTCAGTTCATTTAAGGGGGCCAGTTAATAATATGCATGCTAAGGATTTAGATAACAGCAGTCAAAAATATTTTATTCCAATTATTTGAAACTTACAAATTTATCTTAATAAGAAGTGAGCTTTGAGTTTGATATTCAAATTCAAAGGCAAAATGCAAGCATATTGTTTGGGGGAAGAGAAAACAAACCAGGTTTCTTGTCTATGGCTCAGATTATTTCAGAAGAATAATTGGAATATGTGAAACCCCATAGCTAGATAAGCTCTTGTTAAATCTCTATTTTTCAGACTTGTACCTTGCAGCTTGAACAACAGATTACTTATTAATGCATATCATATTTGCATTACCTATTAATAATGTATTGCTCTAAGCAATAACCAGATATAGGCTCTTCTAGATGTTCCTTTTTTCCCCTTTAATCATTTTGGGGCACAACTGTATGTCCATTTATTTGGGAGTGGAGGAGATGTCAAAACAGTGAAAAAGAAACTACAGTATTATATGAACAGAACAAAGAAGCAGTATGTTTTGTATAATTTAAAGAATGTACTGGGGGAAATACAACTGATGTGGGATTGCTAGTATTACCATGTTGGAGTAACTGATCAGACAGCTGATCACTGGTGGGACACAGTGAATTGAGGATGCTTGCAGAAGCTCATGAAAATAGTTCCCATAGCAACACAGATGAGCTCTATCAGCTGACAGTGCAATCCTTCCCATGTCTACTCAGAAGAAAGTTGCACTGTGTTCAGTGGGATTTACTCCCTTGTAAGTATGCTTAAAGTTGCAACTTAACTTTGCTTATGTTTTGAGAGCCAGCAAGGAGGACTCAGTTGGCTCTAATAATAGGAAAGCAAGGAGGCTCTTGCCTACTAGCTTACTGAAAAGGAAAATGTGCAGGCAATTTTCTACCCAAAGTGTGATAGAGCCTAAGGGGTTTAACTATTAGCACCACCAACTCATTCTCTCGAACCGCAGCCTCCTCTCACTGATTTGAGCAGAGGAAACATGATTAGGAACGGTTAAGTCTCAGAAATAAATATCATGAGCATGCACGGAATATACCTGCTTCACCCATTAGGAACTTTTTTTGTAGATAACAACATGATTTTGAAACAGGCATCTTTTGTTTAATCAGCACCTTGTCTAATAGCCACAGTAGAAGATCCCCCTGGATCAGGCCAAGAGGCCATTCATTCCAGCAACCTGTTATCACAGTAGCAGCCAGACACACACACAGATTGCAGGCATCAACATGCGCAGAAGACTGGGGAGGCAATGACACATGCATGACGTTGGGACGTTGCACACGTGATGTTGGGATGTCGGAAGGAGCCAGGGGAAAGCTAAATATGGCAGCAATGTGGCTTCAGTGGCTAGCAGCTCCTCCTCTCTCATGCTTGGCACCCTTCTCCTCCTGCTACAGCCACCAGCTGGGGGCTGCTTGCCCCCTTCTTCCTCTATGTAACAAGAGGTGGAGGAACCAAACACCGAAGCTGTGTCGTACTCGGCTCTGGGCTTGGCCTCCTCCACCTCCTGAGTGTGTGGCTTTGAGGTTTTGCAAGGGCTTTTTCTGTCTTTAGGAGGGCTGTGCCCCAGCAGCTTTTTAGAGTGCAATCCTGTACCTCCAATGGACTCACTTGCGTGTCAAGGTCCCCAAGCCACCCTAAATTAACTCACACTTCACACAGAAATTTTTGTTTAAGGTTTTTGGCAGAATTTTGGCCACAACTTTATTTAAATACACAAACGTGAGTGGTTGCTTAGGCATTGGTTACGACTATCTGTCCATGCCCCAGGGACAGAACTGACTTCTGGATTCCAGCAGAAGCCAGTCAGGGAAAACAATATTGGGGATCAATGAAGCTGGGCAACAGACCCTCACCTCTCCCCGCATGCTCCCAGGGGCTTACGCGGCCCAAACCCGATGCCAGGGATTTGGACGAAGGCATGGCAAGCCCCCAGATTCCTTTAACAGAATTCCCTTGCAGCACCAGCATTGGAGGGGTAGGCACTTACCCCTCCACCAAACAATTTTTTAACCAATGCCTAACCGCAAACCTTACAAGTTGTGACAATTTGCTACGCAGTAGGCAAAAACCAAATGGCACCAGCCAATCAGCCAAATGGACAAAATTCCTACCAGGCCCCTGCCCCAAAAGCAGGCAACCCCATGACAGGCATAGCAAGGTCAAGCAAAATAACCCTCATTTCAGGGAGGGTGGGCGGGTGATCCGGTGCACGCAGCAAAAGAGAAAGTCCAAAGCTGCGTGACCTGTATTTAAAACCTTTGTGTCCCACCCCCAAATTGGCAACATGAAAATCTCCCCAGAAACTCAGCTGCCCAATGACTGCCTATGACCATCCAAACAGATCTGCCCAGCAACAGTGGGGTGGCCTGCTAGACCCCACCACAACACGTGCTCTCTATTAGGGAGAACACGCTTTCTGAGTAGACACGACTAGGATTGCACTGTTAGCACAGCATATTTTTCCAGTATTACACCCCCCTGAAATCTGATGGTTTATGATAACACCACACCAAAATAGAAGAATGGAGAAGAATGAGCAGTTGCCCCACCCCCAATGCTTCTGAAGTTCTCGTGACATAGTCCTTCCAGTGTGATTTCTATTACATGGTCCATCGACCTGAAGGAGACCTTAGGTTAACCTTGAATTTGGGATGGCAGAAGAAGCAGTTAATCATGCGTGGGAGGCTGAAACAGGAGCTTGTGAAAAACCAGAGAGGGACAAGCAACAAATGAACTTATTAAACAGTGCAATTGCACCACTGTCTAGCTAACAAAATATATAGGTTCTGTACATACACATATTTAATAACTTTTCACTCACCTCCTCCACAGTACACTGAACACATAATAGCCAAGTCAGGCTGCCAGGGAGGCCCTGGGAAACTTTAATTGACAGAAAAACAGGCAGCTTGAAGCTGAGAGTCCTCAGGTCAAGAAGAATAGCATGTAGGCTATCAATACAATGCGGTTTTAAATTACATTAAGTGTTTGTGTTAAATTGGTTAGGTGAAGTCCCCGGCGGATTGAGAAATGCTGAATGAAGCCATTATGAAACCATAACTATAGCTGCTTTGTTTGACCTTCTTTATGCTAAGACGAAGTGTATAGAACGGTTGGCTACATTAGGGATTGTTAGTATTCTCTGCACTACACAAAATTATTGCATTTTAGGTTTGACTCTTCTTTTGGAGTAGGTCCTTGATTTGTTTCACAAACTTAATTTTAATCTACTTGGTTATAGTCTGATTTTAAATATATAGGACAATCCCGCTTCTCTCTACCGTCCTTTCTATAAACATACAGGCACTCATATACACATACTGTGAATTCCTTCCAGAAGGTTGGGACCCTCAGAAACAGCATTGGGGAGGGCATGACAGGTTTTAGGAAGAGGATTCTGTGAAAATCACCCCTCCTACTTTCATCAGTGGGAGCCATCACTGCATCAAAGGCCCTGGATCCAAGCCAAATTATTTAATAAATTGGTATGTCATGTATGCTATAAATACTGATAATGGAAAAACCATTAATTAACTGATGAGTTGTTTTTAACACCAGCTTCTATAAAATTAATTGCTACAGGAAGTAAAGAAAGTAAATCAACAATAAAAACCCAATATTCCCTCTTACATTGCATAGAAAACAAGTAGAATCCAATACAGTAGTTTCCTTAGCACAATGGCTTTGGGTTATGCAGTGAGATTTTCCCTTCCCTCTCCTCTTCCCATGTTGCCCCCTTAATCTGTTCTGGGGGTTTCCTCAACTTTTTGACAGAATTACAAGCCTGGTAGATGAAGGAAACACAGTGGATGTAACCTACCTTGATTTCAGCAAGGCATTTGACAAGGTGCCCCATGATATTCTTGTAAAGAAGCTGGTAAAATGCGGTCTTGACTATGCTACCACTCAGTGGATTTGTAACTGGCTGACTGACCGAACCCAAAGGGTGCTTATCAATGGTTCCTCTTCATCCTGGAGAAGAGTGACTAGTGGGGTGCCACAGGGTTCTGTCTTGGGCCCGGTCTTATTCAACATCTTTATCAACGACTTGGATGATGGACTCAAGGGCATCCTGATCAAATTTGCAGATGACATCAAACTGGGAGGTGTGGCTAACACCCCAGAGGACAGGATCACACTTCAAAACGACCTTGACAGATTAGAGAACTGGGCCAAAACAAACAAGATGAATTTTAACAGGGAGAAATGTAAAGTATTGCACTTGGGCAAAAAAAAATGAGAGGCACAAATACAAGATGGGGGACACCTGGCTTGAGAGCAGTACATGTGAAAAGGATCTAGGAGTCTTGGTTGACCACAAACTTGACATGAGCCAACAGTGTGACGCGGCAGCTAAAAAAGCCAATGCAATTCTGGGCTGCATCAATAGGAGTATAGCATCTAGATCAAGGGAAGTAATAGTGCCACTGTATTCTGCTCTGGTCAGACCTCACCTGGAGTATTGTGTCCAGTTCTGGGCACCACAATTCAAGAAGGACACTGA
Source organism: Podarcis liolepis (assembly GCF_965112155.1). Lineage (NCBI taxonomy): Eukaryota > Metazoa > Chordata > Lepidosauria > Squamata > Lacertidae > Podarcis > Podarcis liolepis. Next base: position 47,094,642 of record NC_139557.1, read on the forward strand.
TAAACTGGAACGTGTCCAGAGGAGGGCAACCAAAATGGTCAAAGGCCTGGAAACGATGCCTTATGAGGAATGGCTAAGGGAGCTGGGCATGTTTAGCCTGGAGAAGAGGAGGTTAAGGGGTGATATGATAGCCATGTTCAAATATATAAAAGGATGTCACATAGGGGAGGGAGAAAGGTTGTTTTCTGCTGCTCCAGAGAAACGGACACGGAGCAATGGATCCAAACTACAAGAAAGAAGATTCCACCTAAACATTAGGAAGAACTTCCTGACAGTAAGAGCTGTTCGACAGTGGAATTTGCTGCCAAGGAGTGTGGTGGAGTCTCCTACTTTGGAGGTCTTTAAGCAGAGGCTTGACAACCATATGTCAGGAGTGCTCTGATGGTGTTTCCTGCTTGGCAGGGGGTTGGACTCGATGGCCCTTGTGGTCTCTTCCAACTCTATGATTCTATGATTCTATGATTCTAACTCTCCAGAACAGCTTTGGAGAGTATGCAAAGGGCACACGGGGAAAGGAGACAGAGGCAAAGTTTAACTGCGCAAATGGAAATTTTTGTGCTAAAGGAAGTGCTTCATGGGATACCATTCAGTATGTTTAGGGTGACATGAAATAGCTAGTGTTCACACAGTAATACACCATGTAGGATTATGCTGGCATTACAAGTTGATTTAGATCTAGGTGTGGATGAACAAATCCATCAATTTTGGCTTCTTTCCCGACTTTTGTTTTTTTTTTCTTTTTTCCTTTTTCCAGTCTTAACTTTAGTTTGCCCTTGTTTCCACATTAGCCACTGATTTGGATGACTTTGAAAGAGAATTAGACAAATTCATGGAGGATAAGTTTATCAGTGGCTATATTCTACCTCCACAGTTGGAGGCAGATGCTTCTTGTTGAAAGTTTGGGTGCAACTCAGCTTGCAGAAGGGGGTTTGCCTGGAGTTAAGACAGATAGAGTGAGGAACCTCTAGATTCCCAGACTATCCCCGTATGTTTATTTCTATGCTGACTTCTCTGTCTCTTTGATGTTTAGACTGATACATCTTAGGCTGCATCCTGTGTACAACTTCCTCATCATCATCATGCTTCTTTCTCAGACCTCAAGAGGAGAAGTCACCATCAAACTATCCTGAAGAACACAGAAGAAAGCACGGCTGCCTTGCTCTTCTATATACTAGTAAGACTGGAACTAGAAACCTTTTTGTCCTATAACAAATAACTTTATTATTTTCTTCCCTCCAAGCCTCTCTGTGTGTGATTGAAACAGGTAAAGTCTACTCTCTGACCAAGATCCACAATACAGACGCTGCATACACTGCATACTAAAATGCTTCAGTAGGTAATTGTCCTAGTTATCCCAATACTTATTATCAGTTGCCAGAAAACGTGGGAAGAGAGAGTGCTTTTGTGCTCAGTTCCTACTTACAAGTTTTCCATAGGCGTCAAGTGGGACATCATATTGGGCACCATACTGTATCCAGGAGACTATAACGTTCCATTGACTATCTGCTAAGTCATTAGCACAATTTTTGGAGATAGGCCCAAAGTTTAAACACCTATCTCTTCCTAAATAGAAAGCATGATCTTCTCCTTAGCTAAATTTGGGAGTCTGTAAAGGCATTCTTCCCTGAAGGAAGGGAATCCCAGTACCAAATGAAGATTATTCAAGGCATTCACTTTAAATCATAATTCTTCCTTATGCTGTTGTGAAAGAGCAGCAGGTGTTTTAAATTTGTTTTCCTGTGTAAACATATATTTTGCACATGTCAGTAACCTCTAGCAGAGTGTGTTCAAAACTTTCCTTCTGTTTCAATGAAGAAATTTAATACTGTATACCTCTGTAATATCTTCCCGTTAAATTCTTTATTGTAATGGGTCCTGGTGACTTCATTGTTCTATAAACTAAATGCCAGCCATAAGGTAGGAGTGGGAAGGAGCAGATGGAGGGTTCATTTTTCAAACTATATTGGAATCAAATTGCATTCTTTAAATTTCAGACCCGGTGTAGGTTTAGTAAATCATAAATGATAATTTTATTCCAACACAGTGATCAGGTTGATATAAAATTAACATAACAATTGTGTGACTCAAAACAGAGAACTCCATATGTTAGAGTAGAAATAGATTATTGAAAAGGTTTGTTGCTTTCACCTTAAAAATATGAAGTTATTTGTTTTGAAACACATGCCCTTTATGATATATAACTTCACAGCAAGCAAAAAAGGATCAGCAAGCTTCAGAAAAGCTACACAGCTGTCTGAAGGTATTTACTATGGTGTCCTCTTAATGGTGTCTATAATAGGAGAACTATGTGAAGATACCATGAGTCTTGTGCTCATCCCACTTTTAGCCTTATGATCCATCAGTGAATAGTTTAGATTTTACTTCTGACACACTTGTGAAAAAGAAAAAGGCAGCCCCCTCTGGTTGACATGAATAGATTTGGACAGTAAAATAAATCGCTCTCTCTCTCTCTCTCTCTCGATGCTTTGACTCAAATTATGTGTAGAATAATTAAGACAACTCTTCCTTTATGAAGGCAGAGGCGGGTGTTTTTCAGGGAAAGACTTTCTGAAGGAAATTCATTGCACTGACTGAGGTTGATCATTTGAAAACATTCGCTGAGAAGAATATTTCAGCACTCCACTGAGTGCACTGTTGGCACCTGAAAGAAAGAAACCACCAGGAAAATGTCTGCCTGAAGTGCAAAAGGTTGGTGTGTGAGCACTTTCCATGCCCATCTAATCAAGAATCAAAGTGGAAACCATGGTCACACCTGCCGTCCCATTAGAAAATTGCTTCTCACAAATTATTAGTTGTGATTCTTCATCTCAGTCAAAATGGTTCTTTAGAATGGTCTTCAATTACTGAAACACTCTTCGGGACCGGTTTGGTGGAGGGAGTCAGCAGCCTCAGGCAGCAGATGCTACAGGATGTGAAGCAGTAGTGAGGCAGTGGCAGGTAAAGCCGTGTGGGCCATATGACCTTCCCTGCACCTTCTGAGCCAGGTGTGGGGAAGCTTTGGCCCTCTAGATAGACGTTGCTAAAGTGCAACTTCTATCATCCTTGCCTGACCATGCTTGCAGGGGCTGATGGGAGTTGTAGCTCAACAACATCTGGTGAGCCAAAAGTTCACCACACCCATTCCAAGCTAGCCTGTTGTCTTCACTTGTGTGGGGGTGGTGGTGGTGTGGTATCTCACCACCAGTGTTGAACTAAGATTCAGTTAACAGTCTGTTCAGCTTCTATACAGATGTCAAGGGAGTGCCACCTTGTCCTTTGCTTTAGGCAGCAAAATGTCTTGGGCTGGGATACTCCTTATTTTCTAGTTTATTTGGAGGCAATGAGCAAAGGAAGATGCAAGCACTACTTCTCTGTATGTCCACACATTTTTATCATGATCCAAATAATAGCTACTCTTTGAACCAATCTTGTAAGTTATTTTTTTCATGCAATATTCAATATATTTTGCTGTGTGCATGGGAGAGTAGGGAAGACACCCTTTGGCTAATTTACCACCTGTGCATTTCCAGGAGAGATAATGAAGCAAAATGCAATTGAGATTATATGAGGTCATGATTTCTAATTCTGTTACATTTGTACCTTAATGAAAATTTCTATTAATTTTTTTTCTTGTAATCAGCACAATTAAAGGTTTATTAATTCTCGCTATATTCCCAAAACTTTATGGTCCAATAATATTTAATTCAAAAATATTTAACAAGTTACATCGACAGAATTATCCACTTAACAAAATGAATAAGTTGTTTAAAGAGTCTCCTGGGCACTCTTGGTGGTTCCACTACAGATGTTTGGTCTTGGCCACTTTGCAAGTCCAAAAGAGCGTGATTAGTACCTTGTGGTTGCTAAGAGACAACACAATATTTATGGGATATATATCCACGGGACCCAGCAATCGGGTTATCTTAGACACTGACCATGATGTTATGCGTTTTCATTATTGTAATACATTTATTTCTAACAGCTATATTTTATTGAAACATAGTAAAGGATGTATTATACACCTGACAACTTTGCACTGATAAAATAAAGGGCACAGTCTAGGATCACATATACAAGGTATTTACAGGTATGTTTACCCAGAAATCCTACTGAGCTCATTGGCACTTACTCTCAACTATTTTGTTGTTGTTCTTTAGTCATTTAGTCATGTCTGACTCTTTGTGACCCCATGGACCAGAGCAACTATTTTGGTTCATCTTAATTTGTTTGTTTGACAAACATGCTCTATCCCATGAGTTCAGAGTGGCTTCCCACCATTTTTCTAAATACAGTGGTACCTCGGGTTAAGTACTTAATTCGTTCCGGAGGTCCATTCTTAACCTGAAACTGTTCTTAATCTGAAGCACCACTTTAGCTAATGGGGCCTCCTGCTGCCACCGCACCACTAGAGCACGATTTCTGTTCTCATCCTGAAGCAAAGTTCTTAATCTGAAGCACTATTTCTGGGTTAGTGGAGTCTGTAACCTGAAGCGTATGTAACCCGAGGTACCACTGTAGTCCTGTATCACAATTTAAGGCAATTTAATTGTTTGGGAGATAAAAGAGGCCAAATGAAGTGAAAAGGAAATTATAAATTTATGCTATTTTTTCGTGGATCAGAGGAACAAAACACCCATACCAAACTGTAAATAACCAGGCCAAAAAAGCTGTCCAGTGCATGAGACTTAATGTTTCATGGCTCAGCAGGGCTTTTGTTGGATGCTGCTGTACAATCGGTTTTCCACTGCCACACTGAGATTTATCAAAAACAGTTTGTGATATGGTAACAAGGGGCTTGCTGTTTCACGGTAACAAGGCCAGGCATTCCAGTGGTGCATAACCGCTGTTGGTGTATTCTCCCTCACATGATTGCAATTGTAAGAGGATATCAAATGAGGTTGACTCTGTTGCCATTTTCCACAACTTGGAGGGAAACTCTAAAGAAGTAGGGAGGCTGTTGTATGTGCTGACTGACTCTCAAATGACTTAAAACCTTGTGTGATCAGGGTTCTTAGTCATGTGGAGAGACTCATGGAGAGCAATCCCATTGCTTCAGGTCTTCAACCTCAACGCCAATGGACACATGACTGGGACTGAGGAGAGGCAGTGCCAGGAAGAGAAAACCTGCTCACTACAGATCATAAGCACATGAGGGGGAATGCCCAAGAAAGGATTTAGACTGCTTCAGAGCAGTCAGTATTTTGCAGGAGGAATTCAAGCATTTCTTAAAGGAAATCTAGATGTGTGCAATTAAAATAGAGTAAAGTGCTCCATCACCACCATAGTTTGACAAATCCACATGGAGAAAGAAACAGAATTTCTGTAGTTTGGAAAGAGAAATGCATTGTGAATTGCAGAATGAATGAACGATGGGAAGACATAGTAATCCCACCCCTTCAAGTAAATCAGGATCATTGCTTATCATCCTACAACCTCCCCACTTTGTGCAAGCAAATCAGGATAAATGCTCAATATATAGGTTGACTAGAAGAGCTCTCATATCATGCAGTGCATGTCAAAATATTCTGGAAGGGGAGGTGTGAGGGGAAATCATACTGTGCCATTTTCTGAATTTTGTTTAGAAAGTCCTTCCAAAGTTTTTGTACCTATCACCAGTATTAAAAAATAAAAATACCAACACACTATTAAACACATTTCAAGCTTGTTCCTCTTTTAGGAGGTGTGTTTGTGTATATATGGAAACAGTAGATATGTATGTGTGTGTGTGCGTGTGTGTGTGTGCGCGCGCGCGCCTGTTCTGTAGACAGCAAATGATCCTACTACCACCAGAAGTAGCCTAATAGTAAAGAGTAGCAAAATTAAACCATACCATTGTGCATCAACTGGAATTTCTCGTGTTAAATAAAACTTCTGCTGAAGAGAGAATTTAGATAGGGGGAAAAAACATCTCCAGCTGTCTGCAAGAATTTACAGACTGATGCATTTTCAGACTCTGGAGAGCGAACTATTTGTTGCTCTTTCCTTTTTCTGTTTTTACAAAAAGGTGGAAAGCCAAATGTTGTGCTCAGCGAGGCCAGAAGCAGTAGAGGTCATGTTCTTAAGCCAGATAGCATTTTCAATTCTGCTGAGTGCCAACGTTTTCCTTCTGCTCAATAAAAATAATAATAAAGTGGACGGTGGTTGTTGTGTTTTTTTTTTAAAAAAAGGAACATTTTTAATACCAGGCACAATGACAATACTACATCCAATGAAATGTGAACATGTTTAGGGGAATGTGTTCTGAATAGGAGAGGTGAAGCCAGTGCAAACTGGAACCGAGCAGAAAGAGCAGTCCCTCATGCATGGTACGTTTTTGAGGATATATTCAGAGACCTTTTGCAGCACTTTTGGTGATACTGGTGGGAATGCATGTGTCCACAGACACAAGGATATCCACAAGCACCAAGTTGATGACCTAAGCCCCATTGAACCCAGTGGACTATATTTCTGAGTAAACACATATAGCATTGCACTGCCATCATGGTAGGAAAAGTTCTGGAGATCATCTCCCCCTTTTCCGTTAAGTGCAAATATTCATTTTTATCTACCCAGTGTAGTGCTTCTCTTTGCTCTTTCTGCTGCTGCTTCAACTCTATTTGCCTCATTTTCTAATAACTTTTGTCTTCTTCTACGGCTGGGTTCTGCCAGGCTTACATCTCACAGCAGGGTGATATGGCCTGCTTCACACAGCACCATGAACAGTAGCTCTGGGATAGATTAAGACAACAAATGACCAGCCCTGCTCCCCTCTCTCCTTTCCTGTCTCCTCTCTCTGGATAAGAGCCTTGAATAGCACAGATGTGCCACTCAGAACCTCTCACATTTTAGTACTGCCATAAATAAGTCCTCCTAGCATAATTAGCAGTTTGAAGAATCCGGTTTATTTTAGTTATTTGTGGGCCAGATTAGATGTGCCATTATCTCGGTGTGACTACAATTCAAATACAAAAAATGCATTGAGTAGATGGGGATAAGCAGCATCAGCACTGTGTTGAAGGTGGTAGGAAAAGGGTGTTTAAAGACCACCACCCCACCATGATCCTTACCAAAACAGGCACACACACACACACACACACACACGGGATGTGAAACACATATCAGTCAAGTATAACATTCCTAGAGTAGACATGCTAGGGGATGCTTTTGTATCAGCCAGGGGAAAACTTCCTGTTTCCTCCTGAGCTGTGACAACTTCTCTCTGCATGTGCCTAGAGGCCTCTGTGTGTGTGTGTGTGGCCTAACCTGGGCAAGGGAGCACAGCTCCTTCTTTTGTCTCTTCTCCATTTTTGCTTTCCCATTTGTTAGCAGAAGTGACTGCCTGTTTGCAGTCACTTAGGAACTAACTCTCTTATGGGATAGTTCCACATGTGCATATAGTTTTGTAACCTAAGTCTGCCTTCAGGGATCCAACTGTGAACTGAATGATTGTGAATAAACTACTTTTATATTGACTTTAATAAGACTGTCATGTCTATTCGTTTTAACAGGTGCAAGAAGGGATCTTACCAGGAATCTTATATTGAGAGGCTCAGAAGAGCCTGCAACAAGCTAACCGCTATTCAAATTTAAAAAGGGGGAATGTATGGAACTCTGCTAAGATATAGAACTTGCTAATGCAAGTTAGGAAGGATATCATCAAATAATATATCCTCTCCTGCCTCCCTAGACATCCCCACAAGACACGCACACAAACCCACACTATTTGCATCAGGAAGTAAACATCCATTGGCACTATTGATTCGATTGGGGTTCAGTACACATTCCTCACACAACCATTCCTAAGATTTTAATGCAGCTCAATTCCTCTCCCTGGCTGCTATTTACTTCGCAAAAATGTGCACACTGATTGTGCAATTAATGCCGCAGTTAATGCCAAATAAATCTAGTTTAGTTCTGCTTCTGTCTTTTACTTCATAGCAAAAACTAGAGCTTTTTGCAGAGTAATATCTGAAGAACTAATATTCTACCTACTCATAACTTTATAATAAAATCTATAGACTAATATTATTTATTCTAGCCTCCTACACTCTTACCTGCCTGGGAATCCCATCTGTCAAATTTTTCTACTGATACTCTCTTTTCCTCCCTGCTTGTATATAACATTGTGTTCTAGCTGCCCTTTGGTAATAAAAATCTGTACGCAGCTATTCAGCTTCAATAGGTGAATAGCTGTGAATAGCTGTTCAATAGGTGACTCATGCTCTTTGGGAGCTCTGTGGGAAACCCGAGCAATACAGATGAAAATATGTTGATAATAATACCAATAATAAGCAGTAGATGGTTTGTTTTGAATGAGAATAGAGTTGAGATGTCTAAAAGGTCCCATCAGAAGAATTCGAGTTCATCCCCCAGGCAGTATTTTGGCAGAGTGGTATCACATGGAACTTCACATGGATGTCCACCACTGAGGTATGTGAGGGCAACCTTTTCACTGCATTTTCTTCCACTACCCTTTGGGAACTTCAGCATTAAATATGTCTGCATGTAACCCTGATCTTTACAAGGAACTGAAAAACATTAGATAAAAATAGAGCAACGAGTCAGACCCAAACGATACTGAATATGTTAACCTTCCCCAACAAGGCCTCCAACATCCAGAAAACCAAGACAGAATTTGTAATGAGATCGGCACTTTCATCTTTCTGTCAGAAGGATTATCCCCTGTGTGGATATAACTACAATTAACATTAATAGGCCATCGGTTGGGGGGGGAGAGAATTCAGCTCTTAAAATATATTGCTAGCAAGGATTTGACCACCAACCTCTATACTTTATTTATGAGTACACACACACACACACACAGAGAGAGAGAGAGAGAGAGAGAGAGAGAGAGAGAGAGAGACAGAGACAGAGAGACAGAGAGACAGAGAGACAGAGAGACAGATAATTTCTGCAGGGTCACAAATTTCCACATTTAAAAAAAATGCTGAACCACTGAATGCAAGTCGTTAGAATTAAGCCTTAGCATCTCCGCTTCTTTACCCTCCTGCCAGCCCTTTCCAAATGGCCTTTCTGCTAGTCAGTTGTAACACCAGTGGATTTTAATTAGTTTATTGAGCTTGAGCTTTCCCCCGCCCCACTCAGCCCAGTCAAAAGCCCACATTGTTATGTATTATGGTGGTTGCATGCCAAAAGTCAATTTGCACTGAGCTCATTATGCATTGACATCAGTCATACAGCATTGCTGGGGCTGCAGCGTTTTTCTGACTATGTGCTGACAGGGTCATATGACTTGCTGGAGAGTCATAGATATATGAATGGCTCTAGCTGTTATGAAAGAGATGCAGCTACCACACAAAGTGTGCTAGTCCCATGGGTAGATTAAGAGACGAGGTCCTAGTCCAGTCCAAGGTTGAAGGAGCAATATGGAGGCAGTCCGTAAAAGCTGAGGCTAGGTGCAGGACAGGGTTCAGGCAAGAACTGGTGACCAACAATGTTGCTTCCGCAACTTGGGACTGGGGCTGGCTGGCTTTTATCTTCCCCAAGGCACAGGGCAGCCACGATCCTCAGGTGACTCGCCTCTCCTGGCCTGGAGGTGAGCACTCCTCCTGTGGGAACTTAGTTCCCTCCGCCTCTCTTCCCTAAGCCTCTGCAGCCCAGGAGAGGCTGGAGGGTTATCAGACCCAGAGGCAACCTCAGCTTCCTCTGACGGGGCTGAGAGTGGAGCACCTGCAGGCAATGGGTCCTCCGCCCCCTCAGGAGCCAGAGCAGACTCAGCTGGTGCCTACACCTGAGGATCCAGCACAGGTGAGGACCCTTCAGGCTCATACCCCAGCCCCAGCTCAGCTCGTCCTGGAGGCGGGGAATCCTGTGCAGGCTGGGATTCTTCAGGTTCAGCATCCGACTCCAAATCCCAGGCCATCACAAAAAGTGGCATCTCAGCATGTAGCTGTCCCCCTCTTTTCCATATGTGGAAATCTGATTCACTGCATTGGGTTGATATCATATTTTCCTCTTCCTACTCTAATATCTGCTGGTGGCTGCTAGGAGTGAGGAAATTCACAGTATGATGACATCACCATATGTCATGGACTGCCTGGATTCACACGAGTGGTAGGAGGCACCAGCTGGGGAACCCCCAAGGGAAGGAAGATCAGAGCCAGGGGATTGGTGGTGGGATGATGCATGGTCAGAGAGAAATGGGGAGCAGATTGGGAGGAGGTGGTGTTGGAAGATGGAGAGGCAACAGATTTTAGTGAGCAGGAAGAGGCTGGGGCAGAGGGCAGTCTAGATTCTGAGGCAGGAGAGGAAGGGGGCTAGAAGAAATGAGGCAGGCTGTTGAAGAATCCTGCACCAAGAGTATTAGACCAATCAAGGAAAAGAGATAAACATTTTCTGCAGAAAGATTGGGTTGATGATGGAAGACACAAGATTTACCCACTCTGGAAGAATGGCAGATGAAGGTGATTGACTATATGGAACTGGCGGAAATGACTGGCAGAATTCGAGACCAGGGAGAAGAGTCGGTGGAAGAAGATTGGAAGAAATTTAAAGACTATTTACAGAAATATTGTAAAATTAATGAATGTTAGAATGATGTTGGATAGAAACTAAGTGGTTTTTAGCTGCAATACTATAAGGGAATATGAAAAATGGATTACTAATAGGTAAAGATTTAATGTTACAATATTTTAAGATTAAAGATTAGGATAAACAAAGAGGGGAAGGATTTGCTGAACCAACAAACTGAATTGGAATACAAAAAAGGGAGGCGTGAGGAGGTCCGGGAAACAAGCTAATGAAAATTAAGTAATGGAAAGACTGAGTTGTTTTTAATTATTTTTATTTTGTATTTTTCTTTTTTCTATTTTTCTTTTGTAATATTTTGAAAATCTTAATAAATATCTTATAAAAAAAAAGATTGGGTTGATGATCACGAAGCAAAAAGAAAAATCTTCTCAATCCATATTCCTTCTTGGTTCAGAGCAAACCTAATGAGATCCATCAAAACAGGTTGGTTGAAGAGTCAAGATCAGGAAGAATGGGGGTTTCTATAGTCACAAGTCAGTTAAAAACATTTATGTGCCAAGATTTCAGGAAGAATACAAGGGATGGGAAGCCTGTAGCCCTCCAAAAGTTGTTGGATTAATTCCAGCGATCCTGGCCAATAGAGCAATACTTGGAGCACTATACGTAGGCTTTCCATATCTACTTTAGGCAATTTCTTATTCAACCAGGACCAGGCAGAATGATATCATCAAACTGTAGAGTTGGAAGGGACCCTGAGGATCATGTAGTCCAACCCCCTGCTACGCAGGAATATGCAGCTGGTCCATACAGGGATCAAACCTACAACCTTGGCATTATCAGCACCTGGCCCTAACCAACTGAGTTATCATCAACAACTATTTGTATGCCTTCTTCCCATAGTTAAATCATGCTCAACAGTTTACAACATAAAAAATTGCATAGCTCTCCCTAACATATAATACAATTTAAATAATGTTGAACAATAAACTGATGAAAATCTCAATAAATATACAATAAAATTAGACAATATGCACACAATTCATGTTATCGTGGTGTGTGTGTTGAAGAGGAGAGGTTCCTATGCCAGTGTGGTAATGGACACCTCTGTATTTCTGCCGTTGCATATCATTGCCAGTTTTGCACTATTCGACAAAAACAGATCTCTCAGATAATTATTTCTCAACAAGACATGTGCTTGCCACTTTAAAAGCTTAACACACACACACAGAGGGAACAGATTTGTAAAAACATCCATCTTGATAATTAATTTGGATTCTTAGGCATATATATGCATGGGACTTTGGGGAAAATTATTTAAATTCTCAAGTTAGGACCTCAGAAGACATGGATACAATATGTAGCCTGCTTCAACTTGCATCAGGGTATGATTATAATGAAACACTGTATCATACAGCATTTGGTAGACTACTAAATTAAAAAGGAGAAGATTGGTTTTAAAATATGCATCTCATGAAAAAAATATATACCTGTTTGTCAAAATATTAAAAGTTTGATGCTGAACTGAGCAAATGAAAAAGATTATATACGGTATATTTTTTTGGACTAAGTGCTGAAACAGTTAGAAAAAGTATTTTCCTCCCAAGTCTTACTTTTAACTTCCTTTGATACAAGGTGGCACAAAGTCAAGAGAGAACTTAAAACAAGCTTCACATTAATATTTGAAAAAGGGCACCCAATATGTTTGATGTGGCGCCCTTCATGCAAATCATGTAGTTTGAGAGAAATCCCAGTAGGAAAGAAGCTTCTTTCTTCTCAGCACTCGCTCTTTTTTCTGGCTGATAATAATGAACTTTTCACACTCCCTTTGCAACCCCCCTTGAGCTATACAGGAATAAAGTTATAACTCACTAGGTGCTGCCTCTTTTGGCAGGATATTTTTTGTCGTTACATTATTTATTGATTTTTGGTTAAAAGTGAAGGGAATACAATTTTTAGTTCAGCACAGATTTTGTACTTTTCCCCCAACAGAGATCAGCAAGAGAAAAAAGTCTTAGGAGAAGAGCAGGGGGGGGAAGCACACCTTTTTGCACTTGGTTTTAAAAAGCATAATGATATATCTACACCCAAAAATTCAATGTGCTTTAATGAGAGACATTGATAGAACAGTTAAGGACGGCAGGTGGTGTGTGAGAAGGAAACTTATTTGTCTAATTGCACTATGGTAGGTGTCACATTCAGCATACTTATGACTTTAAATTACACCTTCAAAAACCTGAAGTCTTATTAATTATGGGGGAGAGTATCTAGGTTTTTCCAGGAAGAAAGTAATGCAGGCAGCACCTAGCATCATAAAAAAACCACCTTAGCAACTAATACAGTTTTTTCACCTTATATCAATGTGACTTATTCAGCCTGATCCTCAGAATTAAGTCTCACACAGTTCAATGGGGCTTACTCTCAAGCAAACGTGCATAGGCTTGAAGTCCTAATTGTAACTATGGACTGAAAGCAGATGTATGCTCCCACAATTAACCTTTAGATCATTAGCTTCATGCCATGAAAATGACTCCTGTAGGTGAAAGTATGTTTTTATCAGTCAATTGAGAAGCAAAAGTGATCCATGTTCATAATTAAACTGTGATAATAAACATATACGTTAAACACTTTTTATTTTTTAAGACAAGAGGGAAATAAAAGCAGCAAGGAGAATATATGATACACAAATATCAGGGAAGTGCCACCCTACAGGGGAGAATAGTTTTGTTGTTTATTTTGGAAAAGAAAATGGGTTGAATCCAAACCAAGTTATATTCAGAGTAGACATGTTGAAATTGATGGGTATGACTAATGTAAGTTCTACTCTGATTTAGTTGGATGTGCAATAGTTTATGTGGCCAGTTTCCATATTTTGGGAGTTTTGCATTGGACTGTGATGTTGTCTTGACTTTCTATAGCAGGCATAGGCATACTCCAGCCCTCCAGATGCTTGGGACTACAATTCCCATCATCCCTAGCTAACAGGACCAGTGGTCAGGGATGATGGGAATTGTAGTCCCAAACATCTGGAGGGCCAGGGTTTGCCTATCCCTGTCTTACAGCAATTGTACAGCAATTTCCCAAAACCCACCCTGCATTCTACATAGGCATTTTCTTAGATAGCTTCTGTGCCTTTTCAGGTCACGAGTCCAGCAACAATTTGAATCAACAATAGTATTTGTAACTATTTTTTAAAATCAACCCATAAAGAAACAACCACTGTTTTCAAATAGCAAACATTGGTGGGATGGTTCATAAAACTTATCTATGAGCAACATATACCCTAAATCTATAGGGGAAGTAAATGTTTGCAATCAAATAATTAATGCCTGCAATTCTGCACCTGGTTAAACCTGCTAATCCCAACAAGAATTATGTCTGAATTTAGAGGCATAAGAAACTCATATACCGTCCTGAACCCCTGGCCTACCCGGCAGCATGTCAGTGTGTCAATCCAATGTTTAAAGTCCAGAGGTCAATCCACACAAGCAAAGTCCAAAGGTCAGGAAACACAGTCCAGGATCAATCCAAGGAAGCCACATCTGAAGTCCAGCAGTCAGGATACGGTCCAGAGTCAAACCCAAATCACAATCTATAGCAGTCCGGGAGCATCCAACTCATGGTCCGTCAGCATAGGCAGTTAAGCAGACACAGCACATCAGCACTGCTTCCTTTTTGTCGCTTTGCGTGCTGATTGCAACATCTGGGCTTGATGAGGCAGGTGACCCTCACCTGTTCCAAGCCTACTCTAGCTGAGGAATCACTTCCCTCTACAGAGTTAGTGAGCCCCACCTGGCCAGCTAGGGAGGCCAGCGTCAGTCTCCTAGAGCGCCGCTCCCACTACTTCCTATGCCTCTGAGCCTGCTGCGTTCATGGGGACAGCAGCCCCTCTGGCTCTGGTGATGGGTCCTGCTGCTCTGGTTCCTGTGGACTGACCTCCATCCCCTCGCCATCCTCCATCACCCTGTGAATACTTCCTTCCCCATCCCCTGCTCGCCCCAGAGTGTCCCAGTCCTGGCTACACCCCTTGCTGGGATCCTCTTCCTCTTCTCTGTCATCCTGCCAGTTCATGACATATACTGAATCAGAATATTGGTTCACCTGGAGCTACACTGACTTTCCAGGCTTTCAGGCAGGGAGGCATTCTCTGCTCCACCTTGAGATGCCAAGGATTAAACAGAAGACAGGCAGATACTCTACCACTTCAAGCAAAATTTAAGGTGGAATGGAGCTACATGAATGATCAGTCTGAGAGGCAAAGTGAGGCACCATCCAATCCATAAATTCAATTCAATTTGCTTTAAACATATTGTTGTATCTGATAAGGCCCATCTGTGAACAGAAGTCTTTGTTCTCGTAACAGGCATATAGTCAAAGTATCCACTTAAGAATAAGAGAGACTTTTGAAATATAGCTTATTTGTCTTTGTGCCTGCAGCTCCCTCTGTCTCCATCCACAGTCATCTAATGGGACACCTCAGTTATCTGGAGAAGGTTTTCATGCCCACCAGTGGCTGCAGCAAGGGAGGGGAACCTGTGAAGTCCATCTCCATGCCTTTCCCATTAGGGGATTCACCCATCGGATCAAAAGTCCTTCTGAGAATGGAAGGACCCCATTACATTCAGTGCATTGTTGTTGTTGTTTAGTCGTTTAGTCATGTCCGACTCTTCGTGACCCCATGGACCAGAGCACGCCAGGCACTCCTGTCTTCTACTGCCTCCCACAGTTTGGTCAGACTCATGTCTGTGCATCTATTCAGTGCATAGGCTTTTTAAATTTGGGACATGGACAACTTGCATTTAAAGATGGAAAGGTGTTTGTTGTTTTTTTTGGTGGGGGGAGAGTTGCTTTCAACTGGGACATTTTTGGCTAAAGAGAACTCTGTGCCAGTTTCAACTCTTCCCAGGAGAAAATATTTCCCATACTATACTTGTCTGGACTGCCCAACTTTTCTTGTTCAAGGCTCTCCCTGGTGTGTTTAAAATAACATTTTTATGCTTAAGTGATCCTAGGAAAAAATCCACTTTTAGCTAATATGATTAAGTGTTAATGGCAACTTAAGTAAGTTGTTTATTTATAGAGCATGTTTATTCTAGGCATGTTAAAAGCTTCTGAATGTCAAAAGAGCTGTTCTTATTCATCCTGCAGTTTTTTAAGCTCTTTATTTTTATTTTACAGGCAATATGTACATTGACAAAGGTACTTTAGCTTGAAGACAGAGATATAGATGCTTTTGTTGACTATCAGGAAAACAATGAGTATTTTTCATTCATTTCTTTGATCAACAACCTGGAAATACAGCAGTTCTACCTAGGAAAGAAACATAGTCAGCCAGTTGTTGAGAATCACAAGCAGAGTGTGTGTGTTTGCACTCGGGTCCTTGTTACAGGCTTCACATGGGCCTCTGGCTCATTGTGAGATCAGGATGTTGGACTAGACGGACCATTGACTCTTATGCTCTTATCACTGGGATGGCTTGTTGTCAAATTTCTCCTAAAGTAAAAAATTGAGACAGAGCTGGAGATGCCTGCTCTGGAAAAGCATTTGAGGAATTTGGGCAACAAAAGAAAAGAAAACATAGTTTTAAGAAGAATAGCAAAATTTGTCAAAGGAGTTCTCCGATCCATAGTCCTTTGTGCTATGGGCCTAACTGGGAACCCTATACAGCAGAGGTGGGGGAACTTTGGTCCTCCACAAGTGGCTGGACTACAGCAGCTCCCATCATCCTTGATGATTATCCAACCTGGCAAGGGCTGGGGACAATTTATATCTCATTCTCTGACAAAATATTGGGGTGCTGCACAGCAATATAAAAACATTTTAATTTTTTTTAAAAAAACACCACTAAAAGCTGTACAGAACAATTATTAAATGATTAGGTGTGATTTTGGAGTCTCAAAGGCTATAAGGTAAAGGTAAAGGGACCCCTGACCGTTAGGTCCAGTCGTGACCGACTCTGGGGTTGCGGCGCTCATCTCGCTTTATTGGCCGAGGGAACCGACATACAGCTTCCGGGTCATGTGGCCAGCATGACTAAGCCACTTCTGGCAAACCAGAGCAGCGCACGGAAACGCCGTTTACCTTCCCGCCGGAGCGGTACCTATTTATCTACTTGTACTTTGCCGTGCTTTCGAGCTGCTAGGTTGGCAGGAGCAGGGACCAAGCAATGGGAGCTCACTCCGTCGCGGGGATTCGAACCACTGACCTTCTGATCGGCAAGCCCTAGGCTCTGTGGTTTAACCCACAGCACCACCCACGTCCCATCTCAAAGGATATGGAGGACCATAATTCCCCATCCCTGCTATTTGGAGTTATATTTTTTACATAGATTTAGACTGCAGTCTTGGGTACCCTTACCTGGGAGCAAGCCCCACTAAAGTGAGTGGAATTTACTTCCAAGTAAATACGTACATGGTTGCTTGGTATTTCGAAGTAGGACAAATATTTTAGATTAATCGTAATTATTATTACAGCCTGAACCTTACCATATGTATTCAGAAATTATTACTTCTAGAATTGCAGCTTTAGGGCAGTTTTTTCCGTTAACAAATGAAGAGCTCTGCATCCTCTTCATCCTCATTTCTGAAAGATCTGGTGTGATGGAAATTAAAATAAATAAATTCAGTTAAACAATTAAATAAACCAGATGCCACATTTCATTACAATATTTTAGTTTGTCATTCATTCATTATGTTTCAGTGTTGTTTTCAGAATAACGTCTGTTCTGCATTTTTTAGATGTATGGAAATCCTGTCATCAGCTATGAATATTCACCTTTTAATGATCTGTAACTTTATCTCAGGTAATGAAATAAATGAATTCACAATGAGATTAACAGAGTCCCCAAAGCATACTGATATGGTATGATTTATTTATTTTTAATATACAAAGCAGAGGTGTTTGGTTAAACACAGCATTTGGGTGAAAATCCAGTAGCAAAATCACTCACCTGTGTAGTCTGCTGAAACCAAGATTAATGGAATAAATAATGTAAATATGGTTGTCTGCCTTAAAGTTTAAGTGTTGAAAATTATTTAGATTATGACGATTATTTAAAATAGTTGTGCTTTGTTTATAGAAGGGAATGCACAAACTGGCTCAATGTTGGTTGTTTCTTTAAGAAAGATACAGGAGGAAGAAAAATTAAATTTTCATTCATGCAAAGCAAAAGCCCAAACAGGGAATTAATTATTTCATACACACTTCTGGGATTGTTGCAGGACAAGAGCTAGCCCACAGGAACAGACTTATGTTGACTCCTGCCTCTCCTCTCCTTCAGTCCTGCCCCTGAAACTTCCTCTGGGCAGAACTGAAAAAGGATCTTGCCACAAGCTGAAAAAACACACCTGCTGTGCCAATTTGTAAGTGTACCTTTGCTGAAACTTCTTTAAAATAAAGACAACTCAGTGTTTACTTTCTGAAACCCAATGATTTTTAGCTCTCCACAGGAAGTCTCAGGTGCACGCACTGATGAAGTTACAGTGGGGGCAAAGAGGGAGAGAGAAACGTCTGGAAGCAAGAGTGCAGCCATTATTGAAAGGGCATGTTCCCCAAGAATTCAGTTACTACTATATTTCGTTAAATGATGGGTACAATGTCAGAAGAGAGACGGCTGAGTAGATCTATGAGACTTGGGAGGGGTGGGGAAGGACAAACAACTATGCTATTGATCTGAAAGGGAAGAGGCAACCCCAAGAACCTCCTTCCCCCCAAAGGGAATATTTTGTTATATCACCTTTAAAAAAGTGCTTTGTTATACCATCTAAAGATATGTAGCAATCAGTAGGTAAATCATTTACATGTTCAAGACTGACAGTTCAAACAGAGTGAAATAGTATGAAGCATGCCCAGGAAAAAACCCCACCCCCCAAAAGGAGGAAATTAAAGCTGAACTGTTTCAAAAGCCAGAAAGTGAGCGGCAAGTAAAATCCTAGAAAATTAGTTACACTTCTTTACTCGTGTTAATCAGTTACCTTTATGGGATTGCTTCAGTTCCCCCCTCTTTTAATTGGATCATTTTATCTAACAAGCACAGTGTGAATTTGCTTTTGAATTTGCTTTTGGTGTATAGACAACCATGACATTTATTTTCCTGCAGAGCGAAAGTTTGAAAGTTTGGATTTTTACTATTATATTTCCTGCGCATGGTGGGATGGGAAAGACATTATTCTGGCCATGTTGAAGAGGCAAGTGTCTTCTGTCTAATACATTTTGAAGCAAATATTTAGGACAGTAATGAGGAACAAAGACATGTGTCAGATTAGTTTAGACGAGGCTAATCATCATCCTTCATCATGTATGCAACATACTGAAGTGTTCAAAGCGCTTCACATACAATATCTCAGGGATCTTTACAGTAACACTGTAATGTAGATCACAATTATGTTCCCATTTTGCAGTTTATGGCTGGACAAAGGAGTTTGAGATATAGTGCCTTGGCCAGTTTTACTATGACTGCAGCAGTAAGACAGGTTCAAACTAGCAATGATTAAGTGTCTGAGATGTTATCCTGTCTTTGACAATGGTAATAATTTTCACTTTGACTTTCTTTTTTCTATTTTAAATGTTTAGACATGCTTCAGGAGAGGTGAGCAAATGCAATTGCCTAAAAACAGGAAAGAAGAATTCTACCAAGTGTGTGTGTGCGTGTGTGTGTGTGTAATACTTTGCAAATAATTAGCTGGATACGTTTCTGTATTCTCAATTTTTCTTGCAAGTAGCAAAGGTATATATCTTGTCATTTCTGCTTAGTTTCCCCTCTTTTCTCCAATGACCTCTATGAGCTAACGAGAAGGACATAGATGTGTTTGTCTCAGTAGGAGGTGGGCAGGTAAGTAGGCTTTCAGAGAAAGAGACAAATGAGATCGCTGGAAGTCCTCGGGAGGAAACACTTCTTGGCAAACAATGTCACATGAAAGCAAAAGGGGGCCGTGAGGAGAGCTAAGAATTAAAAATGCACAAAGGGCATTGAAAAAAACGGCTTGTACTTAAGAAGCCCAGGGTGGAGGGAATGATTGCTAGAGTATATAATAATATCCAATTATTGGCATATGATAGTACTACGTACATTCAAATATTACCAGTGCTACAGTGTGAGGCGAACTTATTCAAGCCTGCTTCAATTATTATGAGTACTAGGACAGTGTGATCCTAAGCACATTTACTCAGATGGAAGCCCCATTGTGTTCAGTGAGGAGTGACTTGGCTTGTGCGTGCTCAGGATTGCAGCTTTTGCAGCAGAGGACTTTGCATGCATTCAGGCAGGACTGCCCTGTCTTGTAATGCTTCCCCTTTCCATTTGAATGGAAATGGCAGGTTATGATGTTACTGAATTGTATGAATTGTTTTCATGGATTCATTGTTGTTTGCTTTAGTTGATACAGTGCGTACCATGGTTCCTTCCTCCTAATGCTATTGCAATTATTGTGAGCCACTTTGAGCTCAACATTTGTTGTTAAAGCAGAATACAAATATTAAATAATATCAATCAGATTAGTGTATAATAATAATAATAATAATAATAATAATAATAATAATACAGTGGTACCTCGGGTTAAGTACTTAATTCCTTCCGGATTCTTAACCTGAAACTGTTCTTAACCTGAAGCACCACTTTAGCTAATGGGGCCTCCTGCTGCCGCCGTGCTGCCGGAGCACGATTTCTGTTCTCATCCTGAAGCAAAGTTCTTAACCTGAAGCACTATTTTTGGGTTAGCGGAGTCTGTAACCTGAAGCGTATGTAACCTGAAGCATGTGTAACCCGAGGTACCACTGTAACAGAAGGGGCAGCCTAGAAATGACATTTAAAAAATGAGGTTCAGCAGACCTTTGAACGCACAACTTTCCAGCCAGGTCCAGACACCCTCCTGCTGATAAACAAACATCTAAAACTTCTAGCATGTGTCAGGCTTCTCGGGCAGCAAACTTCAGCGTGCTTCTATGTTTTCCATGTGATTTAAAAAAACACGCAATTTGCTACAAGCTGACTGCAGAAATCAGCAAGCTACCGGTAAATAGCAATACAGTGGTACCTCGGGTTAAGTACTTAATTCCTTCCGGAGGTCCGTTCTTAACCTGAAACTGTTCTTAACCTGAAGCACCACTTTAGCTGATGGGGCCTCCTGCTGCTGCCGCCGCGCCGCCGGAGCACAATTTCTGTTCTCATCCTGAAGCAAAGTTCTTAACCTGAAGCACTATTTCTGGGTTAGCAGAGTCTGTAACCTGAAGCATATGTAACCTGAAGATTATGTAACCTGAGGTTCCATTGCATTGAAAGACAACAGCCCTCTCCAGGCGTTCTGTCTCGTGATGTAAAGGAACATGAATGCCTAGAAGCCAGAGTTGGCATCAGCAATGCCTCTCAGCAAACACACGATTGGTGTTAGTCTGAAGGGGACTCTGCATAGGTATATAGATGTACTCAGGACTGCCATCCATGCTTGCTTCGCTCGCCAAGTCGACCTACCCGTTTGCCCTTCCCCCACATCGGACACTCACTTTACAGCTCACCCCTCCCCACAGCACACCCAAGCCCCTCCCATTAACTCAAGCCCCTCCCCTTCCACACAAGCCACACCCACTCTTAAAGGAGGGGCACTTCACAAAGTGGCTTGTTACTCTGCTGTGTGAAGCATTTCACCCGCTGACAAACCTCTCCTCAGGCACATTTAATTGAGGGGGAAGGCTTGAAAAACTGCTGTGTGAAGTGGCTCCCCTCTCCATTAAAACCTGCTGCAGGCAAATTTAGCAGAGAGAGGAGCTGCTTCACACCAGGATCGACCCAACCAAGAGGCAAAGTGAAATGGCTGTTTCAGGCACAGCAGACCCCGATGTCAATCTTTCTTCTCTCTCTCCCCAAGCTCCTGATACAGATCTTCCCTCAACCTCTCTTCCCTGCCAGGGAGGAGGATGCCATTTTGCGGTCTGCCTCAAGTGCCAAAATGTATTGGGCCAACCCTGCTTCACGCAACAGCTTGCTAAACTCACTGCAGCGAGGTTCAATTTCACAGCAGGGGTGTTTAAGGGAGGGGGAAGGCACTTCACAGCACCTACCCCTTCTGTTAAACAGCTCCTCTGGAGCTGGCTCCTATTCCTCATACTGCAATTGGCATGCATAGAACTCCCTCCATATAGGCAAAAGGCACATGTCACAAATAGCATTCTGCCTATTCTTTGAGGTCCTGAGACCTGCACAATGACTTCACAAGGTGTCTCCAACACCAATGGTGGACCTATTTTGTTCAGTGCTGTCTGCACTGTTGAACCCAGATTTCTCACACACAGTCATGCTCCCAAGCTATCCTATTGAAAAAACTACTCTTAGCAGAACCTAAATCTAGTAATCCTCACTCCAGTGTGTGAATTGAAGCCCCTCAAGTGACCAAAAGGGTGACCAGTTTCAAGCATTTATTACAGGTGAATAACAGTGCTACATATTTATTTTATTTTATTGCAAAGAGCTCAGCTGTGTGCATTAATATTGATCAATAGCCTAGCCAAAGCTTAATACACATAATATGTTATCAGAGTTTGAAGGGGAAGGGTCTTACAGTTTGCCTACCTCTGCAGAGTTCACAAACAGCCTCCCCCCCCAACACACTTTGTGAATGGATCCTTGGAGCTTCCCCCCACTCGCCAACACTTTCCCCTTCATTTGTATAGCTCTTTACCTAATTGATTTTCTGTGCTAATACACTAAAGTCTGAAGAAGCCAGAGCCTCAGGTGTGACAGATGAAATAAGGTGCTTTTAGTCATCTTCCATGTCTAATGTGTTGGTTACAGCTGTGCAGTTTAACAGCAAGATCAATACATCATTTGCTGCCGGTACCTGAAAGAATTTGGAAGACTGCTGGTATTTTAACTATTAGGTTTCCTCTTAAGTGTTCAGCCCCCTCTTCCACATGTCTCTTCTGAAATAAACTGTTAAAGAAACATACTATACTGTTGATCTATGTATGTTTCATTGTTCAGGCACTTTGACTATTGCCATCTTTTGCTTGGCGCCATTTAGCAAGCAGAAGGTACAGCCATTGGCTTCACCTCTTCTGACATATTTCTGTTGCCCTCCACATGTTGGGAGAACTACCGTACATTTTGAGGATGTTTTTATAAATAGATCAGAAGTTAGCCCTCCAAGTCCTGAAGGGTAATGGGACCAAGCAATGGGCATGTAACAGAAAGGACAGGTCAAGAAACATTACCCACTTTCATTCTCACAACAATGGCATGTGATAGAGAGAGAGTGTGAATGCCTGAAAGGGCTGTATAGTTTGGTGAGAATTCTTTCTTAGGAATCCATAGGCACTGTAAGAGAGTTACAATTCCATCTAGAAAAAGAGCAAGTTGTATTCATTCTTTTGTATTTAGAATTCTGTCCCTTTGGGAGTGCTCATAATTTGGCCCCCAGGACCAGATTTTGCATTATGCTGAGAGAGAAAAAGCAAGGATGGACTGCAGAAAAAGCATAGGATGGACTGTAGAACAGGAACAAATAATAAATAGATGTATTAGTGTTAATTCTCTCTCTTTTTAGTATTTCGTATTCTGCCTAGCATATCTTCCTAGTCAGAAACCAGTATAAAATAATATGTGTTAAGACTAGATTATGCCAACTATTGGGGTGGGGTGGGGGTTTAACCCTGCTATTTTATCCATTGCTGTCCATTTTTGAAAACCAAATGCATATATCTTAGTCTTTTCAGCATGAACCGAGGCAGCACAAACCGAGACTTGAATAAGCAGCCGAAGAATCACAAAATTAGCAACTCTGTAGCATGTTTCTGCCATCCTAACTATTATTTATTTGCTATGTGGTTGCATTATTTAGCATCCCTTTCCCTGCTTCTGTATTGATGCAAGAATTCCTGTAATCCATTACAGTCCTCTGCTTATTTCCGTTTGTGGAAAAACTGAAGAGCCACAATTGCCCTCTGAATAGCACAATTACATTACTATGGATTGATTTTATTCCACATCTGTTAAGTACACTCCATGATACACAATGAGTCCTTCTGAGGCAAAAACAAAAACCGCAATAGATTATTTACTCCTCCAAAAAAATGAGTTTAGGAACATAATTCTGCATGGTGAAGGTGTTCCTGGCTGCTGGCCAGTTTCATAAAAAAGTGGTTGGTTATGGTTGCTAAAGGGGGGGGGAATACTACACACATTTAGAGGCACTCATCTTTATAATTTGTTTCCATACTCTAGTCCTAGTACTGAAATCAGTTTGAACCTTGTAGAACCCAGGTCTGAAATAATATTCTGTGTAATTTGCAGAATACAGCACAATGTAAAGGAAAAGAAGAATGTAACTAAGAATGCAAAACTCTGGAAATGGAAAGCACAGTCATTTTCAAGATGGCATATTATGTCAGGAGTCTTTGTGATTTATTTGAAATGTGGCCTGTGCTGAAATGTACAGTCTTGTATTCAAAGATACCTGGTATATGTGGTGTTAGCTTGGGCAATCTCAATGTGAGTCCAGCATGACCATGACTCCAGGTTGATGGGGGCACATTATCCAAGGAAGAGGAATGAGACCTAGAAGAGACCTCCAGTTCAAGTGGTAAGGTTGATGCACCTGCTGCCTCACTATGTTTAGCACAAACTCTTCTTTATTTTGGCACCAAGTAAAAAAGCAGTGTGCTTGCCAGGGCATTAGTAAGATATGAGATCTTAGCTGTTGTTTTTATTTGCTAGAGACACGTGAAGCCTGCTCTGTATTTATGTTACTATATTTCCCTGTTCCTTTGTTTGTTATAATTGGAATTACATTCACATTGTTTTAATTGGAATGTCTAAGGTCAGCTGGTGATGGATGGTTTACATCTGTCTGTATTTGAGTAAGTATGTATTTGAGTATTCAAAGTATTTTAATAAGGATATTTTCAAAATTAAAACTTGTGGATCAATGAGGGTATGGGATAGGACAACATGACTAAACAAACAGAGTCAGATGGACTAGAAATACATTGAACTATCCTTTCCTAAGAAGATTGTGTCATAATGGATAAGAGACCATTATGACTTCTGTGCATGTGTATTATGGATTCTGCCAGATGAGCTTCTGCAAACAAAAGTGTGTTTCAGTGTGTGAAGGTCCTGTATATAAAAAACTTCAAGTAACTAATAAAGGTATCTGAAGAAGTGTGCATGCACATTAAAGTTCATACCAATAACAAACTTAGTTGGTCTCTAAGGTGCTACTGGAAGGATGTTGTTGTTGTTGTTGTTGTTGTTGTTGTTGTTGTTGTTGTTGTTGTTGTTTCGACTATGGCAGACCTACCTGTTATAAAGGGTAGTCTACAACTGACTTCCACTTTTTCTTACAGATCATTTTTATTTGAAAAAAGATTGCCATGGAAGTGGTAGGTACTCCCCAAGCCATGCCCCATAGACATCTTCACTTTTTCTATGGCATCCTTTTTCCAGAACCATATCCCAATTAGCTTGAGTCACAATCTTTAAAATCATTCAGCTTTAGAAAGGAAGCAAACGAACTGAACATGGATTTGTTGTTTCTAACATTTTCTAACATCTTCAGAATCAAGAGGGCTAGAAAGCTATTTTATCAAAGCAGATGATTATATTCTAACAATAACTACGAAAATTATCCCAAGGACAGCAGGCAGTCCACAATCCATCTGTGGCCCACCCCTGCTCAGTTGTAAATAGCTCAAGGCTGCATACTTCTCCCACTCCAACCTAAAGGAGCATAAGCTGTCTCTGGAGGGACAGGCCACATGGAACACCATGCCTGCTGTTAATCTGCATGGTGGTGGCAGAAGTGAGAGATAACTTGGCACTAGCTAGAAATTAATACAGTCTGTCAGAACAGTGAAGGGTAGAAAGATTAGAAGGTAGAGCTGGTGAAAATTGGGGCGCTGGGGTTAAATGGCTACTGGGTAAGCCCTGCCGTTAGGCAGAGTGAGGTGAGTGCCTCAGAAAGCTGATTTGGAATGTCATGATAAAGCATCAGATGGTTAGCTATTTAGCTGTATTGCAAGCATCTGCTGTGATGCAATATGGGAGAAGTTGCTGTTGATACAGGCACCCAACTGTGCTAGGCCCTCCCTCTCCAGATTCAGCTGGTGCCATCTCTGATGGGCTTCATTCACCCATATCATCTGCTTACACATGGAGAGGAAAGTACAAAATTATGCATGGAATCAAAAAAGTGGGGAGTGAGAGGTTTCTGTCCATAAGACTAGAATTTATGGACACCCAATGAAGCTGAATGTTGGAAGATTTAAAACAGACAAAAAAAGAACTTCTTCCTATGACAGATGGTAAAACTATGGAATTTTCTCCCACCACCAACTCAAACAAACAAACTATTCCAAAAGATTTTTAAGTTTAGGTTGCAGTGAATCTCTGGGAAAGAAAAATGTATTATTCCATAGTGGACATTTGGGTGCCCAATGATCAACTATCTTGCAGCTGAAAGTGGTCAGTTCCTGTCCTTTAATATTGTAGTAGCTTGGCCAAAAATCAGAAGCAAAATTTGTTTTAAGTAGGATTAGGCACCTGCAGATCTGAAGCCATTCTCTGAAGAACACATGAAATCTCCCAGCAAACAAACAAACAAACAAACAATAAACATTCTCCCAGCTGGCTTTCACCAGCAAGGTGGGGCCTATTCAAAGAAGCACAGTGAAAACTGAATGCATCGTATACATCCCACAAATTCTGAACACAATCCATTAAGCATGTCCTTAAATCTTTCCCAATGGAATTAATGGGCCTTTAGATGGGTTGTGCTCTCTGTACTCAGATCAGTGCCCCTCAAATTCAGCTGTAGGTGAGCAGTTTTGCTTACAGAACGGATGACAACCACATCCTAGCAACTAAATGGCCATGGCACAGCATGATCAAAGACTGATTCAGCAACCATGCAGCTTACATGATACAATAGCCATACATAAAATGACTGCCCATATCTAGAAAATCCCAAACACCATGTCGACACAATGTACTCCTCAATAATAATTTTAATTAAAAATGAGTTCGTGCAAAACTTGAAAGTTCAGATTTCAACATTCCACTGTAAAGATGTAACTCTTTCCTGGTTTGCTACTCCAGTAAAATGTTACTTGGCCTTCATTTTGCTTGAAACTTGCTCCTGCTTTTTTATCAGTTGCCGTTTAACACAACATTGCAGCATTTTATTTTATCTCCCCTGCCCTGAAGATTGTATATGTCATGCATTTCAGCGTTGCCATCTAGTGGAGCGACAGTCTCCTTGCTGAAAGAGTTTCTTCCACACGGCCTCATTAACAGTCTCTGGAATTGCAGCCGATGCCTCATAATTCTTCATGTGGCTACTGCTTTCTATGGCGCAATGAAAGGTAGCATCCCAACAACCCAAGAGTCTCAGAGCTCCAGCTTCTGAGAGTAATGAAAAGTGATCAAAGGGTCATGCTTCTTCAATGATTTGAAGCAGACGGGAAAGACTCCCCCCTCCCTGCGATTCACAGTCCTAATATAGGTATGTGAAAGATAGGTTGACAAGTGCTACAATCCAAAATCTTATGAAGGTCTTGAGATATGCTGCCCCTGAAAGCTTGCTTTTACATTAGTGTGATGGACAGAAGAAAGGAGCTTGGAAACTCACAAACGTCTAAAAGGCTGAACTAGTGGTGGCCTTGGACTGAACAGAAAGAAAAGAAAATTCATGGTATCCAACTAGGAATTAAAGTTTAAAGACAAAGCGAAACTTATAATTCATTTCATTCCCTATATATAGAAAACTATTATGTGGGCAGTGAATAAAACTACCATTGACTCTGTTCCTATGGATAGGGGTAGAATTCCACCCCAACCAGAGACCAGACCAGACCAGACTTGACGGCTTCTAATGGGAGACAGTCTTTTTTTAATGGACAGAATTTACTTCTTATGAAAATCCATGGCGAGACCACACTTTGAATGCTGTGTACAGTTCTGGTCACCTCACCTCAGAAAAGATATTGGAGAAGGTTCAGAAAAGGATGGCCCAAATGACCAACTCTTCTATGAGGAAAGGTGGGGCTGTTTAGCCTAGAACATGATAGGGGAAACATGATAAAGCCATATAAAATTATGCATGGTATATGGAAAGTGAAATAGAACTTTGGACCTTTCAATAAAGCTGAACATTGGAAGATTCAGGACAGATATTCTTCACATATCACATAGCTGAACCATGGAATTTTCTCCCACATGACTGAGTGATGGTCACTAACTTGGATGACTTTAAAACAGGATTAGACCAATTCATGGAGGATAAGCCTATCAATGGCTATTAGCCATGGTGGCCATATTCTGTCGCCACTACTGAAAGCAGTATACTTCTGAATACCAGTTTCTGGGAATCACAAGCAAAGACAGTACTGTTGCACTCAGTTCCTGCTTGCAGGCTTCTCATGGCTATATGGCTGGCCACTGTGAGACAAGAATGCCGGAGTAGATGGACCTTTGGCCTGTTCAGTCATGGCCCTTCTGAACACTTCTCTCATTGTGTTCTCTTCCAGGCCCATGCATGAATACTGAGACTGAGCAACATAACCCACTAAATCCAAAAGCTGCTCCAGGCCTCATCTTCTGTGCTCTGAGGTTTCCATAGTGCTGAATGGGTAACAATAACATTGCCTGCTCAGCATTCTGAGCATTAGTCTAATGGCTAAACCTCATGTCACACTGGTCATAAATAAAGGCAGTAAACCAAGGAGAGGGGAGCCTATGGCCCTCCCGATATTGGCAGACTACAATTCCCATCGCTCCCTGGCAGTGTAGTCAATGATCAGGGATGAGGGGAGTTGTAGTCCACAACATCTGGAGGGCCACAGGTTCCCCATTCCTGAAGTAAACAGTAAGTATACCAGTAATTATTCAAGCTCCATGTGAGGACTTTAGAAATAAAATCAGCTCCTTGTCCTGGCCCTTGGTCCCATAAGTGAATCAAATGCTGTAGCAGAAGACAAATGTGCACCAAAAGCCAACCAAGTCACAGATCAAGGAGTGCTGTGGGACTCTACGAAAACAAAGGAGGGATGTCTCTGTAGTTTGAGAAAAAGTGTCTCCCTTTCTTGCCCCCATTCTATCCTCTTTCAGATATATGAGCTGTTCAGAGTGTGCAGACTGAATTTTAACTTATTTGTAGATTGTCTACAATTTCCAAAGGAAGGAGGAATATAAATAAAGAGTCTGGATGTGTCACATAATGTTCTAACACAGAGCAGCAGGGAGCAGACATCTGTCAGTTCCGAGCCTTATTATCCTTATCATAGAAAGACCTTTCTATCATCATTCTGCTCTAGGCAGAAAACAAATCAAATTATGTAAGTTTCCCCATTTATCTGTTTAAGCAATACCTGGGGGAAATCCTGTAGGTTTTGGATTATAACTATAAATTACCAAAATACATGGGACATTGGGGGAGCAGAAAATAAATGCCAGAATTGCTAATGCTTGGCAGCAGATAAAATGGCAATTGGGAGAGACTTGCCTAAAGAGCACAGCCAGGTGGCATGGAAGTGGCAAATCTGATATAAAGCCTCAAACCCACAGCTTTGAGGAATGCTGTCAGCATCCAACCTTTTCTAGCAACAGCACCAGGAGTCCAATGTAAATTACATGCACTCTGAAGTTTAGCCTGAATATCTCACAAACAAAAACTCCATGTCTGATGCTGAGGCTCCTCTTTGTGACACCCTGGTACAGCTAGAGCTCATATATGTTCATATTATGGACCTCCTTCTCTCACATGCTAACTTCTTGATGAGTAGTGGCATCCAAGGTCAGCCCAATACATTTTGTCTGCCCATGGCAAAATACAAGAGCCCCTCATCCCCCAAATTCCATATACAAACCTGACTAGACTGGTAGATGGGTTTTGCTTCAACACTGATGGCAAGACAGTGTCCTCACATGAAGACAGCAGGCCAACTTGAGGAATGAGAGGCACATATCCCCCAAAGTAGCAGGACAGTGTTAGCCCTAAACCTCTGAAGTTAAAGTTTGTCTTATCTACTACTATACTCATGTAATATTTAATATGAGCTTGACATTTGGATCTTGAATGCTATTAAATGGAGATTAAAAGTTATAGTGAAGTGCTTATACATATTCACCAGCATTATTTTTCTTAAAGTACAAATTATGCTCTTCTGCTTCTAGGAAACGGTTCCAACATGAAAAAAAGTTATTGTGAACACAAGATAAAGATTAAAAGTGATATTTTAAGCTTCATATATATATATATATATATATATATAGAGAGAGAGAGAGAGAGAGAGAGAGAGAGAGAGAGAGAGAACCTATTAATATATCATCCTTCTGTATCCGGGATGTAAGAATGGGATGTAAACAAAAGATGTTCCGACTGCTGGAACGATTGCCAGAACCAATGCATCACAATAAAAATATATTTTCGTTGCTGTCTTCTGCAGAAGGACATTCCAGAAGTCCTCACTTAATTCCTTTTCCAAATATAGTTGCTTCGTCTCATCCTATAACAACATATATTTTCTGCGTAGAACTGAATCTCTGTTTTTGTCCTATGGGCTCATTCCCTAGTTGGAGGAATGCATCCCCTGGATCAGTGGCCTGGTTAATATGCATAGATAGGACAGCAGAAGGAGTAGCATCAGTGTTTAATCTCACCTGGAACCTAGAAGTATTTGGCATCAGAACCTGTATCACAAATGACTGCCAAGCCCTGGAACCTGAATGTTCCTTTAATGGCATAGCCAGGAGAACTTTTCTCTGCTTTTGCAAGCCAACTGGACAGGAAACTGCCTCCAGCCATGTGCAGGGTGCCTTTTACTCTCAGCATGGAAATTAGACGACAAGTCTGGGATTCCAGCAGGTTGGAGTCCTAGCAGATTTTGCTTACATTGTGCCACAGGAAAGCTGCACTGGTGACTGTTGCAGGCAAATACAGCATCATTAATGTTTAGGGAAGGGACAGACAAAGGAACCACATTTCCATGGCAATGTGCAGATCTGCTGAGATAGTGTGCAATGTTGCCTGCCTTTCTCAATTGATTTGCTGAGGGCTAATCCAAATGCCACAATATCTGGATATAGAAAGCACCGCTTAGCACACAACTCATGTATAACACACACCAAGTGGATTTACATTTGTGTTCTACTACAGGCACACAAAATGGCACATATACACAGAGGACCCATTTATCTGTTAGTAACATGGAAGTTCCTTGCCTCTGACAAAATCCCTTGTTGCTACAGTGACATTTGGATGCTCGGCATATGCAGATCTCTTCTATCATCATTTATCTGTATAGGGAAGATGATGGTTGGGACGAGAGACTGACACAAATGGTCCTACAACACCAAGTGATTCTGGCTTCCAAGCATTGCTGCATTGGTATGGGCTCTTACCATGAGGGAAGCGAGGTAGCCTATGAAACGGTCACACGTATCTATGACTAACCACAGTAAAATAAATATGTGTGTTTGTTACACATGATGATCTCTATATGGCACACTAGTTCCTATGTGGAAGTGCTTTAAGAGCATAAGAACATCCCTGCTCTCACCAAGGCCAACCAGATAACTATGAGAAATTATCAGGGATTGGAGCCAAGAGGGCAAGACGGATGAGGAGCAGTGGAGATCACACACATCCCCCTTCTCCTGACGCAGCAGGAGGAGAAGAAGGCAACATTGAATTACAGCAGGGGTTTGAGGGGAACGAGGAAGGACATAGCTCAGAGAGAGATGAACGAAATAGTTGGGAAGCGTTAGAAGAAGTGGGGGGCTAGCTGACACGTCACTGGAGAGTATTTCTGATCCCCCTTCTCCCAGAACTCAGTGTTCATTAAGGGTGCAGGAAGAACGGAATCAGAGACATTTGGCCACAAGCAGCCACCTTAAAGGGAGGTGGTGTTGCTAGGAAAGAGGGATGAGGAGCCCAGCTTGGAGCAATGCCATGTTAAGGCTTGTTGCATGCTTTTGTCTCTCACTATTAGGATTGAATATCTCTCGCTATTAGGATTGAAGGAGAAGGGGACGACAGAGGATAAGATGGTTGGACAGTGTTCTCGAAGCTACCAGCATGAGTCTGACCAAACTGCGGGAGGCAGTGGAAGACAGGAGTACCTGGCGTGCTCTGGTCCATGGGGTCACGAAGAGTCGGACATGACTAAACGACTAAACAACAACATTAGGATTGAATAAAATTCATTAAAAATGTCTCTTCTCTCCTTGTTTTCTCTGCTCTTGCTGCAACTGGGGGAGGAATAGCTTTCCAGAAGGCTTGGCAAAGCCTTGACAGAAATGTACAAGTTGTGTAGTGTGGTGATTTTGTAATGTATGGAATAGCCCTCATACAGTGGTTTAAGCCAATGTTATGGAAGCATATTGTCTCCTCTTTCTCTGGAGCAATTTCTTCTAACACCTGTCAAGCTCACTGATTGCAATCACTGGCAATCATCAGCAGTCTCAGCTTTGTATAATTGTTGCATCACTTGTGTAATTGTTAGTTGCATGTATACAAACTAGCTTCCTTGCCCTTGTAATCTCTAAAATTGCCAATTATCTGTTACAGGAGTTGGAAACTAAGTAGAACTGAATCTGTCATGACACTGGCACATCAGATAAGGCATTCTGCACAGCAGGTGATAAATCAGTATATAGTAACAGATTAAAATCAGTATCTGTTTAGATTAAAAATGAATTTGCATGAATTTAAAACAGTTGCCGATTCAGAATTTAAAACTTCATATCAGTGAGTGTGAAATCACATCAAAATGATATATTCAAGTAAATATATCTTTTGTAGATGAACTTTTTGTTTTGTTTAGATGGCAACATTTTTTGTTTAGGTCCAGAGATACCCGACTGATAGCAAAACCTGGAGCCTGGTGCAAACTTCCAACATCCAATTTTGAATATAGATTTTGACAACTTCAGATTGTCAGTCAGTTATATACGTATTTGAATTCTGAGATGCTAGGTGAGATTTTATCTCAAAGTCGTTTCAGCTCATTTGCAATATCTTTAAGGTCATATTCACAGAGTAAGTCTTAATACAAGTCAACCTTATACAAGTCAGCTTCCATATAGGCACAAGTGGAGCAAAGCTCTCAGGGGAGGGACCTGTATTTTGCTTATGTTACTCTATAAAGCACTATGTAAACTTATGGCACTAAAGCAAGAGTAGCAAAAGTGCCACAAGGCACCCCAGACACCATGTTTGGGAGTACATTGTCAGCAATATGCTGATGACATGCGGTTATGCTCCTTCTGAAGGACAGGGTATGCTCTGGTAACCTCTAGATTAGATTATCACAAGGCATTATATAGGGGGCTGCCTCTGAAAATGGTTTGGAAATGTCAATTGGTACAGAATTTGGAGGCCAAGTTGCTTACCAAGGTGAGAGAGTTTGAGCATATTACGCCGATCCTGATCCAACTGCACTGGGTGCAAATTTGTGTCTGGGCCCAATTCAAAGAGCTGGCTTGGACCTATAAAGCCTTAAATGGTTCAGGACTGCAATACCTCAAGGACCACCTCTCCCAATATGAACCGACCCAGACCCTGCAATCATCATCTGAGACCCTTCTTTGTGTGCCTCTTCCATGAGAGGTCCGGAGGGCGGGAAGACAAGAATGGGCTTTTCCTGTGGTGGCTCCCCATTTGTGGAATGCTTTCCTGAAGGAGGCTCACCCTGTGCTTTCATTACCTATTTTTAGGCACCAGGCAAAAACATTTCTCTATCAACAGGCCTTTAGCTGGTTATCACACTGTGGCCTTTTAAATGTGTTTGTGGGATGGGGTTATTGGTTTGTTTTTGTTTTATTATGTATTTTGTGTTCTCACTTTGTATTTTTACGTTGTAAACTGCCCTGTGATCTTCTGATGAAGGGTTGTATGCTATTTTAATTAATTAATATAGTCTATTAATTAATATATTAATTGTTAATTAATTATGAACAATATAGTGATTGTTCAGGGGTGATATTATGTTACTGAGGTCAGGGTCCTTTTCTGACATTATGAATACGGCTTAAGTGAACTTATGAGGAGGGGAGAGCATGCACCAACAGGAGAACTGCGTTATTCTCCTCATGTTCCAGGGTGACTGTTGTCTGCAGCAAGAAGCATCCTGTGCTCATGAAACTGCTGTGCATTTTGGGACCCTGGTTTTCCAGGAGTTCAAAATGCAGTACAGGAGACTTTCCCACTGCAAACAACTTGGAAGATGTGAAGGGCAAGGTGGAGGGGAGCTAGCATGCCTGTACAAATTCTCCCTTCTTCTCATGTTAACTTAAGCCCTATCAGGAGCTGCTGAATAGGGTTCATGAGTCCCACTTCTCCAAGAGCTTGGGGTCTCAAATTTCAGTGGTGCCCTGTGCAATGGCAAAAATTGGCACCCCGTCTCTCACCTTCCATTCTTCATCGTAGTTGTAGTGTCCCTAACACTTCATGCCCAGTGGGACTGAACCTGTTGCACTCCCCTAAATCCACCTCTGCACCAAGCCACCATATGCATCACAGGTGAGACACTTTTCTTGCCACAGAGAAGATTCTGGTACAACCATCAGGGTTCCAACAAAATAGAAGATGCATGAAGGTCACTCTACCAAGATGGTACTAGTTAACTTAGCTGGGGTAATGCCTTTATTCTACATATCAGGTTAACCACACTCTGCATAATGGAATTCTTACCAAATCCCTTAGGGCCTGTTCCTTTTCAACACTTATATTAGTGACCCTCATTCTAATAATTGAAACTAGTTAAAATAACCTAACACTTATTCTTTTTAATTCCTTTGGTTTTTAATACCCACAAGAAGTCACCTATTCATCTTTTTTTCCCCAGCTGAAAGGAAACCTGTTCTGTTTGACCTTTTAAAATAGCTGAGATCTTTATCTTTGCATATTCTGCTGGCCCTTTGCCCTCTTACAATATCATTATTTCAAGAAGAATCCTAGGACTGCCCACCCTGTACTACAAATGAAGACTTAATGGAGACAAGTGGGAAAATTGTATCTGCTGCAAAGAGAAATACACTACAAACTAGGTGATTTAAAGTCAAATGACAGTTCTGAGTTTGTTACATGTGATTAAACATACATTTTATGAACATGTCTATCACACTGATTTTTATAGAGTGCCTTTTAACAGTTCAATTATTGTATGATCCAGGGTGTGTGCAGCAGGGAAGTCTCTCTCTCTCTCTCTCTCTCTCTCTCTCTCTGTGTGTGTGTGTGTGTGTGTGTGTATTCTTTGTAAATCATGTATAATTGTATATAACTGCTTTCCTGCTAGTGTTATCAGCATTTGCACCATAGGCAGGGGGAGTACTGGAGCCTCACCCATATTGCTCTGTAAAAAAAATGATAGATATATTGCTAGAATAGGATGGAGAACTTGGGAAAGCACCATAGCTCAGCAGCAGAGCACATGCTTTGCATGCAAAAGGTCCTCAGTATCTCCAGGTAGGCCTTGGAAAGACTCCAGCCTGAAACCCCAGAAAATGGCTGCCTAAACCACTGAGCCTCTTGGGCTTGCCAATCAGAAGGTCAGCAGTTCAAATCCCCATGACAGGGTGAGCTCCCGTTGCTCTGTCCCAGCTCCTGCCAACCTAGCAGTTCGAAAGCACATCAAAGTGTAAGTAGATAAATAGGTACCGCTCCAGTAGGAAGGAAACACCGTTTCTGTGTGCTGCTCTTGTTTCACCAGAAGTAGCTTTGTCATGCTGGCCACATGACCCAGAAAAACTGTCTATGGACAAATGTCGGCTCCCTCAGCCAGTAAAGCAAGATGAGCACCGCAACCCCAGAGTCGTTCACGACTGGACTTAACTGTCAGGGGTCCTTTACCTTTACTTTTTAAATGCCTCAATGGTTTGACTTGGTATAGAGCAGTTTTCTGTGTTTATAACTTCAGGAGTCTCCAAATGAAACACACACACAAATGGAGAACACAAAGTACACAAGGGTGTTTCTAATGTACACCTTCCTCTGTGTGAAATTACAGCATGTGATAAGCCTCTATGTAGGAACATTGGTTGCCATAATAAAGAAACTGTGTGTCTGTATAATTCCCTCCCACCATAGAAATGCTACATTTAATTGCATTACATTGTTAATAATAAATCTTACTTTTAAATGGCTAAAACTTCTTCCATGGAGAATCTTTTAAGTCAAGTTTCATCCTCCATCAGAATGATAATGAAGTGGTTCCTGGTGTAGTTGTCACTCTCTCATTCCTAAGTTGGACAAACAAAATAGGAGTTAGTCATTTTGCATTAAGCTCAAGTACTGGGGCCATTCCATGGTATACATCAACTGCACAACCATCTGTTTCTAAATGGCCACAGAGATTTATGAAGTTTGTGAGTTGCTGCTGTCTCTTTCCTGGTGCCAAAGCATACTTGACCTTTCATTCTTGCCAAGGGTTGATCAGACCACTGGCAGCCAAACCAGCAGCCGGATTCAAACTATCAGCTGCTTAGGAGAATTCCTAGCTCCCTGTCCTCTTGCCATGCTCACTTCATTATTCCCACGGATAGGCTGTGATTGATTGGTGACCTCTGTGAGTGTAAGCATAGAGGCCACAGATCAGACAGCCACTTCAGCCATACTTGTGTGGATATTTACAAGTGCGCAATGGACAAAACAAAATGTCACTAAAGGTGATGGGATCCTTTTAACAGCTACCATAAATTTTGGGTCAAACTGACCAAAATACAGCTATACCTATTGCTCCCCCCCCAAAAAAATCTTAACTTTCAGTTGAGCTGAACCATTTTGTTCAGTACAACTATTTGAATAACCCACATGTCTTGCTAATCTTTTCATATCCTTTTTATTTTTAGGCTGGATGAAAGCTAATAGTGTATAATTAATACAAAGGTAGGATCAGAGCCCATAGATTAGTGCATGTTCTAAGGTTGTTGTTTTTTTACACTGCTGTAGCCAAATATGAAGGATGTTGCATCAGTGCAGTAATTCAGATAGTATTGCAACTTCACTGCTGTAGCTGTGCAGTAGGGATACTGAGTGTGATCCTCTCCAGATCAATAGGGTTAAGGACCCTCTTTTCCACTGGAACACAATCCACAACCAGAAACAATAAAACTAACATATACACACAGAGAGATATATGTGCCAACGCCAGCAAAAGCCATACCCCAAACTGCCTGTAAGAAGAGCTCTCTGGACTTCCGGGGTGGCGCCATCGGTAATGGCGGACTCCCTCTGATCTGGAGGGACCAGCTCCACGGGAAACAGGTCTTTTCCGCTACGGCGAAGCGGGGACCCTTTCAAAAATCACAGGCGGATGAAGCCTGTGACCATGGGACTCGGCGGGCACCTTTAGCGCCCCCCCAACCCACAAAGGAACCCACTAACGGGCTCCGGAGCGAAGAGGGGGAAGTGGCGCGGTGCTGAGAGTCAACTGCTTCTTCCATGGAGCGAAGCCGCACAGCCGTTGCCGGAGAGCGCTGCCTTTTTCCTGGGACAATTTGGCTTCTAAAATAATCACCCGTGAGTACTTAAATTTTGGTCAATTGGACTCTAAATAAGAACTTGCGTGCAGAAAGGAAAATCGGACTTAAAAGTTTATTTTAATTTGGCACTGAAACGGGAAGGTCTAAACAGGATGTCAGCCTTCCGTTTTTTTGGATTTTTTTGTAGATAGATTAAAGCAAAGACATGGCAAACTAGAGTTCAGAAAATCGCTTGTAAAAGATTAACTTCCATCATCTAAAATTGTTGAACCCCCTTCGGAAGCAGGAGAAGAGGGGGGATTTTTTCCGGACTGTTTAAACCTGCGGAAGTGAGTGTAAAGTAAAGTAACTTTCCACCGTCCTGATCCTGGAGTGTGGTGTCATGACTGACGTTTTTTGAAGCTCATTGACCAGAGACATACGTTTTTGACAGATAGCTAAAAGAAGAGAAACATAGTGATTCCATTGTTCCCCTTCGCATTTTAAAGGAACAAATATTGACAAAATATCTGAAAAAGGAAACTTTGTTGTTGGATTTGTCTTTTAAAGAAAAGAACAAATAGAAGTTTTCGCCCTAGAGGGAGTCTGTGAAACTGTAACCAATTCTGAATCGGGGAGCTTGCAGCTGTTACAGATTACGATCGTGGGAATAGACTTCTGACCTTGCAGGACAATGTATTCAGAAGCTCTGTTGGGAGCTCTCTGTAAAACAAGTGCCCTACTGGAACAGCTACATGAGAAGACGGACTTGATGACTGATGCGATCAGAAATTTTGAACAGGCAGTGGGAAATTATATGGAGCCCACCCAGGAATTAAATCAGGAGTGCGCCCTGACAGAACAGATGAGGAAAGAGGACGTTGCTGAATCTTGGGCGCCAGAAATGGAGGGAGCTGTGGCCCAGCAGGAACATGAGCTCTTGGATTTGACAAATGAACTTGGAAAAAGCCAGATTTGGAAAGATAAAGTTTGGTCTGGTCTGGAAATGGGGGGTTGGATAGACCTCCCTATGCAGGGATGTTTGGACTTTTCAAATCTGGCAACGGGCCGTGAGATGTTTGGGGTTGTGGGGGCTCTTAATTTTGGAGGGACTTTGAAACATGTTCTTAAATACCACATGGAGTTTAGTCTGGACTATGGAAAAGGGGCTGATTTGTCAAGAAGGGTCAAAAACATTGTTAAGCTGGAGTTCCCACGAGTGAAAGGAGCAGGAGACAAAGGAAAATATAGTTATAAATATGAAGAAGAGCCATGGAAGGGACTTAAGGGCCTCGGATATAAGGCTACCAGTTTAATGCGCTAGATCAATGGGATAAAAAGGACTGACAAAACCCGGGACCAGGAGGAAGGGACGCTGGATGAAGATTGGATTGTTTTCTTACTTCTTTTTTATTATTAGGATTGTTTTATAAAATTGATGAATGTTAGAAAAATGTTGGAATGAAATTATTTGGCTTTAGTAAAAATGTTTAAAAAATTATGTAAGAATATTATGGTTATGAGAAGTTGGTAAAAATAAGATTTAAGTTTTAAACTTTAAGGTTTTTTTATAGTAAGATAAGATTAAAACAGATTAAGGTAATGTAATGACAGAATATTATGAAATATGGAAAGGATTTGCTGCGACAATTAACAATTAGGATACAAAAAAAGGGAGGAGGAGGAGGTCAAAGAAAGAAGGTAATGACAGTTAAGGATTTGAGAATATTGGGCTTGTTTTTAATTGTTTGTGATATATTTTTGTGTTTTGAATTTGTATTGTTTGATGTGGTTTGTTTTTTCTCTTTTTTCTTTCTCTTTTTCTACTTTGCTTTCTTTTGTAACTCTAAAAATTTTTCAATAAATATCATTTTTAAAAAAATAATAAGAAGAGCTTTCTGGATTAAGCCAGTGGCTCATCTAGGCCAGCCTCCTGTTCACACAGTGGCCAACTGGCAGTCTATAAGAAGCCTGAAAGTAGGCCCTAAACACAAGAGCACTCTCCGGTCCTGCCATTTCCAGCAATTGATATTCAGAAGCATACTGTCTCTGACCATGGAGGCAGAACATAGCCATCATGTCTAGCCTTTGTAGTCATTGATGGCCATGCTTGCATCAGTATTCAGTGGGGCAATGCGCCGCAGTTAGCCACTCCATCCCAGCAGCCATAGAATTCAAGATGCAGGGAGAGAGAGACACACTCCTCTTCTCTAACAAAGAGAGGAGGTGGAAAGTTAAGAGCTGACTATATCAAGTGCCATCAAGCTTGGTCACAGCAGTGCAGTTAATATGACAGAAGGTTTCGAACATAAAAGTCAAGATGACAGAAGGTTTCAAGCACAGCACTTCACATGACAGAGTATTTTAAAGACACTTCCTAACAAGTCATGATAGATGACACAAAAACATGATCAAGCAAGTCAATGTACCCAGAGAGGTTATAAACACTATCACATTAGAGTCAGACAAGGATCTGGGAGATAGAGAATGATTAGGGGTATGGGAAGACAAGAAGAGCCCCAGAGACTAATATTGTTATGATCGGGAAGTTGAGGATTGTAGAGTTTTATACAAGAGCCTTGGAGAACGATGTGACAACAATCCAACTAAGTCAATGATTTCCAGCCTTTGGATGGAAATGTTTAGTGGGGTTGGGATGGGGGAGGAAAGCAAATTATTCACATTTTCTTATGCATGACAGGTCTCAAAGGAAGAACAGTAGTACAAAACGCACCTTTGGTGGCAATACTCTCTTAGCAGATCAGACCTTAAGCTTGAAGGTTTTTCTCTGCCCCTCCCAAACATTCCACAATCATTTCTTTACCTTTCTACCGCACCCCCATGGGGCAATGTACTGACATACACACACACACACACACACACAAACACAAACACACACATAAACACACAAATCCCTACCTAATGAATAGGGGATTTCTTCTGGGTATTAAAAGGAATATTTAAAAAGTCAAACACAAGCTGCTAAAATCTAGTATCAAACCAGGCCAAGTTCTTAATTCTTGCTAGCCAACTGATGCTGTTATTGAAATGACACAAAGAGAGCAAAGTCAAAAGTCACAGATGATTTTGATACTTGAATATCCTGACAAAATACTGGTTACAAAAAAGTTTGTATCATGTGTAACTTCCTGGGAAGACGTAACGTGAAGCCATAAGAAAAGAACAATAAATTGCACGTTAAATTAGAAACAGAAGCAGAAATGGCAGAAGGAAAGGAGGGAGGAAAAGACACTCTAGTTTGGACCCTGATCCATATGTTTGTGCACCGGAGACAACAAGAAAAGAACAGATTCAGCCTGAGCTACCTGCTCCAATAGCAAGAATTGTATCCATTTTCCTGACTAGTGCAGAGACAAAAATCATTCAGAGAGCTGCATCCACACCACACATTCAGAGCACTCTTTTAACATTCATGACATCTCCCAAATAATCCCGGGGACTACAGTTTGCTGCAGGTGCTGGGAACTGTAGCCCAGTGAAGTGTCTTGCTGTATGGTGGATAAGAACTACTGCTTCCGATGGAGAAACCAACGTTAATACAGGGTATAAGCAAAGAACAAAGCATGCTTTGCATTTGGCTTTCTTTTCGGGGTGTCAGATGAGGAATTTGTGCAATGCCCTAGATGATGGTCACCATTAGCCTACCCCCACCCCTCCAATCATGTTCTACCTATCACGTTTTGTCTGCAGTCAAATTCATGTTTCCTCCCCTGATATCAGAGCATATTCCTCCTCCAATATCAGAGAATATTGGCTTGCTTCAGTGACAGCTCTGCATTTAGTCCATTAAGCCAAGATGCAAAGGTTTTGTTTTGCAAAGCCAGCCATGAGGCATTTCACTGGAGATGCCAGAAAAACATAAGACGATCCTCCCTCATCAGGCAGAGTCGAAATTCAATTCATAACCAGATTATTATAGTTTCCTGTTGAAACAGGGGGAGGAAAGCCCCCAAACTGCAGCCATAAAAAGTCAATGTAAGTCCACTTAAAAACATGCTCACGCAGGAACAAAAAACATGGGAAATCAAAGGGAAACATCACTCAGTACAGTAAAGGGAAGATCTTATAATGTATCACTGTTACCCTAGAACAGGCTCAATTGATTGTTATCTTTGTTCTATTACCATTAATTACTCCAGCTGCATGAAAGGGCACAGCAACTGAGCTTATATAGGGGCTGAAAATGTATTAAGTATACAAACAATGTATGGGGTCCAAAGAGCTTTTAAACCAAGGGGAAAGTTGAAGCTTTAAAGGGTTCCCTCACATATTTTGCAAAATAGCATG
Organism: Podarcis liolepis; assembly: GCF_965112155.1. Classification (NCBI taxonomy): domain Eukaryota; kingdom Metazoa; phylum Chordata; class Lepidosauria; order Squamata; family Lacertidae; genus Podarcis; species Podarcis liolepis. Next base: position 47,135,863 of record NC_139557.1, read on the forward strand.
GCAGTTAAATAAAATTTACTGAAGAGCTTGAATAGTCACAAACTCTGCTACTAATACACAGCCCTTCATGCCCAGGGGAGCGGCAGGTGGCTTCGCTGAAAAACAAAGTTTTGCCCAAGCCAGAACCTGATTGAGATAGCTGTGTTACACCCATCTCTAATTCAGTGCAGGGCTACCCTGTTATCAGCGACTGACTGAACTGTATGAAATATACTTTTGATTGTCTTTTGGCATGCTAGTGATATGTCACATTTAATATAAATTGTTTGTATGTCATTATCTTTTGATACTTCATTATATTTTGGGGCTGATATATATCAGCAAATCATGCCGGAAATCAGCCATTGCTGTGCTGGGTGGCCTTGAGTAAATCAGTCTTAATACTTCTCTTAAGAAAGCTTCTTCTCAGCACACCTCATTTGGGTGGAACTGGAAGAACATAACCAACAGTCTAATCCAATACATAGCAGGTCCCCCCTGAGTGCAATAGGACCTACTTCCAGGTAAATATGCAAAGGTTTTCAGCTTTAAAATGATGTTTTACAAGATGTGCATTTTAGATTTGCCACATTGTCTCTGAATAGTGTAAAGAAATCAGAGCACAAGCTCAGCTACCTATCAGGCCAATGTTTAATTGTCTGTGACTTAATTAACATAGTTTGCCGGGTTCTTTAAGATAGCAGGCTCAAACACACAGTTACCAGCTTGTACGTATAGTAAAAGATTTATGGTTGCATTAGAAAAATCTGGTACGAGTATAAACAGCTATTCAGACCCATTAAATATACTTTCCCATTCAAGTATTACATTATTATTTTTTTAGCATTTCTAGAACAACTTTCCTCAAATTATGACCTGGTTTGCAAGCAACAATCAGCCAAATCACAGCTTAGTATGGATGAATAGTGCTGTGGGCTCCCATAGAGCTGATTGCAGATACTTAACTCCTCCAAAGTCATTCTGCCCCTGGTTTGGCTCAACACAACGTTCTAACCCAGATCATGGTTTAGCTCTCTGCAGACAAACCACAAACTGTAACCAAGGTTTGCCCTATGGTTTGCAGCTCATAAACTACTTATGTATGGGGTGGGTGGGGAGAGAGAGACTGTGGATGGCAAGAACATCATATATATTACACATACCTCACTGCCTAGAGCATTGATAGTGAACCTGCAGCCCTCCATCTGTTGCTGTACTCCAACTCCCATCAGCCCTAGCCAGCATGACCAATGGTCAGGGATAATGAGAGCTGAGTCTAACAAAATCAGGAGGACCACAATTTAGCGCCTCCCCCAGACTGTGATAGTTTGTAGCTTCATTGGGAGTAGGTGAGGAGAGATGAAATGCCATAGGATAACTAGATCAATAATTGTTGAAATGTATGTGATGTATGAAAGCTTGCTTTAAAATAATAAGAAGAAAAAGACAGTTTTACAAATATTTCAAACATTTGCCAAGGTCCACAGTGAACCCTTTGGCTTTAAAAGAAAACACAAGTCAAGGAGAAGAGTTGAACCTAATTTTTTAACTGACATTTTGTTGTCTTTTTTGAAGAGGGAGGTGGTGGCCTTGGGGAAGGACTTTTAAAAGGGAAGTACAGTGGTACCCAGGTTACATACGCTTCAGGTTACAGCCTCCGCTAAGCCAGAAATAGTACAGTGGTGTCTCGCAAGACGAAAAGAATCCGTTCTGTGATTCTCTTCGTCTAGCGGTTTTTTCGTCTTGCGAAGCAAGCCCATTGAAGGATTAGTGGATTAGCGCTATTAGCGGTTTTTAGCGGCTTATCTGCTGATCGGATCAGCTGATAAGCGGCTTAGCGACTTAGAAAAAGGGGAGGGAGGAAAAATACCCCGCAGGAACTCGCAAGACATTGTCGTCTTGCGAAGCAAGCCCATAGGAAATTCGTTTTGCGAAGCACCTCCAAAACGGAAAACTCTTTCGTCTAGCGAGTTTTCCGTCTTGCGAGGCATTCGTCTTGCGGGGCACCACTGTACCTCAGGTTAAGAACTTTGCTTCAGGATGGGAACAGAAATCGTGCTCCGGCAGCATGGCAGCAGCAGGAGGCCCCATTAACAAAAGTGGTGCTTCAGGTTAAGAACAGTTTCAGGTTAAGAAGGGACCTCCGGAACGAATTAAGTACTTAACCCGAGGTACCACTGTATTCAAATACATGCCCACCACCACCATGTAACAGCTTTCAGTCCATTCATCTTTGCTTATATAGGAAGATGCCTTATGCTGGTTCACCCAGCTCAATATGGTCTACCCTGGCTGGCAGCAGTTCTCCAGGGATTCAGGCAAAGAACGTTCCCAGCCTTACCAGCGATCAATGCCAGGGATTGATTCTGGGATCTCCTGTATGGAAAGCAAATACTCTCCTCTTGAGTCACGTCTCTTCACCTTGTTCACCCTCCCAGTCAGGCCAGTCACAGGCTCTTGGGTTGTGAGCTTTGCTGATGCAGTGCCAGTTCAGGAGGAACAATTAATTTATAAGCATGTGTCCTCAAATGAAAGCTTCATAAGCTACACAAAAGCCTCCAGGTGATACTTTTCCTCCCCGGCTTCTTCAGGTCAACATGTCTACCAGTCATATACCCCCACATGATAACACTAGCAAATATCAGGTATTTAAAGGTTCTGTTATTCATGCGGTGGCTACATCTACCTCACAACCAGTTCTGAATGTTAAACTGGAGCTGCTTAGCACAGGAAAAGCACAGAAACCTGTTTCAAAGATATAGCCTTGCTTCCATTGCTGTTTGAGAAGGCTGCTATAATTATGGATGCAGAGAAATCATAGAATGGTTTTTGATGCCTGAGCTACAGCTGTAAATTCAAAAGTTGTTTTAAATCACTGGGTGCAATTAGAGCCAGAATCTCAGTTCCAAATACAGTTTTCAATGCAATGGTGGCAGCTCCGTTCAGCTTATGTGAGATACCAACAAAGAAAATGATACTTCTGAGCATGTACAGAGTGCTTTTTATTGAAGAGACTAATCACAGCCAGAACCAGAGCCCAAATATCTGAGATTTAGGACATACTCAAGCTTTAGCTTCTCTCTGCTTATAAGCCTGTCACAACAAATATACTTCATCACTGAAAATCCGTAACCTAGATCATCTGAATACTTTTATAATCCAGATTCATTGTCCCCACATAAACCCTTGTTAACGAAAACATATGCTGAGTCAACTCCAGTCTATAAATGTCTGGTGCTTGTGTTTTGAATGTTTCCCTGGCCATGAAATTAATAGAATTATACAGCCAATACCATGGCCCAGGCATGGTGACAGAATAATTAAATTTCCAATAAGGTCTGGAAAATTTAACAAATAAACAGACACAGTTTCCTTCCCCTCTTATAATTATAAGCAAATATGTCTGGTCAAAGAAGCCCAGTTTAGAAACATCTTTACAAACATAATAATTATAGATTTGGAAACTTTGTTATACGAAGTAATATAAATTTGTTTTAGTATGAGTCAACTTTGTTCTCTGTAGAAATGAAAAACACTGGATATTCCCATTTAAGTCACAGGTACATAAAAATATAAGAACCATGAAAAAGGGACAATAATAAGTCTAAAGCTATTGAGGTATTTAAGACTTCTAGGCACAATATTTCTTGAACTGTGTGCAATGAAACATTCACTATGCCACTGTCCCATGTGATATTTATCTATCATGTATTGCCATGTTCTGCCAGATTTCCATGGGGTGTATTAATAATTAGACTGGCAGTGAAATACACTTTCCTAGCTGTCTATCCTGATTCTGTTGTAGGTTAAAGGGCAGGGTCTGAATCTCTGTTCTGATAAAAAAATATATTAAATATGATGTTAGTGGTCTAAGCCCATATACTTCCCCGGGGACTCCCACTTTTAATAACCTCCAGTATTATAGATAAAGCAGAGGGCAGTAATCATTACTGAAATGGATTTTCTGGCAGAATTAGACATCACCTCTTGGAATCAATAATCATTTTAAGCTAACAGGGTGATTAAATGACCTTCTTTTTATTTTCCTTCATGTCGAGTTGCTTTTTATCTTGATTTAGGACTGCACAGCTAGAACAAAGATAAACAGAGGACTCAGAACATTGCAATGGCTCAGTGAGGCCTATCCATTATGAGAGTAAAAGCATTCTACACTTTAATCAAGCTCTCACTGTTCAATCAGGGCTTTTTAAAGACGAATGCCCCAACAGTCTCCCTGTGAGTGAACTACAGTTCATGTGAATAAGCAGCACTTTAGACTCCATTTCAAACATGTGCACCCCATTAGCTTTTGCCTTTGAGGAAGTGGGGTTATGTTTTCAAATCTGAGAGTGTGCTAGCTGTTCCATCCCTTTCATTAAAAAATGGCTTCTTTTAAATGTTTTTTTCTTTCTTTGTTCCATACCATCCTTCAATACGAAGTTTGTTTAAAAAGGTAGCTAATGCATAATAATAATAATAATAATAATAATAATAATAATAATAATAATAGAAATAATTCACCACTCCTCTCACAGGGAGGACTCAGCAGCCATTCTTGAGGTCTCCTACCACGGTCCGCGCTGGTAAGTGTAAGCACTCCCATGAATCGTTTCACAAAGGAGAAGTGTACAGTGGTGCCTCGGGTTACAGACGCTTCAGGTTACAGATGCTTCAGGTTACAGATTCCACTAACCCAGAAATATTACCTCGGGTTAAGAAGTTTGGTTCAGGATGAGATATCGTGTTCTCCTTGAAAAATGAGAGCACGTGTTGCGGTTGGGGAAATATAAGCCACCCTGTAGTTGTTGGGCAGAATTGGAAAACCAAGCCCATAAAGGGTTAATATGGGTTACTGGGGAGTTTTAGATGTTGCAAATTTTGGAGGGGGGGCCGAGGGTATAAATACAGGACGCCCAACGCTGGAGCATCCTCTCGGCTTCTGCAACGGATCTCGGAGCAGTTCAAGTCGGGAGTCGGTTGTATTTCAGCTATTTACTAATTGAAATAAGCCTCATTTTCCCTCTTTCTTAAGCCTCCTCCCTTACCCCTGCTTTACTTTTACCTTCAATTCCCCTTTTCCCTTTCTCGATCGCCCTTCCTTCCCATTTGCTTAATTTCTTCTTTCTCTAGGTAGTTAATTGCTTTTAATTTCGAGCCCGGCTGAGGGTGGGGTCCCCCCCCCCAGCCCGGGGAGTCTTTGCTTCCCCGGTCCTTCCTTAGCGCTTCCCGCTTGGGGAACCGAGGCGGCTCCGCTCCCGTCGGCCCGCCCGTCCGCCCGCGAGGCCCCCGACGGCCACCGGGGCCGGCCCTAGGACGCGGCGCGGCGGCAGCGCCGATCGCCGAAACCCGTCCTCCCCCCCCCCCACGCGTTAGCGAGGCCCGGGCCTGCGACTCACGGTCGGGCCTGAGGCCCTGATACTGTGTCGGGTGAGGCCTAGTCCTCTACCCGGGCCGCGGCGGCCCTCCCCACCCCCCCTTTTTTCCCGCCGGATCGCAGCGGCGCTTACCGGCGTCCCAGGGTGGTTGGCGGTCTCCTCGGGGCTCCGGTGACTTCCTTCCTCGTGGCGTCGGAGCCTAGTCTGCGCTAGCGCGGAGCCGACGCGGGGCGCCTGCCGCCCAGGCTGTGGCGGGCCCGCTTTGGTGGCTACGCGGCCCGCCTCCCTGGCGGCGGAAAGTTAGGCCGGCGGAGACACCGGGAATCTCCCGGCGCGGTCCGGGCCTTCCCGGCGGGACCGGATTCTGCCTCCCAATTGCGCCCGCCATTTTGGCTGCGCGTCGTCTGGCTGGCTGGTGGGCCGCTCGCTGTTGCCTTGGTTGCGACTGGCCCTCTAGTGGCCGTGGTTTGTACTGCGCCTTGGCGACAGGAGCTCCCTCCAGTGGTTCGGCCTAGTAGTGCATCCACTCTGTTGAGTGGATTGGCCTGGTCTGCCCCCTGGTGGCCAAAATCGGCTACTGCACCCTCAAATTGTATTATATTCAGGCTGATTTAGGCAAAAAAATTATTTCAGTTGCCTGATATTGCACCTGGTTCTGGGGCTGGGGCCGGCCGTGAGCCGCACGGCCTGGCCCAGTAACTGCAGGGGCCTGGTAGTTTTTTCTAAAAAATACGAATAACATAGATAGATAGATAGATAGATAGATAGATAGATAGATAGACTTATACTTTGTTTAAGTGGTTCTTTATTGTTTGGTATTGGTTGCAGTAATTCTGAAATTTAACTGGTTTTGATCATATCTCTGACTAGCAGGTATGGCTCCCAAGAAAGTCGCTAATCGTTCTTCTCCTGCTGCCACTTCCAAACGGCCGATTAGAGGCCCATCCCAGGCGCTCCGCTCACCTTCTGCAAGCCAACCAGTGGGCTGGGTACAATCGTTGGTGGCGAGCATGGCTGGTGACCCTGCAGCACTTTCTCGCTTTGCAGCTGAAATGGACAGTTTCCTCCAGCACTGCTCCACCCAGCCATCCACGTCTGGAAGGCAGCCTCCTGCGGCATTGGCGTCGTCTCCGGCTTCACCATCATCTAGTGAAGATGGGGGAGAAGGGTTGTCATCTGGCGGTTTGATCACGAACCCCCAGTTATCCCAGTCCCCGGTCTTACCTGCAGGTCGGGGCCAGCCTCAGAGGTCAGGCCGTTCCACTAGGAGGGCCTCTGGGAGAGGTGCCCCTTTGGTTGAGTCGACTCGCGGGCGTTCATCCGCTCGGCGTACGACTGCGGTGGCCTCGGGTTCTGGCATCTCACGTGCTGTCTCTGTGCAGTCTGTTTCAGTTCCATCTCAGCTGGAGCCCGAATCTGAGTCGTCTATTGAAGACAGTCTCCCAGTCCCTGCCAGGAAGTCTTTGGGAGGGAAGCATCGCCAGAAGAAGTCATCTCGGAAGCGCGCCAAGAGGAAGAGGGACGACACTTCTTCCTCTCATTCCGGTACGTCTTTGTCTAGTTCCGATGATGAGGGTAGTAATATGCAACTTTACTGGGGTTTTGGTGAATCGGCTTCTGGGCTTCCAAGGTGGGCCTGGGAACGAAGGTCCAATACGCACAGGGCGCAATATGGAGCGGTCCAGGAGTGTAAGGATGGCATGTTGGTTCCTGACGTTAAAGTCTCAACCAATTCTGCCAGAGATATCATTCCAGGATCGCATTTATCGTCAAAAATGCGGTCCAGAATCTTAAATGGCCGCTACGTAGATATGTTTAGGTTGCTCCCACCTTCAGAGGAGCAGGAAAAGGAAAGTTCTTCATCCAAAAAACGCACAGGGGCCTCGACAGTTGACAGGACTTTCGAGCATTGGCTCGACTGTTTCCAGGTTTTCGCTGGTGTGGTTGTGGCAGCCTATCCACGAAGGTCTCTACATCTGTTGGTTTATTTATCCATCGTGCGCTCCGCATTCTCCAAGGCTGGAGAGAAGGCAGCGATCAAATATGATGAGAATTTCAGGCGCCGCGCTGCCAAGATCCCCTCAGCCCGTTGGGATCGGAAAGATCTTGATGTGTGGACTACCCATGTAGCTCCACTTATCGATAAAAAAGTGCCGGAACAGCAGAAGTCGAAGTTTTCTGCTTTTAGATCCGGCCGCCGTCTGCTATGCTGGGACTTTAATAAGGGTTCTTGTCAGCGTCCAGCCTGTAGATTTACGCACAATTGTGAGAAGTGTAATGGATCGCATCCTGCTTCCTCCTGCTTTAGTGGCAGGCGGCCCTTTCGCGGGGGTAGAGGGGGTTCTCAGCAACCCCCCAAATCGGCCCCTCCCCTCCCTTCAACCTCAGGAGCAGGAAAATAGTTTACTGACATCATTGGCCCATACCCCAGTGCGATTGCCGGCTCTTAAAATCTGGCTGCGATCTTACCCCAATAGGGCTGCTGCACGTTACTTAAGTGATGGTTTTTCTGTAGGTTTTCGGATTCCGGTAGCCATGCCTCCCGTGGCACGGAATCCCCCTAGTCAAAAGTCAGTTCGTGAATTACCCGAAATCGCCCGGAAAAAGATTGCAAAGGAGGTGTCCCTGCATCGGATGGCGGGCCCATTTTGTGCCCCGCCTTTTCATAATTTGCACATATCCCCATTGGGTGTTGTGCCAAAGAAGGCCCCTGGCGAATTTCGTCTAATTCATAATCTATCGCATCCGAGGGGTACTTCGGTCAATGATGTGATTCCTCCGGAACTTTGCTCAGTAAAGTATGCCTCACTAGATCATGCAATCAAGATGATTCGGAAATTTGGACGGGCTGCTTTATTGGCAAAATGCGATATTGAATCGGCTTTTCGATTATTGCCAATTCACCCGGAGGATTTTTGGCTCCTAGGTTTTCGGTTCGAGGACAAATTTTATTTTGACAAGGCCATGCCTATGGGCTGCTCTATAGCATGTGCTGCCTTTGAGTCGTTCAGCACCTTCTTGGAGTGGGCCATCAAGCAAAAAACCGGGCTGGGCGGGGTCACTCATTATTTGGATGATTTTTTATTGGCCTCAGACTGTGATTCCGGCAATTGCTCGGTGTTGCTGCATGCCTTCGCTGAGCTTATGCAGGAATTGGGGGTTCCGCTGGCAGCGGACAAGACGGAGGGTCCTGCAACCCAACTTACTTACTTGGGTATCCTTTTGGATACGGTGTCACAAACTTCCAGCTTGCCCAGGGATAAGCTGGTCGCTTTGAAGACGGTCATTGAGGAACTGATCCCCCTGGAAAAGGTGTCCCTTCGGCAAATCCAATCGCTGCTGGGTCACTTGAATTTCGCGTGCAGGGTGGTGGCCCCGGGACGCCCTTTTTGTTCACGCCTGGCCCGGCTTACCGTGGGTCTGAAAGCCCCACATCATCGGGTTCGTTTATCTAGAGAAGTACAGGCTGATCTAGGCATTTGGCTTGAATTCTTGGAGGAATTCAATGGGGTGTCGTTATGGCAGGACACGTTGAACTTGCATAACGACTTTCAGGTACAATCTGATGCCGCAGGTTCCCAAGGTTTTGGTCTATATTGGAAAGGAAGATGGTGTGCCATGCGTTGGCCACTGGATTGGCAAGGGACAGACGTTACGCGGGACCTAACTTTTCTTGAGTTTTTTCCCATTGCAGTGGCAGTGCACTTGTGGGTCGATGAGTTCAGGGACCGACGTGTTTGCTTCTATACTGCTAACCTGGCGGTGGTGAACGTGCTGGCCAAGCTGTCGTCACGCTCTCCTAGGGTGTCGGCCCTTTTGCGTGTTTTTGTATTACATTGCTTACGCTTTAATATAGTGTTTTCTGCACGTTTCATCCCCGGAGTGTCTAATGAAATTGCTGATGCTCTGTCCCGTTTTCAGATGGAGCGGTTCAGACTTCTGGTTCCAGAGGCTCGGTTACGTCCGGAATATTTCCCGGATCATCTCTGGAGCCTTGGCAGGAATTAGTTTTTCAGGGAGTAGCTGCTTCTGTTTCCTCTTCTACCCTCAGGTCGTACACAAAAGCTTGGACTGATTTTCTGGCCTTTACATATCAGTCGGTAGGGGAGGAGATGAGGGCTTCTCCCTCCTCTTCTCAGGTGCTGAGATATTTGGCGCACCTGTTCAAGTTGGGACGTGCAGCTAAGACGATAAGGATCCAGGCAGCGGCCATTGCCTTTTACTGTAAATCTTTATTTGACAAGGATCCTTGCGCGAAATTTGTGGTGCGTAAGGCCCTTGAAGGGTGGGGCAGGATTCGTCCTTCTCAACCAGCCGCACGGCATCCGATCTCCTTTGACCTACTGCGTAAGATGCGCAAGGAATTGAGGAAGCTTTGCTGGTCAGGGTATGAGGCTCGCCTTTTTTCCGCGGCCTTTTCCATCGCCTTTTTCGGGGCCCTAAGGGTTGGTGAGCTTGTGTTGGAGTCTCACAGGGATGGCCGTTCCAGGGGTTTATTGCTGCAGGACATACAGCTATCCTCGTCGGAGCTGAGACTCATGATTAGGAATTCAAAAACGGACCAAAAAGGTAGGGGAGCCCTTATTCGGCTTCCGGCTACAAGGGAGGCGGGACCTTGCCCGGTCAAGGATGTTAGGAGGTACCTGGCCGTCAGGGCTCCAGGGGATGGTCCCCTGTTGAGGCATGAGAATGGTTTACCTTTGTCCAGACGTCAGTTTGCATTAGTGATGCGGAAGGCCATTAAGGCTTGTGGTGGCTCTGCGCATGGTTTCGCCCCCCACTCTTTTAGGATTGGTGCTGCCACGACAGCCGCGCACTGGGGACTGACAGCCAACAGGATAAAGGATTTGGGCCGCTGGAAATCTGACGCTTTTAGAGTTTATGTTCGGTAATATTGCATATCCTTACATATGTTTGTTTATTCACCTCAGGTTTAGCGGCTGTCCGCATCTGGATGGTGGGGCACAGCATCGTGCATTGGGCCGGCGTTGAGGCCCAGTGGTTTGGATTGGGACCAGGTCTCGGTCTTCCTCCACACGTGCACGTCTCCTGGCTGACCAGAAGGGGAATGTCATGGCCAGAGTTTCTGCCGCTGATGAGGAGGCAGTTGGGCGTGGAACGGCCACCCACGGCCATTGTGATTCAGCTGGGTGAGAACGACCTGGTGTCCATGGACTGTTTTTCATTGCGTGCCGCAATTTTGAGTGACTTGGAGGTGCTGCGAGCAATGGTGCCGGCAGCAAAGATATTCTGGTCAAAGTTTTTGCAACGTCGTGTTTGGAGGGGCAGTCGTTGCCCGGATGCCACTGAAAGGGCCAGAAAGCGGATTAATTCTGCTGTCTCAAAAAAGGTTTTTGAGCTGGGAGGTGATGTGATTGCACATCCGGAGATTCGCTTTCAGGATGCATCTCTCTTTAGAGATGACGGGGTGCACCTTTCGGCCTTAGGAAATAAGGCGTGGCTGGGTGCGGTGATAACTAAGCTAAAGGCTTGGCTGGGTTTGTGAGTGGTTTGGCGGTGAGCTCATGGCTCTATGGCGGTTAGGCATTGGTTAAAATTGGTGGATGGAGGGGTAAGTGCCTACCCCTCCAATGGTGGTGCGGAAAGGGAATTCCGTTAAAGGAATCCAGGGGCTTACCATCCTTTCGTCCTTGTCCCCGGAGTCGGACTTGGGCCGGGTAAGCCCCACAGGAACATGAGGGTGAGAAGTGAGGGACTGATACCCAGCTTCATATTTTCTCACCCAATACTTGTTTCCCACACTGGCTTCCGCTGGAATCCGGAAGTCAGCACTGTCCCTGGGCATGGACAGATAGTCATAACCAATGCCTAAGCAACCACTCACATATTTTGTATTGAATAAAGTTGTGGCCAAAATTATGCCAAAAACCTTAAACAAAAATGATGCGTGAAGTGTGACTTTTTTGGTGGGGGGTGGCTTTGTGGGACTCAACACGCAAATCGTGTTCTCCTTGAAAAATGAGAGCACGTGTTGCGGTTGGGGAAATATAAGCCACCCTGTAGTTGTTGGGCAGAATTGGAAAACCAAGCCCATAAAGGGTTAATATGGGTTACTGGGGAGTTTTAGATGTTGCAAATTTTGGAGGGGGGGCCGAGGGTATAAATACAGGACGCCCAACACTGGAGCGTCCTCTCGGCTTCTGCAACGGATCTCCCGCCCACCCTCCCTTTAATGAAGGGGGGGTTTCTGTTGGTTCACACGACCTTGCTATGCCTGTCTAGGGGTCGTCCGCCTTGGTGCGGGGGCCTGGTAGGAATTTACCATATGGCGGATTGGCTGGTGCCATTTGGGTTTCGCCTACTGCGTAGCAAATAGTCACAACTTGTAAGGTTGGCGGTTAGGCATTGGTTAAAATTGGTGGATGGAGGGGTAAGTGCCTACCCCTCCAATGGTGGTGCGGAAAGGGAATTCCGTTAAAGGAATCCAGGGGCTTACCATCCTTCGTCCTTGTCCCCGGAGTCGGACTTGGGCCGGGTAAGCCCCACAGGAACATGAGGGTGAGAAGTGAGGGACTGATACCCAGCTTCATATTTTCTCACCCAATACTTGTTTCCCACACTGGCTTCCGCTGGAATCCGGAAGTCAGCACTGTCCCTGGGCATGGACAGATAGTCATAACCAATGCCTAAGCAACCACTCACATATTTTGTATTGAATAAAGTTGTGGCCAAAATTATGCCAAAAACCTTAAACAAAAATGATGCGTGAAGTGTGACTTTTTTGGTGGGGGGTGGCTTTGTGGGACTCAACACGCAACAGAAATAGTGCAGCAGCGGTGCAGCGGCAGCAGGAGGTCCCATTAACTAAAGTGGTACCTCAGGTTAAGAACAGTTTCAGGTTAAGAACGGACCTCCAGAATGAATTAAGTTCTTAACCCAAGGTACCACTGTACTGAGAGAAGATTCCAGAGTTGCTGCATGACCAGGTCGTGCTGTAGTTGAGGAAATCCCTGCTTGCAGCAGCAGCTGTTGTGTTTCTGTGAATGTGCCTCTGCTAGTGTTACAGGGGTCCAAGTGGCACCAACGAGAAGTGCTTCCCTCAGAGATTCAACAGGTATCCTCACTTTTGACTTGTTGGCATCTCTTGAAAACTTTTCTATGCTTACAGGCCTTTGCAACTGTTTAAAAGTTCATTGAATAGCTAGTCATGGTTGTTCTATTTATCATTGAATGGTTGGTCGCTGGGTGGGTGGGTGTATGTGCCCACTGTTTTGTAGGACACCTTCAGGAGAAGAAAAGGCTAAGGAGTAAGTCCTGCACAAATCCAGAGTAGAGTCCCTAACACAGTTGGGTAGTGCCTTTGGTGCCTCTGGTGCCAAATGTATTGTTCTGCTTTCCTTTGGACTATATTGGTGACCGAAGCAGCTTGAGAATGCATTAATAGACTCTAAGCACAAGGAACAGAACTGAGCTAAGAGCATCGTCTGTGAGGTTATAGCAGATGTCATTCAATTCTGGGCAGCATCCGAATTGCTTCTCACTGAAAGGAGGAAACAGAAAGAGAGAGTCATTTTTGTAGCTTTTATACGTCAAGCGTGCTGGAGAAACTTCACAGGTACTCCACCTGCTACTGTGGCACTTTCTTGATATGAGTGATTCTCTTTTGACAAGGTAAAATAATTTTTCTCCCAAGGCCCATGAAAATAAACAGATCAAAAGCCACATTGGTGAAGATCAAATTCTAACCTAATATCTTATAACTAAGTGGAAAGGAAAATATGAATTAAATGTGGAATTAAGTATCCCGGTATAATTTATATATCATTAGCCTCAGCCTAAATTCTATTAGCAAAACTAATATCTTTGGCAATCTTTCTGGGGTCTTGGGCAGGTTGTTAAGGTGGAGATGAGAGAAAATTATGTATTTCCATAATTAAAGTCCTAAATCAAGTTAGGTCTTTATAAATTAACTGCAAATAAGATTAACTACTCCTTCCAATATGAATCAAAGTTATAGGGGAAAAACACACACACAAAGTTAGTCATTAGTTGTTAGTGATGCTGATTACTTGAAAATGATAGATTTGTATTAAATCACCAAATGAGTTTAGAAACAGTCATTCAGGTTCAAAGTTATAACTGCTTGATAAGTTCCACCCTCCTATGGCAATTGCCAAAAGCTGTAATAAAGTCAGGCAGTTCAAAATGTGATGGGCAAAATCTAGGCAAAGTCTTTTTGTTTCAGTTATGTTTATGGCGCCTAACAAGGGTTGCCTAGGCAGCTTGCAGTGTAGAACAAAAACTTAGACTCATAATTACATTTTTTAAAAGAAAAAAGGCAACAAATAAAACACAATTGGTCAGAATGTGTTACTTAAAAAGAAACAACAGAAGAATAAAAAATACACAGCACTAATCCAACAAGAGTATAGAAGAGGAAAATTCACTGAGCTAAACCAATAATGGAATCACATTCTTCACATGGATTGGAAAAACTGAAATCAGTACTCATCTGGTACTGAAATGATAGGAAGGTTCCACAACAAGTAGCCACCACTGAGAAGGTATTTTCACGTGTTACCAGTTAGCAAGCAGGTCACCCACTGAAAGGCCTCAGATGACAATTTTGAAGACATTTAACTTCCATAGAAGATGTTCAAGCATTTGCTTAACTTTTCAAGTCAATGAGACTTGACAATGTTTTACATTGACCTGATGGCCCATCTCTAACTAAAGAGGTACAGTAGTGGTCAGGGTAGAGGGGCAGTCGCACTAACCTGACGTTCCCCCATTGGTGTCTCTGTGCTTTACTAAAAGAGGGAGAGATGAGCCAACGGGGAAGTTGTTATAGTGCAAATGTACTGGCAGGAGTGTGGGATTGGCTCTGCTGGTGTGTTTGCACTGTGCTGACCTCCTGCTGATAGGAAGTTTAGGGTGCACAACTGCCCTCTGTGATGACCACTACTGGATATGTAGCTCTGCAAAGCCTTCACCCTGAAACCCTTTCTCCAATTGGAAGTGAGAAAGAACACAGCACAATACTGAGCCCCATCTATGGCTTGGTTTGTTCTCTGCTCTAGAAAAGATTTCATCACCTATCTCCAGTTTCAAGGGGTGGGGGGAGGTACAAGTGTCCTGTGTGTTTTGCTTATAGGTTTGCTTGATTATTTTTTGTTCATCTTACCGTTCCAGTAATCGGTGTGCATTGGAAATTGTGTAGTGCAAAATTCAGCTTTCTATCTGTTGTGGAAGTTCCTTGAGCTCTTGATTATTGGACTATCAGTTTGTAAGGTCCAAGTGTCTTGATATATACTAGATCTGCAGAGCTTCAGAAACAGCCTACAATAGGCTGCAGAAGTTTTATTGTATTGACTTCATCAATCTTGTATTTTGACTTATTGCTGTAAGCCTCCTTGGGGAACCATTTTTGGTTGAAGGGTGGTAGAAATATGTTCCATAAATAAATAGCAGAACTGAGTGAACACAGTTACTTCACTTTTTTAAAAGATCTCAAATCCAGTTGCATATGATAAAAAGAAAGAAGGAGAAAACTCTGTGCTTTTCTTATTTTCTTATTTGTGCTAACAATTCACTGCATGCTCCAAGAAGGTTGTACTCCACATGGGAATGCGAGCGTCAGGTGCTGCTCCACTAATCTCATTTTAAGTCTTTAGCCTTCTGAAGTTCCCGGTTTGAAGATAGGCCTCCCACAGTTTTATTTAACCTTACTCAAGTGCCTGACAACAGTGCATACTGCTGAATACAGCAATATAACAGCCGTCCTTGGTACTATTGACAGATAAATCATCACCTTCAAGAAGCAGAAATTCTTGTTCCAGCAAAATCAAAGGAATTTCTTGTAATTCTGGTGAATTGGTAAGCCTTAGTAAATGCTCAGTTCCGGCTAGACTTAAGTAGTAGTTTTCTGGTACAACTGTCACATCAATCCTGAACTCTTCTGTCCTTAAGACACGTATTAAAACTTTGAATTTAATAAGGACTACAAACACAAAAGGTTACACAGGTGATATGTAATGCGGATGATTTAAAACATCCATATTAGCAGTTGACACTAAAATAGAGTTTATTAAGCTCCTGTTTCAATAACTTGCCATATATTTGGAATTAAGTATTATTATTATTAATTAAATGTGTATACTACCCTTCATCCATCGATCTCAAGACAGTTCACAACATAAAAATGCAAGACAAAAACACAAAATATGTAATAAGAACAAGAACAAAGCAAAACAATAACACCCTCCTCCAACCCCTTCCACATTTTAACTTGTTCTTGGTTTGGTTTGGTTTTTTTAAAAAAAATACTTTACATTGCAAACAACAACAACAACAAAAAACAACCTTGGTCAGAGGGGAGGTAATCATGTAAGTTGCATTTCTGAGAAGGGAACAAAGGGAATGTTTTGCTTCAGTTGGACAAAACCAGAACCTACACCTGCTTATTTCAATAAATACAAATCAGAACTGGGTGGATGCATGCTCTAGATTGCAGATTCTAATCCTGATGCTAATTGTGCTTTACACATTTAGAGCATATTATTATTATTATTATTATTATTATTATTATTATTATTATTATTATTATTAATAATAATAATAATAATATTATTATTATTTGTTAGGCTACTGACCTAGACAATATGATTCCTATAGATGCTTTATCATTATGTTTCTACTCAGGGAATAAGCATGCATTACAGTTTAGAAATTCATCTAAAGGTTTGTTTAGGTGTACACCTAAACATTAAAAAGGTAATTGCAACAAATGTGTAAAAATAGAGGTATATTCAGTTATACTTGTCAGGATGCAGGAATTGGCAAGAGCTGTCAGTGGCAGATTTGACGGCAAACCCAGGTTTCCTGCTGCATTATGTGTCAAATTGCCTATAACTCAACAAAATCTCAGAGAAAGTTTAGATTTTTTGGCACTTCCAGCCATTGTTTAACCGCATCATGGGAACTTAACCAGTTCCAATGATCTAGAAACCCAGATTCTTCCCTGGATGCTTTTAGTGGGTGACAATGAAGTACACATTTAACATGTCTGTTAGAATAGTGAAGATAAAAAGACTGACTATCTAGGGCAAGATTGTCCTATTGATATTTGTAAAGACAGCAATTCCAAAAAAAAAATTGCATCCACAGTAGGGTCTCATTGTCAGCTACAAAACACAAAGAACCGTGATCACAAGTCATTCCATATCTGCAAATTGAGAGCTCTTTCTGTGTTTCCCATGCTTTTTGGATTGTAATCCTGTAACAGGGATACCACGACAAGTATCCAGGCAGTAGCCAAAGGTGCATTTTGAATTACTGTAGGCACAATGGTCAAATCTGCAGGCTTCATTTCAATGTGGCTTTCATGGGTTCCCTGCACACTGAAATCAAACAAACAAGGGTTCAGAAGCTGCAGTGTTACAGTTTTCCAAGATCCAGAGGAATTTAGTCAGGCCTGTGGAAATGAATGAGTTTTGTTAGTCATTACTGTTGCCTTAATTTCAACAGGCTTGATGGACTTCTTCTGCGAGGAGCCACTGCCTTCATGGAGTGATATTTAATGTATATCCATGGTTGTCTCATTTTGTCTCATCTTATCATGGATAGAGCATATATTAAGAAAGTGTAGTAAATGATAAAAATGCAGGAATTACATTTGCTTAGTTTTTAAAGAAAGTGTTTTTTGCAGCCTGAAGTATCTCATGTGAATTTCCACTGCCCGTTGCATTTGTGAAGAAGGGGCAAATTATGGACCAACCCTGTACAGGAATAAGCCAGCTGATTTGCATGGAATGAGAAGTGCATCAACAGCAGCATTGGGATACCGATGTGCAGGTGATCTAGTTAAGTGGTACCCCTTTTGACACTGCCCTGTAAAGGTGAAGATGATCTTTCACATCCATCCTCTGATAGGAATGAGCTTTTTTATCTGATGCCTGGCTCCACTGCACATAGTGAGTATTACCTATGGGTTACTGGAAGTGAACACCCACTTGCTCACAGCTATCTCTGGATCGTAGTCATTGCTGAGAACAAATTAATGTGCATTTCATTTTTGCTGTTGCTTAATCCTTGCAGAACTTCTTGTGAATATGGATTAAAATTTTGCTCTTCAGGTCTACCTTGTAGCTCCCCCCCCCATCCCAAACATTATGTTAACAGGGTTTTCTCTCTTGATATCCAATACACTGGTGAGTGAAAAAGCATCCTCTGTAAAATGAATCACTCTTCAACGATTAAAGAAAAATGAATTCTCCCGGTGGGATGAAATCGTACATAAGCTTTGATGAATTTCAAGCACCCATACTATCACAGATTTTATTAGGAATTTGGAATTCTTGGTGAAGTGACAACAGCATATTAGATGGCCTAATTATAGTGATCTCAACACTGGAAATATAATTAGAATGGTCCAATCATCAAACCCATATCAATCATTTATGCTGACATGAAGGTTGTGAATATGGCATTGGATGACAGCTAATCCTAGATTTTGCAATACTTTAAAATCGCTATTTGGAATGAAGTGGGATTTGCTATTAGAATGGTTTTCTCTTATGCCATTGTGATATGAACAAGATTCTATGTAAATCTTTATTATGGCTGTTTGTTAAATGATGCTCAATATTTTTCAGGTTTATAAACATTAGAAGTCCCATCCCATGTCGGGAACTGGCAGAATGCTGACAAGTGTGCACAGGGGAAATAGGGCTGGAGTCTGAATTGGGAGAGGGGGTCAGTGATTTGTGGGGAACTGAACTGGCCAGGAGGCAAGAGTTAGAGGCAGAGCTGGAGGGTGGAGCACAGAATGGGTCAGAAAAAGAGGAGGAAGAGACAAGTCAGGCAAATGGAGGGCCAGGTGCTTCCCCATCCTCTCCTGCCCCACTGTCTCCCAGAACCAGGAGGGGACTGAAAAGGGATGAGCAGAAGTTGCCATGCAGGAAGAGTCTCTGGCTGCGTGCATGCAGCCTGTTGGGGGAGGGAACATAAACTGCTGGAGAGAGAGAGTGGTCCCCTGTTGCTGCAACTGCTCCATAGAGCATGGACCTGAAAATAGCTACCTAGATGCTAGATTGGTATGTATAGTTACCCAGAGCTGTAGAAGTGACTATGTTATCTTTGACAATAGTTAACTATCTGCTGTGTGTGTTCCTTTGGCTGAGATGTGCCTTTGACTTCCCATAACTTGAATTCAGTTGAGAAGTAAATCTACCTAATAAAACAGTGGGGGGTTGGGGAAGTAGTTTGCGGGGAGTTGGATTTGAGTTGGAGGGTCATGAGATTTGAATTTAAACTGTTTTTATAACATTGCAAAATGTTTATAACATTCTCATTATAACATCGCAATGGTTTATTAACTGGCTGAAGCTGATGTCCAGCAGTGTCTGTAGGTCCACAGCTTCTCCATCTTTGATCTGGAGGTTCAGGGTTCCCCCCCCCCCTCCTGACAGGCAAGAGAATGGGCAGAAAATCTAAGGGCACAGAGAATCATGATTCAAATGTAGGACATATTGTGGGACCCCTTTTCTTCACAGCCCAATGCTGGAGAAAGAGATGGTGTCAAAGGGCGACTGGGATAGCCTTGTGGCTAGCAATGAGTAGAAAGAAAATAGGCTCCTTTCAGGCCTGAAATGTATTTCAAAAGCCCTGCATATGTGCTTTTTAATGCAAGTCTCTCATCTCTTGATTATAACCATTATCTACTTTCCATAAATGGGTGAATGGAGGAAATGGAAAGCAATGGTTAAAAAAAATAAAATAAAATTAGCAGCCCTATCGATTACACACCGTCGTTAAAAAAAACCTGTCAGAAACAGTGTGCAATTTCAGATAATTACATATAATCCCTAGTAATCCTCTACAGACAGCATGAACTGGCAGTCATTAGTATGCTTTCCTGTCTCTTGTTTTGCATACGCACCAGGTTCTGCTGAATGCTAGTCCCCCTGGTAACTGTCCTATTGAAGGATAGGAAATGTTGCTTTCACTGGAATTACACACACACACACACACACACACACACACACACACACACAAGTCTCTGCCTAAATTCAGGAGAAGAAGGACGTGCAATGCCAAGAAACATATTACACCTTTTTCTTTCTTTGTTTTTCTTTCTTTTGCCCAGTAAGACTACAGTATAACTACAGAGTTATTTTATTTTTATTTATTGGCAGTGTAAGCCACTGGGGCAGGCTTAACAGCTGGCAAAGATAAAAATAAATCTTCAAAGACAAATAACTTCCAGTCTCCTTTCCTTAGGGCCTCTTTTATTAACAAAGGGAGGTTCTTCGAAAGATCAGTGCAACTCCACGAAGACAGAGCAAATGGGATAAGTCCGCTTGCCACTTTTTAGGAATGTGGTGGCTTTTCAGGATGGCCAGCACATCTCCTCCTGCCAAAGATGCAGGGCTGGGTGTCAGGGTCTGATCCCTGCCAGAGTGTGAAATTCAGTTCACACTCCCTGCTTGAAATCCAGCTCTGCGTCAGCCTACCAAATTGGCCAATGGCAGGCTGGAGCGGAGAGCTAGGCTCTCCAGGGGCGGGCTTGAGGAAACAATCAGGCTTCTTTCAGGTTCGCTCCTGGGGGATTTAAGGCAGCCCACGCCAGCCCCAGACGCTCAGCTGTTCTTCATCGGATCAACCCACAGACCCACTCCAGTAATTTCATATTTACTCATTGAATTGACCTTGCTATGGCTGCGGTGCTTGCCGTATTTGTGGGGCCTGGTAGGAATTTGCCTACCAGGTGAATTGACTGTGACCTGAAGGTTTTGCCTACCCCATAGCAATCATCACAATTTTAGCAGTTGGGTAACCTTAGCCTTAGTCGGAGAGGGGGTTGTACCCTCGTCTTCCCTTCCAGAAATAGAGTGTCCCATCAAATGGATCTGTGATGGAGTTGCTTCTGTCCATTTGCCCAGATGGGGGGCTTGGGCCCTGCGAGGATACCCCTATTTGATGTAAGTCATAGGAATCCCCGCTACCAGGTTGATCCTGAGGTCATTTCTGGTAGGCAGCTTGGGAATAAATGCTTACCCAATGCCTATGCCAAACCACTTCAGCTGTGTGGTCTCCTTTATTGGTAGCTCACCTGAGCAGAGGAGGGGCGGAGTACATGACCTGGGCCTGCAATGCACTTTATTTAGACTAACTAGTGTTCCGCTACTTTTTAAATGATAAATAAAACATCTAGAAGTAAGGTATATGTAAGAGGCAAGTTTGGTAGGGCCAGTCAATGAAAATTGGTAGCAAATGGGTAGATTTGAGTGTGGTAGTGGCATCAAGAGAAAGTGTTAAGCTACATTCCTCACATCTGCTGCTCCCAAACCAGTTTGTGGGCTAGTTGGCCGCTGTAGTGAAAAGTTAACTGAGCCAAAGTGTCTGAAAATATCATTTTCTGAAAATGTCCTCTCCCTCCTCCCACCTCTCAAACTCTGAAAGTGAGACATCCCAGAATTTCAGAAGCCATCCCAGTTTCTGATTGGATCCCATTTTTTGGTCCAACACTCTGACACACCCCAGCTGGCCAAAGGATGCTCATTTTTTGTCTTGCACTCTGGGGCAAGCCAGCCAGCTCTGGCGCCAGACCAAAAGACACTTGTTTTTTGGACTTGTGCTGCCACACCAATCAACCAGCTCTCACTTGAGTGCTGGACCAAAATACGAGCATCCTGCTTTTGATCAGTGGGATGTTGAAGGGTATGTAGGAGTGCCAGGATGAGGAACCTCTGGCCCTCCAAATGTTGCTGAACCAAAACTCCCACCATCCCTGGTCATTGGTCATACATGCTGGGACTGATGGGAGTTGTAGAGGAGGGCCAAAGGTTGCCCCCACCTGATACAGTGCCTTCCACAAAGAAGAAGGGTGCTGATTGGATCGGAGAGGTCCACATGACCAACCAGTCAATGCAGCCATGTTTTTCACACATATTGCCTGCAGCATGGGCCTGCATCTTACATGTACCGTGTGTTTGCAATTTTAGATTATTTAGATGATGGCTGTAAGCTGCCTTGGGCTCCTTTGAGAGAAAGGGCAGGATATAAGATAAACAGATATGGAAGCAGAGAGGGCACTTCCACCTACACATATTAAAGGTGAGGCCATACACTGCCCTTTCACTTTTGCACACCACCCCTTTGATTTCCTAGTACCTTGTGAAGCCTGCAGGATTACAGCGCAGCTTTGTCAAATGTTTCTTGTAATGTAACATGTAATCGTAAAAGCAACAGGATACCAATGATAGCACTTAGTGCTGTCGAGAGTGTTATTTGTAATTGAACAACTGCTATAGTAACAAATTTTAAATCTCAGGCTTGTCTCTTTCCTGGCAGAAAAGGGATTGCCTCTGTTTGTGTGTGCAGTGCCCAATCATGGGGAAATATTAATATGAAAAATCAAATTGATCATCAACACACAGATCATTCCCCACCCTTCTTGTGCCTTTTAAACTGAGCTCTGTGAAAATGGCACAACTGGGATGTGCAAGTGAAATGTATTTTTTTTAAAAAAAAAAAGCATTCTGCTTTTGATGTAATGTGGGAGAAATCTCTTGGAGCAGATTACTTTTATGAGCTGTAGTAACACTTAAGGCAAAGGAGAAAGTGACAGAGAATGAACAGAGCACAGGAATGTGTCAACGGCATCTCGGAGGAGAAGCAAGCAAAATTCATTGGGAGCGCAGGTTGCAATCCATAACCATTAGAATCAGTAAAGGCTGCCGCCTGGTTCAGTGTGATCAGCCCACAGAACAAGGGGGAATTCAATGCAATATATATGCTATGCAATATTTCTGTGGAAGTTTTTCTTTTTTTAATCAATACCAAGCTTTTGATTGTGAGACTACATTTTAGCAGCATTCACCTTCCGAGATGCTTAAGATATAGATACCGATAATGCTTAGAGTTAACTCAGTCCTGGTGTGCAGCAGCCAAGTGAGCAGATGTCCCACTGAAATGGATGGGAAAGCTCTTGCAGGAAGAAGAACTCCCTGTCTGTACACTGGGACATCCTTACCTATGGCAAACTGTCAGAATGATATGAATAACAGGTTTTTAAGCTGGGAGTTTCAACCTATGAAGCCAATATCACAGCATGGATACAGATAGGGATTTCTGCAATGCATCCCTAAGCAATTTTGTGGTGACCAAACACAAGTCCCATTGAACTCAGTGGGTGAGAAGATATTGGCATTTGTTTTTGTTATGTATTATGTGCCTTTTTGGTTTTAATCTGTCTTTTATATTGTGAGCCACCTTGAGTTCTTCAGATAATAGTCATAATAATATTCAAGTGTGCAGCCATGGCCTGAGAGCTTCCAAGCTAAGCCAAACATTGTGGCTCTGTTGCAATAAAGGTGTTGTTATCAACACTGCTACTTCTGTGCTCTCTACCCTCTGTCTCTGCATGCTGGTGCACAGATTATTTTGTACAGGCATAGGCAAACTCGGCCCTCCAGATGTTTGGGGACTACAATTCCCATCACCCCTGACCACTGGTCCTGTTAGCTAGGGATCATGGGAGTTGTAGTCCC
Source organism: Podarcis liolepis (assembly GCF_965112155.1). Lineage (NCBI taxonomy): Eukaryota > Metazoa > Chordata > Lepidosauria > Squamata > Lacertidae > Podarcis > Podarcis liolepis. The sequence goes on from NC_139557.1 coordinate 47,158,730, forward strand.
AGAACATTTGGAGGGCCGAGCTTGCCTATGCCTGGTTTTGTACGTCACTGCTGCTGGGCATCAAGTCAAGAGCCTGGGCAGGCACAGTGGTGAGTGGAGGCTGCTGAACTCCCTGTGGCGCAGCATGGATCTCTTTAGGAAGTACAGGAACCTAGAGATCTGCTGGATGCCAGGTCAGGCCACGGACCCATCTAGCTCAGCCTAGCTAGTCTACACTGTCACCCTTGGTAATGGTCAGCAGGGCAGGGCAGTGGGGTGGCATGGCCCATCTGCCTTCAGCATCAAGCATTACTCCAGGTTCCTAAGAGCAAGAAGAACACAAGAGCTTGGCGAGGTACAGGCATCGTCACAGAACCATTTCTTTCTTTCTTTCTTTTTTTGAAATCATTTTTTATTTGGTTTTACAAATTTTAATTGATTACAATACCCAATACATATTCATAAAATGAGATTTCTCTGAATCTCGAGACTTCCCTCCATCCCCTCCATGGGTCCTATTGTCAACATTTCCAACTGAATATTATTTCATAGTCTATGTTTTGTATCTATCCATATTGTCCATAGTAATTTTTTACATTACAAATGAGATTAAAATCCTGCTAATGTTTTCATCTGCTTACAGTGGTCTCCTAAATAAATTATAAACTTTCCCCATTCTTTCTTGAATTTCTTGTCTTCTTGGTCTTTGAATTTTCTACTCATTTTTGCCATTTCAGCATAGTCTATCAGCTTAGATTCCCATTCCTGTCCACTAGGGACTTTTTCTTCTTTCCATCTCTGGGCTAGTAGCATCCGTGCTGCTATTGTCACATACATAAAGTCTTTTCTGTTCCTTTGGAATGTCGGTACCAATAATTCCTAATAGAAAGGGTTTTTGTTTTGTTTTTACAAAAGTTATTTTAAACATTATTTTCAGTTCATTATATATCAATTCCTAGAAAGCCTTTGTTACCTCACATGACTACCACATATGATTAAAGGTACCTTCTTTTTCTTTACATTTTCAGCAGGTATTTGTACTTGTTTTATTCATTTTTTTTCTAATTCTAACACTCCTGCCATGATCCCTGCACTGGCCTGAGCTCCCAGAGCCTCTCTGTTTCCCTTCACCCTCTCAGGAACTGGCAGTGATGCTTGGCATTGGGAAGGCAGGTGAACAATGCCATCCTACCTGTGCTGCCCTGCTGTCCACTACCTGAGACCTCATGCATTCAAAACAGATGCCTTCCCCTCCTTCTCTATTGGACATACTAACAGATGTCATAGTCAGTGGTTCCATAATCTTCCATCCCAAGAGTTGCATGTCTCATTTGCTAGGCCAGGACCCTGCGCATAAGTCCAAATGATGCCCCTAGCAGTAAAACAGCCCCAATTCCCCCACTTTTTGTTGCCTCCATTGGTGATTAAATGAGACAGCTTGCTTTACACACTGTGGCTGAAGCACAGAGGGCCAGGGCCTATGAACACACAGGATCATTCTACACCCCTGAGGGTATCTTGGGAATAAACTGTTTAAAATCGTATCCTCATCAAACAGCCCTGGATCTCGAAAGTACAGCCCATGTCCTGACTCGAGTTTCCGAGCCTTTGTCTCACGGTTTGCATTAGAATTGGTGTTAGAAGCAAGTTCCCCATAAATTGAAAAATCACAAAAAGGGGAAATCGGCAAGAATCTCAGTTCAATGTAACATGAAACTGCCCACAGCTAACAAATAACAAGGTTTATTCAAAGCCCTAAGATCCTATATGCTGTGCGCTGTAGGCAATCTTTGAATGATGCCTGTGCTGTGGTGCTCGGTGGAGAGAATAAGGTTGTCTACCCCCATCTAGTGGCGGCAACCATTAAAGGGAACTGGGAAACTGCGGCATCCGAGTTGGCTGCTGCGACGAGGGAAGCGACAATTTTCCTATTAGAATTAAATAATTAATGCTATTAACAGCAGCTGCATAGATTAAGTAATTGAGGCTCAGGGAGTTGTTGATAGCACTAATTTTAAGGGCAGCTCTAAATGATTCGACTCTACTTTATGGAGCATTTTATACGTTGCCTAAGCTTTGTTGGACTCATTGACTGAAAAAAAAAACTACCAACATCCTCTAGAGGATTTGCCATAGTTCTCAAGTCAGCAAACTTCCATAAATATTTTACACAAGTTGTTCCACACACATAATAGCTGTTGAGATGACCAAAATAAAATAAAAATAAAAAGTTGTGTGCTGAACGTGTGCTATTTATAGGGAATGGCAATAATGTATCCTGTGTACTGCCAGCAATTACTTTCAGAAGAACCACTGAGCCTCTTGGGCTTGCCGATAGGGAGGTCGGCGGTTTGAATCCGCATGACAGGGTGAGCTCCCATTGCTTTGTCCCAGCGACTGCCAGCCTAGCAGTTTGAAATCATACCAGTATGAGTAGATAAATAGGTACCGCTGCAGCAGGAAGGTAAATGGCGTTTCTGTGTGCTCTGACTTCCGTCACGGTGTTTCATTGCTCCAGAAGTGGTTTAGTCATGCTGGCTACATGATCCGGAAAGCTGTCTTTGGACAAATGCTGGCTCCCTCAGCCTGAAGCAAGATGAGTGCTGCAACCCCATAGTCGCCTTTGACTGGACTTAACCGTCCACAGGTCCTTTTACCTTTAAGTCCTAAGCACTTTCAGAAAAATTGAAACTGCTCAACTTTTATTTCAGACCATTTTCTGCTTTTGAGGGCTGTGCAACTTCATGTGCATTCATTTCAATGAGACTTACTGCTAAAGATCAGACCAATGGTCTGTCCAATACTGTATCTTGTTTTCCACAATGATTAACTGAATGCCTGTGAGAAGCCTACAAAGAGGACACCAAGGTATTCTGAGGCAGCATCCTGAGGGTATCATATAGACATCATTACGATGCTCATTAAAATGTTGTGCCCATGCTCCACATGCATCTTTAGAATCAGACATATGTATCTCCCTCACTGCCTCTTTCATATAGGAGTTTAGGAATAAATCTATTTAACGTCGGTTTTGAGTTCCTAGGCTCATGAAGCCCATCTGTCTTCATCATACTTTTGGGGGCAGTTGTTTCATACATTTTTCATAGGTTTGCCTTGTTTGTGTATGGGAATAGCCCACCTGATAGGAACAAGTATTCAAATCCCACGTACACATTTGAAAGCACTATTCTGTTGTACTTCTTACCAGGTGAACAAGATTGTAGAATTGTAGAGTTGGAAGGAAATCTTTTGCAGGAATGTGGAATCTTTTGCCCAATGTGGAGCTCGAACCGACAGCCTTGAGATGAAGAGCCTCATGCTCTACCCACTAAGCTATCCCATGTTGATGAAGAATCAATCGCTCCTATATTCTGATACAAATGATGTCCAAAAACACACACACAACCCTTTCATATATGGCATGCCAGGAAGGGACAAAGATGACTGACCTGAAGAAGAACTTTCCATGTGACTTTATTATATCCAGAGTCAGAAAGCCTAAAGCCATGTCTGCTATGACTGCCCCAGGGCCCCGTTCCCTCATAAACAGCCTTCCAAGGGCCACGGCCAAAAACGGGTATGGCCAAAGGCATAACGGGCTGAGCAGCAGGCATGACTTTTACCTGTGTATAGCAGGTTACATTCCAGCCAGCCAAACATACTCAAGGAGGGTGTGGAGCAGGGTCAGTGAAGAGTGTACCTGAAAGAGTGTCTCCACCCCCATCGTTCAGCATGGACACTGAGGTCCAGCTCTGAGGGCCTTCTGGCAGTTTCCTCACTGCAAAAAGTAAGGTTGCAGGGAACAAGGCAGAGGGCCTTCTCGGTAGTGATGCCCGCCCTGTGGAATGCCCTCCCATCAGATGTCAAGGAAATAAACAACTATCTTACTTTTAGAAGACATCTGAAGGCAATGCTGTTTAGCAAAGTTTTTAATGTTTGATGTTTTGTCGTGTTTTTAATATTCTGTTGGGAGCCGCCCAAAGTGACTGGGGAAACCTAGCCAGATGGGCGGGGTATAAATATTATTATTATTATTATTATTATTATTATTATTATTACTAGGTCTAGGAAGGGGTGGCTTTCCCCTGTGGGCTTGATAGAGAGGCCTAGAGATCCACATTTGCATGCACCCCCTGACCTCAAGCCCCCCCACTCCTGCTCTAAACAGAAAGCAACAATTTTATAATTGAGAACTATGCACAAAACGGCTGCCCAATTTAATTGCTTCATGCACACAGTGCATCTTGATGATGTTCAGTGACTCCTTTCAATGGTGCTTCTATTGACTACATTATTTCCCTTGTTGTTGCTGCTGGGGTTTTTTTTAAGCAGCCAGGAAATGTATATGAGAATACAAGAAAAAAAGATCCAGCATTTTTCTAGAATTCATGTCTTTCACTCTCTGATCTGAACTGTCTGACATTACAGAGATGTGGATCTTCTGTGTGCATCCCTAGACGTGCTTTTAAAATGTGTGTCTCCCTAGAGGTGCTTTTAGAACGTGAGTGGGAAAATAGAGGAGTAGCACAGTTGGTACGATGCAAACAGGGTCTAGGCGATGAGCGTAGTTTAAATACACAAACAAGACACTGAGATTTTTGTCTGATTACTTGCTGGTAACACAGATTACTGGTCCAGAAGAAGAAAAAAGCTAAGACTACTATCCATCAAGAATCTCTTTGCCCTAAATATGTCAAACTTTTCTGCTTTGTTGTTGGTTTGCTTTTCCCCCATGAGCCTGGCCTACTTTTTCATCTAGTTCTTTGTATAACTTATTAAGTTTTAGCTCTTGGCAATGACCACCACTAGATAAACTCCCTGAAATTTTCTATTATTTGAGCACTCCACCAAATCCACTTGTAGTAAATACAAATAAGATATTTGACAGTTCTGTTTTTAAATTGAAGTATTACTGCTGATGTTTTAGAGAAAGTTATATACAGAAACATCAAAGCGCTTTAGTTTCCCCTGTAACCTCTCTAACCTTTTTCAAAGTATTTATATGCATTTTGACAAATGGAAATGTAGGTAGAGGAATATATATTGCTTTTGGCCTACATTCCGGCTAAGAACGGTACCAATATAAAAACAGTCATTAGCATTTTGTTTCTGCATTGCTGCTTGTGTGGAAAGCTTAAATCTTTCTTAACCATTGCAGAGCCCCCGCATTACGAATTCCAAACAATATAGGGTAACTTCAAAAACCTGGCTAATGAACTGTTCCTGTGTCCTAGCTAGAGGGGGAGGACAAATTCAGTTCGTGTTTAAAGGCAAATCAACCTAATTTGCATTTTCCAAAACATTATGCGGAGTGAAACACATCCAGCTTTTCAAATTCACACTTCTCTGAATTTTGCAATGCAGTTCTCCAGTCAAGTAATGTGTATGGAAATGCATATGCCAAGGTAAACTGTGCACAGAACTGCATATAATGCACAATAAAATAGAAATACTAGGCAAAGTATACTTTGGAAAAAATATGTACATTAGGCCAAATAGCAAACAAAAATGGGTGTGTTAGGAACAATTCACCCTAAAATGCTGGTGAAAAGGTCATGCAAACTTTTTTTTTAAAGTGAAAATGTAGAGAGTTGAAGATGGGGAAAATAGGAAAATGAGAAACACTGAAAACAATATCCCTCATCCCAATCCAGCAAGAACGAAGCACTTGTGTCCAAGGAAACAAAATTCTACGTCTCCTCTTCTGGACCAGAAACTGCACATGCCAAAGGTGGTAGACATACATCAGCTGAACCCGGAAAGGCCTTTATATACATGGTTTGAATTCCACCATACTGGATCATGACAACATGGCAACATGCAGTGCAGGGCTCACTGTGCAAGGTTGGGGCTCTGCAGAATAGTGGATTGACTCTGCCAGTACCTCCATGCATCTCCAGGCACACCACTATCCTGCCCTTCCCCACCTCATCCAGGTAAGCTGCTGTGATGCTGGTGTCAGGGAAGCAGCCCTGCAGCTTCACTCCATCACAGAAGCTGCTACTGGGTTTTGTCACTTACGAGTGCCTGGATCTCACACTGTGCGTGTCACATTTGTAAAGAGGAGCTCCGCCAGTTGGACAAATAATGAAATCCCTTCCCACAGCAAAGCGAAGGAACTCCATGAGGACTGACAATTTTCATGCAGAAGGAAAGAACAGTATGGTTTGCCTGAGCAGTGAGATATCCAGTCCCACAGGGAATTGGCCAATGCAAGCATATCTGCTCCAATGTGAATCAAACCCAGCTGATTTCCTATTTAGGATTCACCTAGTCCATAAGGAGACAACAATCAAACTTTCATGTAAATATACATCTCAAAACTCATGTTTTGAATGACATGGCCTTTTAAACCACATTTGAAAATCCTATTTGGCGTGGATTCTATGGCATCTGCAATCCTGGGCTTTTCTGTGCTATTCAATAAGGGAACTAAATGGCAGCCGTTTTGTGCTGTGGAAATTGGCCACTGAGAAATGGACTGAGATCATCACAGGTCAAATAGCCTGCCAAACAGGTTATATTTTTGTGCCTTTCCCTCCAGATAAACCCGGCACTGAAAAGATTGGAAAGGGCAGGAGGAAAAGGGAAAGAGCGAGAGGCAGAAATTAATTATGGACCTCTCTTTAGGGATGAGGGGCAAGGGAAGGAGAAGTTGCAAGGAAAATAGCATCCTTAAAGATGGTTGTTCTCATATGCTTTTAATATATAGAGATTGTGTGTGTGTGTGTGTGTGTGTGTGTGTGTGTGTGTGTGTGTGTAGGATGGGGAAAACAAAGAACTAACAGAAACAGGAATCAACCCTACAGGCATTGTATCTTGAGCAGAAAAGAAAGAATACCAGTTGCAATATCAGGTAGGAATACTGCCTCATCTAAAGGATTTGATGGGAACTGTGCAACTTTTTTGTACGGTCTCAGGGTCATTCTATGCATTACATTTGCTAGGTAACCAGAAGCTATGCATGCCCTTTTTTCCTTAAACAAAAATAAGCACAAGATTGTGCAAGGAGAGGAGGTTTAATTTTCTATTCCCAGCCACGACACTCCTTAAACTTACCTTTCCCCCCACTACACACTTCTCTGCACAGCAGGAAAGAAAAAAAGGAAGGAAGGAAGGAAGGAAGGAAGGAAGGAAGGAAGGAAGGGTCTGTGACAAAAGTGAGAATGTTTTTTTTACACGGGTGGAAGAGTCATGGGTGGGGTGAGAAGGATTAAACCTTCCCTTTGTGCACTGTGGGATTCCTGTGCTCTTATTTTTCAGTTACAAAAAAGGTGGTGGTGGGTGATGACAGGCATAGCAGCCAAGGATGACCCTGAATTGTTTAAAGAAGCACATAAGAGACAAGGCTGCTCGGTGTGGCAGGTTATGATGCAATCTAGAAAGGATGAAGAACTTCAGGCCTGGGGGCCCAATGTGGACATTCCTTGAGTTTTTTGCCTGGCTGGAATATATTCATGACTCCTGCTTGTTGGATGGCAGGTAGAGAGGGGTGTTTGAGTGTGAATAAACACTGTGGATGGTTGGACAGTGTTCTCGAAGCTACCAGCATGAGTTTGACCAAACTGTGGGAGGCAGCGGAAGACAGGAGTGCCTGGCGTGCTCTGGTCCATGGGGTCACGAAGAGTCGGACATGACTAAACTACTAAACAACAACAAACACTGTGGAGAGGCATGTTTTCATTCACTGCCCTACACACCTTTGCCTCTGGCCCCTCCCAACACTGGAATGTGGCCCCTGAGAAGGTTGACCAGAATGGAATGTGATCCTTTGACTGAAAAAGCAGCCCACCCCTTACCCCCCCCCCCCCCGCGATACAGGCATGAACCATGTGCCTTCTGCTCTGAGATCTCTGGTGTACCCTGCATGCTTTGAAGCAGAGAACACAGTCCATTTTAGGCCTTGCCTTGCCTGTCCCTTTGGCAGCCCCTCTGGCACACTGAGGGAATGGTCCCATTGGTGGATGAGAAGCATCATACAGCCTGAGTAGGGATGTCAAAGGAAGGCATTGAAAACAGATTTCCTCCTGTCTATCCATTCCAGTCCCATCATGGCACAGACACTTGCTGTGATTGCTTTTTGCCTTAATTTTCTACAACTAAAAGGTTAAAAAAACAAGTGCACATCACTCACAATACATACATAAATTGTTCTGCAATAATTTATGTTATTTACATATTAATTGCTTTATAATTGCCACTGTCCCAATAGGTACCTCATTGCTTTTCTTTTTTCAGAAGTGTTGTTTGCCACCTTTGTGTAACATGTTTGTTGCCTCTATGCACTAAGATTGCAGCCCATATGTCTACTCAGAAGTCCCACTGAATTCAGAGGGGCTTAATCTTAGGTGAATGGAATTAGGACTGCAGCCTTAATCCACTTCCTACTGTGAGCTTTAAAAACAAATGGACTGCATTGTTCGTCATAGTTCTTTTCATAAGGAAAGAAGTGGTCTGTTGTTACCTGTTGACTTTATCTCCTTGTCAAAGTGGAGAGAAACATCTGGATTTGCATCCATCCCCTCAATATTTCTTTTAAAATCTTGCCCACTCCCAGCCAAATCCTAACATTTAAAGCATACAATTTCTTGAGCGTTATGTTTCAGCAGACACACATACAACAATTTTCTGAATAAAAGATGCATTTATGAAATAAAATATTGTAATAAAAAAGGACTTAGATGTGGTTGAATAGCATTACAACCAAGAGAAGAAGTAATTCATACAATCCAGGGCGCAAACAGCAAAATGTTAACTGGGTGTTAAGCTGTCCCCCCTCTCCCTTCATGATGGTTGAGTGACAAAAAGAAGGCAGGGTAACAAATTTATGCCGAACTGTGAAATCAAGCTAGCAAAATAGTCTGTAATCTCAGCCCCATTTACCTGGGATAAAGTTCCATTGATTTCACTGACCATTCTGTAAAAGTTTATACTGGTGTTTCATGACACTAAGATTTATTGGAGTGCTCAAAGGTTCTGCCAGGATTGAGGGAGCCTGGCACCAGGTGCCTTTTCCCCCTGCTCACCTGACCCTGAGTCCTTCCCAGGGCATTTTGGGTGAGGTTCTTTGCCACAAGAACTAGAAAATCAATAATAATAATAATAATAATAATAATAATAATAATAATAATAATAATAATTTTATTTGTACCCAGCCAGAAGGCCCTCGGTGATGGACCTCAGTATCCGGGTTGAATGAATGGAGGTGGAGACATTCTTTCAGATATACTGGGCTAAGGCCATTTAGGGCTTTAAAGGTCAACACCAACACTTTGAATTATGCTCAGAGACGTACTGGGAGCCAATGTAGGTCTTTCAAGACCGGTGTTATGTGGTCTCGGCAGCCACTCCCAGTCACCAGTCTGGCTGCCACATTCTGGATTAGTTGTAGTTTCCGGGTCACCTTCAAAGGTAGCCCCACATAGAGCGCATTGCAGTAGTCCAAGCGGGAGATAACCAGAGCATGCACCACTCTGATGAGACAGTCCGTGGGCAGGTAGGGTCTCAGCCTGCGTACAAGATGGAGCTAGTAGACAGTAGCCCTGGACACAGAATTAACCTGCGCCTCCATGGACAGCTGTGAATCCAAAATGACTCCTAGGCTGCGCACCTGCTTATAAACTAGCCTAAAGCTTAACAGCTGTGCAGGCACTATCTTGGGCCACCTTACCAAAAATGCCTTCCTCTATGGAATAATCCCCTTCCTCAGAGCAGAAACCATTTTAAACTAAGTGGTGGGGTAATGAGCAAAGGATGAGTGGTGGCAGATCACCTCATATTTAAAGCACAGCAGAAACGCAAGGCATTCTGGCATTCATTCTAGCCTGAGGGACACCTTTGACTAGTCTCTGGGCCAGCTTTGTTGGACAGAAAATAGCCTATCCTCCATCAGGATAGGACCAGTAGTTGCAGAAGGAAGAGGTTCCCATAACGCAGAATGAAGCTACTTCAGATCATTCATGTTCTAGACGGGCATACTCCTCCAAGGACACAGAAAATAGGCTTCAGACAAGTGTGGAGATGCTGGCCCTGAGCAAGCATGGTACTCACACTTGCCCATATTTGTTATTTGCGAACATTTACTTAATTGTTACAGATCTGTGGGATTTGACGTACCCTCATTAAGAAATGTTGCTTTGCCTCACCATTTTGAAGAGGAGCTGAAATGGAAGACTGCGAGTTACTCAAAAATAGCAGCCTGAGTCACAAGCGTTTGTTTGTTTCTCCATCTTCAAACAGGCACAGCAGTGTGTGGTGTTTTGAACATTAGCAGGTGTGAATAATTAAAAACACATCACACATTGATGCGCCTTTGATTATAGAAATGCTCTCATTGCTACAAGTGATTCTAATCAACGGAACTGAGAGGTGACAGGACCTTTATAAACAGCATGCAGCTAGTTTATATAACCTTTGTGCAGATTGGGTCTTTTTTCTCAGCACGTCTTCTTTCACAACACTAATAATCCTCCAGCAATAACAACTGCATATTTAAAATCTTTTCATCCTTTTCTGTATCATTCCAAATAGTGATTGGTTACAGACTGCCAGGTGACTGACTAGCACATTTCTTGGGTCAAAAGTAGGCACTGATGTATCAAAATACACAAAACTATAACTGGTGAAGCAGAATGCTTGAGGGCGGCTTGCTTCAGATGCTGCAGTGTAATTTTATTTCTTTTTAGAATTCCTCTCCCTTCTGAAGATGGGGCAGGGACCTAGTTGGCATTCATATTAATGGTTCTGAATATGCACACCAAGATTCATCTTAACGTCTCAGTCTGCAACAGCATGATCATATACAAGGAGCATTTCCTGTCCCTCTTCACAATGGCTTTGCAGGTTGAGTTTAGATTTGCTATTCAACTGTATCAGGGTCCACACCAGTATTAAAGGAAGATGTTGCACAGCACTGTATCTTTTCATTTTCCAATACCCTTCCAAAACAGCTGTAGGGATTTAGCTGATCAAACTGGAAACGCTGAATTGGCCTCTGAATGTGTCTATCTCCTTTCCCCCCCATAACATTTTCTTTTTCCAGTGGAGTCATTGCATTACAGTGGTTTTTCATGCCTGGTGCCTTTCCAGATGTTTTGGATCACAATTCCCATCAGCCCCCAATGATGTGGTTGCTGGTCAGGTATGATGGGAGTTGTGCTGAAAAACATCTGGAAGGCACCAAGTTGAAGAAAGCTGTATTTCAGCATTGTACTTATCTTGCAAGGTTCCAGAGAATAATATGATCACCAACAAAACTAAAAATTGTTGTTTCTATTAAAATAGTTGACCTATTTTCTTTAACTTCTGTTTTTACCACTCAGCAGACATAATGCATGGGCATTAAAAAAAATTTTTATATATATTTCTTTCCCAATAGGTGGCTTATACTGCAAAATAATTTGTGGAGGTTTACATTTGTTTCCTGCTCTTGTTATCTTCATCACAAGGAATGAACGTTTACATTTTGTATGCTTCTTATTCCCCACATAATCTAAAGCCCAAAAATTCATTTCTAGCATACGCATCAAATGTGTATGTGGAAACAGTTTTTATTACAGGGATCTATAAGTGTAAACACAAGTGTTATGAAGTCCTTGAAGAACATCCAAACAATAATCACACTGCAAAAATATAGAATAATGTGGTATTGTAATAGAAGACACATGATAAGAAATTTCTTTATAGACATAAAAGCTCTGCTGTTGAAACACCCCAATCATTTTGAAGAGAATTCCAGTGATACATTTTATGTTTGCGAGTTGTTCACAAGCACGAACCTACTTCATTGCATAAATGAGTTGACAGGCAGGATAGCCAATGCTATTAATGAATGGAAATACAGTGGAGAACAACACAGTTTTACAATGTGGAATAAAATGACAGAAATACAACAGATGATCCAGGATGCTTCCACATTAGCCATTTTCTACAGAATTGTCATCCTTCATTCATTTTGTTAACAGAGTATCCATAAGAACATGAGAAGAGCATCACTGGATCAACCCAAAGGCTTACATAGTCCTGCATCATGTTCTCACATCAATTGTCGTCATCCAGAATCACTGGTGGAGGAAGGAGGGTGCAGTGGGTGCAGTCCGCCCTGGTTGTCATCCCTGAGGGGGGTGACATAGCCGCCCTGCCCTCCTGGGATGCTCGCCGCTCACTGCGGGCAGCACCTCTCCAGGACGCTCGCTAGCCCCACCCCCGGGTGCCAAAGCAGCTAGCTCCGCCTCTGTCCAGAAGTTGTTGGACTACAACTCCCATCAGTGCTAACCATGCTGGCTGGGATCGATGTGAGTTGGAGTCCAGTAAGATCCAGAAGGCTTCAAGTTCCTGATTTGGATAGTGAGAAGGATGATAGATGAGATGGTAGGTTGGTAGGTAGATAAGTATATGATAGGCAGACATTGGTGTGTGTGATATCTATGATGCCCACACCATCTAGAGTCTATCCTTCCACCCTTTCCCTCTCCCTCCATAGAGATATGTTACAGAACTGGAAAGCTAAATCCACACCTGAAATAATAATAATATGTCAGTTGATTTTGCAATTTGTGGATTTAGATTTCAAATTTTGAAATTCAATGCAGAATGGATTTCAATCAAGTGGAGATACCTGCTAATATAAGAGGAGGGGAGGCAACGTTTTCCAATGCCCTCGTCTCTGCAGCAACCCTCACTGCCATTTGTGCTGTTCTGCAGCATCCCCCACCCTTCTAGAACAGAAATCTTTTTGTGGGGAGTGGCATATGGCCCACCTCAGGGGGCATAGGCTCCTGTGCTGGCCCTGCACAGCTCATCTGACTCTGATCCCTATGTCTACTCTTGTCCAAGGCCTTCTTTCTCCTTGGGTCCTTTTTTCTTCAACCTTAAAGTCAAGTGAAAAAAGTACTAAATTGCACTTAAAGTTTCCCAATGATATGTTTGGTCTGCATATAAATATTAATTTCAATTAAATGTGCACTAGGACATGAAAGTGAGGGTCAAAAATTCAAATATTATACTTATGTGAGCACCGAAGAGAGGTTAAAATTAAGTGTTAATGAATCTGATGGTAATTGAACTTTAATCTGAAAACCCAGACCATTTAAAAGATATATTGCAATACTATTCAACTGATAATGCATTAAAACGGCATAGTATATAATTGCATTTGCTACACTGGAAGGCACTCTTTGCCTCATTTCACAACACAGCAAAACTGTGAAATGAATTAACATACAGCTTTTTCCATACCAAAAAAATAATGGCAACTATCATTTGCAAAAAAAAAAAAAAGTTTTGTAGCCAAACAACACAAAATTGCCTTAACTTGGCAGCTAAAAAGAGAGAAAACCAAAACGAGATGTCCACAGAAGAGAATTTTGTGCAACCACAGAAAAGGCTCTGTGATGTCAGGATACAGAAAAGAGACTCTCCAGCTAGGTGATATATGGATGAGGTGGTCCATTAGGTACTCTGGGCTCAAAACATTTAGGACTTCACAAGTCAGAAGAAGCACTTAGAATAGTACTAAGGAGCATATTGCTATCCAGTGCAGAGCTGCCAAAGTAGTTGCAGTACACTCTCACAGCTGTGTTCCTTTAAGCACCCTACCAGCTTCCTTCTGGGCCAATTGAAACTTCTGAAAACTACTGTGGTACCTCTAGTTACGAACTTAATTTGTTCCGGACATCCTATCTTCACCTGAAACTGCTCTTAACTAGAGGAGTGCTTTCACTAATGGGGCCTCTTGCTGCTGCTAAGCTGCCAGCACACAATTTCCATTCTCATCCTGGGGCAAAGTTCTCAACTCGAGGTAACTCTTCCAGGTTAGTGGAGTATGTAACCTGAAGCATTTGTAACCTGAGGCATTTGTAACTCGAGGTGCCACTGTAATTTAAAGCAGCCACACTGTAATGTTCTTTTCAGAATCTTGATGTAGCCAAGGCATATGTCACTGTGGTTTTTGGCATGACCTCCTCTTTAAAGTACAGTGGCACCTTGGTTTACAACCATAATCCGTTCCGGAGGTCCGGTTGTAAACCAAAACAGGTTGTAACCCAAGGCGTGCTTTTGCCAATGGGGCCTACCCCCAAAAATTGGTTGTAATAAAAAAAATGAGTTGTAATCCAAAAAAAGGGACACACACTTCTGGGTTTGACGTGGTTGTAATCCAAAACGGTTGTAATCCAAAGCGGTTGCAAACCAAGATACCACTGTAAAAGGTATAAAATGAAAATTGTGTGCCACTTTGCAGTAGGTGTTGGTTGAAGAAACATATTGGATTGTATGCACTCTTGTACACAGAAGGTGAGCATCTGAAATATCCCCCAGGGCAGGGATTCAAAAGAACAAATTAACTATTGAAAATAAAATTCCAGAAGAAAAATTGCTTTGTCAAAAAAAAATGCAAAGGAAGGCCAATTGCCCAGGAAATTTGACACAAAAGGCGAAGAGGAGAGAGAAAAGTTGCCAATCCAACTCTACTGGCTGAAGCTCAGCCACCATTCAGCAGCAACTATAGCTGACCTCTTGCCCACATGTTATGTGTTTGCATAGCACAAGAAAGAGAGGAAACATCAGAAATGGAGTCAAAAGAATAAAGAAGTGGACATCATAGGAATGCTGTTGTATCATGTGAGTTCAAAGCATTGCAAAGGGGAAAAAAGGATGTTGCAAAAATGGGAGGGGCAGATTAAGTGTGGACTCTTCGGCAATGTTCATGAGGTCTCAATTGAGCAGAAGGTGTACCACATGTAGGATTGTACGCTGGATTCAGGGATTAAGTCATGGAAAGCATGTGGCACATCTTTATATGGTGCACCACATGCTTTCCAATACATGAGAATGTTTGCACTGTGAAAGTGACAAAAGTAGATGTCACAGTTTAGTGCATACATAAGGTATATGTTCGTCATGATCAGTGATACTATGGGAACTGCCCAATAAGACCCAAAGATACTTCAGGCAAATGTGTTCAAAACATTTCTCCAAATTTAGTGCTCCTAGATGGGGACAAGGTCATGCTTCCCACGAATGTTATATTATATTTCAAGTACTGGAAATATGTGGTATTATTTCACTAGGAGTCACACTCTTTTATGTTTACTGCAGTAGATAATAAGCAATAATAATAATAATAATAAATTTTATTTATATCCCGCCCTCCCCAGCCGAAGCCGGGCTCAGGGCGGCTAACAGCAATAAAACAGTACAAAAGTACAACATAAACAACATTCTAAAATCATTCATTATAAAAATTAATTAATTCAAGCCACTAGCAACCATTGGTATATACATCAATAGATGTATTCAGAAAAGAATACAACTGGGTTTTTTAAAACTAAAAAACAAAGATGCACAAAATCATGCTTTTTTCACTAATTAGTGGAAAAATAGACATAAAGATTAAAGAACTAAATATTTTAGGGAGGTGGCATTTTATTTAAAGCTAACCACATGAAACAACCAATTATTACAGTACCTTTCCATACAGCCCTTTCCAACAAAGCTTGCTTTCTTTCTTTCTTTCTTTCTTTCTTTCTTTCTTTCTTTCTTTCTTTTTGTTTATTTGCTATACATATAGTGTAGAAGCTGTTAATAATTATTCAAGGAGCTCCATGATTTAAGTTTTGAATGTACACACACACACACACACACAAAGATGAAATACAAGGTCAACACTTCTTTCTACATCTGTCAGCACTGTCTATTGTTACATTTGATCACTTTTAAAGTGATTGCAAGCACATGGCATCATTTACAGTTATTAAAGTGGATTCCATTCATCAGCTACTTTACTTTTATCTAGTCGCTGTATCACTCATCACAGCCAATAATTGTGTAAGCAAGACAGTGTTTTATAACTCATTCTTGGCAGGAGTGTGTATTCTTGTTTTAAACCTGGTACAGCATGAACTCTTCCCATTTGCTGCCACTTGGTAATGAACTAACATTCACATATTTCAAAGCTGCATGTTGTTCAGTGAGCAAACTACAATCTGATCAATATAGCCTTTTTGTTTGAAAAGAAATAAAACATGCACCTAAGTTCAATTTTCAACTGAAGATAATATTCAATAAGTTCTTAGGAAGTTAAACTGATGGCTTGAAAGAAAAACATAGCAATTAACTTTTTCTTCTTTTCCTAACTCCCTCCCTCATATGTTACAACTTCTAGGCCTGGGTGATACAGCCATTTCTTTGTTCATCAGGATTCTCTGGTGGGATTAATATTAGTCATTCCTCCTTTGTTTATGGGATATTTTTGCATGGATGTCAGGAACTGAGCTGAAACAGTAACCCATGGCCCATATTCCCTAACCATTGGCCATGTTGACTCACCAGTTAGTTGTTGTGAGTCAGGGTCACAGGTGGGTCACAGGTTCCCCATCCCTTGCATAGGCAATCATTCTACAGCAGAGCCTTTCTGGAGCCTAGAGTGTTTATAGAGCATAACAAATGTATGATTTTTGCTCATCTGTTGTGTTAGATTCAGATTTCTTCTCTCAACAAAGTGCTTCTGTTTCGAGGAGAGAATATCACAATTTTCCACTACTTGAAATGAAATATATTTTGTTGCTGGGAAAATGTTGGGGAAATATTTTGTTGCTTTCTTCCAGTGAGCGAGTCTATTTCCTCTAGCAAGTGCAGCCCAATTTTGAAACATTCAGCCACAAGAATAACCACAAGAACCAGACATTTAAAGGCTTTGTTTGCTTCAAATTAAAATAAACACCAGAGTGCAGGTTGTAACTTGATCACAAACCTACCTATAGCAGCGCTGCTCAGATTTTTACCAGCTGAAGCCCACTCCCCCACCCCAAGCTTAAGTTGGAAGCACACACGGGCAAATCAAATTATTAGCACTGCTTCCAGTTTGGCCCTCAATGTTGAACAGAAAGCAGACACTCTACCACTGAACTATGGTCTTGCCCCAGCCATTCTGTATCCATTCCATTTTAGAACCAGTGAACAATTTAGAATTGCAAACTTGAGAAAAAAATCAGATGAGAATTTGAGAAACCTCTTTTAAAATGAGCCTTGAGGTGACACTTAGGGACATGGGTCTTCTTTCATGCCCTAAGTGTCTATGGATGTTGTGAATCTTTTAAGCAGAGGTTGTGCTTCTGAGTATATTCCACAATATGAGTATTGTGGAAATGTGAGGACGCAGATTGAAATCTTCTGCTTAGGACAAAAACTCCCACAACTCCATTACCTCTGGAGAAAAAGAGGTTTGAAAAGAATATTGTTTAATATTCTTTTCTTAAAAGTCAGCGATTAGATAAAACAATATTTGTTTTAGCAACCACTGGAGGTTGTCTTCTCTCACTTCACATACCCTCCCTCACTTGATGCTATTCCAAGACTTAAAGGATACACATTCCTTCACACTGATAGTATTTGTTTACAAGGTGTTGAGCAACACCAGCTCCTAGGCTCCAAAAGATCTTGGAGAAAATGACTAATCTCTTTATCTCCCTAGATAATATCACTTTTGCACACCTTAACCGATAGATGCATTGTCTTTGCATCACTTTCCTGGCTGTAAGAATGTTTCCTTTCTGACATTTCTTTTGCGCTTCTAATGCAGGAATTGGTAACTTGTGGTCCTTCAGATGTTGCAAACTTGACCATTAGCCATGCCAGCTGGAGCTGGTGGGTGTCCAACAACATAGGGAGGGCCACAGGCTCCCCACACCTGCTGTAATGTATGTATTTTATACATATTGATATATATATAACATATTCCTAAGTGTCTCTTTTACATGGTTGCAAAGACTATGTCCTCAAGGAAGGAAGTTCAGATCCCGGTCTTCAAATTCTGTTTGTTCAAAGAGTCATGTGACAATTGTGATTGAAGCAGAGATTAGGTACCTATTATTTGGTAGAGTGAAGAGGCTGCTTCAGTTGATGGATGCTGGGAAGAGCAATCAGGTGTTTGAAAACACAGCTCTGAACCCCTTAAGCTAGTCTTCTATTCTCAGGTCTGATGTAGAAAGTTTTCTTGTTTCTAGTGTTGGCATAAGATTCAGTTGCCAGTCCAGTTGGCATACATGGAATAGAGGAATACCATCTTGTTCTTTGCCTTAGGGAATAAGTTTTCATTGAGCTATCTCTTGATATAAGAGTTTTACCAGAAAAGGAGAGACAGCTAGTTTTCAGTCTGGAGTCCCAAAAGCCCATATCTCTCCATAGTGACTTATACCCATGACCTGATTTCATCAGAAGGTTGGGGATTCTGAGCAGTCAACACAACCTGTGAAGGATGGTCTGTTGTTATTTCAGAGCTTTGAAACTTTTAAATATGAAGTGGTTTCTAAATGAAGGAGGAAGCTACTTCCTTCCCCAACCTCAACTATTTGTATGCTCATCCTCATTCTCAACAGCTAGTGAAAAAATTAGGATAGTTCAATTTTTTTCCATCTGCTCGCTAGCTTAGGTGCTATAATTGCCACAGTTATACATCTCATTTGGAAGCATGATGGTGATGGGGTATATGGATCCCTGTTCTCCAACTGTGCAGTTGGTAAGAATCCAAGCTGTACTTTACGTGGAGCTCTGAACACATCCATCTATGTATATGACAGAACAGGGAATTGACTACATAATTCCAAACCCCAAATTGTGATATTGGCCCTTAAAGCTGCATGTGGTTTTATAAGCACAGCCAGTAATTTCCCTTTCAAGAGTTGCCTGCTGCATAGGACATGTAAATAACACAAAACAAGGAGACCCATCAGATGTCACTGAAGGACGCAACTACACCAGCATCACAGAGATAACCTTTATTTCTGTACTGTGTCTGCAAATGCAAAAGAGGTTATTGGACGACAGTGCAATTAATGCTTCCCTCTGGAGGTGATACATCAACTTCTCTCAATATAATAGGGTTCACATCAGGCATCAACATGCTAGTCTTACAAATTCTCTCAGTTGCGGCTGGTGCATCTCATGGATTATATCAGTTTTCAGATTAACTATTTCCACTTTATAGATTTATAGATTTTTAAAAATGAGAAATTTTAGGGCCATTCTAAGTTCAGTTTCCATATGAGGATGGAATACTGTGAGCCTGTAGTGTGCCACCCTAGAAAGGGTTGACATAAAAGCGATCTAAATTAAGCTTTGAATTTGAATTGCTACAATAAAGCATATTTTCTTCCCCTGAATGCGACAACTGAACTGAAATATTTAATTAAAAAGGAAATTAATACCATATTATATTGATGTTTTGCAGCAAAAATTGTGAAAATTCCCTTTGGAACTACTGTAAACAGTATGAGAATTAAAACAAAAAAGCCCAAAACCATTGCCCATTTCTTCTATTTTCAGTCTCTCAGTAAATGCAGCTCTTTCAGCTTTAGGCAAATCTCTCACATAAATTAAAAATGATAACCTTCTCCAGACATTCACTCAGTGTGTACAATAATCTCAGACCAGAGGTGCTGCTATCTCTGACCTCACATTACTGTTCCTGTTACCGGCCTCCATATGTTGGAGGGTGACAGAAGGACAATAAACAGGAGT
Source organism: Podarcis liolepis (assembly GCF_965112155.1). Lineage (NCBI taxonomy): Eukaryota > Metazoa > Chordata > Lepidosauria > Squamata > Lacertidae > Podarcis > Podarcis liolepis. The sequence continues at coordinate 47,178,224 of NC_139557.1, forward strand.
AGAGCCAGGAAGCTCATCCCTATAGACTTCCTCATGTGGTTATTGGGTGCCTGAAGCTGGGTTAGAATATGCATCCAGTGGTTGACTTTGTGCTGGCAGAAACATCTTACATTCATACAGAGTGAGGAATCGATTCCCCCCAATTCCCTCTTCCCTGCCGCAGTTCCAAAGGACACTCAGATTCAGAAGCAGCTTTTGTGGGGCGCAGGCGCCTTCGCTGGGTATGGAAGATCTGCAGAAAATGAGTGACTACCTTGCGTGAGATGGATTGGAAGGAATATGGTCTATCTAATATCAAGCAAGTTTGTGTCACACAAAAACCCCTAAAACCATTAAACAAAATTGATTTTCTCTCCCCATCCCACCCTGGCCCATCCTGAAAAAGTGCACATGCAGAAAGGTGTTGGGAGCAGTGAACATAAGTTACCTAGTGGGCCTCTAGCTAATAATAGTTTCAGCAACACATGTATACCAAAGCCTGCTTCACACTCAATTGGAGCCAGTCACATTGCATCAAGGAGAGCATAACAAGATGAAATGTGTCACTTCCAGGAGTATTTCGAAGAACAATTTCAACAGAAATCAGGTGGGAAAGCAGGTGCAGTGCTTTCCACATGGACTACGTTGACATACCATTCAAAAGCAACCATAACTGGAATCTGTTTGTTTATATTGAGATGTTTTGCACCTTTTACTGGGCACAATGACTTCAGAAGATTTAAATGATTTAAAATGATGATAGGGTAGGTGTTCAAGAGCAATGCCTTGCAAACCCCTCATGCTGTATATGGAAGGAGAGAGCTTAAGAAAATGACCCAAGCAGTTACTGTAGTCATACTAGCATATTACTAGAGATAAATGAAATAATTTAGGGAACCCAAATCATTTTGTCAAAAATTCATCTGGCGTACAGCAAAATAAACTGAGTTCCAGATTGCCCAATGGGACCTATCACGGCATCTTAAAGGGGAGCCTTCTCTGTGACCCTCCTTTCCTTTTACTTATCACTGGCAATGGGGTGAGCTTACCACCCTACGTGCTGCAATAAACTCGCATGTTGTTTGACATGGAAGCACAGCACAGAGCTCATCCAGACTTGATTTCTCGGCATGAGTCCACGCTTTAAAGCATTGTGTCTGGGTGTGGAATTTTTGTTTATACAGTACTCTATACTGCTGAATTGGATCAAATGGCAACCTGGAAACCCCAAATTGCTGTTTGTTCCTAAAAAGGTAAAGGTAAAGGACCCCTGACAGTTAAGTCCAGTCGTGGACGACTCTAGGGTTGGGCCACTCATCTTGCTTTACAGGCAGAGGGAGCCGGTGTTTGTCCACAGACAGTTTTTCCAGGTGATGTGGCCAGCATGACTAAGCCACTCCTGGTGCAACAGAACCCCGACACCAGAGCAGTGCATGGAAACGCCATTTACCTTCCTGCCAGAGGGGTACCTATTTATCTACTTGCACTTTGACGTGCTTTCAAACTGCTAGGTTGGCAGGAGCTGGGACAGAGCAATGGGAGCTCACCCCATCACTGGGATTCAAACTGCCAATCTTCTGATCGGCAAGCCCAAGAGGCTCAGTGGTTTAGACCACAGCGCCATCCTTGTTTGTTCTTAGTCAGCATTAAACAGCAAATATTCCTGTGGAAAGTGGCAAGGAGGTGTGTACTTAGACATGGACCAGAAAAGCGCAAACCTGTGTCTATAAAGTGGGGGGAGGGGGGCAAAAGGTAAGTGTGGCTGAGCCCAAAGTCTTTGTTATGTCGGAAATGTTGTGTATATGCAGCTGGCAGACTGGCTTTGAAAGTGTCATCAAGCCATTCTGACATTGCAAAGGTCTTTTGCCATTTGCTCCATACTTCTCGGCATACTTCCTCAAAGAGATGCAGCAGTTGACACTGGGATTAGCCCTCTGATGGTGATTATTTCTTAGGCAGCAAGGACAAGGTATTACAAAGGTCCCCATTTACATTTCAAATATGTAGAACTCTTACAGTAATCTTGCATTCTTGTACTGTAGCAGATATTTCAAGATACCAAGTAAAAGAACATCAGCTCAAACTTTAATCTGATTATTATGTAACTATGTGTCATAGACAACATTTGTTATAATGGAGATGTTATCTAGGAACCAAGTAAATTGCTCTGTTTGGGCTGACCCATTTAAGAAATCAGTTGCTACATGATGGATGAGTTGCTATCGCCATGTGGATTTGCAGTCAACACCAGCAAGGAGCACACTGCAGCAGAACAGGCTGAAGGTGATGGAAGGTGAATCGTGGCCCTGAAGTTCTTGTCTGCTGAAAAAGGACAAATTATTCCTGCTAACTGAAGGTAAAAGACAAAATGCTGTTCGACTGATGCTTTTTATCACTGTAACATCTTGTGGCAAAAGATGCACAAAGTTCCATCTTTGTAGGACACTTCAATAGGCAAAAGTTAGAAGGAGAATTTATTAGTTATTTTAAGAGGCCATTAACTATGTTAGTATAGTGATGGCATGTGGGTTCCTGTGCACATCTGAGTAGAAGAGTACACACACACAAACATTGTTTATTACTTCTGTTGTTGTTGTTGTTACCATCATGTTTGTATACCACTTAATACCAATAGGCTTCAAAGTCATTTACGGAATATAAAACCAATTACAAAACATTGCTAAAGTACACAGTAATTAAAATTCACCATAATTAAAACACACAATAAAATAATCTTGTTAAAATATTTAAATATAAACACCCATAATTAAAATATGCAATAACACAATCCCAGTAAAACATAATAGTTAAAACCCAAGACTCAGGTAAAGAGTTCAATGGAACGCCTGTGTAAACAGGTGCACTGAAGTTCAATTTTATTGTAAATCCAGGTTTTAATAAGCCTGCCTATAAGAATAGGAATAATTCAGCAAAAATCAGCAATGATGAAGTCTCATTTAAATCAACAGAACTTGTTAATAATGATTCACTCCCATTCCATTCCCCTCAATGAAATATAGGGTGACATTCAGCGATGCCTTGCTCAGTGGAAATGCGCTTGAACAGTGAGAATTCCAGTTTCTCTAATCCTTCTTGCTGTCCATGTACTCCTCAGGCAACTCTGATGGTTTCCCACACGTCCACAAAGCAAATGGGGGCGGGGCTGCAGGAGACAGGAAATGAAGAAGAATCTCTTTTGTGAGAGCAGATGCCCAATTGTGCTGTGTTGCATCTCACCCAAAGTCCAAACATCATCTCCAGGGTAGTGTCCAATACACTTTAGTCAAGGTGGTGAGAGAGACCTAATTTGAACTACCAAGCATTTATGCTCTTTTATTGTTTCAAAGCCATTGCAGCTCCATGACATTGATTTCTTTTTAAAATATTTTTCAGTTTCAAAAAATATATGCCTTTGATTTCTTAATGGAAAGAACCTTTGAAGTTCCAAATAATTATTGCTTATGTCCGTATGGAACCAACTTAACAATTTGCTTTCTGCGTAAGGCTAAGATCAGCACAACAACCTAGCAAACAACACCTCTGGAAGTTGAGAGAAACAAACTCATAGGCCAGCCATTTGATCCATTGTCCAACTTTAGTCTGTCCCTGGCAGAGTACAACTCCCCAAGATCTTTGGGTGCCAGATAACTAACTAGATCCACTAGCACAAAGACTTTTGGCTGCACAAAGGAACTTCCCCTCCCTCTCCTCTCCCGGCACCACACCTAAATCTGTTTGGGAGCCTCTACCAACCATTTAGAGATTTGGGGAGTATAGAGGTTCATGGGGACAGGAGAAGGAGGGAATATTCAATTACACAAGTGGGATTCCTTGTGCAAATGAATCTATTTAGTTGGACACTGTCCATTGAGCTGGGAATTTACTGCTGGAAGGTTGCAAGGCAGCACTGATGAACTTGTGATCCTACATATGTTGCTGGGCCACAACTCCCATCATCCCTGACCATAGGCCATGCTGGCTGGCACTGATGGAAGTTGAAGGGCTACAGGTTCCCCAGACTTGCCTTTAGGCCTAATGAAGGTCTGAAAAGCAGACCCTCTTCATTTATACATCGTTCCCACTGATAGAAGATATGTTCGAGAGGGGAAGATGGAGGCCGGGGCTTGCAAATCTGGGGACAGAAGAGAACCGGCAAAGAAGCTTTTGTAATGAGTCAGATCTTTCAAAAATTGTGAAGAACTGTTGCAAAGTGGTCAGAAGAACGTGCCTGTCCAAAATAAGTTTAGGAGCCATTACCTCTGTCCAGACCAAACAGCACATCAGCTACAAAGGCCCTCATTTCACCACATATTCTACCCCACAAATGCACTTCAAATGCAGTAAAAATCACTTGACGGAAGGATTATACAGACCACCAAGTTATCCCAGAATCCGGCAGCTGTGCTTTGTCTATTAGGCAAATGTCATTTGTATGGACTCACCATGTAGAAGACACATACAATACTGAAGGTATTTAGAGATTTAAATTATGTGTGAATGAGTGGGACAGTCTGCGAACTTTCCAGACACTTTGTTTCCCCCAGATCTCTAAGGCTCTGCTGCTTCTTCCATGTGACTTTTGCCCCATGGATTTCGTTGGCGTGTTAACTGCAGAAGAGAGATCTGACTCTTGTAAGAACAAGCATTGCTGATGATTTACTGTCAACATTTTCCGTGTTTTTACCCATGTAACATTCCAGCAACACAACCTCTGCAATAATTGTTAATAGCTTGGAAAATTCCAAGTCTTCTAAAGCAGGAGAAAGAGCATCTCTCTTTGCCCAGAGAGAGTTCAGCGATGGTACCCTGCCCTCAGTTCTCCTTGCAACGGATTACTGCATTAAAGTTTAAAGATTTTTTCCCCCAAGCGTTGGGGAGGGGGCACTTTACATTGCATCTAAAATAAACAATGCAAGTTTCTGAGAATTCCTACCCAGTTCCTTTCAAATGCTAATTTCAAGAGGATGGGGTGTCAGCATTATCCTGACCCCCACCCTGCCCCCATCCCCAAAGTATTTTTGATTTTTATTAAACAGAGTGGCTAAGAAGGGCATGTTTTAAAATAGACATTTTCTGGTTGCATAAACAGGAAAAACTCTGAATGCTTCTCTTGTAGTGTCATACAGAGGTTAGGGGGGGGTGATTATAGCACAGCAGAAAGAAAAGTACACTGGAAGCTGTCTTATACATTGTCAGACCATTGGTCTGTCTCACTTAGTATTGTCTGCACTGACTAGTAGTGGCCTTCTACTCAGGGGACATCCGAACCCTACCTGGAGATCCCAGGAACTGAACCCAGGACTCTCTACATGCAAAGTAGATGCTCTACAACTGAGCTGTGGCCCTTCCATTATGTAAGAGATTGGTTAAGGCATTGGGTAGAATCATAGTCTTTGAGCAGTGGATAAAGTGGTGCATCACCTAGTACGGAATCAGTGATATTTTCAGGGTACCCTGTCAAAGGGGTCTCAATAGATATCAATGTCCAGAAGCCAATGTGGGGCAGACAGGCCATAGGGTTTCCAGCAGAGGCCTTAGGATGGCCACCTCATTAGATCAATGTCTTGGGGAGGCCATAATCCTTGGCATGACCCTCTACTGTCCCCAGATGGTATTTAACTCTGAGTAGACTTGCTAAAATGTATAAGTCCAAATCAGATAAATGCTGGAGATGTAATGAGGTTGAGGGTATGTTTTATCATATGTGGTGGACTTGTTAAAGGGTAAAAGAGTATTGGGAAATGATATATAATGAACTGAAAAAAGTTTAAAAGGACCTCCCCCCACCCCACCCAAAGGCCAGAGCCCTTTTGTTGGGAATAATTCAGAGGGAAATTCCCAGGTGTCAAAAAAGACTATTAATGTATGCTACTACTGCAGCCTCTGTTTTGTTAGCCCAAAGATGGAAAATGAGCAAGGTCCCAACCAAAAAAAATGGCAACTTAAACTGATGGAACACTCGCAGCTTGCAGATTTAACATATAGAATAAGAGAACAAGAAGAATGTATGTTTAAAGAAGACTGGAAAATGTTTACTGAATAGATGGGTGAAAATTGTGTTCATTTAAAAACACCAGTACCGTTAAGATGCATTCAACAATGTAAATAAGGTTTGATGGATGTAACAATGGATTAGTGAATGGTTTATTTCATGTCAAATATGCAGGGATGTATGGTATGCAAAATGAACCACGGAAAGAGAAAAAGGGAAGTCATTTATTTAAGGTTGTTTAAATGAATATTTTGAAATGTAAATTAGAATATTATATATATATATATAAAATCTCCTTGGCAAGACCTTGAAGAGGCTCCAGCAGGAGGTGGGAATGAACACCATCCAATGCATGAGCCAAAGTATTGCCTACACCTGTAATTGATAAAGTTGTGGCCACTTTAAATTCCAGATTGCTGTCTGTCTGAGTCTCTTCCCTCACACTTCACCTTAGAATTAGAGCTGCAGGTGGAGTAGGGGAAGCACTGTGACTGGGACAGCAATGTTTGAAAAGGCAAACTCACAGAAGACGGAAGCCTGACTTCATAATGTTCTCCAGAATCAAATGCTGTAATTTAATCTCAGTTCCATGAGATTTAGAAATGGTATTGTACTGTTGCTGTGAGAGAGCCCACCTTAGCTCAGGTGTGTGACCCACTTGTGTATCATGCACTACTTGTTGTAGAGAATTGACTTGGAGCATAAATTGATTCTGAACATTTTCGTGGTGATCTTTGTACTTGGGGACTGGAATGCAAGCTGAAATATATCCCCTCTTGTGGATACTGTTCATATCATATATGCAGCCTGTTAATTCCCTGATCAGCTTCTTCTTAATAACCATAATTTAAAGAGACTTTTTAATTGTCAACTTCTTCCTGGGAGAAGTGACATTCATTCATTCATTCATTCATTCAAGTATTTCTATGCTGCCATATCATCAAATATCAAGGCAATGTGAGGGAGCCATGCAGAAGAGTTTGACAGCCTATTTAAGTGTCCTAAATAGGTTCCAGGGAAGAAGAATGTCACTGCAGTTGAACATTGGGAAGGTGACTGCTGCAAACACTTTTGCTCCCTTTCAACCCTCGCTTTTGAAAAATCTGCTAAAGAGGTTGACTTTGTAGTGGGCTGTGTTTGTGAAAGCATTGAACTGAGCTCAGACTGAATATTCGTGGTTTATGTGATATAAAGACCAGATAAATAGAATTGTTTAAGAACCTGCTTATGGTATTATGTAAAGACTTCTGCAGGCTCTTCCACAAGCTTTTACAATCATGTGCAGTGGCTTTTCCCATTCACAGTCCTTTGGATGCAAACCTGTAGTTTCATTTGTTTGGGATAGTAGCTCAGTTGCCTAGGGCTTACTGCATATGGGCGGTGATTTTGAGACACGTTAGGTGTGTGTAAAGTCTTGGGTTGTGCAAGCAGGCTCTTAAGGAACTCTTCTTCCACATCACAAACCACTCTGTATAGTTTCCCTGTGCACAACAGTAATATGAATAGATATATTTAAACAGAAATTTCATCCCTCTTTGATATGTACTAGTTCTCGAGTATCAATTTTTCCTACACAGACCACTTGATTTGAAATTACTGTGTATGCTGTGCTTCTTGTCTGCAAAAGATTTAACTTTCCATTTAAAATGCAGTTTATCAAGTTCATTAAAGCATGCTTGAGGCCTGCCTTCTCCAGTACTAATATGAGCTGATTGCTTTGTGTTATCCAACTTTTACTGCTTTTCAGAGTAGTGGAGAGTATACAAATTATATGCCAAGATTAGAGCTATTGTCATAATCAGCACCACACACTCAGCAGGGCTTTTTGCTTCTTTGTTGTATAAAAACACCTCCTCTGGCACTTGAAAGTTTGCTTTTGGAACATGAGTTTGTTTCAAGAGTGGCTTGTGATGTGAATATTGCCTTAATATTGAAATAAATTTATGAACATCGAAAGGGCAAAAAGTAACTAAACCTTTAACAGCAGGAGTTATCACAAAAAGTAGAAACACCATGAAGAGTGCTGTTTGTTTTCTTTGTTAATTTGCTTTGTTGTTAAGTTGTTTTATCTTATTTTGTACAGTAATGATTTGTGTAAGTACAGTGGTGTCCCGCAAGACGAATGCCTTGCAAGACGAAAAACTCGCTAGACGAAAGGGTTTTGCGGTTTTTGAGCTACTTCGCAAGACGAATTTCCCTATGGGCTTGCTTCACAAGATGAAAACGTCTTGCGTTTTTTGCAAGTTTGTTTCCTTTTTCTTAACACCCTTAATACAGTTGCGACTTGACTTCGAGGAGCAACTCATAGAACGCGGTGTGGTAGCATTTTTTGAGGTTTTTGGCGATTTTTGAAGCTTTTCCAAAACTTTTCCGACACCGTGCTTCGCAAGACGAAAAATTCGCTAGACGAAAAAACTCGCGGAATGAATTAATTTCGTCTTGCGAGGCACCACTGTAGCCTTGTGCACTTTTGAAGAAAGGTGGGACAGAAATTGAACAAGTACCAGTAACAGTCACCTGTTTTTTGATAACCAGACAAGGAATTCACAACTTGTGAGCAGCCAAACTTAAACTAACTCACTAGCCAATGGAAGACTGATGGGGCTCATCATGCTGGCACTGATCATATAGAAAACTCCTACATGCATGTTCATATACTTTCTTCTGTACACATGGAGGTGGGGAGCAGATCAGCAGATGTGATCACTCCTACATGCATGTTCATATACTTTCTTCTGTACACATGGAGGTGGGGAGCAGATCAGCAGATGTGATCTCACTCCCCTCTCTATATGTTTAGTGAACATAATTACAGTGTTGCCTACTGGCCTTCCTTTATACCAGAGGTGGGAAACATGTGGTCCTCCAGACATTGCTAAACTCCATCAGGCCCAGCCAAAATAGCCAATGGCCAAGGGCAATAGGAGATGTAGCCCAACTACAGATGAAGAGCCACCAGTTGCCCATCCCTACTATATAGTAATAGTGAACTCATTCTCTTACTGCTGATCCTTATGTAGCCAGAATCATACAACCCCACCCCACCCCATGTCAAAGAGTAAGTTATCAACAAGCCCTGGGAAACTACAATGTTTGCAGAAAGATGAACCACCCAAATGTTGACTGACCACAGTCAGTGGTCACAGAACACTCAGTGTATGTTCTCTCTCTCTCTCTCTCTCTCTCTCTCTCTCTCTGTGTGTGTGTGTGTGTGTGTGTAAAACTAGGGTGAGGAAGGGAGCATCCTGGAAAAAGGTATGGTTGGCTAGAAGAGAATGAGTTTTGAAGACATGCTGTGTGCCAACCTTGAAGGAAGGTATATAAATGCATTCCAGGCTTCTGATAGTGAAGTGGCATTACAGCAACAAGAAAAGAAGCATGCAATGCTTTATATACTTGAATGTAAAAATAAAAATAATGAAGAAAACCTCAAGTTTTAAATACAGGAAGCCTTTGTGGATCTGTCTTGACAGCCGTCGTTTCAAAATCCATATGAAGTTGTTAATATAATGAGTGAAACATATGGAGACGAGAGCAGAGCTATCATTAAAAGATAATTGGTCCATCTAGTATTCCGTGTTGCAAATACTGGGGCTGTATATATTTCTTTCTTGAAAACAAAGTAGTTTAATATGTCACTACTTGCCTGAGTCAGCAATCCAGCTGTCAATCACATTCCACATGCTATTTTGCTTGATAGGCCACAAACATCTGCCAGGAATTGATTCAACAGCACCAGCCATTAACATAGCTAAAAATGCAAATGATCTAGGATACATCTATCCTTTCACTGAAATATGGGAACTCTGCTTCTTATACACAGACACACACACACACACACACACACACACACACACTGAAGGGAAAGCCCACAGAGCTAGACAAATTGTTTTTTACTAAAACTCAGGGTAGAGGTCTCAGGCTTCCAGTAGAGACAATAGTTCTGTACAGGGTTTATACTTGAACAGGGAATGCTGGTGCATGTTGGGAGCATGAGGCCATGCATGCTGGTCCTGCCTGCAGCGTCCCCAATTGCTGCATTTCCTACCTTCCTGCATTGAGCCAGAAGATCTGAAGAGATGAACATGCTTAGTCAGGAATCCTGAATCATAAGGGGCTGGAAGAGAAAGGGCTAAACATACTGGAACAATTGCTGAACAGCTTGTCAATATCCTTCGTAAACACCCAGAACTGGACACAGTATTGCATGTGATCTGACAAAGGCAGAATAGAGCAGTACTATTACCTCGCTTGGACTTCTGTTGATGCAGCCTAGAATAGCATTAGCTTTTTGGGGGGTAATGTGAACACACCTATGTCCAGAAATAAGCCAAATAGCCTAAAATTAATTTAATGGCTAACAGTGCTTGAATTATTATGGGGGCGGGTGGGGGCTGGAAAATTCTAAGTGAAATACACCAGTCCTACCCCCTTACTTCCCAACGTTAATAAGAAATTCAAGCAGTACAGTATACGGAAAGAAACAGCATAAATTAAATGAAAGTAGTGTAAGACACAAGATGTGATATGGGACATAACTGGCAAAATATGTAACAAAAACATAAAACTATCTCGCCAGCCATTCTGAAACCCTTCAAAGCTTTAAATGCAGAGGTTTGTAAGGCATTTTCCAGGAATTCTTCTCAGAAGAGTACATAAGACTGCCAAATTTCACTGCAATATCCCAATTATAGAAGCAGTTGGACATGTCAGGAATGACCAATGATGGCCAGTGTGTTGGTTCTGTTTGACTAGATCTTCTCCATTTACTTTAAGAAAAGACCAAAGCAAGGAAAGTTTGTGATTAATGGTGGCATGTCCCATTTATTTAGTGTGTTAATGGAAACATCTGACATTCAGAAAGATAGATCTTCCTAAATAAGAAGCAAGAAGGCAAGGGATGGTCTTAGTGCGATTTCACAGAACAGCCAGAAGCAGAACACTTTACAGAAAATAGATTTTAAAGAAAGAAATTGACTTGTAAATTAAAACAAAATTTACTTCAATGAACATCTGATCTTTCCCCATTTTTTAAGAAGGAAGAGCCATTTCCCAGACTAATGCTTTTAAGCTTCCTATTTGTGGTTCCCTGAATTCAGACCAGCATGAATCACAAAAAGCCAATTACTGTAAAGTGTTGCCATGCCGGCAGTGGCATTCACGATTCTTTAATATTTCCATGAACCTTATTTCTCCTGTGAGCAAGATAGCTGCTGCTGTTTGTTCAAACTTGGCGGCCATGATAGGAGTAGCTGTCAGACAGCCATAGTTCCCTTTGCTAATTTCAAGGTCTGTTGAGCAGTACTGCTGTGGCAAGCCTATCACTCAGCATTTAGTAACGGCCCCAGCAGGTGGGTGAATAGGGCGGGGAAGAAAAGCTTAAGGGAATCCATAGATATTGCTGATCAGAGGAAGGGAGGGATCTTGTGCTTTTTATGGAAGTATTCACTGTTACCACTTCATTACTGGAAACAAAACAAGTGTCAAGAGTGAAGTCGAAGAGTTTGAGACTGGACCAGCTGCCAACACTTGTTAACACAGAGAAGTCACTTCGCAGAGCCGAACATAATTAGACATTTGTAAAGACTTCACTGAATGGGAATCGTTCCATTCATCACCACTGCCCATGCTGTAATTTCTAGACCTGCCTGAATAATGCAATTTGGTCAGCTCTCTTTCTGAAGGACAGTGGTAGGTTTGGGGCGGGGAGAGAGAGAAAGGTTTTATTTAGGGATGCTTTTACAAGGGATGCAGAAATGGCCATGATTCAAGCCAAGTGTTCTTCTGCCCATGGAAAGACCTTAGAACTAAAAACATAAGAACTTTGCTGTACAAGGCCATCTAGTCCAACATACTCTTCTCACAATGACCAATCAGATGCCTACAGAAACATGTCCTGAGTGCACCAACACTCTCCCTAATTGTGATTATTTAAAGGGGGGGGTCCTCTTCCATTGCCAGATATCCTGTGGAACAATTGGCTCCAACCCATCAATTTTATAAGACACTGAAAAAACATATCAAATCAGAATCAGCTACACATATTTTAAATTGACACCTAATTCTACTGCTCTACAGCCTATAGATGTTAGACATTGTCTATAACTTGTGTCCTTGAACCAGCAATGGTTGGTTGGAACAATCTCATGGATTTACTTATCACTATAACAATGCTACTGTCAGGAGTCCAGGTTCCCAGCTTGATAACACAGTAAAGGTAAAGGTACCCCTGCCCGTATGGGCCAGTCTTGACAGACTCTAGGGTTGTGCGCCCATCTCACTCAAGAGGCCGAGGGCCAGCGCTGTCCGGAGACACTTCTGGGTCACGTGGCCAGCGTGACAAAGCTGCATCTGGCGAGCCAGCGCAGCACACGGAAACACCGTTTACCTTCCCGCCAGTAAGCGGTCCCTATTTATCTACTTGCATCCGGGGGTGCTTTCGAACTGCTAGGTTGGTAGGCGCTGGGACCGAGCAACGGGAGCGCACCCCACCGCAGGGATTCGAACTGCTGACCTTTCGATTGGCAAGCCCTAGGCACTGAGGCTTTTACCCACAGTGCCACCCGCGTCCCCAGTAATCAGTAATCAGTAAACACAGTAATCGTAGATAATTAAAAAGGAGGATTTATTGCAAAAACAAACAGATAGCTCTGGACAGCTCTAATAAAGCCTACGGCATCATCACTCAAGATTACCCTTCTGAAGACTCCTTCTGGGTTCTACAGACCTCCCATTCGCCGACTTTTTGAACTTTTAGCTCCAAACTCTTCCTTTTCTGATGTACTGTCTGTGTGTCTGTTCACTCCTGTTTGAACTTCCTGAGAGTTTTGGCTGTGTTCCAGTCTGCTCTCAGTCATTCCCTTGGTGACTGTCATTCCAAGGGACAGGGGAGTAGCACTGGCCACTGGCCACTGTTTAACCTGTGTCAGATTTAACCCTCTCTGTTCTGCAGCTAGCTGTAACATTCCACTAGGAGCTGGCTCATTCCTGACACCTACATTGTACAATTGTAGCTATGATAAGTAAATCTATAAAATAATTGCCTGTGTCCACTCTGTATAATCCGAACACCCCCACCTAAAATGAACTTATCATATGTGTGTTGTCATTTTGCAGAAATGTAAAATACAAATACATCCAATGTAAAATACTAATACAACCAACACAATGAGAAGGAGGAAAACCTGGGGGAAAGTTGATAGACATGCAGGATACACAAGAGAAGGGAATATCTAAGTCCTGGCCACCATATGTTATCCAGAAACTCCACTCACAGCAAAGCTGTGTCAAAATGAAGTGTACATTAGACAAGCTTGCATAGAATAATGTGTACATATATTAGGAGAAATTTGCAATGAAGTGAGGATCATTTTTTGAAAAATAATAATAAACTGATGTGAAATATGGAGAATGGAACTTAAGACTGGAAAAATGAGAAACTATGAGAAACCAAAATTAACAGTTTTGCTTAGTCCTACTTGGGATCCAACCAAACTCCTTTCTTCTTTCCTGATGGCTTTTTCTCCTGATAGCATAGCTATTTCAGTACTTAGGTCTATATGTAAGACATTTTTGCAGCATTTACTGTATATCTTGCAGTAATATAAAAAAGGGGCGAAATGTATTTTGTTTCCAGGACAACAAAAATAAAGCATATTAAAATAAGGAGAACAATTTATAGCTCTGTGGGGACTGCAACAATTAAAGAAAGAAGGGTGCAACCAAAATTGTGTGGAGAAATACAGCAACTGTTATTAAAGCTTATCCTTCATTTCAAAGAGGTGATGCCAAATGACTGTGACAATTATACTTTTATACAGAAACTGAAATTTGATGGAAAAGGTGTTTCCTGCTCATGAAACCCAAAACCATTTATTCCATTTCAACAGCTTTCTAATTGTGTGTCTATTCAAGTGAACTGTAACTCCTTAATCTGGTTTCTAACACTGCGATTCTATGCATGTCAACTCAGAAGAAAATGGCATTAGGTATAATGGTTGGAAGCCAGTATATGGTGGACACTTGCACATGTTAAACTGCACAGCTGGATACAGATATAAAAAGCTTAAAACAAAAGGACCTAAAGAAATCAACAGGCACCAGCAAATCTTCCAATTCACACACACACACAAAAATAACAAGGCTTTTTTTGGAGGACTGTGTTAACAGACCCTCCAAGTGTTGCTATTTTCCAGGGACAGTCCTGGATTCACTGAAGCCATCCTGGTTTCTGATTTGATTCTCGAATATCCTGCTTTTCCTTAGAACATCCCTATTTTCATTGGAGAAATGTTGGAAGGTATGGAGTTATGTGACCCCTGAGTCAAGGAAATAAGGACAGCAGATCTGAACATCTATTTGAAAAAAATAGACAACAATCTGTGCACTCCTTGCACAAACATTCAGAACCTACAAAATCCAGGAATCTGTCTCTAGTAGAAAACTGTCAGATGCGTCTGGGAATATTGCAAGTAGGACATGCTGACATTTAGATTTATACGGTCTCTGAATATGGAGATTCCAATTTTAAAACCAATAATACCCATTGATAGGCTGTAATATTGACTAAATCTTTTTCAAAAGCCACCTGATCCAGCTGTACAAGTTCACCATTACGACTGGTGAAACAAAACCAAATTCCAAAAGGACATCTGCGGTTTGCATAGAAAATCCCTTAACATGAGGTCACCTGAACCAAATCAATTTAAACTTCCAAAGTAATGAGATTGCAAACATGATATTATAGAAAATTCATAAGCTATTTCCATCACAGGGAGTTCAAAATTACATTATGCAGGGAATATAATTAACTCCACTGTATTATATCATAAGTAGCAGGTTAAGAGATTAAGAACCACTCATTAGCATAAGAAGACATAGAGAAACAACATGGAGTAAGTTAACTAAAACCTTAGTAGGCACTGAGGTAGGCATCAAGGGGAAATTGCATTTGGTCATATCAGTAAAACTGAAAACAAAACTTCATATTAAGGAGTAAATTTGCAAAGAGAAAGCAGGAGGCAGAGCTAAATGTTAATATCAGTGACAATATATCCATGATATAGCACAATTTCAAGAAGAAAATAAGGAATAACAACAACAACAACAACAACAACAACAACAACAACAACAACAACAACACTCTGGACGGCTTCCAACAAAATATTAAAATACAGTAAAGCATCAAACATTAAAAGCTTCCCTAAACAGAGCTGCTTTCAGATGTCTTCTAAAAGTCTGATAGTTGTTGTTCTCTTTTACATGTGGTGGGAGGGTGTTCCACAGGGCGAGTGCCACTAGTGAGAAGGCCCTCTGCCTGGTTCCCTGTAACTTGGCTTCTTGCAGTGAGGGAACCGCCAGAAGGCCGTCGTCGCTGGACCTCGGTGTCCGGGTAGAACGATGGGGGTCGAGACGCTCCTTCAGATATAAGGAATATATATAAGGAATATATATATATATAAAGAAAAGGAGTCTTTTGCCCCCAAAAAATTTTTTTAAGAAGTTATCTGGGAAAGTGTTTGTCTTCAAAAGATGATCAAATATACCTTTTAAGAATAACTTCTCACTTCTCATTTCCTTAGGCTCATCTACCACTTCCAAGACATGTCAACATGAGCTTCCTTGCCATTAACAGCCAATTACATTTGCAAAAATATTGGCACACACAGAGACACAAATAAACCCTAGACCCACCACATAAGGCATGCCTGTGTGTATATGCAGGCACACAGGCACACATGTTTATTACATACACAAATTTATATGCAAATACTTTTTATTTTTTATTATGGCATGGCTTTTCCTTCCCTCTGTTAAAAAAAATAGATTGTATGTGCAAACTACACACTATGCTCAAGATGAGTTTTTGGTGAACTGCTCTCTTCTTGCCCATGATAGTTGATGTTTAGCTAGCTAATCATTCTACCTTACATTTTAAGAAGCTTCAGATTCTCTTCTATGATCTATGGTTAATAGCTAGCTAATGAGACATTAATGTCTGTCATTAAATAAACTTGATTATTGTCGAACTAATCCTTCAATATTTTCTGCATTCTAAAATGAAGCGTAGTTCACAACTCAACATTTACAGTAGATCAGTATTTTTAGTCTATGCTTTTTGATTACTAGCATAGTATTTGTTATGTGTCTTTCCATTTATATTTTTTGTAACACACACTAATATGTAGGCTTTGTGTGTGTGTAAATCTAGTGTATGATAGCAGATCCCAAGACTGCATTACAGAAAGAAGCCCTTTAGCCTAATTGAGTGCAACAACATTTCCAAATGAGAACACAAAATAACTGTCTTAGATGAAATGGAGCAGAGGCTAGTAACATGGGTTATCCCAATTCTAGCGACATTCTGAAAAGGAGAAATGCTAGAACTGATAGTTCTGAGTGGGCAGATTCCTATCCCTGCACCTTCAATGCCACCCAAAGGCTGCCACCTTACAGACAGAAACTAGTCATTTTGAATCATGGGCTGGGAATAGGTGAGTATTCAAAAAGGGGCACCACCTCACTCTTTCAACCCATAACAAGTCCAGCTCATAACAAATTCAGTTTTGTCCAGACTCAAAATGACCCACCTCATCTGTCCTTACTAATGCTAAGTTTCTCCCACTGGTGATCTCCTTGTGATGTAAGTGAGCCTGCATTTGACAGGGAGGAAATACATAACATAATAATCACTCAAATTGTGGATAGTGTTGCCCGTTAATAATTTTGCCTGTAAGATACTGAGCATATGTTAAGTGTTGCTGTGAGCATTAGTAATTTGTAATTGCATTAACTTTTTTTCAAGTTTTGAAGTTTGACTTACAAAAGCTATGAATTGCGTTGTTTATCTTTGTATTTTAGAATGCAAAGCATTAACTCATTTCCTTCATTTTTGCAGCTTCTTCAGTACTGACAGTTGCAGGAAGGAAACTCAATCAGCAGGAAGCAAGGTACAATAATGCCTGATGCTTATGGACCATTAAAATGATCAAGAGCAGGTTTTTAAAAGCTGTGAAAAGTGCGACGAATTACAGATGTTAATGTTGCAGGCAGAGATGGAATTGTTACAATCAGGCATCATTTGTGCAACTTCACTTTCAAATCAGCGGCAGCCGCATTTCTAGATTAAATATACATCTGAAATAATCATCTCCCTGAAATTGATGTGTGGGCATGTATAAATTGCTCTGCTAAACCCCAGACAAGTCTGAACCTGAACACTTGTGAAGCACGACACACACAGGCCTCTTGACAGTCAAGTTAAGTCAAGTACTTGGATTTTATTACCATGGCAGTCAGGGGGCCTAAATTGGCTTAAATTCTAGTAATTTATCTTAATCATGTTATGGAACCTGGACATAGCTGTGTGAATTACATCCTGAACTATCCACATTTCCTTTGCTTTCATCCAGAAGTACCTCACAACTGGGGGGGGGGGGAGAATATAAAGGCTGTTCTTAGTGCTCAGCAATTAGTTACAGACAGAGAAAGCATTTGTACGGAATTTGAATTAATTCCACACAGCTCCAATCCAGAGACTGCCATGCACCAAAGCAGGCTGTTTGGGCAAAAGAGGATCTACCTGCAAAAGAGATAGTTGGCACTGTGAATATGTCCATTTGGGGTAAGAGAAGAGAAGGTTGCCAGGATCCCCCCCCCCACCTCCATCACAATGGGTGACAGCTGCTTTCAGAGCTTTTGTTGATCTTTCTGCCGCCCAGGTTAGTTGCAATCACTTTGCACACAGTTACAGGTTCTGGGTGTGGACTTTTCATGATCAGCGTCATTGTGCAGGTTGCAATACAGAAATCTGATCTGTACATGGGAAGGGTAACTGCCTTCCTTTTTACAAAGGGCATAAAATATGTATGTATGTATGTATGTATGTATGTATGTATGTATGTATAAATCTGCTTTATATTGTCAAGCCATTGATCCAGATCAAAGGACTGATTGATGGCAGTCCTCCAACCGCTACTATAAAACTTGGCTTAGAAGAGTGGATATGGCAGTAGCCAGTTCTTTTTTTCGAGGAAAAAGTGGTGTCAGAACACCTCCCTTATTCTATTATAATGGCAATGGCACCTACCTGAGAGGTGCTGGAACTGAATTTTGGCAAGTTATAGCTGAAAAAAAGGCCTGGCAATAGCTATTAGAGGGTCTTGGGGAACAGCATATTTTGCCACCAGGGTTCAAGGCTACAAATTTCATGATATTCAACACTGGTGATCATCAGGTCTGAAATTCAACCTGATGGTTCTAATTGCCAATCAGTAGCCAAGACACCTAGTTTCAAATTTGGCATCCTACCCCAGCTCCATTTTGATTATCTGAACCAGGTGTCCTCAAACTTTTTCAGCAGGGGCCGGTCCACTGTCCCTCAGACCTTGTGGGGGGCCAGACTATATTTTGGGAGGGAAATGAATGAGGGATGATGAGCACGTGCGAAAGGGCTCCAGAGAGGGGCTGCTTTAAATGGTGGCTGCCCAAGAGGGGCACTCAGCCAGCCGCGCATCCTGTGTCTTGTGAGTGGCAGGGGCTGGCAGCAGCGGAGGGACGATGAGTGGCGCGCAAAAGGGCTCCGGAGAGGGCTTGCATCAACAAAGCCCAGCCCCCTTCTTCCTCTAGGCAGGGCGGGGAGAAGAAGAAGAAGAAGAGAAGAGTTTGGATTTGATATCCCACCTTTCACTCCCTTTAAGGAGTCTCAAAGCGGCTAACATTCTCCTTTCCCTTCCTCCCCCACAACAAACACTCTGTGAGGTGAGTGGGGCTGAGAGACTTCAAAGAAGAGTGACTGGCCCAAGGTCACCCAGCAGCTGCATGTGGAGGAGCGGAGACGCGAACCCGGTTCCCTAGATTACGAGACTACCGCTCTTAACCACTACACCACACTGGCTCAAGAGGAGGGAGGGAGGAGGCGCCGCCGCTGCCATGTGAGGGAGAGGGAGGGAGAGAGAAAGAATGTGCGCACGCTGGAGATCCACACAGTGATTTCCGGACCATCCGCGGGCTGGATTTAGAAAGCTATTGGGCCTGATCCAGCCCGCGCACCTTAGTTTGCTGACCCATAGTCTGAACAGACTTAGTTATCTAGTAAACCATGCTTCCTTTATATGCTTAGTGACGCACAGTAGCTACCCTAGTGAGTTTGCCTGAATACAGAAAACAGAAATATTTATGGAGCTTACTAGGTAGCCATGGGCATATTACTCTTTCTCTGCCTAGCCATCTTCAATCTCTTCAAGTATGGAACAGCTGAAACAACTCTCTGTGTGTGTGTCTTTTGCAACAAAAGTTCCAACAAAATTAGCAAAGGTTGCTAGGAAATAAAAAAGGGAGACAGGTCTCAGGGTGGGTCACAACAATTTAAAATACTACATTAAAAACATTTAAAATGATTTATAATCCCAAGAATAGTTGGGTCCCAAAACACGTATCTCAAGTGTCAAAAGCCAAAGTAAAGAGTTGCGTATGCAGCATATGCACAAAGATGTGAGAACTTCAGAATTTTACCTAGGGAATAATGGCAGAACCATTTTATCCAAAAGAAATTGGTTTGCATGATGGTTCCATGCAGTAGTTGCATCTGCATTGCTATTCTTCATTTGCCAGAGCTTTAACTAGTTTGAATGATCAAAAATTTGTCTAGCAGAAATATCAAGGACTTGCCTTTTAATAAATGAATGTATTTTGTGAGATAAAAGATGTAAAACTTACAAAGAAAGAAGAATAATGCTATAGTTAGCATTGGATTTGCTAACTATAATGGAAACAATGAGTTCTCTTTCCTGATAATCCTATGAAATTCAAATTTGTTCTTTGTTCCTTTGCCGGAATAAAACATGGCTCAAGTATCATAGATAGTGACTTTGATGTCTTCCTAGAGAACTTGATCTCCCATTTTCTATTTCTGTTTTTCAAGTTCATTCTCCTTGTCAGAAAAGCAAAGCCCCCAGTTCACAAATTCCCTGGGGCTTTCACCAACCACAGTGCACCATTCCCCCTCACCACCACACAGATGCCATAAGAATATATGCGTTGGGGATCCCACTTAAGCCCCATATCATGCTGAGGTCCATTTGTGTGGTTTCTCTCTCTTAAAAATGGACATGACATCGAATAATGTCAAAACGTTCAGGTAGAACATGAAGTAGAACAAATTGATATCAACAATATAAAGAAGTAAGTGCCCCCCGCAACTCTATATAGCCAAGTGAATGGCCATGAAGGTTCTCATGCAGAGGCACAGGGATAACTTTCTGCATAAATGGTATAGACTATTAGATGAGGGAGTGAAATGTCTGAGAGTTATCTGGAATAAAATTATTCCAGGACAGTCGTATACCCGTAGCGATGCAGTCTCAAAGGTGATTGTACAATATATATTTTCAAAACACAACTCAAACCCATTTTGCTGCAATTTCTAGCAATTTATTTGTTTTTGTTGTTTTTGTTTTTAAATTACATTCAGTAACTGAGTCAGATCAATTTTTATGGTTATAAAGTTGATTTACTATTTTCTCTTTGAAAGGTAGTGAGGGAAGAATCTATGATGGATGGTGCTCCAGTATAATCAATTAATTATAAACGAAGATAAAGAGGCGATGTTATTAACTTGGGAATGGTAACAGATTACACATCAGAAAATGTGCCTCCCAAAAGTGCAGGGAAACTAATTCAGAAATCTGAAAAGTGGAGTTTGTGATCTCCCCCTCAACCCCAACATAATTATACTTGGAGAGGGAGGTGAAAAACTGAAGATCAGGGTCATCTTCTCCCATAACATTAGCCTTCGTTAGCCTGCATGGGCTTTGGATGGTATGAGTGGGGTTGCAATATGTTGCATTTGCTGCAGAATGTCTTAGAAAGTCACATAAGAACATGCAAAGAACCCTGCAAGGGCCTATCTAGCCTATCTAAAATTCCAGAGCAGGACATAGCTGTAGTAAGATTTAGAATAAGATCATAGAGATGGGAGAGGCTATACCCTTGCCCCAGGATTCTGTAATATGGGATGCAACTGCATCATCCCTGGTAGATGTCTGGCCTTCCCTCTGCTTAAATTTTCTCTTTTCCTGACTAAATGTACCCAGTTTTTTCAATTGTTCTTCATAGGATTTGGTTTTCAGACCCATCCCCATTCCTAGTTGCCTTCCAATGGACATGCTTCTAGTTTGTCAATGCTCTTCTTAAAATGTGATGCCCAGAACTGAGCAAAGAACTTCAGTTGTGGTCTGGCCAGCACAGAATAGAGTGGAACTATTACTTCTCATAGGGACGCAGGTGGCGCTGTGGGTTAAACCACAGAGCCTAGGGCTTGCCGATCAGAAGGTCGGTGGTTCGAATCCTGGTGACGGGGTGAGCTCCCATTGCTCGGGCCCTCCGCCTGCCAACCTAGCAGTTCAAAAGCACGAAGTGCAAGTAGATAAATAGGTACCGCTCCAGTGAGAAGATAAACGGCGTTTCCGTGCACTGCTCTGGTTCGCCAGAAGCAGCTCAGTCATGCTGGCCACATGACCCAGAAGCTGTACGCCGTCTCCCTTATCCAGTAAAGTGAGATGAGCACCACAACCCCAGAGTCGTCCGCAACTGGACCTAATAGTCAGGGGTCCCTTTACCTATTACTTCTCATGCTAAGGACATGGTGCTTCTGCCACTGCCATCTAAGACTGCATTAGCTTGTTTAGCAACTGCATCACCTTGCAGATTCATGTTCAGCTGCTGACCAACTGCTAAAGGATTGGACCATAGCTCAAAGGTACAGAATCTGCCTTGCAGCTTTGCATGCAGAAGGTGCCAGGTTCAAACCTTGGTTTTCTAGGTAGGGCTGGGAAACACTTCTATCTGAAACCCTGTCTGTGTGTGTGATGTACACCATAAATGTGATACTTGAGGTAAAGAGTCCAGAAGATTCTATTTTTCAGACTGGAACTAATGGAGTTTGGTGTTTGTCCATCCTTAGAGTATTTGTGACAGTACAGCTGCTTCTGATAACAGCTATATGTCAAGTTTTGTAACACTGAGATTTAAGTATCAGTCAGAAAACTGCATCACAAACTCTAATTTACCATTGTGGTGCCATGGTTAAAGTGTTATACTAGGACCAGTGAGATCAGGGTTCAAATCTGCACTTGGCCATGCTGGATACTATTGTGTCAGTCACTGTCTCTGAGTCTCACAGGATTATTGTGGGAGTAAGATGTGGGTAAAAGCCTCAGCGCCTAGGGCTTGCCGATCGAAAGGTCGGCAGTTCGAATCCCCGCGGCGGGGTGCGCTCCCGCTGCTCGGTCCCAGCGCCTGCCAACCTAGCAGTTCGAAAGCACCCCTGGGTGCAAGTAGATAAATAGGTACCGCTTACCAGCGGGAAGGTAAACGGCGTTCCGTGTGCTGCGCTGGCTCGCCAGATGCAGCTTTGTCACGCTGGCCACGTGACCCGGAAGTGTCTCCGGACAGCGCTGGCCCCCGGCCTATAGATGTGAGATGGGCGCACAAACCCCAGAGTCTGTCAAGACTGGCCCGTTAGGGCAGGGGTACCTTTACCTTTACCTTTAAGATGTGGAAAACCATGGATACCACCTTGAGCAACATGAGGGGAAAGTGGGACATAAATGTAAGAAATAATAATACATAAAATATATACATGGGGTAGTCAGCCTGTTCACTGATTTAAGGGAAACATCTCCATTTGGCTATTGAAAGGAAGAGTCTTGATGAGAGAAGGAAAAGAAAAATGGGTGTGTGTGCAGAATGAGCAGTGCAGTGAAAAGAACCACTCAGTACAAACCTTGAGGGGGGGAAAGGGGGGGGGGAAATAGATAATTAAGAGAGATGGCAAAGTTGTGGACCCCAGATGGGGCCATGTAAACTGCTCTTTCCTGTTACAGGAGCAGAAAAATCACAAGGCACCATTTAATATTAATTTCCCTACCATGCCTTAGTTCTCAGAAGATGCACAAATCCAGAACCTGAGAGCTGACAAATGCAGATCTCTTTAGCCCCGCCCCCACACATTTAGGGAATCAGTTTATCATGGGGGTCATCCAAGACATACACCTGACATCTTTAAGTTATATAGATGTGCATCTTCCACCTGCTTCCTGGCAAGCTTCTCAAGACCATGTGCAAGGAAAAGGAGCATGAAAAATGTCCCTTAGCATTGGGTTATAAAAGTGCTATGTAAGTGATTCATAGCAACTTAGGTCATTTTATGTGCAGATATGTATATCCATTTTCAACAAATACTAAGATGATCAAAGAATTGAGCAGATGTCAGTATTCCTGATATTAGATTCTCCATAATATTTTGATTAAAATCACAGTTATCGTAGTTACTTGATAGCTTCTACTTGACTGTGATGGGGGGGGGGGCGCAAATCACCAAGAATATATTGGCTAGAAGTGTCTGTGTTCTTCCACACTAGGTGAGGGAGAGAAAGAAAAATTAAATAGCATTGCAAAGCTAGTTTTTATCGCAAATGTGAAAAGAATTTCAGCTGTTCCATCTCCTTAATTGGATTTGTAATGCATTTGTAAATGGAGCAGTACCTTTCGCTCTGCTACAAGAATATGCCAAGGTTTAAAAACAATACAGCTGAACACATTTACAGAATGCCCTGGATGTTGTCAAGGGACATTTGAACATTTCCTACGGAGAATGTTAAACAATATCTATTTGTGTAGGACAGCTAAAGGGGCAGATCTTGGATGGTGCAGTTCATTCTCATCCTGGTCAATCAAAGCACATAAGCACATGTTTTATATTCAATATTATTATCTTTGTGTGCATTGGGAGGCATGACCTATGGAAAGCAGCTTGCAGCCAAGAGATGAGATCTTTTTTTCACCAGAACAAGGCAAGTATGATCATTAGGAACCATGCAAGGAATTAAAATCCAGCAGGTCTGTACAAAAAAAGACAGTAGGTGGAGCAATGAGCATGCCAAATAGGTGGGGTCCCACCAAGGAGACAGCACCATGAAATTTGCATGACTGTAGAATGGTTCAGCTTGATCTTGAAAGGCTGACCTCTCCGCAACCCCAAGGATTAAAAAAGAAAGAAAGAAACCAACTCCATAGACACCTGGAAGGTTAGCCTAGACCAAATCATTATTGAATATTTAGTACTCCTGTTAAATAAAATCCTGCATGGGCACTGACCATTACTAGAAATGTTGTGTGGCTGATTAGGAAGGCGAATGGAGCTTGGGATGACTCTGGTGTGGATACCCAGCTGAACGGCAGGATGGCGGAGGAGTTTCTTGGTTCAAAGGAAGCCACTGGCCAATGCTGTGAAATGGAGCCCATGCAGGAGGTCACCCACATCCAGAGGCTTTCAGTCATGGCATGAAATGGGAGGTTTTTATTGAGCTTGAGACAGAAAGCAGTAGCATCAAACAAGAATGGAGTGGTGATTTTAATGGGTTTCCTTTTTCCTTTTTTTGGTGTGAGAGCGTTTAAAAGGACAAAACATACTTTTGAAAAGTTGTTGCCATGCTGAACAAAAATTTCCCCAGCACAGCACCTTGATCTTAGCCCAGTAGCTAATTGGCTATCCATTACTACAATTAATAAGGCCATTCCTACTGTTGAAGGGTGCAATTCCCTTTCCTATTTTTTTGTGTGCCCCTCTCCAATCTGATCCAGAATAGACCCCAATCCTTTGGAGCAGACTTTGTGGGAAAGTGGGAGCTGCAGGGAGCAGGAAAGGGAAGGGGTGGCCTGGTATGGAAGTGGAAGTATGCTGTTGGCTGTCCGTCCGTCCCCCCCTTGTTCCTTGTTGGTTTTGGCAGAGGCGGTGGTTACTCTGGTTTCTGTTCATGACTTTGTATTCAAATTATTGGTGGTTTTTTTCAGTTATTGTAAGCCACCGTGGGTGTGTTTCTTGTTCTAAAAGGTGGTGTTTAAAATAATTAAATTATAATAAATTTAATTTTACCCCGAAATAAAGAAAAACCTCCACTTTTCCTACTGGCACCGCCACTTGTTCTGCTATGGAACCTGGGTTTCAAGACTGTTGTGAGCTAGATGAATCAGGATAATGGCAGTATCCAGGCAGTATCCAAAGTAGCATGCTTGGAGAACTACTAGAGAACCATCTAAAGAGTCGGGGAAGGCAGAATCAAGAGGAATAATTCAAGTAAATAAACAGATTTTTAAAACATAATCTTGGCCTCTAAAGCATTTTCAAAGAAGCACTGGTGGTGACATAAATTCTCTTCTTCCCCCCATCTACCCACCCACCTGCAGCCTGCACTTGCTGATATACGTAACAGCTGTATTATAAGGTGTTTAGCAGCAGCAACAGACAAGGCTAATGGAGGAAGACTTAAAGGATCTCCAAATGCTTCAATAATTGTAAAAGATTACCTCAAACTGGTGACTTTGAGGACAAAAGGTGGAAAAGAATGCTGCTGCTGGCAACTTAACTGACAGAACAGGATCCAGGATAGGAGAAATAGCAAGGGGGAAAAGAGGCAAATGAAAACTACGAGTGGAAATGAAAGCAAACCAAGACTCGAATGTTGCTGCAACTACATACTATTTTGATTCCTTTAAAGGGATGGGAGATATGCTACAGAATGAGGCAGCATCAGCAGAGTCAGCAGTGGAACTTGAGTTGACTTCAGAGGAGAAGAACAGGGATAGAATTATGCTTTAAGTGTACGGTATGTATGCAGCCTGCAACTGCTCCATCTCCTATCAGAGCTTGGCAGTTCTCTTTCATCCACTGTCTTCTGCAGGTACTTTTGTTGAGGCTGCTGCTGCTGCTCTCCATGGTCTCATTGGCCACTCTTCTTTCTCATCTCTTCCATTCTTCCTTCAGATTCTTTTCACAAAAAAACTCCCCTGAAATCTGTTCATAAAACTCTAACCTGTATAGCAGTTCCTCAAGGCCAAAGGAGGTTTTTACTCCAGGCATCCTGCTGGGGCGAAACATTCTTTCTTGGATATACTACTGCCAGCCATGTTTTTTTCTAAATGAGACTACAGCTGGGTGAATGAGTGCCTCATGCCTGCGTAATTAAGCGCAATTCATGGCCTGGCAACAGGTCTGCATTCAAAGAAATGATGTTATGTACCTACAAGTGGAAGCCATTAGCACCATATTTTGTTTTTCTGAGGTAATTGTTTAAAAGCAAAAATATTGCTATCATAACAAAGGGCAGCTTCAAGCTCAGTTATTATCTTGATTAATATTTTTGGATGATAGCCTGACTGTTGACCCAGGGAGGGAGCAGAGACAATCTAAAGGATCTGGTGGCGGTTAGAATCCGAGTGCATCCCTGTCTTCAATAAAAATCAATGAGTAATATTAATATTTCAGCTAATTTCATAGTTTTATTCCGGAATTGCATCACTACTTTTGCTTTTCATTTATGTGTCACAAAGTACATAGTTGTGGTTTCACACTTCACATCATATGGTGAAAATTGGATACATGAGTGCATCTCCTGTATGCAGGAGGATGTCTGAATAGGAATGTGCACAAGACAACAACGTTTTATGGAAAATCTTAGTGCATTTAGTTTTGTTGGGGAGCAACAAAAGGAGAATATCAGAGAGAAATTGTGAATGTTGTTGAGCAAATACACAGGAAAAATCTGCTTCCTTGATAATTAAAACATGGGGGGGTCACTTAATGAAACTAAATGACAGTAGAGTTAGGACAGACAAAAGAAAGTCATAAAATTCATTATTTATTCACAAAATTCAATGCCACAAAATATTTTGATGGCCACTAACTTAGATGGCTGGGGCTGCTGGGAGATGAGGAACTGTTGGACAGTTATATTGCCTGCTGTGGCTTTAGAAACCAAAATAGGAGAGATATGTCTTGTTGCAGCTGGGACAGATGAAGGTGTCCAGTTGTTTACTGGTAGAGAGTCTTCACTTTTCCAGTACTGTGCAATTTCGTACTACTCAAGCTTCTGACTAACTGGTAGTCCATGTTCCTCTCTTCTGTTTGTATTATGCCAAACAAAAGAGTTTTAGAGTTTCTTGTTTGGTTATACTCCACAATATTGCTTCAAATATTATATTTCAGAAATGGTTTATTTTGCTACAGGACCAAAACACGTGTACAAATTCTACTTTAGTGTTCCTGCATCTCCATCAATTCAGATTCATTTTATAGATTTTAGCCAGCTTGTACGGAGTAAGATGTCACTGATATATTGAAGAGACTTTCTTTATCACGAATGATATAACTGTTTTAATGATCCAAGCCCATTCATTATATTTTATTTATCAATTATCACTTGTTAGCACACACACACACCCCAGTTTTATTTCTTAAAAGATGGGTGTAATAGATTTAATTTTATTTCAGACATAAGGAAATAGATGTTACTGATTGCTGTCTTTTGATTCAGATTGGAAACCAAATTTCAAAAGGTGTAAGTGTTCAACAAAGACCATATTTACCATATTTTTTGCACCATAACACTCACTTTTTTCCTCCTAGAAAGTAAGGGGAAATGTCTGTGTGTGTTATGGAGGGAATGCCTACGGGTGGCATGCCTACGGATTTTCTTCCTCTAAAAACTACGTGCGTGTTATGGTCGGGTGCATGTTATAGAGCGAAAAATACAGTAGTTTGTAGTTGTTCTGCAGTATGTCTCAGTTGAAAGTACTGTAAGATCCATTTGCATCATTGAACCAGCAGGAGAAGTGCAACTTTTTTCATTTCAGACAAAGATGAAAAGTCTATAATATACTGTATTGTTCTTCCTGGGAATTCATTTGATAAGAGATAGGAGAGGAGATTTCAGGAGCCAATTTTGGTTGAAGTTAGCACTACACTTTGATAACTACTTTTGTTGATGAGAGATTGTTGGAATCAAGAGTGTGCATCCTTGGTTTCAACCACAATATTTGCCATATTTGTTTCTTATTTATTACTTGTTCTGCTCTATTTACTTGAATATCTTCAAACCAGCTACCAATCATTGCTATTTTTACTGCTTCATAACACCTTATAATTTCAGGGATGCCAAATCCACCTTTATTAGTTTTTTGATAAAGGTTTTCATTCACAGTTGAGGCTTATTTGACCAAATAAATTTCATGCTTTCCCTTTGCTAATTTGTTATTTTCTACTTCTAGAAATAAAGTTTGCAGTGAAAATAAGATTTCAGGAAAAATAATTATATACGATGCAGCTTTCTTTCCAAAGGATGACGAGTGTCTTCCCCATTGTTCCACAACTTTCTCAGTTTGTGATGCCATTTTTTCAAAGTCATACTCTTTTATGTCTTGCAGATCAAGATGTAGCCAAACTCCTAAATATGTTATTGGAATATCATTTCATTGTATACTGTTATAGTTTGAGATTTTTCCCAGTTGGTCTGGCAGACAGTTGATACTGAACCATTCATGTTTTTTATCCTGACTGTATGTTTCCAGAATTTTTCATGGATTGATCTTTTAGGGTAGATCAAAGTCAGTATGATGTCATCCATGCACAAGAGATCTCATATTCTTATTCGGTAGAATAAAGTAAACTCTCAACTTACATTTAATGGGTGGAATTCAATTAACTAGTCCTGCTAGCAGAAACCTGCACAGGAACTTCTACTAACACAATGAGGCTTCCTCCTTTCCTTCCCAATGCCCCCAAAATGGGTTGGGGGGGCTCAGGAGAATCCCCAAAACAACATTGTGGGGAGGAGAGGAGTGTTCTTCTGTTCAGCATGCTAAAAGGCTTGCACTAATGGAATGACTGCCATCACGTCAAGGACATGTTTTGTTCAGAAAGTCCAACATTTAAGAAAAAAGATTTAAAATAGCAAACATTGCTTTTGTTATGAAATCTTTGGATATAAAGTACTATGAAATTACCATAGCATGAAGTTATAAACCTCATGTATGTATATTCAAAAAGAGGCCTGATTTATGAGGTGCCTTCAATGGGATTTTCATCAGGCTCTTTGTTACTAGATGTTATACTCAAGAATGGGTAAAAGTGTACTTGAAGATACAAGGTGAAACCTGTACTGTGCATAATGTAGCAATGCAAATGGAAAGGGGGGGGGAATCTGTCCCCCCCCCCAATAGTAATCCTGAACTGAATCCTCAATCAGAATTTCAGTGATGTGGTACCTGGTGACCTTCTGCTAGGTGATGAGTACAGCAGAGC
This sequence comes from Podarcis liolepis, assembly GCF_965112155.1. Classification (NCBI taxonomy): domain Eukaryota; kingdom Metazoa; phylum Chordata; class Lepidosauria; order Squamata; family Lacertidae; genus Podarcis; species Podarcis liolepis. The sequence goes on from NC_139557.1 coordinate 47,207,332, forward strand.
ATTGCTATGCATTATACATTCTCATATACGCCTTTAGGCATCTTTCCCCAAGTGTCCATCAAATGTGTGCTTGCACTGAAAAATGACAGTGCATCACAATTACCTCTTATAAAGTTGGTGGTCAAACTCTTGGATGCCTATTTTAACTTGATAAATGTTTACGTAAAACAATCTAAAGATATATGAAAACGAATTGCTGGCAAGCTGATGTATAGCACAGCACAACAGCACCTCACTGCACAGGGATTAGCCTGACTTAAAAACTGAAGAAAACTTTCCAAGAGAGAACCATGTGAGCAACAGCCAATAGGAATTAAATGCAGTTGTGTGTGTGTGTGTGTGTGTGTGTGTGTGTTCTGTAATAGCAACACTTTTTAATGGTCTGTTGTTGTTGTTTGTTGTTTAGTCATTTAGTCATGTCCGAGTCCTCGTGACCCCATGGACCAGAGCATGCCAGGCACTCCTGTCTTCCACTGCCTCCCGCAGTTTGGTCAAACTCATGCTGGTATCTTTGAGAACACTGTCCAACCATCTCGTCCTCCATCGTCCCCTTCTCCTTGTGCCCTCCATCTTTCCCAACATCAGGGTCTTTTCCAGGGAGTCTTCTCTGGAGGTGGTCTACTCTTTTAATGGTCTACACTTCCAAATTTGTTCCATGTCAAATAGCGGGAGAAAGGGCTCAAACATGACATTTGTTGTTGTTTATTTCATCGATGAATCATTTCCCATGAGGCATGTCAAAGCAATTTATAATGCAATGGCATATACTGAACATTTGTGTATATTAACACAGTTTGCATATGAAAACAATTAAAAATAACTATGAAAATAAAAACAGCTTTACAAAAGGACATACATAAAATCAATTCAGAGGCTACTTTCAAAGTCATGTCCTTGAATGGAATAAATAATGCTTGATCTACCACAATGCACAAAATAGTGATTCCACAATTTCTGAGCCAAAGTAGACGGCTTTTTATTTTATTTTTTTCAGGGTATGTGATCAGTTATCACCAGTACGTGACCCATTCATTTCCTGTCAAGTTCCAATGACAGAAAATTGATGCATATTTGTTTCATAGGACCCTTCTATTGTCTACTAAGGTGAGTGAGGGGTTCTCAGTTCAGAGACTGGTGATTCTAGATAAGCTTTGGCCTTGCATTTCTTTTCCTTGTACTGCAAGTTTATTCTGAATCTTCTGAAAATGTTCACCTCCTCCTTTATACTGGAAAAGTTCCTTAAGGTATATAGCAAGGCAGTTATTTAGTATTAAGCCTGTTGTATAGCATATGGTTCAAACATTAGCTGTTGAGGATTTTTCAAAGCCATTATTCACACTTTTCTCTCTTCACTCTGCAATGTGCACACAGTACTCACTGGAGAATTTGATTGTGTTTGTGGCCTGATAAAGACAAAATGTCTTCCATTACTTTCAACTCTTCCCTCAGGGCTAAGCTGCTGTCAGATTTATGTTTTTTATCTTGTCTTCATTGTCATCTGCAGACAACTCATCCATGTGGGTAACATTGTTCTTTTTCAGATCTGCCATTCTGCTCATTCCCTGAGTCTTTGTCTCTTATAATTTATAATATGCTTTGCTTGTCTCACATATCTCTATGTATTTTGTGACCTAGACTTCTGGGCTTTCTTTGGCAGGAGGCACAAACACTCCTTAAAGCAAGGATGCTGTTGGACTCCAGCCGTCAAGGCCACAGATGATGACAGATGCAATGCAACAACATCTGGAGAGCTGCAAGTTGCAGGCTCAGGCACAGTGAAGCCCCAGGCAGTAGGGCTGAGGCACTGGATAATACCCTTAATAATTCCAATTGGGCACAGGTTTGTCATCATTTTATTAGTCTATTGCCTTTCCACATGCCCCAAATGGCTTCCAACAAAAAAAGGACTGTTACACCTCAGAATCGACCATCACAAAAACAATTTCTTCATAACATGAATAATAAAGCAGCAACATAATAGCGAAACTAACCCCATATATATACCAATGTTTCTGTGCTATAAACGTAACAACATTGCAACAACAACCTTGCAACTCTTGGCAATAACAAGGGAACTTGACAACTTCTTTATGCACTGGCAAAACTTTAGAACAGTACCTTCAAACTGTTAAAATTGTGAGGACAAGTCATAGAATTATTGAATGTTCTCTGTAATGTCTATTGCTTAAATCCACTGAATTAACAGCTTTCACGTGTAATGGGGAAATTGGGAGAAAGTCATTTTTAGTATCACACAGAGCAGTGCCTGCTGACTTGGAAGGAACTAGATACCAGTTCAGTTGCCTGCTGCAAGATAGAATCAACCCTGTGCCACTTTCCACCTCTGTGAAAGAAATACCAATCGAAAAGGAATCCAGAAAGGTAGCTAAATGGGTTGGGGTGAATTTAGCCCTCATCAGCTCTAATGAAACTCCTTTAGGTGTTGATTGAAGCACATAAATCCCAAATTCAGTTCATGAATACTAAGTGGCTGCACTCTCATAAAGAGTGCAGTAACATTTTCTCCTCTCCCAATGATCTCTGAATTTTATCTTAAGAAACATGTAAATAGGGCTGCCAACTGCTGCTGCTGCTGCTGCTGCTGCTTCTTCTTCTTCTTCTTCTTCTTCTTCTTCTTCTTCTTCTTCTTCTTCTTCTTCTTCTTCTTTAAGAACCCATGCCTAAATTCATTAAGATGTATGAAAATGTTTGAAAACTCATTGACTAAAGTTGAAGCTAAGCTAGAAATATGTCCTTGTAAGCACAAATAATCAGAACCACTTCAAACCCACCAGGCATCAACTTTCCAAGTGAAGAACTACACGGTGAAGAACTGCAATGTGTTGTATGTGATCTGCTTCTTGAACATTTCTCCACATAGTTCAATTTCTACTGTTAAGTTGCTAGCTGGAACCAAGAGTTTCCCACCGGTCCTTGTTAATTTATTAAAAGCAAGCGCACAATGTCACTCAATTCTTGATCACAATTCACAATGCCCATTTCTGGTGCCTTTCATGAGGCATGACCCAGCAACCATGCAATGCCATAATGGTCTTCATGATCACTGTTACTAGAAGACACATCTCTTCTCTGATTCAGAGATAGAGTCGTCCATAGTGCTCTTCTCCCCAGCCTTGCAAGAAGCCAAAGCCAGCAGAATAAGGCAATGACCATTTAACAGTTAGCTCCTCTGCGGAGGTGGTAAAGTTATGATTGTGCCTTGTAGTTATTTTGTATGCTCACAGACATGTATTTCTGTGCCATGGCCTTTTATTTTTCTTTTAGAAAGAACCCTTGATTTTTAACAGGTATTCGAAATAACATTTTAATCCTTAGAAACAGCAACTTTTATCCATCAAGGAGAAGACCAATCCTATTTCATCTAATCTAAGGGATCATTTGCACCATTATTATTAGCAACTTATGCACAACTAGGAAAGAAATAAAATAATAGTTTCCCTGTGTAAAACTAATCTGAACTTTTTTTGCTGTCAGCATGCAGGAAATCAGTATGAAAATATATCGCCCACAAGGACTTACCAGCAAAACCTGCATATTTCTTTTGGTAAGAAATATTTCAAAGAATGCTTCATCGAGAGTAATGTCCTATGGATATTTACTTAGAAACAAATCTCACTGTGTTCAGTGAGGCTAACTCTCAAGCAAATATTTTTAGGATTGCAGCCTGAAGCTATAATTAGTTGTTATTAATATATCTCTAATCCTTGTAAGTTGACAGCATACTGCCTCTCAATTCATTTTTCCCTCTAAAGTAAAGCATTGGATTAGTCGTGTCAAAGTAAGAGCTCTCTGATGACATTGGAAGTCCTTAAGATGACAGTGTCAAGTGCTTTCTTGTTTTGTTTTCCTTCCTCTCAATTGATTACAATACTGTGACAGAAAATGAAATGCTTTTCACTAACAACTTTGACTTCATGTTTTAAAGCATTGATTTCTTACTGCCTTGTTTTCACATTAGAGTTGAATGCAGATAATGCTCATCACATAGACTCCCGTAGTTACCAATGGCATTTTTCACCCCTAAAGCTATGCAGGTGGTTCATCCTTCGGGGCTGGTATGGGGAAATCACATTACCAGGTTTCATCCTTGACTTTTTCCAGCTGATTCCAGCAATGGGATATCTGGCAAGGAGTGACTCAAGTTATCCCACAATGAACCACTCAGATGCCTACCCTGTATTGCATGGTTTGGAGGGTTCAAGCCTCTTACAAGTTTAGCACTCATGGGAATAAGAGGTGAGGTCCTTTTGTGGGGGGGGGTGGCTATTGGTTTGGTTTGGTTTTTGTTTATTATGCATTTTGTGTCTTTATTTTGTGTACCACCCTGTGATCTTCGGATGAAGGGCGGTATGCAAATGTAATAAATTTAAATAAATAAATAAGCCACTGTGAAGCTACCCAGCAGCCTCGGAATAAAATTACCAAATGTGACACATTTGAATATACAAGAAAAAGGACCCCACAGTGATTAAGCAATGAAAAGCAAACCAGTACAACTGAATGTCAAAGATGCCAAAGGAATAAATAATCTAAATATGCCAAATGAGGCTGTTATCAAAATGGACACTGCACTAGGAAGACACAGGAAGTGAAAGTAGCTACTGCCCCATAACTGTAAAGTAAATCTGTGAATTATTCTTATTCTTATCCATGATTCCCTGCCCACTCCCATCTGAGATGACTTTTCTAGTCTCATGAAGGACTTTTCCTATTTTGTGGTACTCATGGCATGAAAGCCAACAGCATTCTGTGTCCAAGAATATATACAAACCACAAATAAAAGGAAGCAGCAGAAAGCTCACAGCACTGTTTGTGTGTACTGACAGCAGCTCTCTTTCAAAGCAAGTGTTGGCAAGAAGCCATGGACCTGAATGGATTTGTTACCTTTTATTTATTAAAACACTCAGGCTGCAGATTAACTTCCCCTGTGCATTATTCATCATTGTTTGGTCTGCTTAAAACATGAACCAAGCATACTGAGATAGACTGATGAATTACACTCAAATGTTGTCAAGTTGGGTAATTTGATTGTTTTTGTTAGTTATTCTGGCCATTTATGGTTTTAAACTCACAGTATTAGCGTTCACCATTTTTCTCCTCAGGAAAAAAACCATTGCCACTGAATCAGAGCAAGCATCAACCTGGTTTTCTCTGGATTGATGTTTGCTCTAATTTAGTGCAATTTAGTCCAATTAGTCCAATTTAGAGTGGATTTTCCACGGGAAAGTGGTAGGGAAAAGGCAAAATTGCTTGGACTATGCCTAGAAAGCAGAAAACCACAAAAAACCAGCAGGAAACTGCTCAGACCCATGCTTTCTGTGCATGGGACAATTGGGAGTGTGGGTGAGCCCTTAGTTTCCAACAGGTCGTACTTCTGGTGATCCATGTGTTTGCCTCTTACAGTAAAATATATTTTATTCCTCCCGAGCACAAGTACATTTTTCAGGATTATGAATGTATTGTGTGACTGAAGTCAAGAAGGAGCTCCAAACCTTCCCCTTCCCTAAAGGGAGCCAAGCTCTGTGTTGCATTGGACATGTTTTCCTTACAAAGCTGTTGCAATGTTCTAATGCTGATTTACACTGACAGGCTAAGTTCACAATGGCTTGATCTAGCTCTCGGGTTTAGAAGTTCTATTATATGTTTCTGTGGCTGTTGGAAAGGCATGAGGTTGTTAGTTTTGAAAGTCCTGTTAGGTCTCAATAGTTGAAAGCAGAATCTTTCCAAGAGCTGCAAGAAATTCATTTGCATGTTGAGGATACTTGTGTGAAAACATTAACATGAAACGGTTCTGGGAATGAAAGTGTGCACATTCTTTAGATATATTATTCCTTGTCATCTCACAGCAACGTAGAAAAGGAAGATTACAACAACAGGTTAATAAAAAAAAATCAAAGTTCAACAAAACAACAACAAAGGCACCAAAAACAAGGCAGCTGCTAATGAAGCAGAGTTGCTATAAAGTTGCACTGACAACAAAGTTACCCTTTTGGTTTCTTTCAGCTTCTCATTTTTCTAATCTCAAATTCAGCTCTCTATATTTTTACAGCAATTTTCTTTCCTTTTTTCCTTTTAAAAAAGAAGAACCTTCATGAAAATCTGTAACCATTTTAATGCAAATTTTTCATGAAAGATACATTTTGCATGTAATTTTGATTAATGTACACATTTTTGCAAGCAATTTCCCCTAATATAGTGCATTTTGTATTTTATTTTCATAATACATGCATGTATGTGCACTTTCCCTTAATATATACATTTTGTACACATTGTTTGGAGAGCAGCATGGCAAAATTTAGGGAAATGCAAATTTCAAAGGACACCTGTGTTTCATTTCACATTGTATCATTTCAGATAGAAGTTTTTCATTTAATGCAAACAAAACAAAATTCTCCCCATCTCTACATGTAAGCCAACTTGTATATATCTACCTTTTGAATGAGCTCTTGATTTGTATTCTCCTCATGACAAGAAAGTGTCTCTTTGTGCGCTGCGCATTGCCGAGGACAATGAGGCCTAGATATTTGTTGTATCCAGTGAGAGTTAATAGGATATTAATAATACATCTATATGCAGCAAAAGCTATGTCTGTCAAATAATCAAACTTGAACTTGCTGTTCTATTCAAAGACAAGACAATTACATCTATTAAAGCCACAATGGAAGTAGCTTCATCTTCACCAAAGTCAAAAGCAGCCTGCAGTGATTAATCTTAGCATTTTACTCCGTGCCAAATGTAGGATGAAAACAATGTTGTTTTGTCAAAGTGAGTGTTCAAAAGTGCTCAGAAACAACAGGAGATTGCAAAAGAAGCCAACTCTTCGCTCTTGCATTGAGCGCCTCTGACCAATTGCCTTCAGTAACTTACTAAATAATCTCCATTACGAAGAAGTGTGATTTCCCTACAGCTCTCCATCACTGTTGATGCTTACTCCCTCTAGATTTATAAGTCATTATTAGCCTACACATACACACACACACACATGTATTTTTAAAGCACTTTCTGTAAAACTTTGCCTTCCTTATCTATTTTAAGAAAAGCAAATGTACTTTGCAGGCATCACTCATGATAGTAGTAGGTTCATGTGCTCAACACATTTCCAGGGGAATATTTTGCAAATAAAATGAAAGCCCCTTGCGATTTGTCTCTGAACTTATTTATGTTATATGGATAAAAGCACATTACACAGCTCTCCCTGTGTGGTACTATTTCCTGTTAAGCTTTAGCTGTGTTTATTTTTCATTTTCTTGCTTCAGTTCTCTCTTTCTTATTCGTTGGCTTGTCGTTATTGTTTAAATAAAGATCACACAAGGCCTTGTTTATGCTGGCAGTCACCTTAGCCCATGGGCAGGGAGTCTCTGACCTCAAAGCAGAAGGTCCTCCGTAAAATTGTGTAAGTTTTCAAAGCACCAGCTCATGGGACAATTGCTTATCTTATAAGCTGTGCTCTCTTTTGTGTGTGACAGACCCCAAAAATGGGAAATGGGAAAAGGTGCGACTGTAGTCACTGGAGTGGGTCCTGTCACACCACATCTCTCCACTTACCAGCTCAAACCACTAATTTATACCTACACCAAATATGTTTGCAATTTGGCTGCCCGGTCACACCATTTAACAAGAGAGAGTTTAGAGCTCTTCATGGTCCTTCTGAGTTTTCACCATTCTGAATCACTTAGTATAACTTTCCCTTCAAATGTTTTCGACTGCAGCTCATGGCCCAGCATTGGATATCCCCAGCCACAAGCTGAGTTGCAGGGTGGTGGTATGGCTGCCGCCATGACAAGTAGCCTCTTTTCTCATCTCCCACTTCTCTTACCATTACTACAAGAAAGAAGATTCCACCTAAACATTAGGAAGAACTTCCTGACAGTAAGAGCTGTTCGACAGTGGAATTTGCTGCCAAGGAGTGTGGTGGAGTCTCCTTCTTTGGAGGTCTTTAAGCAGAGGCTTGACAACCATATGTCAGGAGTGCTCTGATGGTGTTTCCTGCTTGGCAGGGGGTTGGACTCGATGGCCCTTGTGGTCTATTCCAACTCTATGATTCTATGATTCTATGACTGTCATATGCAATAATACTGCTACATGCCACCCGAATCTCCAGTGAGTGGTGTGAGATTCTAGGGGCTGCAGGCATGCTTTACCCAGGGTCTGTGTTTCCTGAGACACAGTGGAGACTATGGTTTCTTCATGATATAGAATTTATTTATGCCTATATACAACATGGTGGGACGCAGGTGGCGCTGTGGTTTAAACCATTGCGCCGCTTGGACTTGCCAATCGGAAGGTCGGCGGTTTGAGGCCCTGCAACAGGGTGAGCTGCTGTTGTTCAGTCCCTGCTCCTTCCAACCTAGCAGTTCGAAAGCACGCAGTGCAAGTAGATAAATAGGTATCGCTTCGGTGGGAAGGTAAACGGCATGGAAGCGGACAAACGCCGGCTCCCTCGGGCAGTAAAGTGAGATGAGTGCCGCAGTCCCAGAGTTGTTCATGACTAGACTTGACTGTCAGGGGTACCTTTAGCTTTGCCTTTATATACAACATGAGATGGAGAGGTTTCACACATTACACTCCAAGAGGGTCCCTTGATTCTCCTACAAGCTTGGGTCTAAGAACAGAGAAATCACCCATGCTCTCTGACTCTTTGTTACAACCTGCCACACTCAGCCCACACGGTGCTCTTTGCCCACCTCCTTCCTCATTGTCACTGCTAACCCAGTGAAAACTATTTCCCTCTCACCAACACCATCCAAACTGAACTCCTAAACCCTTTTTGTCTCTTCCTACTAACACACAGCTGGAGAAGGGGCTCCACCTCCCATCAGGACGTTCTGGCACAGAAGGTCCTGATGGCTCACCTTTTATTAAGTGGTTGCCTCATGAGGAATCTGGCCTCTGTTATTTCCAGCTTGAATCCCTGCTAGATCTAGAAGTTTAGTGTTTGTAGATCAACTTCTCAAACCTCAGTTAATTTCTAACAATTACTAAATCCAGAAATTATAGGTGCCTTGCACCTGACACCCAAAACTTATGACAATACATTTCTCACATTGTTCAGTCATGATGATGTGCTTCAAACATCAAACAACTCTGAATAATTTTTTAAAAAGAACATCAAACTTTGCACACAACCAGCTAATATGTATTCTGCTTGCACACAAAACTAAATTGTCCGTCTGGCCCCATAAATGACTAATAATTATTATTTATTTTCCCTTCAAAGTTATTTCACACCAATGAAATCATGCATCAGGAACCATTGGCTTTCCATCTTGGGCATTAACTGTGCAGTTGTTTATTTCTTCATTGGGCACCATCTTTCATTTTTATGTCTCACACAGTCCTGTAAAACAAACAGAATGGGTTGGAATGACATCTTGAAATATGCACTCATCATTTCTAAGGTAGAGTGGTCAAGGAAGGGGGGGGTCAATGAATAATGTAATAGATGGCATTAGCAAACATTTTCTTAACCTACTGCTGCTGGGCTATATATATATGTGGCTCACCATTGCCAAGTCCAATCAAGATGCAGGAATGCAAGGTAACACCCTTTATTGTGTACATTGATTCCATCAAAAGAAATAAAATGTAGATTAGAAAATGGTGTGATGAATGATGGTCTTCTAGAAGAAGAAGAACAATAACAAAATAAAGGAGCTCTCCTTGCGCACAGCACAGCATCTTGCATTGCCAGGCTAATCAAAATGCAAAGTGCATATTTCAGCAGATTGAAATCAATTGCAACATGAGATAGCCTTTTATTTTATTCATCTTGACATTACTGAGCGATTACTTTACCTTCTGCTGCTCAGCAACTTTCAGGACAGTGCACAACTCAGTGGGCTGACTTAATGGCTATGTGCAGAATCTTTATTTGATTTATTTAGTCCAGTTTGCCACTACAGAGGGCTGCAGCCTCAAAAGGCCTCCTTGAAGATGGAGGATCAGGGTCAAAAACTCACTTGTGGAAGTTATTTCTGTTTTGTGGGAATGAAAATACAAATTTACTAGAATCGAACACTTCTGAGATTAATAGCGGAAGTGACCATACATTCCCGAGGTTGGATTCTGATCTCTGGATCTCTTCCATATATGGAGTGCCACATCATAAGATGTAGTTCAGGAACAGCTTTTCTGAATATGCAATATGCTATTGTATATTGAATATACTATTACATATGAATAGTAATGGCTGACTTACGGTGAGAACTGGTGCTGGTGCTCCTGAGCACATGATATGGTCTTTATTCATTGGCCAAATTTACATTTGTGAAATTGATATATAATGTTGACATCTTGCAGTGTGAGCAAAAGCAATGCTAAATCGGAAGAGAGCTAAGACAGAAGTGTGTGTGTGTTTAGGGGAGGCAGGTTATAATAAGGGGATGGCATTAAATCTTCATTGATTTTAGCAACAAAATGCATATTGTGCAAAATTGTGCTCGCTTGCAATATAAATTAAGTTTTAAATACAACATAGTTCTCATACCAGATCAGCATTTTTTTTAAAAAAAACAACAACATTCAAACTCAATAAAGCGCTGGAACACAAGACAGTTGCATAGTCCTGATCTTAAAGTACAAAACTGTTCTATTCAGAAAGCCAGAAGTAGGCTAGTATGTGCCTCATAAGCCCACCCAAATATTGGTTTGTTTTTAAAAAAGAAAGGTAGTCAAAGTCACAGGTGTCAATACTGATAAAATTGGTGGTTTGCATGTAATAAGGAGGAAAGGCCATGACTCAATAGTAGAACATCTGCCTTTCATGCAAAAAGTGTTTTGTTCAACCTCCAGCATCTCCAAGTATGGCTGGGAAAGGCCCATTGTCTGAAACTGCCAGTCAATCTGGGCAGTATTGAACTAGATGGACTTAGAGTGTGACTCAGCATAAGGCAACTAGTTATGTTTCTATATAACCATGTACAGTGGAACCTCGGGTTGCGAACGTGATTCATGCAGGAGGCACATTCGCAACCCGTAGCGTTCACAACCTGCAGTGCCGCGTCTGCGCATGAGTGGGTCATTATTCGTGCTTCTGCACATGTGCAAAGTGCAATTTAGTGTTTCTGCTCTTGCACAAGAGCCGAAACCCAGAAGTAACCAGTTCTGGTACTTCCTGGTTTGGTGCGGTGCGCAACCTGAAAACACATAACCTGAAGCATCTGTAACCCAAGGTACCACTGTACAGTATACTATAGAGAAAGGGTAGCTCACATGGTATCATCCATATGTTTGGGAGTATAACTCATCATCCTCGGCCAGCATGGCCAAGGATGATGGGAGTTGTACTGAACATCTGGAAAGCACCACTTTGGCTACCCTTGCTAGTCTGTGAGACTAAATAAGATGACGGATGTAAGCTTCTTGCCTTGTCCTTATATGTGTTTCTGTTCAGCTGTAGGACGGCTGCCAGAGACAGGGCTGTGGCTGATAGGTAGTATAGCCTATAGGGGCTTGAAATATGTCTAAACACAGTGCTTCTTTTATGTTTAAAATCAGATGCAATTTTTTAAAAACTATTCTGTACATGAACAACTAAAATGTAGCTCTATCTAGCCGAGGGGTGGAAACCAGTCATTTGGTTTGTATTGCATTTCCGACATTCTATTCTTTCATTACCTTTTTCCTTGATGTTTGTTTATTTATGCATAAAACCACCAGAGAAAGTAGATGAAAAGCTAGAACTGCTAGAAGCATAAAAAGTATCCCAGGGCATTGGCTTCCTATGTTTTTACGGGAGAGATATAAAGATACATCACAAGGGGGACAAGAAAGTTCCTCAAGGGCTATAAAAATGTCAAAAAGGATGGTTTGTTAAAATCTCTTCAAGGAGCACTTCTCCTCTTTCATCCAAGAGGGATACACATACACATACCTGCTTTCTATTCATATGCTTAAAAGACTGAAAAGAATGTCTATTAAAAAAATTCTTCTACCTTGATTAAAATGACTTGTGCCCTGAAGAGAGGCTAACTCCTTATCACAACAACAAATCTTCTCCAGACAAAAGGACACATGACTACAATGTCAGATCAACAGTCACATGCCAGAATTCCCTTTTCTGACTTATATTTTAAAACTTCATCATTATTAGATGCTATCACAGCTACAGTCATGCCAATCCAACAGAGAAGTAGAAACAGGAGCAGGTGGTATAGGTAGTGTTTCAATCACAGAGGCAAAAGAAATATAGGTTTCATAATAGTTTTATGCTTGTGTTAACTGATTTGCTAAATGAATCTCTTCTTTCCTCCAGCCTGCTTTGGCCATCCGATGCTGGGATGGACAGGTGGAGTCTGTTTTCACATACCTATTAAGGTAAAGATAAAGGACCCCTCCACAGTTAAGTCCAGTCAAAGGTGACTATGGGTTGTGGCACTTATAGCACTTTCAGGGTGAGAGAGCTGGTGTTTATCCACAGACAGCTTTCTGGGTCATGTGGCCAGCTTGACTAAACTGCTTCTGGCACAACGGGACAATGTGATGGAAACCAGAGTGCAGAGAAATCGCATTTACCTTCCTGCCGCAGGGGTACCTATTTATCTACTTGTGCTGGCGTGCTTTCAAACTGCTAGGTTGGCAGGAGCTGGGACAGAGCAACTGGAGCTCACCCTATCGTGGGGATTTGAACTGCCGATCTTCCAATCAGCAAGCCCAAGAGGCTCAGTAGTTTAGACCACAGCACCACCCACGTCCTATTATTACACACCACCACAGTCTCAAAAAATGTGTGACTCCAGAGGTTCCATCACTTACCCAGGTTCGGTTTCCTTAGAATGAAGGCCAGTGGAGAGTGTGGTGGTGTTAGGATATGCGGTTTTATTTACATTCTCATTTCAGCTCCTGGGGGAAGAAAAATATGTTTTTGACAGGAATTAGTGCATGCTGTCTTCAGAAAACTGAATTGTCCTTCTAAACCCTGTACCCTCCAGATGTTTTATACTATAATTTTCATAAGCTCTAGCCAGCACAGGCCACATAATGGTCCAAAAGGGCACTAGTATCCAGGCGAAGCCTGACAAGCCAAGTCATTTGGCAACCCTACTTAGGTGTCCCTGTTTCTTTTGCAAAATGTTGGAGAGTATGGTTTGATTTAAGGCAATTTCATATGTAGTGCATAAACATATGATTTAAAAAATGCTACTATCCCCACACACCCATTAATAATTATTATTTTTAGGAACTGGGAACATAACAGCCCAATTTTGTTTTGTGTGTATGTTTAATTTTGACTAAGTAATATTGTCTTTCTTTTTCCTCGTATGTTATTGAAATGCATGCCCTTTCTTAGATAATTGTTTCTTTAAAAACCATTGTTTATTCCATAGTACTCCAACTAGAGAAGTAGCCACAGATACAGACAAATAGTTTGCCATGAGCTTGACGTTCTTCTGCATTCACTTTTTAAATAACCACCCTGTACCTATGGCTCATATAGCAAAAGACCTGACCTTGGGCTAGTAAGGAATGAGCCGGTAGTTGGTAGTGTCTTGCTTTTCTAAAGACCTTTACAATGAGAGAAAGAAATCCAACTGGTGCTTTGAAAGTTCATGAACATTTCGTTTTACATAGGCTTCATTTATCCTACAAAATTGACTCAAGTTCCCCCTGCTGGCTTCACCATTGTCATTAAGTTGTCAAAGCTTTCCTGACATAATCTAAAAATGCCAGGACACAATTAAAGACATTTGATGTATCAGTGGGATGCAAGTGCCTGTGAAGAGCATGTTGATATTTTTCAGTTTTGCACATTTAAAAAGTTCTTTAAATGACAAGCAAAGTAGCAACAACAACAAAGTAGAAAATATGCCTGTGCAAAATGGACTTCTTTGAACCACAGAGCACAATCCATTAAGTTCCACTAAAATACAATATTTAGGCTGAAATTCTATACACACTTACCTAGGATCAACTGCTATTGAATCCAATAGCAGTTACTTCTGAGCAGAAACATATAGGATTGCACTGATGAGTTCCATTTAGATATAGTACCACCAAAAAATCCATACTTACAAAAATAAAGGGTATGGTTGATTGAGTGTATAATGCAATATGACTCAGAGCATCTCTGTCATTTGATAGTATAAAATCTGAGATGGAATACATTTTGCTGTATCAGAAACCACATGCCAACATGGGGCCCATATACATGTTTCTCTGAGTGAGTTCCACATCTAACAACGGGAGTTCTGGATCAGAAGCAAACCTCCACAGTCAAATGGACCTAGTCCCCACTTGCAAACAGGTTGCTTGGCAATGCTGGACCAGTGCTGACTGTGATCTGATTAGCAGTTATCTATGAACACATATAAGGGACGCAGGTGGCGCTGTGGGTTAAACCACAGAGCCCAGGACTTGCCGATCAGAAGGCTGGCAGTTTGAATCCCCGCAACGGGGTGAGCTCCCATTCCTCAGTCCCTGCTCCTGCCAACCTAGCAGTTTGAAAGCATGTCAAAGTGCAAGTAGATAAATAGGTACCGCTCCGGCGGGAAGGTAAACAGCGTTTCCGTGCGCTGCTCTGGTTCACCAGAAGCGGCTTAGTCATGCTGGCCACATGACCCGGAAGCTGTACACCGGCTCCCTCAGCCTATAAAGCGAGATGAGCGCCGCAACCCCAGAGTCAGTCATGACTGGACCTAATGGTCAGATGTCCCTTTACCTTTATGAACACATATGCACATTCAATAGCACAGCCCACCCTTGAGTGCACTTTCTTCTTAGATCAATCAAATGCAGTAAAAACAAAACCAATTACAGTAGCTCCTCCAATGCAAATAGAAAACCGTTTTGGCTTTGCTGTTATTTTGGCAATACTGCAAGTACGTGGAAAAATTAGAGGGGGGGGGACACCCTGAAAGGGCACATCCAGAGGGCACATGAACAGCACATGGTCTGCACCAAGTTGCAGAAATCTGAACACACATCCTAGTTCAGATATTGTTTCTGTCCGAGGCAAGCGATAATCAACTCAGCCACTAATCTATGATGGATGTAATAATACTGACCTTACAAGGCAGTTGTGCAGGATTACTGAGATAATGCATGAGAAGCCTTTTGGAAACTCAGAAGCCACTATACAAATGTTATGTATTAGTGTGTTTTTATTACTCCTGCTATTAGGCACAGAATGAAGTCTCAAGTCACACTCTAGTAATTCTCTCTGTTACTTACATGACAATATCTACCAACTAGAATAGCTGGACCAATTTGGCAAATGTTAGAGCTTTTACGACTGAAATAAATAACTTGTTGGATTTTAAAGCTGTATGGCATTTGGCAACTGATAAGAAAAGCTATGTGCATTCCGCATCATCCATCACTGGGAATCAGATTAACAGAAATTGTGCATTTAAAATTTCTCCAGAAAATGCAAGTTAGGAGAATTTGCATTAAATTCTTCCTAACTTTGTTTCAGATTTGGAATAAACAAAATAGGTATGAGATAGGTGTCAGGAAAATTCATGCCCCAATGCGGAGAGAACAATATCTGTATATTTCACCAAATGTTTAAGAAATTGATATGTCCTTTCCTTTTTCCTAGACTAATACACCTTTTGTTAGATTTTGCCACTTCTTGTAAAAAAATTTACTAGCTTTGCTCATACGTCTTCAACAGGAGCCCAATCTGACACACAGACATTTAGCAACTGATTCCCCCCCCCCCCAGCATTGAAATAAGTGATGGGGAAAGCTGTTAATGTCTCACTAACTTTCTGTGGGTGGAATTCAATGTTGCGCTATTACGAATGTCCCATCTGCACTAGCATTTCAGCTTGCTAGACAAAACAATCCTCCAGCACTATTCTGCAGGTTCTCCTGACACATATATACAATTTCAGTGTGTAAGAGAGGTGGGAAAACTTCTCTGCACAAGAGGTCCTTGAGCAGGGCTTCTGCTGGTGGGGATCTTTAGGTGAATCCTGCCCTGTACATTAGATTGCTGTTTAAAAGCACGAGAGCAGCATCCCTAAAGAAATATGGCAACCCTTTGCTATTATATGAAAGAGAAAAATATGGCTCAGTCTTGTCTCTCCGTTTCTTCCAAGCATTTATTGTCACATATCCACATATTGCCATGCGTACAACACTGGACGCTTTTTGTTCTGAGCTGTGCACATCATCATGCCATTTGTATAAATGTGTAATGATCCCTCATGAAATAGGACTGAACATGATTATTTGTGAAGTATCACATCCCAGGGAGCTGTTAGTGTGTTGATGATTGCTTTTCCTTTAGAAATGTGCATTTCATGCCACTTAATATGATGGATAACAGCGAAGGTCATACACTGTCAGGAGGAGATATAAATTCTGAGGTCCTATTTAAAATTAATAAATGGTTTATGTCTCAAAAGGTGAGCAGTCAATGAGTAGCTATTACACCTCAGAGAGTTAACACATCTTACTTCCCATTCTAGGCTGTACTGTCTAGGAGGATACATTTCTGAGAGTGAGGCTTGTCTATCCATCTTTGAACAAAACATATATTTCCCCCTCTGTTTACCAGAATTTACCCCTCTCTGTATTTATTTAAATCATTCTATTATTCATGCTTTTGATCACTACATGTAAAACATGAACTGCCAGTGCCTTTAAGGACCTTGGTCAAATTAAGAGGCAGAAGGGTGGGAGAAGAGAATGCTAAAAAGAGATTATATTTTTCTGCCATGCCAGAAACCAGTAAGCTTACAAATCACAGGAAAGTCTAGTCCATCCTTTCTCAGCTTTGGGTCCCTAGATGTTGTTGGACTACAACTCCCATCATTCCTAGCCAGCACGGCCAGTGGTCAGGGATGATGGGAGTTGTAGTTCAAGAACATCTGGGAACCCAAGGTTGAGAAAAGCCGGTCTAGTCTCTAGTTGGGGGTGAGGAATCCTTTGTGGTCAGGGGGTGCATTCCTTTGTCGGTATCCTCTCAGGGGCCACATACCAGTAATGGGGAGGGCCAGAAGCCAAAACATAAGTAGAGCAGCTGATAAAATTATTATCTTTGTACAGCCCCACAAAAGTCAATTTTAATGGCATTGGTTTGTTTGCATGTTTGTAACATTATTTATATGTCACCTTGATGTCCTAATAAACTTCATTAGGCTTACGTTCTTCCTTGTTATCCCTATCTGAACTCAAGCCAGGATCTTCCTTTGCAGCCCCAGATTGAATTTTCAGTCACCTGAGATTATATGATGCCAGGTGATTGACAGGGGCACAGGCCCACCCACCTATCCAAGTAGCCCTTCTGGATCCAGCCAACCTGCTGGATCCAGTTCCCTAGTCATGTTATAAAGAATGATAATGCTGATTGTTATGTCCAAAGAAAATGCAAGCTTTGTACCATAGGCAAAAGCTATAACCTTGCAAATGAACAGTCAGTTTACAGGTGATTCTAGTTAGGGTCAAACTATTTGGGATATCAGTCACATGGTTTGTCCTTCAGCGCAGAAGTCCTTCAGATGCAGTAAGGACAGGAGGCCCCATCTAGATTGGGAGTCTGGCATGGAGTAGGAGGATTTGAGCACTTTGCCCTTCATTATGGTCCCAATCTGGTGGGGTGGGGACTCACTAGCATTTTAAGAAAATTTGAGCTTTCCCCCATGCAAATGGCAGGTGGGGGGCAACCTATGTCGGGGGATAAAGGGCTGGAGTCTCCTATCCCTCCCCTTCCCCCAAAAAAGTCCAGATCCACAATGTCCCCCTCTGTTGGCTTTTTCTGAAAGAAAAACCATGCACTCAGTGACAAACCATGTGATTAATGTCACATATGTAGTTAGAAACCTAGAAGGTTAAAAACAAAAAAGGACAGTCAATGGCTAATTAATGACAGAGGCATTTGTCCAACACAACACGACTTAGCCACAGCACTGGAAGCAGTAAAAATAGTGTCTCATTAGTCTTTTAAACATTTATTCCTGATTCTACATGAAATTGATACTTAATCACTTTCCCAGTGTACAGCAGGCATTTATTGCACAGGGAAAACATGGAGAATGGAAAGTTTATGAAATCTCAGTCAATCTCTGCTCTGTTTGAAAAATGATTCATTATAATGGGCCACTAGCGGCAGAATGCCTCTGAACGGAAGCCTGTAATTAACTTTGCTTCATGTTTTATTGATAGCATTTGCTGTTTTCTGGGACCTGAGCATACCTTTCTGTGGAATGTAGTATCCTCCAGTTATAGATGGCACTCTAAGCATATTTTCTGCTAAACTCATTGGACTTCTGCAGGAGCAGGCAGCTAAGAGCAAGACCACTGTAAGACTACTGACCATGTTGGCTAGTGATGACGTGTGTGTTGGAGGACCACATGCTCTCCAGCCTTACCCTAAGGTGGTCAATGTATACAGACAGCTATAGATGCGGTGTGAAACATTTCCCTATAATTTATTGAATTATGAAAGGTGAGGTACAATAAAAGGGTGTATCCAGCTATGTCATACCTGGAGGGAGTAGACCCATTAAAGTCAATAGACAAGTAGCTAACTTCACTGATTTCAATGAGTATACTCTCTGAGTACTGTATGGTTTTGTTTAGTCACTCTAGCCTAGGAATGGGATCCTGTAGCCCTCCAGTTCTCCAATCTGACTTTAACAGATTGGAGAACTGGGTCAAAACTAACAAAATGAATTTCATTAGGGACAAATGCAAAGTTCTACACTGAGGCAAGAATGCCTTGACAGAAGGACGTGTGAAATGGATCTATGAGTCTTAGTAGACCACAAGCTTAACACAAATCAACAGTGTGAAATAGCAGCACAAAAAAACCCTAATGCAATTCTAGGCTGCATCAACAGTCCAGATCAAGAGAAGTAATAGGGCTGCTCTAGCCTGCCTTGGTCAGAACCAGTTCTGTATCCAGTTTTGTACGCAATGAATTTCAATTACAAGAAAGGAGCTTCCAACAAAACATTAGGAAGAACTTTCTGACAGAAGGAGTTGTTTGACAGTGGAATAGATTATCTCAGAAGGTGGTGGACTCTCCTTCATTGGAGGTTTCTAAGCAGAGGTTGGGCAACCATCTGTCAGGGATTCTTTAGCTGTGATTCTTGCAGCAGGGGATTAGACTAGATGACCCTTTGAATCCCTTCCAACTCTACAATTCTATGATTCTGTGTGGTTGGACTGCAACTTTGATCATCTCTAACCACTGACCATGCCAGATGGGGGGCCTTGGCCACAGAATATCAGTGGGCCCTTTGGCTCTCCCCTTTCCTCCTCAAAGCACACCCATCTCTCTTTCCCCCAGCAATTATCACCAATTAGCTGATGTAAAAGGGGTGCATGAGAATCTTCCATTCAGCAAACGAATAATAATAATAAAATACACTGGGCACACTCAAACCCTTGGGGACACCCAGAGTATATCTTTGGATCCAAGTCCTAATATTCAAATCTCCTTTGCCACTTTCGACATCAAGCCTCTACTATCCGGCTGTCTGACAATCCATCTACAAACCTCCTGTGACCAAGCAGCCATTTGGTGATTAATGGACCAGCAATTATATATAGTCTGAATAACATGTCACAGTGTTAAATGCGCACAACAAAGTAGCTAGAGATTATTGCTGACTCTCCTGAACTGTAATAATTTCTCAGGAGAGCAAGCCTGCTAGTGAACCTAGCCTAGAAACTTGGAGGGTGGCTGACAGTTGAGAGGGGAAGAAGAATTAGACTATTGGAAGAAGTTAAGAGGTTGTAATTGACTGTGGAGAAAGGATAATAGCATTTGTGTGCATCAATATGTGTATGCGCTTTCCTTCAGAAGAGGAAAATGAAGAAATCCTATTTCATCAAAAGTCATGGGGTTGTTTCTAGGCAGCACCTTACCTCGGTAAAAAGCAAAGAATGAGCTGGCTTTCTCGCATTATGCAACCGCAATCCTGCTGTCAGCTCTACTAATATCTCTGTCTTAGGTTCTTTTTGTATATAGAACTGCTTTGAATGAGAGGAGCTCATTGCGTGAGCCAGGCACCCCCAGCACCCAGGACCAATCTCAATTATTACACAGGAGACCTTGCATGGGTCAAATCAGGCCACAACTTTATTGATTACAGATGAAGGGTTCGGCAAGGCATTGGGAAATCGTTTGACAATCAGCCTGCCTGTTGAGGTATGTCATTTGGGGGTTAATCCAAGCCAAAGGGAACACACATCAAGTAGGTACTCCTTGCATGGTTGCTACCTTGAGGAGTGCTGCAGTCCACTTCCTGGGTCTGTGTGAAGCCAGAGAGGGTTCATGCCAGCCCAGAAAACCCTGTTGTCTCTAGCACACCCGTCGGATCCTGGGCTGGTGCCGGCACCATCCTGCAAAGATGCCTGACTAGAAGGTAAGCATCATTCCATTAAGGTGAATGAGACACTGCCTCACCAACATCACTCTTACCTCCACCACCACTCACCACCGCCACTCACCTGCCCGCCTTTTTACTGACAACTAGTCTAGGGGAAGCGAGTGGTGCTGTGGTCTAAACCACTGAGCCTAGGGCTTGCCAATCAGAAGGTCGGAGGTTCGAATGCCTGTGATGAGGTGAGCTCCCTTTGTTCAGTCCCAGGTCCTGCCAACCTAGCAGTTCGAAAGCACTTCAAAGTAAAAGTAGATAAATAGGTACCGCTCCAGCGGGAAGGTAAACGGTGTTTCTGTGTGCTGCTCTGGTTTCTCCAGAAGCGTCTTAGTCATGCTGGCCACATGATCCAGAAAAGTTGTCTGCGGACAAATTTCAGCTCCCTCGGCCAGTAAAGCGAGATGAGTGCACAACCCTAGAGTTGTTCACAACTGGACTTAACTGTCAAGCGTCCTTTACCTTTACCTTTTTAGTCCAGTGGGTGGCACTGTTTGTGAACGTCTTCCTCCTTAGTCCCCAAAGAACTCAGTAGGGAGGACTATGGGCACAAAACTAGAATCAGTTGGCTCTGCCTGCCATTGGCTCTGGCTCCATCTACTGTTGGCCTCTGTGCCTTTGGTCCCACCAACAAGCACCAGCCACTACCGCTGTTAGTGCTGCACTTCACTGATGTCATTATCCAGGCTTTCCCACATGAAATACGTCCTAAAGCAGCGCTTTCAAACTAGCAAACACTTTCCATATCCATTTGCCTTCTAAGGAATCTTTAGCATCTTCCTGGACAGGATTCTGGGTGTACAGCCACTTTGTACCTAATCAAGATATTCCTGTTCCTCCCTTTGAACAGGGACTGTGCCCTGGAACACACGCAAAACTTTGCAGTGGCTTTGTAAATAAGCAAGCTATACCTCAGGGATGCTTGTCTGGTATTACTGATGTTCTCATCGAGGAACCTCTAAGTTCCCCCAGAGCACAGTTTGAAAACTATTATTTTACCGAATTCCAATTTCTATGGAAGTTTTATTCTACACATTAAACAGGATGTGCTGGACAGGGCACATTTACCAGTTAGAGACAAAAGGGATTTGGTAAAAGGCAGTATTTTCCCTCTTCAATTAGGAGACAAAGTATGTTGATGATGGCATTAGAGGGAATTTTTAAGAAAACCTTGAATCTCAAAAAAAGGTAAGTAAACATATACAAAGAAATGCCTAACTCAGCTCCATGAGCTGTGAGGGTTTTGAGGGTATTCTGCCAACTGGAGCGATGCTTAGAAAAGATTAAGTTTCTAATTAAAATTCATTCACTGTGTCATAGATGGTGTGTGGGTGGGGGTGGGGGTGTGTAGGGTGGTGTATCTAGTGGGCACAGACTAGAGGTTCCACAATGTGCTTCATGTTTAGACTGCCCTGTTTTATTTCCTGCAGAAGGACAGAAGCCACACACTGCTAGGCTCACCTTGAACTGCAATCATCAAATGAAAGAACAAGTCCTTCTCAACATATTTGCTGTTGTGATCTGTATATGCAAACGACCATCATGGACTGTTGTGTCCCCTCTCTGTGGTTCCTTGGCCTTTCAAACCACACAGCGTCACAACAGAGACTGGCAAGGCAGAAGGAAATACCAACAATGCCAAACGCCACCAGCTGCTTCAATCAACATGTCCACTCTTTAAATAAGTTTAAAAGTTCACCCTCAAGCAAAGTCACTGCCGCTTTAATTCTTCCCTTCTCTCTCCCCAGATATTCATTTATACTGTTTGCATCAATGCGCTTGGCAATTTATATTCTGTATCCCTAGTACTCTTTGCATGAAATATCTCTGTTGGAATTCCTGTTTACTCCTCATTTCAGTTGTTACTACTGCTTTTTGAAACAGCAGGCTCCAGTTAATTAAAATAAATTTAAATACAGATACATTTAGTAATGGAAAATGTTAGCAAATTGAGGCAATTTTTTTTAGCAGCAAGATTCTAAAGTCTTATTAATAAAGTTGAACAAATAATCCCCCCA
Source organism: Podarcis liolepis (assembly GCF_965112155.1). NCBI lineage: Eukaryota > Metazoa > Chordata > Lepidosauria > Squamata > Lacertidae > Podarcis > Podarcis liolepis. The sequence goes on from NC_139557.1 coordinate 47,229,704, forward strand.
TCTCTACCCCCTCCCCAAATCTTAGGTTTAGGTAATTACAAAGGAGCAGGAGGAGGAGGAGGAGGAAGGGGGGGGGGAATCAAGGACCTGTTATTACTACTGCATAATGCCAGGTCATAATGTGCTGGGTAGGGGTTAATGCAGGAAAATTGGACATGGTGAATTAACACAAAATAAATGATTGTATGGCTATGTAATTACATTCCAACCACCATGCTAATTCTAATTTATATCAATTCAATAATTAAAGAAAACAAGCCCTTGCTTGGGTTTCCTATTCATAATGCTGCAAGGAGCCGATGATTCCATGCCTGCTAGAATGCTGGGTCATAAATTGTACAATGACATAATTCTTAATATGTCAAAGACGTTTCTCAGTATGGGTGCCAGATTTGAAAGAAGCACACTGTTAATCAAATCGGGTCAAATGTAAATAAGATAGAGCCAACAAGAGCATAACAAATTCAATTCTGCTTTGGCCGGAGAATTAAATTAAATACATATTTAGCTAGTGAATAATACTGACCTTACTGCACTAGTTTTAAAATGCAATCTTTGATGTAGTGATCAACAACCATGGATCAAATTTCCTGGTACTTGTGGATCAGTTGTAAGCAGCAACAGTGTCTTCCTGGCCCCAAAGTACATCTCTTAGCTATGGGTAGAAGGTCTTGCTTAAATGAAGCATACTCATAGACTGTGGGGCTCTCTGCCTTGCAAGTACAGTTATTACTACCTGATTCCCACCATATATCCAGTTTCCAATGTCGGTGCTATAACAAGAATAACAGTAATTAATTTGATTGCTCATGTGTCCTTCAGCATCAGGCCTGATGTGGTGATCAAGTTTAAGCAGAGCAAGAGCACTGTACATGTGGCTTTTTCAAGTGCAGAGATGAAGGAAGAGCGCTGAGCAGGAGCAGAACTAACAAGAGTAAATTTTCCCTAAACCTAATTTTTATGTCTTGAAGCACTAGCTTAGTGCCTGCCAAGAAATTGAGTCAGTGGTTTCTTCTGTCTCTGTTTAGGGCAAAGGAAGGAAGGTGGGGAAAGCTCTCTCCTCTTGCCCTGTTGCACAAGCCTTCTAGCCAAAAGCAGAGACTTGGAACTGGGGGAGGGGGGGGAGATTGTTGGCACAAGATTTAGGACATAATATACAAATGGAAGGCTGGGAATATTATGGAAAGTGAATTTAAAATTTTCTGAAATTACTGAAAAAGAATTATATGAAAATGATATATTGATGGTATATCACACCAGCAAAAATGGCAAACATGTATAGAACAGGCTCCAATAAGTGTTGGAAGTATGAAGGGGGGGGAGGCACGTTTTTTCATTTGTGGTGGAATTGTAAAATAATTAAAAACTATTGGGAAATGATGTATAACGAAATGAAAAAAATGTTAAAGATAACCTTTGTTAAAAGACCAGAAGATATTTTACTAGACATTTCAGGTCAAGAACTGCCAAAAGAAAAGAAGAAACTTTTTATGTATAGTACAACCACGGCTAGGATATCGCTAGCCCAAAGATGAGAAAGTGCTGAACTAAAGAAGAATGGCAAGAAAAACTGGTGGAATATGCTGAAATGGCGAATCTAACTGAAAGACTCGGAGACAAGGACAATAGAGATTTTTAAAAAGACTGGGAGCTGTTTATGTTATATCTACAGAAACAATGTAAAAACATGGACTCACTAGCAGGATTTGAGTAAACACAATTATCAAAACGAATACTGTATAGAAATTACAAAGATGATGTTAGGATGACAAGAGCAAAACAATACTGAATTTAAAGAACTTTACATTAAGAGATAACAAAACAAGCAGGAAAAGTTGATATGTAAATAACCAGAGGAGGAAGTTGAGGGAAGTCCTGGGGGGAAGGGGGAAATTGGGGGATTGTCTTTCTTTTGTTATTTGATATGATGTTATTATGATAAAATGTAAAACTCAATAAAAATAATTTTTTAAAAAAGAAAAGAAACTGGGGGATAAAACCTTGGGTATCAGCTAAAACACATAAGAGCATAAACATAAGTTATGTGGGAGATCATATGAGTTTTAGAAGACATCTGAAGGCAGCCCTGTTTAGGGAAGCTTTTAATGTTTGACAGACTATTTTATTTTAATATTTTGTTGGAAGCTGCCCAGAGTGGCTGGGGAAACCCAGCCATATGGGTGGGATATAAATAATAAATTATTTTTATTATTATTATTCAAATCCAACAATGCATATTCTTGCTAGCTGGTAAGTTTAGGGGCTAACAGCCACAGAGCTATATTGCTGCAGCAACTCTCCAGTGTTTCAGTGGTATATTGCTGATAGGCAGAGACACAGACCATTGAAGTACATCACACAGGCCTCTGTGTGATGTCATTTTGCCTCCTCTCCAGAGTGGGAAGGAGCTCAGTTGGTAGAGCATGAGACTCTTAATCTCAGTCATGGGTTTGAGTCCCCCTTTGGGCAAAAGACTCCTGCATTGCAGGGGGTTAGACTAAATGACCCTCGTGGCCCTTCCAACTCTATGATTCTATGATATTGTGATTTCCTGTTCCTTTCCCCCCTCTCTCTTTCTTCAACCAGCTATGCAGGGCAATGTATGTCCACTTCCTCCAACTCAGGCACATGCCAAAGGCTGCTTTTCCTGTAAACATAAGTATTTTACCTGCATAGTTTTTAATGCTGCTGTAGCTGGGAACCAATGCAAGGCTATAAGTAAGTAAATCATATTTTAAGCTCTGTTGTCTGATTCTTTGTTAATCAGCAGTATGAAAGCGGAAGTCGGTTTGTTTTGCAGCTGGACTTAATTTAAATCATTTTGCTTCTAATGAATCATAGAATCATAGAGTTGGAATAGACCACAAGGGCAATCGAGTCCAACCCCCTGCCAAGCAGGAAACACCATCAGAGCACTCCTGACATATGGTTGTCAAGCCTCTGCTTAAAGACCTCCAAAGAAGGAGACTCCACCACACTCCTTGGCAGCAAATTCCACTGTCAAACAGCTCTTACTGTCAGGAAGTTCTTCCTAATGTTTAGGTGAAATCTTCTTTCTTGTAGTTTGGTAGGACTTTACTCTGTTCCACCCACCCATGTGGTCACCTGGAGGGAGAAATGTCAATTAAGATATCCTCTCCTATCTATTAAAAGCATCCCACAAGATGAGCCTGATGGTTCAGGGCCATCTAGTCCACCATCCTGTTCTCACAGTGGCCAACCAAATGCCTGTGGGAAGCCTCCAAGCAGGATATGAGCACAATGACATTCTGCCCACCACATATTGCCTCTGATAGTGGAGTTAGAACAAGATAAGACGTTGTGACTGGTAGCTCCTGACAGCACTGCCATTCATGAATTTGTCTCATCCTCTTTTAAAGCCACCCAAGTTGGTGGGCCATCTCTGCCTCCTGTGGGAGCAAGTTCTATACTTAAATAGTATAACTATGCACTGTGTTAAAAAAATAACCCCAAAGACCCTTTCATTTTATCTGTCCCAAATCTTCCAACATTCATCTCCATTGGATGTGCATCAGTTCTAGTAATATGAGAGAGGTAAAACAACTTTTCTCTGTCTGTGCTGTGCATAATTTTATAAACTCCTATCATGTCACTCGGCAGGCCGGGTCATCCTCTTATCTACCTGCTGGGATTGACAAGGCATCTGAACCTCACCTGAATCTCACAGCTCTCCTGTAGCTGCCTCTGATTACTTATCATTTAACTCTTGGGGAAAATAATTAGCATCACGCATCATGTGCATGGAAGTTGCAGAACCAATTAACCAACTAGAAGGATTATTGTTAATAGCACCAGTTTTTCTATAAGTTGATATTGCTGGATAGTTTTGATGAACTGCAAAAGCATTTTTAGTTTGCTTTCTGTTGCCACCCTGGAACTTTTCTTTATTAGTGCCACTTTGTTTTGTACGATTCCTTGCAAATGAAGGAAAACAACTTTTCTGCTTGTATATGTTGATAATATAATGTTGGTTACTGAGGACAAACAAGATTGTACAAAAACAAGGTTGGGTGCAGACCTGGCCAGGACATAGGCATCCTGACTGTGACAAAGGTGACCTGTGTGCGTGCTTGCTTGCTTGATTAACCGCTGTTGGGAACTTCAAGGTCCCTGCTCTCCCTTCTTATGGTCTTTGTACTGGGCCTGGAGACTCCAATAGACAGCATTCCATGCCAAGAAGGAGGGCAAGTGGGCATCCTATCAAATGACAGGGAAGGAGCTACACAGAGCAGGGCCTTTCCACTGGTGATGCCCAATGTAGGCCTTGCTCTTCCCAGACCTGCTCTCTTTTGGCCTGTATTTTGGAGCTTTATAATTTAGGAAGACTTTGGAAGAACTGGTTGCCAAGTCTTATCAGTCGCTGAAGTATGAGTGGATTTTATTTGCTGCTATTCTGTGCTTCTGGTGCACCAGGGTTTACACCAGCGTAATAGAGTTGGCCAGGATGCCAGAAAGGATAAATTTGCGAGCTTTCTCCATTATCTGCACAGCAGGGGGTCAACAGTCAACAGTGCAAAGGTTGAACTGAAGCGTTCCTTGCTGGTTACCTGCTTTCAGCAATAGTGGTCGCTGTTTGGTAGTACCCAATTGGTTAGCTGTCAGATTCTAGAGCTCCCTATTGGTGGCTCTTAGGTAATTCACAAAATACAGAGTCCATTCATAAAATACCATGTTCATTCATAAAGCAGTAACAAAAATCTCCATTGCTACATATTGGGTGTATATTTCAGCAGTTGAACGTACAAGTTTATGGCCATGCTGTAGTGTAGTGCTTATGCGACTGTGAATAAAAGGTGGCTGGGCCCATCATCCCGGGGTTTTGGGGGGGGGGGGAAGGTGGCAAAACTGATTTCCAATAAGTGCCCTCCTTTTATTTTCATAGCAAGTCCTTGAGTCTGCACTCTGAATGGTGACACCAGGGACCTAGAAGGTTTAGTCCAACCCCTGCACAGTCTCATCAGGGCTGACCTTAAGGCAGTTAGAGCAATTGGGCCAAATTGTGCCCCACGGGCCACTCGTAATGGGGCCCCCACACCAGGGCAATCTCAATGGATTTTATTTATATCTATAAGATTTTGCAGACTTTGGCTGTGAACTGGGGCCCTACAACAACAACAAAAATCAAGTTGCACCCCACTGCTTCAAATTGGGCCCCACTGGCTAGCCATGAGTCTAATAGTTGCTGGGCCTGAGTTGCCCTGCCCTTGCATGAAGTCTTGGGTTGGCAATTTTGGGAGAGGGGAGACTGCCCGCTGGGGAGCAGGAGGGCTGGTAAGGCCCCCTAGGCTTAGAGGCCCTAGGCTTCAGCCTACTTAGCCTATACATATACATTGTGGCTATCCAATCGCTCCCACCCACACAAACAGTGAGGTCAGTCCTGATGATCTCACCGCAACACATGCCCTCTGTGAGGAGGACTCGATTTTCCAACTCCACAGTATTCTTTTTGATATGAGGTACCCTCAAGTCTTGAAACTCCAGCATCTTAAAGCTTTAGATCAATTATAAACTATCTAAGCAACACATCTACTACTATTTATGCATTTTGTTGTTGTGGCAGAAGCGTGGTTTTTCATGCACACTTGACACTGATTTTACACACACACACACACACACACACACACACACACACACTCATTCATTTGACCTACTATTAATGTCTGGGGTATTAAGAGGCAAATTGAGAGTCAGGGAAAAAATCCATATTCATCACACAGATATTTAAGGGTTATATAAATAAGTCACAGGTTGCATACCTGCTGACAATTTTGAATTATTGCCTTAAATCTCTTGGGTCAAAAATAGAGGTAATAGCAGTTCCCCACTGCAGGTACTAAAGAATCCTGCCAAATTACTATCAAATGGTGTTAAATATATAGAAGCGAGCCATAAGCATTGGGGGAAATAAGTATATAATTAGCACTCACCCTTTGATTTCTATGTGAGCGTACTAAAGCAGCAGTGAAATCTCCTGCCAATATGAAAATCACTTCAGCTCTGGTGATTAAGGGTCATAGCTCTCAGTCCTCCAGCTCTAAGAAAATTCAGGCTGAGCCACAGTTGTCACATGGAGGCCACTTAAATGAGGAAAAATAACTCACAAGTAATGGGCAGCATTAGCGTATCTGTTATTTGTGACTTATGACTATAGCAGTATGAGCTCATAGCTTGGCCTGTAATGTGAAACACATTATCCAGATTGTGGGCTGACTAGACAGAGAGCAGACATGGTCAGCTGTGTAACTGTTACACACTAACAGATCCCAGGATCAGCAGTGAACTGAGGAATGGGTGGGAAAATTGAATTAGCATCTCAGCAGTGCCTTCCTGTCCTCATTATCTGTCTCCTGCCCCAAATGTTCAAATCAACTACAGGCTTTCCACTGCCGCGTGAGGCAAGCATCTCTGCTTCAATCATTCTGGAGGAAACACAGAAATCTACCTATAAGAGGGTAAGCTCAGGCACATTAAAAGCAACTGGAGTGTACCAAGAGAACAGCTTAGACATTGCCACAGAGAGCTAGAAATGTATGGGAATCCATGATCATTCATGACAGATGTGGGAAGTGGTTAAGGGGGTGGGAGGTCACCCTTTATGTAGGCCTCTGTTGAAAGAGAAACAGGAGAATGTGGCTCCCTTAATTCCCCTTGATCCCACAGCCTTTGATGCCAACAATCATTGTGTCCTTCTGGAGCAGCTGCCTGAATTGGAGATAGGTGGCATCACTTTGTGATGGTTCCAGTCCTGCTCTGGTGGTCATTTTCAGAAAGTGCTGCCTGAGGAGTATTGGCCCTGTGGAGCCTTCAGTGTGGAGTTTGCCAGAGTCTGATATTATCCTCCGTGCTGTTTAACATCTGCACGAAACTGCTGAGCGGGGTCATCTGGAATTATGGAGTACTTTGTCAGCAATATGCTGATGGTACACAGCCATCGTCCTCTTTACAGCTGCAGTGGCAGTGGAAGTGCTGGATGAGAACCAATAAACTGAAGCCTAATCCAGACAACACTGAGGTACTGTTAGTGGCTGGGTCCCTAGATTGGATTAGTGGAATGTGTGCTGCTCTGGATGGAGTTAAGCACCTTCTGAAAGAGAAGGTGTGTAGCTTGGGAGTACTTCTGGAGCCATATTGTCACTTGAGGCTCAAGCAGCTTCAGTGGCGCAAGCTGCCTTCCGTCAGCTGGACAAGGGCAGCCTAAGAACTGTTGTCTATGCTATGGTTACCTCTGGCTTATATTACTGTAACACAATAGAGGTGGGTCTGCCTTTGGAGATGGTTTGGAAACTGCAGCTTGTCGCTTACCAGAACAAGGTGGTGAGAGCACATGGATCATACTGACGGTAATTAATTTGGTTTATTACCTACCCATCACCTTGGGGTCCAAGGGCAAATCACAACAATTTAAAAATACAAATGCCACTCTGATTCTTAAAGTACTGCCCATGTAGGGCTGCCATATGTCCGCAATTTTCCAAACGTAGCTGGGATTTGGCCCTCTTAAACAGCATCTGGGCCAAAATCACTTAAATGTCCAGGAAAATCTGGACATAGGACAACCCATGATGGAAGTGTAGGTTTTGGTGAATTTCCTTAAAAATAGCTCAATACTTCATTTCCCACCGCCACCCTTGACTTTTTGCAAAAAATATATTAATCAAAAAGCTCAACAACTTTGCCAAAAAAAACCAACAACTTTTGTGTCTGGATTTTCACTTTTTGAAATAGGCAGCCCTATGCCCATGCAGAAATCCCGCTAAAATCAAATAAGGAATCATACACACGTGTGTGTGTGTGTGTGTGTGTGTGTGTGTCTGTCTGTCTCTCTTTCTGTGTGTGTGCCTGATCCAATTTTATTCTGATGGAGTAAGAATGTCCTAGTGATCTGAATTGGTCCTAAATAAATAGATAAATTTATATAGCATTGCCTGCAATGAAATTCAGGTAGACTGTCTGCTCTGGCGTAACAGACTTGGGAGAGAACTGAACTAATCCTGATCCTGATTGATCTTAAATCTTCTTCTCAGCCCCAAAGCTACCCTTTATCCACTAGCTCCACACAACATGAAGTTCCGTTTATGTTTATTGTCATCATCCTTGTCCTCCACCTCTTCCTTCTCTCCATCATTAGGAGCAAGTCCTCAGATAATGATTGACAGATAATGATTGACAGCAGGCAACCAGTGGTCCCATAGTAAAACCACACTTTGGGGCTCTTGTTTCCTCTAGTTTTTCTTTAATGACTGCACCAAGCAACACTCCTAGAACTCTTGATTTAATGGCTGTGTTTCCTTTTCCATTAGCACCTTTAATCATGTGAATGTTAGACATGGATAGTGTAATGGTTCCTAAGGGGGTTGCTTGTGCGTAAGCAGGTGCCTATCTTCCTGGCTGGGTGCAAACACCTGGCTGGGCTGCCAAAGTGAACCTCCTCTGTTCGGACAGCCACTCGCCCGTGGCTGACTCAATCACTGGCAGAATCCGTGAGTGGGCGTTTCTTAAACTTCTTCCAGCAAAGAAGTTCTTTGACGCCTAATCTCCGCCTACCCTCTCTGCGCGGAAGCCTTCTGCGCAGGTAGGGTGTGGGCAACGGAGGACCCCTAGTCTCCCCACTGGTCCCAGGCAAGGAGTCATGGGACCGCCTCACCACTTCCCCCACCTGCCCCCCTTCTCCACTGGTGCTACGCTGATTCTCTTCCCCAGAAGATGGGCTGCTTCCCCCGATCCCTGGACGCCCTCTGGAATCCCTCTGGCTTTTGCGCTCTCCCTCCAGTACTGATGGCAGTTCCCTGACAGATAGGCATTAAAGCCTGACCTATACAGATATAGATAATATTCTATATCTGTCTTCCAGGACCAGATGCCCAACTTAGGCCTTCTGTTTCATAGCATATTGCAAACACAAAAAGTCAGCACCAGGGCTGTAATAGCTTAAGGCTTCTGTTTCCTCTTCCTGCAATCTTTGCCTGCCTGGCCTGGAAAGAAAAGGGAAGTGCAAAGCACAGCCAAAAGGAGTCATATGCAGGCATCCTAATTTCCCTGCAGAGTTCCTTGGCGGCAGGATTGTCTAGTTAAAACGGCATGATCGGTGCATCAGTTGCTGGGGACAGTGAGCATGTTTAACATTCAATGATCTCTTACCTTCGCCACAAGAGTCATTAGGAGTTGCTAGCACAGGATCCTTGTGCTCAAATCCTGCTTGCTAATTTCCCCTAGGCATCTGGTTGGCCACTGTGAGAACAGGATGCTGGCCTAGATGGGCCATTGGCCTGATCCAGAAACCTCTTCTTATGTTCTTAGGATCTTTTATGGTACCACAAGCCATAAACAGAGGTGGTCCTCTAAAGTGAAGGAGAGATCTGCCAGCAGAAAACTGCACTTCAAAATCTTTTTAGTTAACTATTTCTAGAGGGATAGCTGCAGCAAACACAACCAAGAATTATGACCACTATTAATAACTTTTCTGCATTTTATTTTCCTCTGGCCTCACTATTTACAGCTCACCAGTGACTGTGCATGTATATATCTGCAGCTCGAGATAACAACACTTTATACATGTCATGACATGGCCTATAGTTCACAACAGCTTAAAATTATTAGTCCTTAAGGTGCTGCAATGGTCAACTACGTATGTTTTGCATAGGATGTCAATGTAAAACCAAATTATTCCATAGGTCTAGTTCATACATGAATGTATATCACCTTTTCCCCACACTTGATTTCTGAATGTCTGAACTGATTCCTTTGAAATAAATTGGGCTTGAAGGGATACGGATATTCTTTTTGTGGTGTCAGATTTGTGATGGCCCATTCACGCTTGCAAGTCATTAGTGATGGAGATGTATGAGCCACAGCTTAAGGCTGTGATTCAAAAGGCAGTGAAAGGGGTTCCTGTCCATTACAGGCTATGTGAAGTCCCAGAATCTGCATTCATAAACGACTATGTCTGAATTTCTATCTTTTCTGCACTGACAGTAGCAACCCTATGCGCTTAGGTGAACTAGATTAAAGTTCTCTGAACTTTTAAAAAACTCAATAAAAGGTCTTATATGGGGGAGAAGGAATTTGATACATAATTGATTTTTTCTATTAAAAAAATCTCATATATTTATGTCTTTAAATACTTTTGAATCAGTATCACACATACACATATCTATATGCCTGCCTGCTAAAATGTTTTTGGGTTCTGTTTTGAATTCTGGAGCCACAGTGGCCTCTATTGTTCTTATATTAGTATAGCACTTTATTTCTTACAAAAACTCTGTTTTGATATTTAGGGGATCTTCAGCTGTCAGTAGCAGAGGCTTTCATTGTTTGCTACTGTGGAACTGAGTGAACATTAACCTTTATACTCTAAAAACCCAAGATGAGCCCTGCTGGATCAGACCAAGGCTGCATCTAATCCTGCATTCTTTTTTCCAACAGCACCTAGCCTGATGTTGCTGGGAAGCCCGCTAAAGAGCATAAAGGCAAAAGCCCTCCTTTGCTGTCTGTTTACTGCCTGCTAGATATTTACTCTCTACCTATCTGGTATTCACTGCAATCCAGAGCAAAGGTTAGGTATGTTAGTTTGTGGTCCATCAGAGCTAGTTTATTGCACTGAGAGGAACATAGCCTCACATTGGGGGAACTCAATGCAAGCACTGCGTATTGGAAATCACATCACCATTAGAGCACCCGTGTGGAAGGGTTCTTTCATATGAGCTGGCATTAGCACCTGGTATCCTTGGACAGCTGCATGGGACCCACCAACCTGGATGGGCCCACCACTTAAACCAGCCTTGCATCCCTACCTTAAAAGAAAATCCAACCTATCACTGTGAGCAGTGATGGATGGATGGGTCTATTATTATTATTATTATTATTATTATTATTACTACTACTACTACTACTATTTGAGTTTTTTAGGTGATTTACAATTTAAAACAAATAAAAACATAAAGGTAAAGGTAAAGGGACCCCTGAACATTAGGTCCAATCGCGGATGACTCTGGGGTTGTGGCTCTCACCTTGCTTTATTGGCCAAGGGAGCCAGCATACATGTGGCCAGCATGACTAAGCTGTTTCTGGCGAACCAGAGTGGCGCACGGAAACACTGTTTACCTTCCTACCAGAGCAGTACCTATTTATCTACTTGCATTTTGACGTGCTTTCGAACTGCTAGGTTGGCAGGAGCAGGGAACAAGCAATGGGAGCTCACCCCACCACAGGGATTCGAACTGCTGACCTTCTAATCGGCAAACCCTAGCCTCTGTGGTTTAATCCACAGCGCATCATATAGCAAATACCAACAATAAGAGCATCATGGCAAATTTTCACAGGTAAGCAGCTAACAGCAATATCCCTGGAGCATCATTACACTATGGCAATGTGGCCCTTCTCCAGCAATTTTTTTAAGGCCCTTGAGACTTTCCCCAAGCCACCCTCTCCCTCCAGTTGCAGCCATCTCAAGTGTTTTTGTCTGCCTGGAATATGTTATTGAACTTTATAATGCCACCTGCTTTCCTGGATAGATGATAATAAGAGGTCTGTGAGTATGTGTGTATTCATTGCTCCACCCACTTTTGTCTCTGGCCCTGCCCACCACTAGCATGTGGACCTCAAATGTTTGTCCAGAAAGGAATGCTGTTCTGGGACTGAACCATCCCTGATCTAACCCCAGCTGCCTGCCACTGCTCAGAGTGCTGTTGTCACCACTGCTATGTAAGTCCTCCAGGACACATTCATAGATGAGGGGGCCTGCCAAATAACACTTTGCCCTGCAGACCTGGAGCCAACTCTGTCTTTTACTCAAATAAATGCAGCCCATCCTTCAGCCCCACTAGTAACTACAGTCTCCAAGGAGCTTGAATGAGCACTTCCTGGAAATATGAATTGTCTCTAAAAAAGCAGATCAGGGAAGTTTCCTTTGTATCTTGTAGAAAGAAGACCTGAAGCCTTCTTATTCATAGGACGTCTCACAAAAACCCAAAGTAGATCAGGGACACCCTTTGCGTCTTGTAGAGAGAAGACCTGGATTATTTTTATCCATAGGACATGTCTCATAAAAACCCAAAGACTAGCTTTGTAGCATTCCTTTTTACAAGGTTATAGATAAGGTTATAGATTATAAATTGTTTTTATCCATATTCAGTAAGCAACAGTGTGAAAGTCAGGTTCCACGTTGACTTGGGCATGTAAAAGAGGCAGAAGCTGTAAAATGGTTGTTCTTCATATTAGTACAGCTTCGCTCCATATTCACTGATGTAAGTCTAACTAGAATCAAACTTTCCCAAGGAAGCAGTTCCTAAGCATCTTGAGTTTGGAATGATCTAGGAATACTTTGCACTCCATTGTCTCCTGAGGCAGGCGGGTGCCAACCAACTCTGCACTAAGTGAGCTGGGGATTGTGGCCTACATTTCCTTGTATTTAAAATGACAGCTCTTTTCTCTGTGGAGCTGCCAGCTGACATAACATTCTTAAATTAAATTGCATTTCTCTCCTTGATTTTTCATCCAAAACTAATCCTAATTATTCTATGGCTAAACTCAAGAAAACAAATCCACATAAATCTCCACAAAGCTGTTATAGAGAAATGTTATTATAACAAAATATTAGAAATTATTTACCCTCTGTTTCCATACCATGAGAAGACTCAGTGTATTTGCAACTGCATTAGAACCACAGCAAATCATTTTGACAGATGCAAATCTCATAAAGCTAATGGGGAAAACTTTCACATTTCTGTACTTCCAGTCCGTTGGTCACTATGAAACATGAGAAAAATTCTAGATAATTAAGTTTTATATATCTCTGGCAGCATACCAGTGGTTTGGGACATCTTGGCAGACTTCAGTGATATATAACCAACAGTAAAATGGAAACATCTACATATTTATGTATGCAGCAGGTAAATTTGAATCCACAAATCTCTGAAATACATAGATCTCTGAAGTTCATATCAAACTTAATTTACAGGTCTCATTCTCAAATTAGTTCCTTCCATATTTAAGAAAACTAATGGACTCTTTAGTATGCCAAACATAAACCTATTGTCTTGAAATTCTTTTGTGATTGCAGTGGAACTAACCTCAATGCAGGACATCAAATGATATATTTTTTTAAGTGTCTTCCCATTCTACAACACAGCTGTTTGATAGTTTTATGTATGAGTTATCAAAAATGTATGCTCATCTATTTGAAATCCATGTACCTACCACTACATTATCCTAGGATCCAGGTTTAGAACACAACATTATACAAGCTTCAGCAGTTATAAACTACGTAGAAAGAGATACATTTTTTAAAAAAAATACGTACTCAGTCGACACCATGTGTAAAGAATAGCAATTTAAATATGCTAGCTATGGAAACCCATCTGCTTTGCTCACATATTTTTATAATTAGATAATGTATTTCAGGTTTCATAAAAATAAATACATACTTAAATAAATAGATAAACTAAATGTAGTTAAGGAAATAGGTCAGAGAACAGGAAAATTAGGTTGTGCTAACATATAGTGATTTAAAAAGAGATAAGACTGAAAATATTGTTTGCATTTTGTGTGCATATACTTCTACCCAGAAACAAGCCCCACACAGTGGGAACTACACTCAGGTAAGTGTTTGCTCATTTGCAGCCTTAATGAATATTTAGTAATAATATGTTATGCCCCCTTTATCTTCTTGCACCCACCTCTTTCGTATGGACCAGCAAAAGGCAATCAGAGACAAAACCAATAATAGTATGAGTTAAGCTTTCCATTTTCCTCCCTAAGAAATCGATTCTCTTGGCTGTGAGAATTATTTGTTCAAGACAATTCTGGGTGGTTATTTTGGGGGTCTTTTTTAGGGTTAGGTGGAACCTACGAAGAGGTTAATTTCTGGAAGGTGGAAATTCAGAAGGGTTGCTAAGTAACAGAGTAATGCCCTCTGGGTATGGACAGCCAACAGCCATTTTTGTCTGAAAATCTAAGGGTGAGAACTATGTCATTCTGAGACCTGCTTCTGGGCAGAATTTTGTTCTTATATGTGTCAAAACAGTTTCTTCTGGATGAAATGAAAATGATGCCCCATGTCCTGCAACAGAATGTAGCATGTAGTGTTTCTTCAAAACTGATCTGCTCACCAATAAGCTCTTTTAAGTTACCTCACTGTGATTCTGTTTTCTTTCATATGTTTGATATTTGCAGTGAATTGAGAGATTAAGGATAGAAAAAAGGAAGTTTTTCTTCAGTGCCCCAGTCTGTGTGTCATTAAACCATGAATGAGCAGTTTGCTCTTGCTGCTGGTACACTGTGGATGAAACAAGGCAGAGTCTGGCTCATCAAATCATCTGAAGTCAGACTTCTTCCTTTCAAACAAGACACAAGCCCTAAGCCAAGAACAAAACTTGGTTATTGCTTATGGTTTGTTTGGAAGACACAAACCATGAGCTTGTCTTCAGATGACACAAGAAGCCAGACACTAGCTTGTTTTCTCCACAGCATGGCAGCAGCAGGATTGTGGAAGGAGTGCCATGAGAATGTTCACATTAAGCATAGCTTTTTAAAATGATGTGCAACCAGACTTTTCTATGGAATTTGCTGCAACAAGACATGAGGATGGCTGCCAACTTAGATGGCTTTAAGAAGGGATTAGATAAATTCAAGGGGGATAAGGCTCTCAGTAGCTTCTAGTCTTGATGGCAATATGATATCTCCAGGATCAGAGGCAGCATGCATTTGGATACCACTTGCCGCAGGGCCAGATTTAGATGAAGAGAGGCCCAAGGCTACTCTGCTTGTGAGGCCCATCCCCATCCCCCACCCACACAACTAGAAGAAAATGGAAGAGTGTTATAAACAAAACTGAGTGAAGCCAAGGATGATGGCGGGTATTTAAAATTCTGCAAGTCACTATTCCTCCTCTAAAGGACATAAGATATTATTGTTAAATACCATGGTGATTTAAAAAAAAATCTGCAAGTCACAATTTCTCCTCTAAAGGTCATAAGATATTATTGTTAAAAACCATGGTGATTTTTAAAAATGCATAAAATTAACACTGAAAAACTTTGGCAATAACTGAACTTTGTAAACCTTTTTAGGAAAATGAAGTTGTAATGTTATTCTTTAAAAAAACATGAAGGCCTGGCCAGGGCGTTATCCCTCTTATATACCTGCTGGGATTGACAAGGCATCTGACCCACATCTGAATCTCAGAACTCTCCTGACAGGTGATTTGCTCTGCAGCCACAGAGCCAATAAAGGATGAGATTGCCCAGGCACTCTACTATTCAAATTAGGCCCCTTCTCAATTAAGTATCAATTTTAATCCAGAATTTATCCAGAATTTAAATTCTCAAAACTTTCTTATTTGTTAATTTGAGCAAGTAAACTACTGCTCTCACTTCATTACAAACAGTATTTCTACCTGCAACACACTTGAGCAAACCTGCTCCTCTTCCTTTCACAGATATTTTGTTGCCATTTGCAACTGTAGCTTATTTGCAACTGAATGAAAGGTGGCTGGGCTCATAGTCCCGGGGTCTGCAGGGGGGAGTGACAAAACTGATTTTCAGTAAGCGCTCCCCTTTATTTTCATAACAAGTCCTTGTGTCTGCACTCTCAATAGCGATACCAGGGACCTAGAAGGTGCAGGGCTTGTCAGTCCAACCCTTGCACAGTCTCATCAGGGCTGACCTTAAGGCAATTGGAGAAATTGGGCCAAATTGGGCCCTGTGGGCCACTCCTAAGGGCCCCCCCACATGATTTATATATCATGTCCTCCTTAAAAGAGGCCATGTGTTGCGGTGAGACCTGGAGACTGACCTCCTGGTTGTGGGGGGGGGGGTCTATTGGATAGCCACAACACCTGATTGGTAGGTCTCTCGTTGCTGGGTGTACTCTGGCCAATGGGGTGCAGTCTAAATTGATTGTGGGACCTATATAAACCCATGCATGTGTCCCAGAGTTTCCTCTTTCGGCTTGTGCATTCGGAACACCTGCCTACCTCTCCCTAATTTTAGGGCATTTTGCAATCAATTGACCTTGCTATGCCGTCGTGTGTCATCTGTCATTGGGACAGGGGCACAGCAGGAATTTTCCCCACTTGGCTGATTGGCTGTGGCCATTTGGGTTTCGCCTACTGCATAGCAATTCGTCACAACTTGTAAGGTTGTGGATAGGGGTCATGTGATAGGAATGGGAGAGTGGTCTCGCCATCCCTATGTGAAAGGTATTCCGTTAAAGGAATCCAGGGACTCAACTTGGTTTGATCAACCCCCGAAAGGGAGCATCTGGGGGAGGGAACAGAGTCTGTTCCTGGGCTTTTCACCTGCCTCAGGTGTTCACCCTTGGCTGACCTATGACAGAGCTCTGGGTCAGCGCCACCTGCAAGGGTGCAGGGAGCTAGTCAAACCAGAGCCTATGCAACCACTCACTTTTCTGTAATCAATAAAGTTGTGGCCTAAATTCTGCCAAAAACCAAAACTAAAATTTGAGTCAAATGTGTCTTTATTTAGGGGGGAAGTCTCTGGGTCTGAACACGTAATTACAGTGGTACCTCGGGTTAAGTACTTAATTCGTTCCGGAGGTCCGTCCTTAACCTGAAACTGTTCTTAACCTGAAGCACCACTTTAGCTAATGGGGCCTCCTGCTGCCGCTGCACCGCCACTGCACTATTTCTGTTCTCATCCTGAAACAAAGTTCTTAACCCGAGGTAATATTTCTGGGTTAGCGGAGTCTGTAACCTGAAGCATATGTAACCTGAAGCGTATGTAACCCGAGGTACCACTGTATAAGATTTTGCAGACTTTGACTGCGAACTGGGGCCCTACAAAATAAAATTCAAGTTGTGCCACACTGCTTCAAATTGGGCCCCACTGGCTAGCCCTGAGTCTCATAGTTGCTGGGCCTGAGTTGCCCTCCCCTCACACAAAGTCTTGGGTTGGCAATTTTGGGAGAGGGGAGACTGCCCGCTGGGGTGTGGGTGGGCTGGCGAGGCCCCCTAGATTTAGAGGCCCTAGGCTTCAGCCTACTTAGCCTATACATAAATCCGACACTGACTTGCCGAGGAATATCAGTGTGGAAGGGCTATTTCTCTCACGTACGTTTTGTGGACTTCTCAGGGGCACCTGAGTTGGTGACTGTTGGAAACAGGATGCAGGAGTAGATTAGCCTTCGGCCTGATCCAGTAGGGCTTTTATTGTGTTATAGTGAATCAATCGAGAGGCAGGGATTGTGTCTCATTCTTTAAATGAAAAAGTGACTTATTGTGCCATTAGTGTCAAATACTAACTAGAAGAGGGTGGCACTGTGGTTTAAACCACTGAGCCACTTGGGCTTGCTGATCAGAAGGTCGGCGGTTTGAATCCCTGCAGCAGGGTGAGCTCCCGTTGCTTGGTCCCTGTTCCTGCCAACCTAGCAGTTTGAAAGCACGCCAAAAATGCAAGTAGATAAATAGGTACCGCTCTGTTGGGAAGGAAAAGGCGTTTCTGTGCACTGCTCTGATTTCACATGACCTGGAAAAACTGTCTGCGGACAAACGCCAGCTCCCTCAGCCTGTAAAGCAAGATGAGCCCTCCAACCCCAGAGTCGTCTGCAACTGGACTTAAGTGTCAGGGGTCCTTTACCTTTTTACCTTTTTTAGAAGAGGAGAGAATGAAACTAGAGCATGAATACTACTGGCAGAAGCAGAAAGATAGTTAAAATGACACTGTCAATTTTCTAATGCTTTTAATAATACTGTATCATATGCAATCCAGAATGTTTAGGATACAGAACAGTGACTCACCCAATCAGATGTTCATTTTGGGTAACAATTATCACATGGAAAAGAGGTTAGAGAAGTACCTGCTAGCTCTTTCCTGACCTCCATGCACCATCAGAACTGGTATGCAAGAACCCACATACATGTTATCCATATCCTCAATTTTTCTCAAGTACATATAGCATGTGCCTATATAACATCTACCCATATTGGGTGGTGTCCTTGAAGATGGACCTTAACACAACTAGGTCAAGAGTTGTGACCTGACCCTATCTTCTACACTTTCATTTCTACCTAAATGAATATCAAGCAGCAAGTAACTTGCATTTCCAAGAATCTCATGTATCAGGTTTGGAACAGGAGATGGAATATATGACTGTGCTATGTATGGAATGAACAGGGGTTTCTGCTATTAATAAAGAAAAATGGTTTTGTGAAAGACAGAGATAAAAGGGGCGGGGGGGGGGGAGAAAGCAGTAAGTTTAAGATCTGCAAGATTCCAAGTATCAGACTAGTTGGACAACTGTAGCATTTTATTCACTTGATATTGTAAAGTCAGTAGATGCACAGGTAATGTTTTAAATCTAGGACATAAGTGGGTGGAATTTGGGGGCAGAAGAGCTTTTGCATGTGATCAATGAAGGAAGAATTGAAGTAATAGTTATCTATGTTCATGGATCTATGATCTATGGATAGATCAAAAACAACAACCCATATATAGGTCATGTTCTCCTCCAGGGTCTATTCTTAGGAGTAAAAATACAATAGAAATAAATAGCAGTTATCTGCCTTTTCATGACACAACACCCCAAAGCTTCTGCCAGAGACAGCTCTCTCACCCAGCCAAATGGCTTATGTGGCCCTGCTGCTTCCCACTCCACATGTTTAGTCTACACATGAGGATTAGGCCTGGAAAGGCCTAATGTAGTATATGTATCCAGACATTTGTAGCTTATACTTTTTTGATTTCCTATGAGACACTTAACCTAATTTGGTAAACACAAACTAAAATAATGCCAAGTCTCATCTGCTCTATTCCCCGAAGGTTCCACTTGCTGAGATAATGTAATTATTTTTAAACTGCAGTTTAGAAGGCCATAAAGTTGGTGATTCAGTATTCAAAACATGATTTAGCATTAATCATTGAACAACAGAATGCATTTTAACTTAGCTTGATTGATTTGTTTGACTGCTCTAATATAATATATTGTGATAACTATTAAACAAAATTTGGTACATATACTCTTCAGGTTTGAATTAAGGTTTTGTCCTTTCCTGGGTATAAAGCAGAAGGATTTCCAATCTTGACTTTGTGTTTCCACACATTTGCTAAAGAGGTCATTTTACCATGATAAGGACGGAGCTTATATCTGGCCTTCACAACTTGTAGCCTCCCAAACTGGCAAACACAGATCACCAACTGTATAAATTGGCCTACTAGGTACTTAACAAGGCCCACTCTGTTTTGTGTTTCAAACCAAACACCAAAAAGTCAAGGTGTACATGGCAAGTAGCCTACATTTGGGCTGGTGGCTCATATGTTTGGCAAGGCCAGACCTAGATCCATATTCCAGCACATTTTCATTTCTTCAACAACCTTCTCCTGCCATAGTACACATCTTGCACACATTCTTTCACAATTAGACAACATGTTTTTAAACACTTTTAAGAGTGGAATTTGATATAATTGGGGAGGGGGGATCTTAAGGTATCAGTCTCTACACAGCCCCTATGTCAACGCTAATGCTGCTGTAATATAGGACAGTATTCTGCTGTATATTATCAACACAAGGACTTCTGCTTGAGCAAAAGAACTTTCCCTCCTGCTCCTTTCCCTGTGTGTACTCCATATCCTCTCTGCTCCAGAGAGTTTAGGGAGGACATGGTGGGAAGGAGAAGGAAAGAATGTTTAATTGGGCAAGTAGAAATCTTTGTAGTGATGGAATGTTTGCCCTAGAGCTACATTGGATTCCACCTATTGCCACCTATGTGTTAGATATAAAGGTAAAGGTACCCCTGCCCATACGAGCCAGTCTTGCCAGACTCTAGGGTTGTGCGCTCATCTCACTCTAGAGGCCGGGAGCCAGCGCTGTCCACAGACACTTCCGGGTCACGTGGCCAGCGTGACAAGCTGCATCTGGTGAGCCAGCGCAGCACACGGAACGCCGTTTACCTTCCCGCTGGTAAGCGGTCCCTATTTATCTACTTGCACCCGGGGGTGCTTTCAAACTGCTAGGTTGGGCAGGCGCTGGGACTGAACGACGGGAGCGCACCCCGCTGCGGGGATTTGAACCGCTGACCATGCGATTGGCAAGTCCTAGGCGCTGAGGTTTTACCCACAGCGCCACCCACTCCCATGTGTTAGATATAGGCAGTGCTTTTTTCTGGGCGTACACAGGGGTAAGCATACCCGTAAACATTTTGTGAATCTTTGTACTTTTGTCCATTTGCTCTATTTATTTTTCCCAATTTGAACTATAAAATGGGAGTTTTATTGAGTCAAAATGAGAGTACCCTAAACATTTTTTAAGAAAAAAAAGCACTGGATATAGGGCCAACTGAAAGCTTCTGATCTGACTCTTGTTTAGAAATAAATTCTCTCCACCACAATAAGTAAGTATTTAAGGTTTATTTGCCGAACTTGGTTTTTAAACATTTAGTTGCAATCAGTAAGTGTTACCAAACAACAAAAAAGAATACATTGTGTATTAGCAATGAATTACAGTCTTTTAAAGTTCAGTAAATCTTTTCTTCTGATTCCAGAGTAAGACCATGCTGTTTTAAGAGCAGAAAGGATTCCTGGGACTTTCTGCTGTAACACACCAGAAGGAGACACTGCCTAAAGAACACAACTCCTTATGCTTCCCTGCACATAGTATATAAAGACAGAGAAGCTTCATTGTCTTGTGCTTTCAACTTGTGACAAAGTCAGTGGATGAGTCACAAGATGATTAGCACACCCTATGGAATAATACTGACTCTCTGCCTAAAGCTTCTTTTACAACAATTTAAACACTATGCAATGAAATATAGCACGTGTACACTTAAACTTACAACTTCAATACTATGTTCAACTTAGAGAAAAGTAATAACACAACAATGTCTTGAGAAACGGGCAGAGGAAACTGAAATATCCCTGGCAACTCTGCACCACGTATAAAGCATGAATAGACACATCAACAATGTCTCTGCATTAAAGACCAATACTGTTATGTACTGAGTTGAATAGGGTCCAAACTACAGCAGTCTGATTGGTCCTAGAACAATAGGATCCAAAAGGCAGCAGTCTGATTGGTCCTAGAACAATGCAGCACTATGATTGGTTGGCAGGAACCACCCAATCATGCTCCAGATAGAAGTGAATCCACAACCTGATTGGCTTACAGTAGAATTCCGGAATTAGCCAATCATGTGCAGCCCATTGTGTAAATAATGTATATAAAGCAGATACTTTGAGGGGACATTCATTCATTCCTCCTCACCACTATGAGCTGAATAAAGAGCATGAAATCACTTTGCGACTCTGAGTATATTTCAAATACATAAGACAGCTGCACACATATCTGAAAGTTTGTAGTTCTGGTCCCAGCAGTATATAGCAAACTGGGAGCTGTGTAGTATGCTGATCTTGATTGATAAGCTATCTTTAGGGCCATTCTAGTGGAAAGGTGAAGCTTAAAAATTTTAAATAAAAAAATGTGTATTCCCAACTGATTTTCCACATAGCCTCAGTGTTTTTCCATCTTGCCTTTCTACACTGTCAACTCTTCCTGGGTGTCCATTTGCTCATTGCATGTGTGGAATGTGTTTGTACAGATAAGCCAGTCATCATTACTGTGGTATCACCCCCTTGTGTTAGTCCCCCTCCAGATGGCAATAATGTAGTATAAATCTGCCATGAACACACTATTATTGCATCAATGACATGCTGCGGAATACACACACAAAACAGAGAGAGAGAGAAGTTGGGGGTGTTATGTACTGAAGTTCTCACCCTGGGCCAGCAGGGGGATACTGTAGATAGTTATGCAAATGAAGGATCGAAAGTGACGTTCAGTGATTGGATGGATACTGTAGATGGTTATGCAAATGAATGATCGAAAGTGACGTTCAGTGATTGGATAGTTTTAGAAAGCTGTTACAGTAACGAGGTTCTGGAGCTCTATATAAGCAGGCTGACTGAGCCCTTCAGTTCAGTTCTGTTCCAGCTTACAAATAAAGAGCTGCTTTGGAGAAATCGCTGTGTCGTCTGATATGTTCACCCACAACTTAACAGGGGGCAAGTTCTTTCCCGTGACAACCCTGGCTTATGCATTGACTTCTCACTAGCTTTTCAGTCCTGATTTCCAGCCTACCTTCCTACCCAACCTGCCTTCCTATTTGTCCTTTGTTGTCTGCTTCTGCTTATTCCTTTATTGTGACCCCCATCTTGCCCTCAGCTGCAACCATCTTTAGCCCATTCTTTGTGCTCTGGCTGGTTCCCAGTACCTGGCTGCTTGGGTCATTCTGGATAGCTGCCTACAGTTCAGCCCTAACACAAGTGTACAGAACTAAGAGCTGCGCAGCATCATTCAGGAAGTGTTTGAATTCTGCATTTGATATCCAGTGTCCATATGGGAATAAAAATATTTTTTCCACAGCGCTATTTTTATGGAAATAGAGGTGCCAGAATGCCTCCCTTGTTCTCTTATAATGTCAACAGCACCTACCTGAGAGGTGCTGGAACTGAGTTCTAGCATGTTCCAACTAAAAGAAAAAGCCCTGCATGTTAGTCTGTTTCACCAAAGTCCTCAAGGACTTCTCAGGCACAAATAGCTCTGGCCGCTTTAATTAGGCTCTGAAAACTCTTGTGAACAAAGAAAATCTTTAATAAAAAATATTTTAAAAATAAATAAATAAAAACAGCATGGGAAAATGTGATGAGAGACATTTTCAATAAGTTAAAATTAGAAGGGTTTATTAACTTGTGTGTTGTTATCTGTAGCAATCGTGTTATGTACTTCTTGATTCTGTGACAGCTCATCAAGTGCTAATGAAATTGCGAATCTTTGGAATGTTTCAATTACTTCCAATTTCTTTTCAACAAATGGAAAACATATCATGAATACTAAAGACAAAGACTGGGTGGGTATGTAGCTAATGGTAACATATGGTGCAAATGCAACTACTTAGTTGCCACAACAACTGAGAGAGAAAGATCTCATGTTCATACCAGCCTTCTTCAGCCATTCATTCCAGAAACTGGAACTTGGGTAGAACAGCACTGCAGGGATTTGTGCTTAGGCCAGCCTTCAATTCTTCATGTGATTACAGGGAGCATCTGTTGTTGCAAGTCTTGTGTATTTATGCACGCATCCCATGCATAATGTGATTGAGAACCCTGATCTTCCAAGGTTCTCAGTTGCACAAGTGGCTTCCATGGACACACAAGGCTCCCCACCAGAAGCTCACTGTAACCACATGATGGGCCATGGGGAATCATGATGCTCCAGGAGATATCGCTAAATGTGCATCCCCACTGTCCTGTTTTACCAATATTGCCTGAAGAGGGCTAGTGACAAGTTAAAATGGGCAACCAATCTTGTGCTCACTCCCCAAAAATGGATGCATGAAACGCCTAGTTCTTTTAACTGTCTGCTTCCTTTTCTCCATCTTCCAGGGATAGGAATCATCTGATCAAGTAGGATGAGTAGGAAGGCAGAAGAACCTAAGAACTTAAGAAGAGGCTTGTTGGATCAGGCAAATAGCCTATCTAATCCAGAACCCTGTTGTCACTGTGGCCAAACAGATGCCTGTGAAAAGCCCTCAAGGACGACCTGACTGTACCAGAGTTCTACCCTCTTGTGGTTTCCAGCAACTAGTGTTCAGAAGCATACTACATCCAACAGGGAACGCCCATTGGGAGACACTCACTAGATTTCTCATTCTTCCAACTCTTTCTACAGTCCTTGTGTCTTTTTCTGTTATATGATATTCCAATTGCTCTGATCCCCATTACGCTCAGTAGAACATGCCAGCATCATGATACTGATTTTTTAAAAAGAACAAAACGAAACAAAACAAACATTAAAGGATTAAACTACTGTCTTCACTTTACAAAGGACTAGGGAAGGAGAGCAGGTTCGCGCACCCGTATTTGAATATATATTTGAAGGAGACATGCTAACCTGTCTCTCTGTCATCCATTAATCCTGCCCCCCAAAGTGAGTTCTTTGCTGCTTGGGGACAGTGACAGTTGAGCAAGTGGTGGAAGCAGGGAAGAATGCAAGCAAATGACTTTTATTCTGCTCAGAAGAATTAAATCAGGGGTTCCCTCCTTTGTGAGCATGTCTAAGTGGGGTGTTGGTGGAGGGAAAGGACGGACTGTGCTGGGAAGTGCAGGGGGGAAATGTGCTGTCATTACAGTAGAAAAACAGGAAGGTTGACATGTGACTCTTTTCTGAAATAAGTCCTTCACTAGAAATAGGGTAGGTTGGCCTTTTGCAGATTTAAAGGGTTCTTCCTTAGGGATTCTGTAAGTATCCTGTATACTAAAGCAATGTTTGGTATTATTCTTACTGGCCATGGAGTGTCACTGTTTTCACAGAATTCGTTTTAGACAAAGAACCATAAACAACATACAGAAGATTTCAAAGCAAAGAGGCTCTGCCAGTTTCCCTTAAAATGGCCTAATGCATTTACAGTCCTAAGGGGGGAAAACAAATTCATTGATCTCACACAACATGCTTTATTTAGATAAGCAAAGTATCAATGCCTCATTGGAAATTCAACAGCTGGGTGCCTATTTAGTATTATTTCAGGCTTTTCAATATACAGAAAAGTTTTATTGATAATGTATTTTGTAGGCATTTTCATTCTATTTCAATATTAGAATATTTCATTCTGTTTCAATAAATGAAATTATAAATTGATACTTTACAAGTTTTTCTGTATAAATGCATGTCATGGGAGATTATTGGATTTGTATTTCCTTTAAAAATGCAATCAGCCATTTTTAAAGAAGATTGAGAAACTCCTTTGCTTTGAAATAGAAAACTAAGTGCAAAGGTCTTTAAATTCGTCCTCCTTTTTGAAGGGGTTTATCGGCAAATTCCTCTGGGAATTAAAGACTTTCTGAAAAAGCAAAGTATTGTTCTTAAATTCTGTTGTAAGATAAGAGCCACTAGAGGGCAAGGTTTTCATTGTCTGAAGACGTAAGTACTACTGTACTGTGGTTATTTTATGTACATGTTGTGCTATTTTTAATACTGTTTTTCATAGCTGTCTTGCTGTGCCTTGGTATGAATTTCAGGATAAAAAATATCTTAACTCAATAAGCGAGCTGAAGGGCCATAGCCGAGTGGCGGAGCATCACCTTTGCGTCCCAGGTTCAACTGCTAGCATCTTCAGATAGGAGTGGGAAAGACTCCTTTTCTGAAACCCTGGACAGCTGCTGCCAGTCAGTGTAGCTAATACTGAGCTAGATGGACTAATGTGGCCAGTGTGGTGTAGTGGTTAAGAGCGGTAGTCTTGTAATCTGGGGAACCGGGTTCGCGTCTCCGCTCCTCCACATGCAGCTGCTGGGTGACCTTGGGCCAGTCACACTTCTCTAAAGTCTCTCAGCCCCATTCACCTCACAGAGTGTTTGTTGTGGGGGAGGAAGGGAAAGGAGATTGTTAGCCGCTTTGAGACTCCTTAGGGTAGTGATAAAGCGGGATATCAAATCCAAACTCTTCTAATAGTCTGGTGCAGTATAAGGCAGTTCCTGTTTCCCTAAAGAAATAAGATCTCTACCACTTTCTTTTTTCTTTTTTTAAAGATAATTTTTATTTGATTTTGCAAGTGTAGAGTTATAACGAAACCAAATCAATATCCTCATTTAGAGATTTTCAACTGCATATTGTTTCGTAGACCATATTTTATATCTGTCCATATTGTCCATAATAATTGCTACATGACAAGTGTTATTAAAATCCTGCCAATGTTTTCATCTGCTTACAATAAATGGTAATTTCCCCCCATTCTTCCTTAAAGTTTTTGTTGTCTTGGTTTCTGAGCTTTCCAATCAGTTTTGCCATTTCGGTGTAGTCCATCAACTTGGTTTGCCATTCCTCTCTGGACGGGACCTTGTCTTCTTTCCATCTCCACCACTTTTGATGGGACTTGGCCATGTTTCCCTCAAGCATCTGGTTGGCCAGTGTGAGAAGAGGATACTGGACTAGATGGGCTATCAGCCTGATCTCTTTCTATGTCCTCATAAATATGATACTTTACACACACATACCCCCAGAAAAGTTGATGAGCTTAACATGACTAGGATTCACCCAGACTCCAAACTTCAAGTTGTGTCAATTTTGCAACTCAATGAAAACACTACATGCTCAGCAGTTTGTAAGAATGTCTTAAAGTGTAGTTTTAATCTATCCTGCTCTCTGTTCACAGTTTCACATGACTTCCTAGTGTGAAATTGACAACAAATGGCATCAAGCTGATGGCTACAGGCAAAGAAATTGTAAAAGGCACAAATATATTCCCTCAGCTTAAAACTATATTTAGTGCTCTGTTTGCAGCTTGCTGGTGGTGGGGGTGGAAGGGTTATTTCAAGCTCACTCTTCTCATTATTAAATTACTGCTTATATGCAAAGTCTGTGCTGGAATTTACATGAAATTATCTCTTTCTCTGTTGTCCTCCAATGGTTAAGATGGCGCATGCTAGGTCTTTCCGGTTTTGTTTTGTTTTGTTTTGTTTTGTTTTCCAAATGAATTGACCCATTTTTTACTGTTTAATAATGAGATAGTGCACCAGGCTGTCTCCTTCCTGATTCTTCAAAGAAACAAAAGATGAGATTTTACTACTACTACTACTATTACTAACTACTACTACTACTACTACTACTACTAATAATAATAATAATATGTACCCCACCAATCTAGCTGGGTTTGCCCAGCCACTACTCTGGGTCCCTTACAGTGCTTATAAAAAAATTGTAAAACATCAGACATAAAAAATTTCCTGATACAAAATCTGAGAGCAAGCCAGAAATCAACATGTAAACTAAGTAATGGTACAAAGAGACAAGCGTGAAGCCAAGTTATATAACAGCTGTACCTTTGTCAAGAATAATTAGTCTCTTTGGAAGCCTAGAGTTAAAACAAATGGGAAAAGATAAGCATGGAATCTTGATCCAATTGGCATCAGTGAACAAAATAATAATTAAAAGAAATCTTTGTAAACAAAAAGGTCCATCTAGTTTGCACTGTCTCTGGGCATGAAAAGTATTGCTAAGCTCCCCACAATTCCCTGAGCAGTATATGCCGAGGTTCTATTTCCTTGGCATGAGGTCACAGGAGGCTTGTGTGTGTGGGGGGGGGGGGTGTTTTAAATATAGGGTTATATTCAAATAACTCTGGCTCAGAGTAGACCTATTGAAATTAATCAACCTGTTAGTCATGTCCATTAACTTCAATAAGTCTACTTTGAGTAGCCGTAAATGCCACCCATGTAATTTATTGACAAATATGTACAGGTTGAATATAGGCAAAGATACAGTTTAACTCCAACAGATGCCCCAAATCAACTGCTCCTTCATCAGGTTTCTAAGTGTGGTGGCCAGTCCCAAATGATCATTACATTCCAGAGCTCTCGGCTTCTGTCTCTCAATGTGTGTGTCTCCATAGCTACCAGTCTTGTGTGTTCTTTCACACAAAAATGTTAACACCTCTAGCTAGGGGAGAAGAGCAGAAATAAATACATGTCCTCCTTTGCCATACAGGCAAATTGCTTCCGTCTATTTAATTTATTTGATAACATATTGCCTTTAACTTACAGAACAAGGGGGACAGTTCACAGATTTTAACAACCCTGTTTACTTAACAAAAGAATCTGGTATGATCATTTTAGCAGCTCCATTAACATGTGACCCCGAAAATTTGGACCCCTCCCAAACTGATGCCAAAGTTTAGTGCTAGTTTAGTGCTGTTTTGTGCTGTGAACCCTACATGTCGTTCTGCTGCCCCTTCCCCATGAACTGAGTAACTGACACTCAAAAATGGGGTTTCTGGTACAAAATGGCTAGCACTAAACTTTGGCATCCGTTCAGGGGTGAGGATTTGACATTTTGGGATCAGGTGTTAATGGAGTTCATTTCAGCGCTACCCTTTATTCTGCAGAAACCAGTATGGAGATATAGAATGAGACATTTGGATTGGTCAAAGTCATTTTCAGAGCCTGGTTAGAACGTTCCTGATTAATATAGGGTCAGGGAACTGCTGCAGGAAGCAGCAGGTATTTTGGGCTGTTACCGTGCATCACAAATAGAGTGGGCCCCACATGAATTCTCTGTTCATGATTCTCTCTAATTGTTCACCCTGCATGATCTGGAACCTGTCTGACGGCGCCAGGTGCTAAGAGCAATTATAAGCTCATAAAACATCTGGCACTGGTATGTGAAAGATTCTTCAGCTTTATTTTATCCTTCAGTTTGCCTAATCAGATTAGATTTAAACACCATTCATTGCCTCTCAAACACCCCCAAATTTTACCAGATGCAGCCCATCTTTGTTTTTACATTTTAAAGTAATCCAGTGTAAATGAAACAGGCATCTGATCTAAAATGTGCACGCGCCTATCTCATGCCTTATTTTCCCAGGTAATGTCTTTGCTCTGTCTTCTGAACACCCCCCCCCCGCCTCTCTCTCTCTCTCTCTCACCATATTGTTGACATTATTGCATTTTCCAATTGGTTTTATTTATTTATATACTACCCTTCCTCACAAGACCTCAGGACAGTTCACAGAATAAAATACAAGGTAAACACACAAGTAAATAATTAAAATTTAAAAAAATAAAGCACTACCCCCCCCCTTCTGACAGCCACAATTCTGGATTCCCCCGCCAACTGATGCCAATTTTTTGTGCTAGTTCTGTTCTGTTTTGAGCTGTGAACCCCACATTTTGTGCTGCTGCCCCCCCCCAAGCAAGCAATTGACTTAGCAAATCGGGGTCATGAGTTAATGCCAAAAAATGCAACCTTGTCCAATTGACTCCAAACAAGTGCCAAAGCTTTGTGCTAGTTTTGTGTCATTTTGTGCCACAGACCCTGCTTTCTATGCCACCCCCCAAACTGAGTACGGTAATTGACACTCAACCCTGGGGCCATAGGGACACGCTCAAACCCAACCTTGTGCAATTGTCTCCAAACTGGTGCCATAGAGGCGTGCTGTTTTGTGTCATAAACACTGCCTTCTGAACATCCCCCCAAAATGAGCAACCAACACTCAAACTGGAGTAACAAGAAAAGGGCCAAAAACCTGAATGAGCTTGGGAAGCTCAGGCAGGGAATCCTTGGTGCAGAGGGTAGGTTGGTATACTAGTGGGAATCTTGTACTGCCCCTATTGCCCAACTTCCAGAATGGCTACTGTGGCCAATGTGGCTATTGTGGCCATTGTGACAGGGCCAATGTGTCTCATGTGCCCATTGTGTCCAAGCCATCGTGTACATTGTGGCTATTGTGGCCACTGCGGCTGGGCCTTGTGGCCATTGCTGCCAGGCCATTGTGTCCATTGTTTCCATTGTAGCCATTGTGGCCAGGCCTTTGTGTCCATTGTGGTGATTATGGCCATTGTGACAAAGCCAATGTCTCCATCGTGCCCATTGTGCCCACTGTGGCCATGCTCATTGTGTTCATTGTGTTCATTGTTTTTATTGTGTCCATTCAAGGCCATTGTGGCAAGGCCATTGTGGCAAGCTCATTGTGGCAAGGCCATTATTTCCATTGTGGCCATGCCATTATGTCTATTGTGACCATGTGATTGTGGGCATTGTCTCCATTGTTTCCATTATGGCCAGGCCATTGTCACCATTGTAGCCACTGTGTCCATTGTGTCTATCATGGCCAGGCCATTTGGTCCATGGTTTCCATTGTGTCCATCATAGCCAGGCCATTGTTTCCATTGTGTCGATTGTGGGAAGGCCATTGTGTCCATTAGGTCCATTTGTGCCCATGGAGGTCAGGTCATTGTGCCGATTGTTTCCATTGTGGCCATTGTGGTCAGGCAATTGTAGCCATTGTGTCAATTGTGCCCAGGCCATTGTGGCCGTTGTGGCCATTGTGGCCACAATAGCTATTGGGGTTATTGTGCCGAGTCCATTGTGTCCATAGTGTCCACTGAGGCAAGGCTGTGGTGCCCATTTTATGCATTGTGTCTATTGTAGCCAGACCACAGTTTCCATTGTGCCCATCATGGCCAGGTCATAGTGTCCAGTCTGTCTTTTCCCTCCATTGTGGCCAGCTCATTGTGTCAATTGTGTCCATTATGTCCAGGCCATTGTGTCCATTATTTCCATTGTGGCCATTGTGTTCATTTTGGCCACTTTATCCAGGACATTGTGGCCATTGTAGTCACTTTGTTCAGCCCATTGTGTTCATTCAGTCCAATGTGTGAATTATGGTCAGGAAATTGTGTCCATTCTCTCCATTGTTCCCAAGCCATTGTGTTAATTGTGTTAATTGTAGACAGGCCATTGTTTCCATTGTGTCCATTCAGGCAAGGCCATTGTGTCCATGGTGTCTCCTGTGTCCATTGTGGCTAGGCCATTGTGCCCATGGTTTCCATTGTGTTGATTGTAGCCAGGCCAGTTGTGTCCATTGTGTCCAGGCTACAGTGTCCATTATGTCCATTGTGGCAGGCCATTATGTTCATTGTGCCCTGGCTATTGTTGGCATTTTTCCATTGTGTCCATTTGTGGCCAAGCCATTGTGGCCATTGTTTCTATAGTGGCCAGGCCATTGTGTCAATTGTTGCAGTGCAATTGTGGTGAGGTCATTGTGTCAATTGTTGCCAGGCTATTGCGGCCATGCCAATGTGGCCATCCCAATGTGGCTGTTGCAGTCAGGCCATTGTAGGCCATCTCCAGGCCATTGTGGCCAGGCCACAATGAGATTTATGTAGATGAATTGGATTGAGCTCTGGGGGCCTGTTTACCCAAAGGTAAGTCTCACGGATTTCAACGAGACTTCTAAGTTTAATTAATACCCTGTAATCTCAGGAACAAAGTACTTGTCGGAATCTTTTAGCAAATATTGCTAGGTGGAAATGTACTGAAGGAAAGACTTGTGGGAGACCCTGCTGCTGTACAGCAAAGTAAAATATCCTTCTAAGTCTCAGAAAGAGTTAAAATGTCCAGCCTGCTTTGCTGTGTACCATCTCAGCCAATGTGCAACCCTAATAATAACATGCTTAACAACACACACACTTTGAAGTTGAGAATTGGAACATTGTGAACTTAGCCTCTTTCCTTCCATCCCACAAAGAATCTAGTGTCCCATTTAAAAAAAAACCCCTTTTTACTTAACAGTTCCTCTGTATTTTAACTTTTTTTCCTCCATGGTCAAAGAAATTGTATGAACAACTACCTAGCTTACTAGTTCAAAACAAAATATTGTAAAATACTGCTTGGATGCTCTGTGAAATAATCAGCACTTTGCAAAGCTCTTTATGCAGTGTGAAATCCATCCGCAAACTAATTAGCTAGCACTTTTGCAAAGTGCATTACAAAGCGATTTGCTTTTATCTAGCATGGTCAGTTCTTGCAGCAGTCAATGTTTTGCAGAAACTGCACTGGAAGACCAAAACCAAATACTTTGCAAGATTTCAGGTACTTTGCAAATTAATTACGAATAACTATGCAGGCAGATCTTGCCCAAGAAGGGTAGCTTAGCAGATGCAAACAGTGCAGAATACTTATTTCTGCTTCATCCTCTAAACACACAGCAGTGCATAGCATCTTGATAGTTTGGCTTGTGGTTTTACATATAAATGGGCCATTTGTTAAATTCATTTGTAAACCTCCTTCTTAGGTCTGGGATGATAACATCCCTTTAAAAGGCTTTAAAAAGCCTGATGCATCCCACAAATATAATAGAAATAACTCCATGTATATCCTTAGCTCCCCAAAGCCTGCCAAGTTAAGGCATCAAAGAGCATCTTAAGAAGGAGTTCAAAATCTCATAGGATCAAACCCAGAGAAGCTCATTGCTTCTGAACCTCCTCCAATTTTAGCTATATATGCATCAAATCCTCCCAGCCTCACCAACAGTCCCACAGTTAATTTGCTGTAAGGCTAGCTCCTTATCACAGCAGGGGGGTTTATGGTCAAGTCATGAATACCAGAGAATTGGAGATTAAAATAGAACTGCTGCCAGGCTGCTAACTAGTGCTTGAAATGATGCTGTCAGAAGAATCTATGAGAGATTTACTTCCAAGAAATGTGTGGCTGCTGATGAGCCTATTTATGAAATAAGTTTGAAATTCTCGTGGCCTACTTTTTAAAAAATTGCATTGCTTACTTCCAAACCCTCTTTACAGACTCAGCAGCTAGCTAGCCTCGGCACACGGCTTTCATGCTTTGTGCAGTTTATAAGTGGAGGAACCATTATTTTCCTATCCTGTTTATTTCTATTTCAGCATCTAATCCATCTTTCAATCCCGTAGAGCCTCTGTGCAGAAACGCTGCTGTTGAGGAAATGGTGTCTTTTGTAAACCATGTAAAGTCATCCACGTTCTATGAATAGCTAACAAAAACCTCACTGTGCTTGCTGTATCCCCAATGCCTATCAGCAGGGCGGTCTTTAGCATATGTGGCGCCAGGGTGCAAAAAACTGTCCAACACACCCAATGTTTGGGGGGGGGCAGGCCACCAAAGTTATTGAGCTTTTTGGGGTGGCATGCAACTCTCTCCCATGCCGCTGTGGGTGGAGGGAGGAGAGCAATCCCTGCAGAGGTTTGGGAGGGAGCGCGCCTCGCGTGAGCAGCGTGCATGCGCTGGGTGGGCCTCTGGACAGCCTGCCAATCCCAGGCGTGTAGGAGGCGGAGCCGCCCAGCTGCCTCAGCGCCTGCAGCAAAAAAGCCTGCGGCGCTCCAACGGGTTCTGCTCCACTTGGCAGCAGCTGGCCTGGCTCTTCAATCCCCAGACTCCAAATCTCAGTCTGGGCTTCTTGGCCTGGTGCCCCTGAGAGCCCGCACCCCTAGCCAGCCCCGTCTATCAGCATGGCCTTTCCCATCTTTGGGCTATGCTGGAGTGTGATTTACAAAACAACCCTAATCTCCAGATTCACTGGCTTGCGAAACAAGGTAGAGGTCTCCCTATGCCAACAGCATAGATGAGTACATCTTGGTGGATCTGCCGCTGGTGGTCATGTTTTTCACCAGGATTGGCTGGGATTAGCCTGGGGCATTCCAGGGATGGAGCAAAGGCAGCTTTGCATCCACTTGATACAGAGCTCCTTCGTACCACTGGAGGGCCCCAGGAACAGGTGCATGATCTGCTAATAAACGTTTCCCAGGTGTACAATTTGACAAAATCTGCTGGGCCAAAATAAGGCAAAAAACGTCATTTTCACATTTTGCCTAGGGCAGGGAAAGCCAGCAAGGCTTCAACAGTGCAAACAATACACCACTTCACTCTCTCTCTCCCATATTCCACTTCAGATTGCTCCTTGTTGTTGCCGGGAGTTTTTTATCTGTATCTCATAAGAGCTGTTCACATAGTCATAAAATCACAGCAACTTGTGCGGTACTGCTATGTCACATTTTGTTTAGGCCAAACATGTGCTATATTATAAAGTACATAGAAGTGACGCAGAGGGCTGACTCTAGGTTTTTATTGAGGGGAGGTGTCCCATGAACAAGAGGGCTTCACTTGTGTCTCATCTTTCTCCATTGCCCTCTTGTTCTCTCTGGAATTAATTCCCACTGCCACTCAAAGAGAAAGGGCGGCCATCACTTTGGAAAAATGGCTATGTAGCGCAAGCCAGTGTTCCAAGTTGGGCAGAACAGCCACTGGCTTGGGCCTGGCTCATGCCTTTTTCAAGGACAACCGTTCCCACTTTGTCTGTTTGCCACTTCCTTTTGGCGACAATTGTGCACATATTTCTTTTGCACTCAGTTAAATTTACTGGTCAGTGATTGGCTGGAATTTTCAGAGTTCACAAAAATACACATTTGAACTGCAAACTTGCTAGCCTGAAGAGCTGTCTGACTAAAAAGTACGTGCCTGAGTTTAAAAGAAGCAACTTTTTATTATTATTACTGTACAGGTTATGCCATCCTTTGGAATAAAATATGGGGGTGAATGAAAAACAGAAATGAAATTGACAGACACCTATTAACTGAAGCTCCAGGCTATTCAATTACTTGGAGAGCTGATTATTAAGGTTTGCTCTGTCCTTGCACATTGTTAAAAGCAAAAAATAAATAAAAAAATGATGTAGACCGATGTGCAGTGAAGCAATCACATTCTAATGATGTTTTCTCCAATATTTTGCTTCTTAGCTAGTTTAAGAGGCACCATCTTATATTTCAGAGGTATCAAGTTATTAAGAGGTTAGTGACACATTATTATTTTTAAAATAGCTCTGGCGTGGTCTCAGTGAAGCAGAGATTGAGTTTTAGCACAAGCTGAAGCTGTAAAAAGAATTATCAACATAGAGACGAAGGAGCAGACACATAAGAAGTACTGCTCAGCACCATCAGGATACTTTAGGCTTATAGGCTTGGATTAATGCTGTGCCAAAAAAGTCTCCCTTTAAAAAAAAATGTTCTCCATCAATTGATGAGAAAATAAATTGCATTTTTAAATTATCGAATTAGAAAGAAATGTTTGGAGAAATTCTCATAGGTGGGGTGCAGGGTTTTGTTTGTACGTACCACATTTTGGGGGTGTCCTTCTGCTCATTCTTCAAATCATGTCTCTGGTGTTCTGCAATCTACAGCCTTCCTGGGTGTTTACAGAAAACCCTATGATATTAGCTCATGGCTCCTCCAAAAGAGCATTCATTCATCCTGATATGCTTGCACAGGACTTGCATGTTGGTTAGACCAGCCAGTCTGTATTGCATATTCACTCTGATTTTATTTATGGAGCAGTTATATGATAGGATGAGCATTCATCCTGATTTGCTTGCAGTAAATTTCCCCAGCAAATCATTCAGTTTTCAATGCATTTCCTGGTCACTGTCCAAACCAGAAAAAGTCTGGGACTTTTTAAAGTGGATTTGATGCATATGGGTGATAGAGCACTTTAACTATGCAACCTAAAGTTCCAGTGTGGGCCCAAATCCCTCTTGCAAAACACTGACAATCTAGAGGCAACCTCTGTAGTCAGTCTCCGTGGTTTCCCATGCATCAATGCTCAAGGGAAGATGTCATGAGGTAACTTCTCCCATCAGGCTTTTTCAGATCAGCATGCTCAGGTGGCAATTGGGACTGCAGATTACCAGGACGCTGTTTAATGAAAAGAAAACAAACACACACTGCCCATGGGCAATTATTGTTTATTTATTAAATATATTTTTGCCATAGCAACTCAAAGCAATCCACAATATTTTCAGCAAAAAACCAAACACATACATACATTAAAACCAGCATTTAAAAAAAGAATATAAAATTATTATTATTTTTTTAAAAAAACTAGGCTAAAATATCCCACCCATGCAAAATGGCTACAGATAATTAAAAACCAAAGCCCTGATGGAAAAGGAATGTTTCATGCCTAAAGATATGTAATGATGATGCCAGATGAGCCTTCCTTGGCAGAGCATTCCACAAGTGGGGTGCCACCACTGAAAAGACCTGTTCTCGTGTTGCTATCTTCCTGTGGAGAGAGCCCGTGAAGAAGAGCCTCAGATGATGATCATAGGGTCCAGGTCAGTTCTTATGAAGAGAGACAGTCCTTGAGGTATTAGTGTCCTGGGCCACATCTACAATTGTTAAAAAAAGAAGTCATGGGTCAAACTTCTCCAGATCAAGCATCATGTTTGGCCCCAGTTTTTAGACAAACTAACCTTTCTAATTCTTATTGTCAATCTCTTATTCTTATAAGTAACTAAGTAGATTCACAAGGATATGAAAAGTAGGAATTTGATTTGATTTGTCCAAATAATTGAATAGGTCAAAATTTAAAACCAGGTATTCCAACTATAACTCACCCTTGCTGCGTTCAAGAACCAATACATATGCTAAGGTAGTTTAAGAGATTAATGCTACAAACAAAAGACACACACTACAGATCAGGCTTCCCCAATCTGATGCCTCTTGATATTGTTGGACTACAACCACCATCTGCCTTGATCAATGGCCATGTTGACTGCGGCTGATGGGAACTGTAATCTGAAATATCTGGAGGGCACCTGGTTGGGGAAGGCTGATCTATACCCCATGTTTTTTGGGCATGGCATTTGTGCTTGGTTGGAATCACGTCAGCTAAGAACAGATTGTCCCAAACCTTTTACATCTTGAGCAAGTTTCTAGCCTTCACTCTGCTTCCTAATTATCTCAGAATAGCATATTACACTTTGAGAGACTCTAGCTGAATCGTTGGTATTTACAAAATGTTATGCAGCCGCTCAGCATTGCTGGTGATGGGGCCAGCAACTGTATCTCTCTGTGCATTTTTCAGACGTGTGAGCTATGTCTACATTAGACACTATTACCTTTTAATGGTGCACTATTATCTCTGCAGTGGAATGGAGACTGAGATTAATGAGCTAGAGGAAACAGGGAAAGTATAGTGGATTAAACTAGGGAGTATAGTCAATTTGAGTTAATGGGTAACTACATGAGCGTAGATATGGTACTTTGCTAGAACAAAAAATCACTATGAACTATTAGCCCAGGTCTGTGAAACCTGTGGCCCATCAAGCAGAACATAAGAGTTTTTCTACATACAGTGACTCAGCAAACTTCCTTTTGTTACTCCCTGACCAGGACCATAAGAAATTTATCATTGTTGTTATTATATTTAGTCAATTCATATCTTCCCCTTCCTCCCAAAACACACAGGATAGCCGACACAGCAGTGATAAAACTTTCTAAAAAGAAACAACCACTAAAAACAGTTTTAAAACATTTTTTAAAAAACTTTAAGAACACTTACTGAACTAGTGATCTGAGGGTTGCCAGGAACAGCATGTTTCAGCCATCAAATGCCCAGGTGTTGTTTCAAACCATGACAGAGTTCAAACCATAATATATAGCACTACATTGGTACAGTGCATGATGATCACATATTTGCCTTGAAACCCCTCTCAAAAGTACTGTTTGAAGCAAGTAGGGGAGGATACAAAAAAGCACTTTGAGACACCCTCTGCAGTGCTGTTTCTGCAAAAATTGGACAATGGGAGCTCCCTTCAAGCACTTCTCAAAAGCACTGTTTGAAGCAGCTCATGCACTTCTCTGGCAAGCTGGTGGGCTGAGGTAGGGGGCAGCATGGGCCGACTGCTCTCCCCTCTCCCACTCTGCCACTCCCAGGAAAATTGCATGGGCTCTGATCTTAAATGGCGGGGAGGAGCCTTTTGCAATTCTTCCCTCTTCCAAGTCACTGAGGAATCAAAAAGGTCCCCACTCGATCTAGTTCAGTACTGTCTGTGTCAACTGGCAGAGTTTTACCTTTTTAAAAAAAAAAAAGTTATATTTTTTATTGTTTTAATGTTGTATATTAATGGTTTGCTTGTGAGCCACCTAGGGAACTCCTGTTATCAAACAGCTCTATTAACACAAGGGGAAATTCAAGGCAGCACTAAGGAGATTGTTCTGTCAGCTCAAGCATTTCTGCTTGCCCCTTTCCTCTCCGATGTGTTTTTCTGCACGTTCTCCCAAACCTCTACAGCAGATTTGGCAGAGAGACAGGTGGAGGAGAGAGAGAGGGCATTCCCCACTGATTAGTGGGAATATTCTGCTAATGGAACTGGGTAGTTGAATCTGGCTCATAGTAAGTAAGCAAATAAAAAATGTCATTTAGTCAAACTTTTAGAAATTTGATTTGAAGCCGATGCTTTTAAAAACCTCATTGATATCAGTGAATAAATATCAGGAACATCACAACATAAGCAATCCCGGGCATTTCTGACTCAATCACAGATTTCACATCTATAATACAGAAGCAGTGCTATTAACTTTTTCAGTAATGCTAGCAGCCTCAAATATTCTATAAATGAACCTCACATTCATTGCAGTAGTGTTCACTAGAAAATTGTTAAGTGTCAATGTGAGTGCAGGAATTTTTTTATTATGTGTCATAAAATGCAGTGCTGTTTGGAATGAGCACTTTATTTGAAAATGTAGGCTCACTGGCATGGCTTCATGTATGCAACATGCATTTATCTGTTTTTCCTTCTCTTTCTTTGCCTCAGACACACTTGGACTGGGAACCTCGCTTTCACAAATAGGTCTCTACTTGCTTTACTTACCTCAGGGCTGGCCCACCCATGAGGCAGACTGAGGCAGCTGCTTCAGGTAGCAGAATCCACTCTGCAAATGTGCCACCACTGATGGAAAAGTGGCTACAGCAGCTTTCAGGTTCTGGGCAGAATGTGTAAGAGCCCCATGAGATTGTGCAGGGCTCCTGCAAGACCTCACTGAAATTCAGAAAGCTGCAACCACACAAACCCAGTAAGCATGGTTTTGGCAGGAGGGACGGGGGGGGGGGGCTGGCAGCACACATGGAGGGCAGCACCTTCCAGTTTCACCTCAGGTGGTGAAACAAAACAGGCTGGCCCTGACTTACCTAAACAAAACTGCCAACCAATCCTTCCCTCCTAAATCATCTGCTCTTCTCTCTTTCGCTCGCTGCCTACCCTTGGTGAAATATTAAATTAAGAAGATAAGAAGAGTCCTGGTCAAAGGCCCACCTAGTCCAGCATCCTGATCTAACAGTAGCTAATCTAATGCCTGTAGCAGGAGAGCAGTAGCTAATCTAATGCCCACTAGCAGGAGAGTAGTACTCTCCTCACTTGCTTTCCCCAGTGACTGTATTGCATTGCATACAGTGAGAAATCTGCATTCAACTATTCCTCTTCAGTGGAAAGTTCTTATCTATAGCAAGCCCGTCTCCATTCCTGTTGTAATGCTGGTTCTCTTCAGAGCTGGATCTTCTAGTAGAACCTAAAATTGATTTAACATTGAACCACCACTAAGTGTATGCAGTCTCTAACAGACATTTATTGTAGTAGCTCCAACTAAACGGTCATCATCTTTCTCTCTATTCCTCATACCTGGTGGCCAAGCAATTCTAGGTTGATGCAGAAGTAAGCATGCAACTGGTTCAGTAGCAAAATACACAACAGAGGCATAGATGTTAGAGTAGCCACAAAGCCAAAGGAGGCACATATGTCAATGAAGCTGGGAGGGCACTGGAGCCAAGACAGAAGTCCTCAAGAGATGCCCAAAAGAGAGCAACTGAGAGCTGACCTCCCATCACAGGCCCTAACAGGACCAGGTGTTTTATACCTCCACAGCCAGGATCTCGTCTTTCTGTTCACTTACTGGGTGACAATGTACACTTGGTCCCTCTATGACAGGTGTGAGGAAACTTTGTACTTTTGGATATTGCTAAGCTACAACCCCCATCACCTCTTGCTGTTGACCATGCTTGCTGGAGTTTATGGGAGTTGTAGTTCAGCAGTATCTGGAGGGGCAAATGTTCTTCAGCCCTGCTCTATGACTTCTCCAAACTCCCAGATAAACCTTTTCCTCTTCTGCTGATCCCTGAGAGTGAAGCTTCCTAGCAGTTAGACTCTGGAAATCTCACTGGGTCCACAGTTGTCTCAGTTTCTGATCCTCAGAAGGATGAAAATTGGATTTGTTGGTTAAGGTGGGAGTATGAGGTTGTTGGGAGGGGGCAGTAATATGTCCTTGGGACTTGAAAGCACAGTGGTTCATCAGAAGCCCCACTATAGGGCTTTTCACAGTGCCCCATGCCTCCTTCTCAGATGAGGCCTTCCTGTGGTCCAGGCCAGGCTGAACCCTGATACTTCTAAGCGATAGTGACTATTGAAGACATGAAGCACAAAGTGAGCTGGCTGGCCTAAGTCATTGTATGCACCTGATGTATTAAATAAAATGCATACATAGGTCACATTGAGTAGAATAGGCACAAACGCTGAATTTCTAGTACTGTAAGGGCTTTCTCCTTTCATCCTCACATACAAAAGAAGTCAGTGGCTTTTTTTAAAAAAAAGTGTTTCTCTCCTTCTCCCTTTGTAATAGGTGAGAGAACATTAATAGGATTGTACACTTCCCCAGCAATTTCTGAGCTGAAGTAAGATGAGTTTTCCTGCTTTAACGATCAGCCATTTGAAGCTGTTTTCATCCATCTTGTTCAGCAGCAAGGCCCATTTACACCGCGGACTATTAAAAGCCACTGGGTTGCTTTGAAAACTGTTCATTTTCAGATCCTGCTGAATTCTCATTTTCTCCCTAGCAAATCCCTGAGGGAAAGAGACTTTGCTGGTCAAGAATTATTCCTCACTATTCCACAGCTTTACAGCACTTTATGCTGTCTAAATAATGATGACATCTCTGTAGGTTAGGGAGAGCAGCAGCTCCTTTCATGGAGCAGCCTCAAATATAGCATATGCTACTAATATGGGATATCCTGACAAAAAAGTTGCGGGAAATGTATATTTTAACTTCCTTTTATTTTAGGGTTGTCACTTTCTTAAAGAGTTCTAATCCAAACAGCTTTTAAAAAGTGTGCGGAATGATATATTAATTAATCATTTATTTATTTATTTATTTATTTATCATTTCAAAGGTTTTGCATGTGATCAGAATGCCTGCATGAGACTAAGGTGGTTAAGAAAATTGACAGTTAGGAGGTTTACAGCTGAAATATAACCAAAATGGCTGTAAGAAGGTTCAGGGCTTCCTAGCCTTAGATTCCCCCAAACTACACTGTCTTTGTGAGGAGTAGCCAATATGGTACCATCCAGATGTAGCTGAACTACAACTCCCATCACCCTTGACCATTGGCCATACTGGCTGGGCCTGATGGGAGCTGATAACTAATAACATCTCATGAGGAACCAGGTTGGCTATGCCTAGTCTATGCCAAGGAAGAAGAGTCACTTGCATTACAGGAAACCCAAAAGACCTGTTCCCTGTCATGTAGGCCTTTTCCCATCTGGCCTGGGAGGGTAGAGCCCTGATTGATTCCCGCTACAAAAGCTGAGACTGGCAAAGAGACCAGAGAACATCTTGGATGTCTCTTAGTGCAAACCCAGGTCATTGAGTCTGAGTTTCCGTAGCCACCAACCATCATGAACCACCATTGGCAAGATTGACAGCAACAGCAGCAGGTATGTTCTATGCTTATGATGATATTTTATTCTCTTGCCATTTATGCTGTTTTAAACGTGCATTTTATATTTGACTTCCTTTAGTAATGCTTTATTATGAAATCTTTAAGATAGTATTTTAGTTTTCTGTTAATTATGTTGCTTTGAACGTAGACTTGACTTTCTTCAGTGGTGTTTTATTCTGGATTGTTTTATTTGATGCTTTAATGTAGGTTGTAAACCACTTTGAGATTTTTTTTTCTTAAAGTGGTATAATAATAATAATAATAATAATAATAATAATAATAATAATAGGAATTGCATTTAGGAGAGGCAAACTATCAGCTCTGTTCTTGTTTAGTTGAGCCTCGCCAGATTTAATGATAAAGTTTCATCTATGTCACCTTCAGATATCGCCACATCTTTTCCTAAAGGACCGGAAGCAAAATGGCTGAAAATGTGGGGGGAACAGTCAAATTAAAGTTATTTAATGTTTATAGCACAAAGGCTACTGTCCATATTCTTTATTTTTACAGCATTGCTTTTTTAGAAAAATGTACAATGACAGCTGCCAGGCAAAAAACACTGACTTAAAGTAGCTCAGACAGTTTTCCACTCTGGTGACATTTTTTTCATCAAAACATACATTATTTATGGGTGGGGAAAAATCTTTTCCCCATGAAAGTGATGACCTGAAAATGAACCTCCACAGATTTTGCTATCCAAAGAAGAGTGTTCCTGTGTCAGGAAGAAGTTGAATGACAAATGGGAAATAGATTCTCCCTCTCTCTTTTTTATTTATTTAGCCATAACCTCTGGGCCTAAGAGAAAGAAAACCGTGTCTTGTGCAGAATATCAAGGCTGCAGTCCTGGCAGTAAGCCCTGTTGTACTCAACAGAACTTACTTCCGAGGAGACGTTGTTAGAATGGTTCTGAAAATGCAGAAGACTATCACTCCCTTGTTTATACTCAGGGCATTTACTTTTATATTGTTCTGTGCTTATTTCAATGTCATGGTCTCTCCCGTTCCTTACTGCTGCCCATGACAGTGGTGGTGATTGACAAGGCAACTTGACATTGGTACTCTGGTGCTGGACTCACCAATGCCATCGTGGTCCCACCCACAACACAAAGTGGGTCAATAGGATGGGGTCAGAGAATTCTGGCACACTGAGCTCTACTTGGCACTGCTGCCCATATAGTGCAACTGCAGACACCTTGCATGCAGGCAGAGGGACCTTCAGCGAGGGTGGGAGTAGCAGTGCTGAGTGGTAGTGAGACTATGCACCTTGACTTACCAGCACTGACATCTCAGTTTGTAATTCCTCTGAATAAGGATATGTGTTATAAAAAAATAAAAAATGGGTAAGCTAAGTTTATCAGTATCTTCATGCTTATCAGCAGTGCTTTTTTCTAGAAAAAATAGGTGCCGGTACTCGCTATAAAGTTGTTACAGTAAGTGTCATACTTTTTAACAACAGCAAAAGAGGTGCCACTACTGCATACCCTTAGGTAAAGGTAAAGGGACCCCTGACCATTAGGTCCAGTCGTGGCCGACTCTGGGGTTGCGGTGCTCATCTCGCTTTATTGGCTGAGGGAGCCGGC
This sequence comes from Podarcis liolepis, assembly GCF_965112155.1. Taxonomy (NCBI): domain Eukaryota; kingdom Metazoa; phylum Chordata; class Lepidosauria; order Squamata; family Lacertidae; genus Podarcis; species Podarcis liolepis. The sequence goes on from NC_139557.1 coordinate 47,272,152, forward strand.
GTACAGCTTCCGAGTCATGTGGCCAGTATGACTAAGACGCTTCTGGCAAACCAAAGCAGCACACGGAAATGCCGTTTACCTTCCCGCCAGAGCAGTACCTATTTATCTACTTGCACTTTTGATGTGCTTTCGAACTGCTAGGCTGGCAGGAGCAGGGACCAAGCAACGGGAGCTCACCTCGTCATGGGGATTCGAACCGCCAACCTTCTGATCGGCAAGCCCTAGGCTTCTGTGGTTTAACCCACAGCACCACCCGCGTCCCTACTGCATACCCTTAAGTACCCCCTAACCCCCCACTGCTTATTAGTATTTAGCATGCAGAGCTATCACATTGATATATCCAGTAAGTGCATTTGGGGGTCACACCTTGGATGGTTAAATATGGGAGTACTGTGTTAAGACTGGACTGGCAGGTGGACAGATGAAAGTCCCATGCTTTTTGAATGCTATACATTTTTTCTAGCTGCTCCCTACATCAGTGCCCATTTTCTTCTTTCTTTTGATTCGGCAAGCTAAATTATAGTTCATGCAGAAGGGCTCTACAGAAAGTATAGCTCAGGGGTCTGCAACCTTTAAGACAAAAAGAGCCACTTGTACCCGTTTCCGAAGGGGAAAAAAACTGGGAGCCGCAAAACCATTGCGACATTTAAAACAAATATATCTCTGGAGCTGCGATCTGACAGCGGGCGGGAAGGTGACGTCGGGACTAACGCACGCACCGCCCCCATGCGACGTCATAGCCAGTACAGCGCCCGCCACAGTGGGGAGTGCCGGGGCGCACAATGCACCTCCTCCCCTCGCTAGTATCTGCCCCGGAGCCGTAGCAAAGGTGTAAAAGAGCCACATGCGGCTCCGGAGCCGCGGGTTGCAGACCCCTGGTATAGCTGGAATTTCTTGTTTCCTTTTCTTGTTGCAAATCAAGCTAGTCACTGACAATTTCATTTTCGTCATGTTCTATGTAACTCAGAAGGCACAGCTTGCAGTGAGTGCTGTCTTATATTTCACATGTAGAGCAGGCTTATTTTAATCTACATTAACACCTGGCATGTTTTTCTTGAAAACTTTTAGAGCAGTAAGATTAGCAACATTTAATATTCAGCATTTGCTAATACAACTTAATACAAAAAACCCCATGTCCACTACTGATGTGAAGTTTGGCAGCTTCTGTCCACAACCCAGTACAGAGCTAGGCATAAAAGTCCCCTTGATTTCCACAGTGTTTATTGGAATAAACATGTGAAAAATAGGACAAACATTGAGCCTTGTCATTGGATACATGGCAATCGCCTGGTTCGTCTTCAGTTTCCTTATTAAGGCCACCAAACTGGATTGCAATCTATAAGAACTTTAATCATGTTACGTTTTCCCCTGATACAAATATACCCAAGTTTGTACCATACAGATGCCATAACAAAACCATTGTATGCAGGTAATTTATATGGTTGTTTTCTATGCCAATATTGAAAACTAAGAACACGCCATTGTACCAGAGCAATGTATACCCACTAAAAGGGTCCACTGTATTCTGCCTAAGTAAGAATAGGTGCAATCCAGTTGTGGTGTTACTAAAAGCTACCTCCAGCCACCATCAGGACAGCAGCATCAATCAGCAGTCTTCCTTGAGATCTCAGTACCCTTCCTTTACCTTTACACACATTGAAAAGACCAAAGACCCATCTAGTCTAGCATCCTATTCTCACCTTCTTCCAGGGCATCTAGACAGCATATTGAGTGGCATGGACTTGTTTTAAAAACACATTTATTTGGGGAGACCTTCAAAAGTTAGTCAGCACCCCAAGAATACCAGTATAATTAAGGGAAAACACACTGCAGAGATACAGTGCCAATTATAAGTTCATTGGGAGGAAGCTTTAGTAGGCTGCCTGACCCTAGCATTTCACAGTGCCCTCCTCCAAATTTACCTGGCTGTGAATGGTCAGCATTTATGGTGGTAGAGCTCCATGAAACTGCAGGGGCAACAGTAATGGTGATGGTCCTCCAAGCACTGGAGCTCAGCTGGGCAACAGCATTGATCCAGAGTACTGGAGGGAGTTAAGATGGCATCTGGCAAGCTTCTCCATCCATGGAATGCCAGTGGGGAAAAAAGATAGGTGTGGAAGGGCATGCATCTGTGGTGGACCCTGCTAGAGTATTGGGACTCTAGTAGTTGCCTGAATAGTCACTTGGGAGCACTGAACCTTCACATGGCCTCTACTTCTCTAGATGTATGCATCTCACCCCCACCAACATACTTTTACAGCCTACATCAGTAGAACACCGTGTAGCTGGGCAGCCACATGAAGCGTGACATAGATTTCAATGGATCAGTTTCTATCTATTTTGATCTGCTCCCCAAAGGCTCCCCCCCTTAAAAGATTCACCACCATAGTAAAAGTAGCTTCCCTTTATGAATCATCCATTTCATTTTCAGTGTAAGAGCGTTAAGACAAAAGAAGGCATGAAAAATGAATACATCCTCACATCGCATTTCATAAATATACTGTGACTGATTCACAGTGCATACAGTTTAGTAGCTACTGCAGATTGCTTATGGAATAATGCATGTGTAGAATTAAGCCGCCTGGTACTAATGTGTAAATCAAATATGCAGAAGCTTCTGTGATTTAGGGAGGATTAAAATACATTGAGTCAATTTAATCCATTAGATTAAAAGAATCATATTGTTGAATTCCCCATGAGGATGACAATACAGGCTGGTGTTAAAAATGTTTGTCTCTGCTACATTCACCAGATGAGGACTCTGACATGCCAAAGTTAAGTGAAGTGCATGGGACTGAGAATAAGAACTACTGAGGGAATATTTCACTGCTATCCATTAAAGTCTTCTATCTCTCTAGTATATGTGATATACATATTCCTTGTGTAAATGGTGTAAAGAACTACCCAGTGCCACAGACATTTTAGAGATTATATTTGCTTTGTCAATCAGTGCTTATATGAACAAATCAAGGAAACCTATTAGGGACTGTAGAAAGATTTACCATCCATCTCCCTTCCCTTGGAGGCAGAAGGGAGCCATGTTTTGCCATCAGCAAAGGACGAAGTTCAAAGAAAGTGAGAGACATGGATCCCAAAGGGAAATTGTTGTTATCTCTTGCTACTGCACTGTTGCTCATAGAGTCCTAAAACTTTTTTATATATTTATTTCAATTTTTATAACATTAAATAGCAGAGCAATATGCAATGCCTAGGTTCCTCTTTTGTTCAACATGTCTAAAGGCATTTATTACACAATACCACCAGATCCACTTTAACTTGCAGGTATGAGAATGAATCCCACCCCCCAAAATAGCAACAGTCTGGAAGCATCACCAGATTTATTGGACCGTACAGCTGACGATCTCTCCCATACCACCAACACCACCCCCGCTAATATACTGTTAGTGTTCTAGAAAGGCAACTGTGCTTGATAGAGTCAAGCCACATATGAATCATCAACCTGAGGATGATAACCAAGTGGGAACAGTGGCAAGTAGGCTAGAAAAAGGTATTGTTGCCAACACTTCCAAATCTTAAATGTGTTGAGGGTAAATGGGTTATGAATAGTCAGTAGTCCAGAAGAATGCAATTTACACAAAGGCAAAATCTACAAATCCTTAATGACATTTTCCTAAATGAAAATTTGATCATATTTAATTGCTGACAAGGGGAACATATCATGATTAGGAATATTCTAGGATTGTTTATTGCACCACTTCAGTTTACCACTTCACATTTCCACTTTTCCACCTTTGTTTTTCAACTTTTTATTCATCAGCTTGACTGCTCTTATGTTTTTATGGTTGGCACAGGGTAGGATAGTGGTTGATTTGCAGCAAAGAAGGGGATTGATGGGCTGCTTTGTAGAAATTGTTTTATTGTGAAGAAAGAAAATGCATCAATGAAAAGTGAAATGAAAAAGAACAGAAGAGAGGCTAGATAGCTGAAGAGCAGCAGTAACCAACAAGAAAAAGGAGACTGTTGTGTTTTGGGTATAATATTTATCCATTTAATTCTGCTGAAATTTATAAAAGGTCTGCTCTGATACTTTTGGTGTAAAAGGCCTTTGGAACCTCTGTGTGTAGAAAGAGACACAAGTGGGCAATTCCCCAGTAAATAAAAGAGAATGTGATCATTTAAAAGGTGCAGGAAAGGGCCATAAGACATTTCATTTTATGGCAAGACAGAAAGAGGTTCCAACAGTAGTGGAAATTCCCTATCTCACAACAAACAAAGCAAAAATCAATGCACAAAAGAAGGGCCAATGGGTTTTTGTTTTTTTAAAAAAAAGAATGAACAAATTAAAATGTAACAAGAATACCACACATTTTAATTTTAAAATCTTTCATCTTGAAATTGTTATAAAGCCAACTATTATTTCAAGGTTTCAAGACAACTCTTCAAGGGGTTGTACCAAGGAGGGTGGCCAGTTCGGGGGGGGGGGGAGGAGGAGGCTCAAGGATGCATTTAGAATTCTGAGAACACCATGGGTGCTACCTTCTCCGGTTACTTCTCTTACCCTCCCCTGAGGACACTCTCCCTACTCCAAACAAATAGAAAGAAAGTGTACATGTAAATTATGCTTTTCCATGAGGTCTGAATAAGAGTCAGATTCAGGATAATTAAAATGGATTCTGTTGAACCTGCATCATTTTACACAGTCTCCAAAACAACACTCCATCAAATAAAATAAAATAAAATATTGGTAGACTGCAGTGCAAATCACTAATCGTGCTTCCCAGTACCACAGAAATATTGATCCAAGGTATAGATCCCCATGACAGGATAACAATAAAACTACCAACAATCATCGAACACATCTGTTGATGCAGAAATGACTGGTAATTTTATGATAATTTTTGAGTCACTCTCTTGTAGAAATTATGAAGTAGCACTTTGTTGGGATACTTTCTGGGGAGAATGGAGTAGAAATGTACTAAAGAACATAAATAAAGTAAATTGCCTGGTAACTTTTCAACCTCCACAATTGCCTTGTGAATTGGATGGACCTAAAATCGTCAGACACATACATGCAATTTTTAATAAATGTAGAGGAGAAAACAGAAGGAAACAAAGAGAACCAAACTGGGGACAGAATCATCATTCACACATACCATCAAGAATATATAGAAATGCTCTCAAATAATTTGAGTTGGGGAACTGGAAGCTTAAAAAACCATTTCAGCACTTGGGAGCTGTCCACAGCATTAGTACTGGAGCTTCATCTGTCCCTAGTCTGACAATATGTCTATTCCTTGCATGTCTCACCTATTCAGCAACAGTTCTATGCAATTTATAAGCAGCCAATTTTATATCCATGCAGTAACTATGCGAGGTAGGCTAGACTGAAAAAGGGGTGAGTGGCCCAAGGCTACCAGAGGTCTTCATGACTCAGCACTTCCAAATTCAACTTTCTAGCTTTTACACCCCACTGACTCTAAGGAGCTTAAGGGGAGACCAGCCTAGCTTCAGCCACCATCCAGAGAACAGTTGCTGCACAGAGGCTGCTTACCCACATCCTGTCAACAATAATACTCTGTTCTGACTGTGCATTGGCCTTGGACTGTGGAAATTAACAGAAGCACACTCCAGCCTGGAGAGTGTTTCTGGATGTGGGGGGGGGGGTTGATTTTGTAGTGTTGCAATCTCCTGCCTTAAGAATCATTTCAGCAAAGGGTGTGATATAAATCTTCAGAATGAATGAATGAATAATATAAAATATGGAATCGGCCCTGCAGTGTCCTGCTCTCTGGCTAAAAGTACAGATCTAATTAATGACTTAGAAGGAAGGCTTGAGGTGGACTCAAACCAGCACCTGTAACTTCACAGCCTGATTTTCAGGTGACAAAGTTGTTCCAGATTCTCTTGTATGTTTTGTACATGGGAGGGTTAAGAACTTAGGTGAACATCTCCCACTGCATGATTCACCATTTCATAAAGTTTGATCTGAATCTCTAGCAGCAGTGCATTTATACAGATCCACCCTGTAAATAAAGAAAAATGTGTGATTGTAGATTGATTCGTAGACTGATTTCCTCACGAATGGGCAGATATTCGTTCTTAGTGCAATGCTATTCCAAAATAGGGGTGTGGGTTTTATTATTGCATCAGCAGTCGTTGTTACATATACTTTCATTTTATTTCAGTTTGCCCTTCATCGGCCTTCTTCTCTCTGTACTAATGAATGTATATTTCCCATACACCAGTTAGTCCATTTCGAAGCACTTTTCAAATGACACACAATTAAAAAAATAAAAAAGATCTTGGTTGTAATGCTGTTTACTGTATTATGATGACTTCATTGCTTTTGAGTGCTGCTGTTTCATTGAAGAACTGGCTTCATGTAAAGCATACTGAGAACTTCACTGAAGAAGAAGAGGAGGAAGAGGAAGAGGAAGAGGAAGAGGAAGAGGAAGAGGAGGAGTTTGGATTTGATAGCCCGCTTTATCACTACCCTAAGGAGTCTCAAAGCGGCTAACATTCTCCTTTCCCTTCCTCCCCCACAACAAACACTCTGTGAGGCGAGTGAGGCTGAGAGACTTCAGAGAAGTGTGACTAGCCCAAGGTCACCCAGCAGCTGCATGTGGAGGAGTGGAGACGCGAACCCAGTTCACCAGATTATGAGTCTACCACTCTTAACCACTATACCACACTGGCTGAATGAAGATGGAGGTAAAAAAAAACCAAACAACCCCCCCCCTCTAAAACAACAAACAAAGATGACATGCAGTTAAGTCCAAACTACACTAGTTCCCCATAATGCTTTTGGTGACAAATTTCTACACGCCATGCCCCAAAATTGAGCTGGTACAGTCATATTGTTACCATACTTGGAAGCAAGGCTATAATAGGCAATAGTAGTTTTTCTCCTCATTTGCAAGTGGTGGTGGGAAAAATCACACGTGTGCAGGATCTTGAAGATCTTTTGCACACGTTTGTTCTAGCCCTTCCATTTCCTTCAATCTCCCATGAATTACTGTAATAACATACTCAAGATGATAATCTGCCTAGGGGAGAGAGAAAAAGCAACACTTCAAATCCACATTTATGCAGGATAGGCATTTCAGAACGACATAAGTAACATCAAATAGTATAATGAAGTCATGGCCCCATGAAAACTTTCAGTACCCTGCAGCAGAAAAGATAGACCATAATGGGGCTTGATAATGATTTTCCAGTTCATTGACTTGAGTAAAGAAAGCCCTGACATTATTCTTTAGGCTAATGGACTCCAATATAAAACTGTAGCCTGTATTCTCACTTCTTTCAGCACTTTGCTGATTTATACAATGCTGAAGCTGTGAAACACTGTGCTAATTAACCCTTAGGTCTTAAATTAACAAAAACAAAAAAGAAGTGCCTGGTACTGTCTGGTTTGTTTTCTAATACTGTAGCAATTGAAACACTTGCTTTTGTTTTTGTTCAAAGGAAATTAGGACCTTCTCAAAATGGATTTATAGATAAGGTGGTGAAAAAAGAAATAAGACTGTATGTTTGCTCTGACATATCTCCCTCAAAAATTAGCCAAACCCTACCACAAATTCGACACATTGTTTTTATATTAATTTACGGTGCAGCTTTTTTTGGAATTCTGTGTACAGTTCTGTTTGGCCCGTGAACCCCATCCCAATTTTTACCTCAGGATTGGCACATTTCCGCCGTCATCTGGTACTGTAGTGTCAGTATCTGGCATGTCAGAATTGGTGCTAAAAATGCTATCGAGTAAGCAATTTTTCTGAAATACACTGAGCTCACAATAAATACTATTTTGTAGATTTTGGACCACCTGGAGTTTCTCTCCTCTCCTCCCTCAGGCACAAATGCAACTCTCACACAATGCCTAATTCATTTATGGAACTTAGTACAGCAAGATGTGGTGTTGGCTGCTGGTTCAGAAGACTTTAAAGGAGAAGTTGGATATATTTGTGGAGGATAGGTCTGTAAGTGAGTATTAGTTACGGTAAATGTGGAATCTCGAGATTCAGAGGCAGTAACAGTGGGAGCAACAAGGAAGAAGGCTTTCCTCTTTCTGGCTTTCCAGAGACTCCTGGCTGGCCAGTTTGGGGACAGGATGTTGGTCTAAATTGACCTTTCAATTGATGCAGCAGGTTGCATCTTACATTTTATGTACCAGTGTGGCAACCAATTAGTTCACATTATGTGAAGTCTGATGGTTGTTGGTATTTGCTAGGCTTGGTTGGTTACAATTTATACATGCCTCAGCTAGAGAGTTCTACCTAAGTGCTAACCTGCAGGAAGTTTGGAAGCTTTGCAAGGGCTTCCTTTTTAAGAAGACCTCCAGCAATTTAAAAAATAATAATTTTAGGACTGGTCTATGTCAGCTTCTGTTTTACATTTCTGTATAATAGATTTCTTAAAGTATTTGGATTACTTGGTTCAGCTGTAAATTATACTACATTTTGATTTTATAGAATTGTTAGTATTCAGGATACATGTATGGGAAAGGCAAGATCTAAATTTGCTGACTGTGGTAAATTATGTGTCTCCTCATAGTTCAATGAGCCCTAGTCCCATGCAAATGGACATATGACTACAGCCTAAGCAAAGTAAACTATAGATTGCCTATTAGAAGCTAAATACTACACACAGGACTGGACTGAGTGCAGCTCAGAAGAGGCCTCTTTCTCTTCCCTGATTCCCAGCTCTAGATTTTAGCACCTGGCTCTGCAGTTTCCAAATCAGTTCTATGCTGGTACTAATTATCACTATAACATTCTTCCATAAAGAACATTTGCATGAATTCCTCTTTTAAAAAGGGCCTCAAGTAGCAGGTCCGTGGAGGGCATGATGGGAGTTGTAGTGTAAAATGTCTGGAATGGAACAAAAATAGCAAAGGCTGCTCTAGAGCGCTACTGACAGTAGACAATACTGTGCTAGATGGATCTGTGCTCTCATATGGCTGCATATCTTAATATGGTGCAGTATCTCATTAACAGCCTTCCTCGTGTTAACAGTTTTGTACACACTGCAAGGGCTTAGATAAGGGCAGTGTTTCATTACCAGTATATGGAGAGAAAAACATTTTCTGAACTCTGGTGGGATACAAGTATATTTGAATATTATCAGATATGAGGAGAATAACAAACCTCATAGCCTGAGGAGATATTATTTAGTATTTATTTTATTAATTTGCACTATACCCCAATTAATAATAATACAATTACAAATCAATATAAAAAGGCAGTTAAAAATAATATTGTTACCTGGGGAGTCTTTGCTGGGCTATCAAACAGTGGAGCTTCAAATCCAGAGCCTGGTAAGTGTCTCCTTACTGGAGGGGAGGTCATAGGTTTGACAGCTGAGGGTGGCTGTGAAAGCAGGATGTCTTGGTGATGGGGGACCATTTGGCAGGAGCACAGACAGTCTGCCAGAGGCTGCCTATGGTATCCTTCAGATGAATGCCATTCTGTGGCACTCACTTGATGCTATGTTTAGAGGCCACCAGAGGCTGATCAGAGCAACATTTACATAAATTGGATTTTACAGCTTCATGACCTTTCAGAAATGTTTCTGTTTTACTCTGCCTGTGTACTTTGCAAATAGAGTGGTGTATCGTTCTCTTCTTCTTCTACAATTTTAACCTTTATTATAAGCAGCCTAGGGAACTCGGGCGACATAGAAGTACAGTTAAGAACTGCCTGTTTAACTCACAGTGTCAATGTGGGTTAGTGGGTGGAGACTTTTGGGCCAACAGAAGTGGGGCTAAGTTAAACAGGAGATGGCTTAACATGCCCCTTGGATTTTCATATATTGGCAGAGGGAGGCTTTGTATACCTGCAGGGCTGCTCCTGTCATTTGCATTCTAATGTTGTCTTACCCAATAAGTGTATATAAATAAATAGTGTGCGTTATTTCTTGCAAAAGATTGTTTATGCATATTGCTTGAAACAGTAATTGAAAATGTTTGATGGCTTCTGGAAATGTGATGAAACAGCATTCAGTTAATTTTCTTTGATGTTAATACTCAATCAATTAGAAAATGATGATTATGCAGTATTGAAATACCATAAAAGTAAATTGATATGTCATTAAAATTCACATATACACTAATTGCGTTTAGGTAAGTTTTGTCATTTCTTTTTTTTTTTTGTGCGCAGGATCTCTTTCTTGCCAGTACCATGCATTTCATTTCCCACTTCCTCATGTAAGTTACAGCAGAAATAAATAATCCCTAACTTTATTTATGTTCCTGAGTTTGTAATTCCACCAAAAAAAGAAAAGAAAAGAAACCAGATTGGTCTGGCATGACTTATTTTTGAGAAACCCATACTGGGTCTTGGTAATCACAGCATCCTTTTCTAAAAGCTCACAGACCAACTGTTGAATTATCTATACGAGGACCTTCCCTGCTATTGATATCAAGATCACTGGTCGGTAGTTACCTGGGTCTTCCTTTCCCTCCATTTTGAAGAGGGGGACATCATCTGCCCACCTCCAGTCTGTAGGGACTTCACCTGTTCTCTAAGTATTCTCAAAGATAATAGACAAAGGCTCACTACCCTAGTTGTGGACAATGTGGTGGTGGTAGTGGCAATGTGGTTCTTCCCTGACCACCCAACTATTGAGTCACTGCTGTATATTGGGGGGGGGGGCAAGGTGGCAGGGAGGTGTGTGGTGTAAGTGCACTAGCAGAAACTCTGCTGTCAAGAAGTCAGGTGAGCACTGCTACCCCACCATATCCCACTGCACCATCTGCTACTGAATAATCCTTTACAGGAACAGTGCAGGGATCTGGCACAGATCAGGCTGCATTTTGCAATCAGTCAATCTTTAGCAGATATGCATAGGTGCATTTGCACAAAGTCGGTGCAGCTTCTCCTTTGAAAGAAAAGTAGCCGAACAGCCACTGTTTCTTGATAAGTAGAGATGATTAATTAGTAATGACTGGTTACTAATGAGCAACCTATCCTTTCTTCCTATCAGAAGCAGCAGGGAACTGGGAGGACCCTCCAAGCTAAGACACACCCGTTCTTCCCAGTGTGTCCTTGTAATTCTCCAGGAAAAAGCTGTAGCTGCTCCTCTCTCTTCTCTGGGAACTACTGAAGAGAAGACTGAGCTCATAGTGCTGCCTAGAGAGAAATAATATCAAGCCCTCTCTGCTTGCTCTGTGGGTGATGCAGGGGAGAGTACTGATCATGGAAGAAGCAGATGTCTCTCTCATTTCTCATCTACATTTCCCCTTGCAGAAGTGCATTATTACTTATTATTTTATATACTGCTTAATTGGCTTTTCAAGGTGGCTTCTAAGTGGCTTGCAGTATAAAACCAGGTACAAATAGTATAAACACCTATGATTAAAATGCACATTAAAACAATTTCATCAAAACATTAAATCAAACCCCACCAATAAAAATGTACAATAAAATAAGCCCATTAAAAAAGCACAATAAAAATATTTAAAATCTTTATTTAAACTGTTAAAGCAGGGCACTTAAAGACCATGACTTTCCTCAAAGAATCCCAGGGACTGTAGTTAACCCCTCACAGAGCTAAAATTCCCAGCGCCCATAACGAACTATAGTTCTCAGAATTCTTTTTTTCAGAAATTCAAAGTTGAAATCACAAGTAAAATGCCCAATAAATAGAATATTGAGGACAAAAAGCTACTGCTGGGGGGAAGCACATCCTCAGATACAACCACCCAGCCACCACTTTGCTACTCCCATGGGTACAAGAGATGGAGAGGAAAGGGAGGGGCATGAAGCCACAAACATCCTTCCAAATACTTAACTAGTTTGGAATGAGGCATTGTTTATTTTTATTTTGGGACTGCTTTTTTGTGCAACCATGGTAGATCACAAAAGGTGTATGTGCACATGTAGACAAATACCCATAGATCTCAGCTTTCCTGGCATGGGGACACACACACACACACACAGAGAGAGAGAGAGAGAGAGAGAGAGAGAGAGAGAGAGAGAGAGAGAGACTGCTGCTGTTTTGTGCAAATCTAGTAGATTAAGAAACTCATATTAAAAATAAAATAAAGGTATGTGCTTACAGGCAAACAGATACCAGTGTGTATGCCCATAATGACCTCAGGCAAGGCCACCCCACCCATGAAGTGGCATGAAGTAGCTGCCTCAGGCAGCAGAAGCCCCCAAGGCATCACCCTTGTGGGCGCCTCCTGCCACGCCCCCACCTCTGCCAGAGAAGTGGTGCCAGGATAGGTGCTGATTTCCTGCAAGATCTTGCGAAGTCTCATCAAAGTCTTGCAAGGTGGTCTGCATTTCTGGCCAGGCCTGTGTCCTGGGGACGAAATAGGGAGGAAATGAAGCAATAGGCAGCCATACATATAAACAACTCAAAATCCTTACCTAGTTTAGAATGAGGTATTGCTTATTTTTATTTTGGGACTGCTCTTTTGTCCAACCATGGTAGATCACAAAAGGTGCATGTGCACATGTAGACAAATACCCATAGACCTCAGCTTTCCTGGCTTGAGGCAACACACATAAACACAGCTGCTGTTTTGTGTAAATCTGGTAGATGAAGAAACTCGTATTAAAAAAAATAAAATAAAGGTGAGTGCTTCCTGCAAGATCTTGCGAGATCTCCGCAAAGACTTGCAAGATGTCAAGGAGAGCAAAAGATCTCTTGAGATTTTGGAGATATCTTGCAAGCTCTTTCGGGGACCAATGCCAGCACTGCTTCTCCACTAGCGGCAGAGGTGATACAGCTTGTGGTACAGCTGCACTGCCACTAACAGGTGTGGCAGTAGTGAAGAGTGTCCCACTGGTGGTGATGGTGTTGTGGTGTGGCAGAGCAGGGTGGGACTTCCTGTTTTGCCTCAACTGGCAAAAATGGGGTGTACTAATTCTGACCTCAGGATACCAAAACTTACAGCTCTCAGTTCTGAGTGAAGGCAGGCAAGGACCCGCAGCCCAGGTGGGCCTCGTTAGCTCAGAACAGGTGAGGGTCACATGCCTCATCAACCCCACAAGCTATAACAGGAAAGCTGTCCTGGCCAGGCCTCCATCCTGAAAGGAAGCAACAGGCAGCCAGTTCCATACCTAGCTTGGACTGAGACATCACTTATTTTTATTTTGGACTGCTCTTTTGTGCAAGCTTGGTGCATCACAAAAGGTGTATGTGCACATGTACCCATAGATCTCAGCTTTCCTGGCTTGAGGCAACACACACAAACACAGCTGCTGTTTTGTGCAAATCTGGTAGATTAAGAAATGGCAAATTTATTCTCACTTCCACACTAGCAATGGGGCAGTGCCCGCCACAGCGCCAGAGGAAAGCTGGCTAACCTAGGAGATACCCTCAAGACTGTCACCCCCATCTGCCTAATGATAGGACTGGCCCTGAAGTCAGGACAATTGAGCAGCCAATGGCTTTTCTCATGGCAGTGCCAGGGGCCCAATCCACCTCTTGCTTGCACTGAAAATGAAAGCAAGAAAGGGGAAGTAGGAGCAGCCAAAGGCTTCTCTGTGTTGCACAAGTTCCACTCCCCAAGTAGCCAAAGGGCCAGAAGACACGAGGGGCCCAGTGGCCTTTCTAGGTGATGAGGGGGGACTCCACCACCAGTTCGCATGTAGTCCCCCCTACACAGGGGGGACTACATGGGAACTGTACCGTTTAAACTGCTGAATGGATGCCTTTCGCCACTTCAACATAGAAGCGGCAAGTGTTGATAGCACTTTCAACCTGAAGTGAAGATTGCAATGGAGCAATGAGCAAAAGAGTGACAAGGACCTGCATTCTTACTCAAAAGGGGAAATGCCGAGGAACTTAGTGGGGCTTTTATTTTATTTTATTGTGTGGATAGGACTGGGATGCTGAGCTGGAGGTTAAGTCCCACTCTGGGCTTTAACTTCTTGCACAGGGGGAAGGTTCGATAGAGGAGGAAAGCAGATTCCCCGTTAAGCGAAAACGTTCCATCGGAGGTTGAGCGCGGTACGCATGCGTGCCGTGCCGCACAGCACCCTCCAAGGGACTGGGGGGGGGTGGCATAGTTAGGCTGCGCCACAGAGAGGAGGCACTTGATTAAAAACGGCAATTGCGTGGCGAGTTCCCGCCCCCCACCAGGATAAATAAAGACACGAGACACCATAGTTTAAGGTTAAATGGGAGAATTAGGCCACAACTTTATTGAATTCATCCTTTGTTTATATTGATTATGTTTATTTCCTTTGTTTATATTGCTTTTGAATTTATAACCAACGAGAAAGTGAGGGGCACTCGAAAAGGAGATAGCTCCCACGTGGTTTTGCCTCTCCTAAAATGGCTGCCGCTGCAAGGCCACGTGGGCAATCAAAATGGCGGCCGTAATGCGTTCCCGTTGCCTAGCGACAATGAACACGTGCGAAAACACTTAACGCTAGCCCTTTAACACTGAAAAATTCCGCAGCCTCAAGAGCAAAACCTGCAGGCATTCCCCACGTACCCCTTATGAACGTTAATTATTCCCCTGGTTTTCTCGCCGGTTAAGCTTAAAAGGGAGGGTTTGTAAAGTTACTTCCCAGGTGGAATGCCTATAGTAAAATGGCGGCCGCCCGGAAGGGCACGTGGGCGGATGAAATGGCGGCCGGGGCGCGCTGGTTGCCCGGCAACGGCGCAGCTGCTTCCGAGGCTTTCCAAGCCTAAACTTCCACGCGAAAATAAAACAGCCTGTAGAGTAAGCGATGCTCTGTGGAAGCCACTCACCCCCTCAAGAATGCTGCTGAAATGATTATTTAACAAGAAATTCTGCCCCTCACCCCGGCAAGAAAATGAAACACAACCGGCACAAAACGCAGCCCGCTCTCCTCCCGCAGCTGCCGTTCCGCCTAATTGCACCACGCTCCCCTGCACAAACCCCAAGCTAAAACCTGAAGCCCCAACAGCAAAACCTGAATGGATGGGTGCGCTGCGTCCTCCGTGGAAAGAACGAAGAGGAGCCAAACGTTCTTCCTTGAACTCCTTGCAGAACAGGCAGTCAGCAGCCGAGGGCAAGCAACGGATCACAGCAGAAAAAGCTCCACAAAGCTGAATAAATTCCTCTGAAGGGGGCATGCAGCAGCAGGCAGGAGAAGCTCCTGAGGGCAGGGAACTTGCACCGAAACACACAGAGCTCCCTGTAAAACTGTAGACGTGCAAGAGATGCTGGAAGGGAAGCACACAAACACACACACAGTGATTTTAGCTCAATTACAGCTCCGGTGATAAACTGCAGCAGCTGGAATGGAGCGCAAAGGGGGAAACCCCCAGAAGGAGAAAAGCCCCAAATTGGTTTCAGCTCCAAAACTAGAGATAACATCTCCTGAACATCAAGCAATTTAGAAATCAAGCAACACCAGCAGCGAATGCTGGAAATTCTCTGTAAAAGAAAGGGAGCTTTTTCTGTGAAGCTACAGCATATTCCACGAGGTGCCCTGCAGCTCAAGAACAAAGGCAACAAAGAAGCAAGGCAGGAACGCTCCAGGCAACGCAGATAAGATCTCCTACAAACAGGAACAGCTGATATGCGGGAAACAAATGTGGGGGCTAGCCGGGATTCCCCTGCTCTGGCGTGGGGGTGGGCGTGAAGCCCGCAACCCCACCTCCTGGGCTGGCCGGAAGTGGCTTAGTTACTACGTAGCTCTTCCCGGGAGCTTAAGGGCAAGCGGCGGCTTCTCCCTCTGCTACTACGCATGCTCGGCGGACCCAGTATCAATGCAGGACCCTCGATCTTCCAGTCCCTGCGGATTCTGGCTCTGAACTCGGGGTAAGTGAGAGGCGGGGAAAGAGGGAAGGCGAAGGAGGAGGAGGAGGCTCCTTCTTCCACCCTGCCTGCTCTCCTTCTGTGCTTTGGCAGTGACAGCGACGGCGGCGGCGACAAAAATGGGGGAGGGTCCTCTCTGCGGTCCGGTGGGTGGGGGGGAGGTGAAAGGCTGCCCGCGCGCCCGAGGCGCCTCACGTGACTCTCCGAGGGGGGCGGGAGTCGAGCAATGGGGGTCCCGAGGCGAGGTGGTCGGCGGAAGGCGCCCCCGCCGAGAGCCGGGGGCGCTGCGCAGGTGAAGTAGCGCTTGCGGGGCTTACCTTGCCCGGTTGGGTAGGTAAGCCGCCTGGATACGTGCGCTGGCGCAGCCGTTGCTGGGGAGGCTCGCGCTCAAATCCCAGCTGTGGTAATTAGGCTATCCTCGCAGGGGTGTCGCGAGGACCAAAAATAAAATACAATTAGGGTCGGCGAGACATGCACCCCGCCTATGCGTGTACATAAATACACGCATACACGCAACGATTAAATTCATTTCTTCTAGATATTTGGCCTGAGCTTTGCAAGGGGTTATTCCTTGCCTCTCACCAATTCCCAAGCTGCAGTAAGCACCCAGACTGACGTTGAGCTCAGTTTGGGGTGGAAGTGGTCAAGGGTTGGCACTTCGTCCAGAAGCAAACCACGGGGTGCATTTTCCCCCATGCGAAGGAGGGTTCTGCTTGCATGCCGTTCAGAGAGGTTGATGAAGGGGTTAACGGTTTCTAACAGATGTCATGCCAGCCTGTGACTTTGCCCCCGGTTATTAGAAGTTTGACAACTTTGTTAGATTAAATAGATATAAGAAAAGTTGATATAATAGGGCTTACACTAATGTAACTAGGTGTTACATTGTAATATAACTAATGTCACAGAAGAGCAACTAGTATATCCTTAATTCCTCTCTGTATACAGTATTATAAAAAGTGGGTTCAGCTGATAAAGTAGCTGATATTGTGTGGAATGGCTGTCATGGCTATTTACTTTTAATTTCATAAGATACAGCTCAGTACAAAATTGTATATGCATTATTTATTTGCAAACTATTATATTCACAGATGACAGTGTGTGCTATATATTCAATGATCAAAAAACTTGCTAGTTTTAAAATACGAGTTAAGGCTTTCTGATGTTGATTCAAACTCCACAAACTCAGGACATTTGAAGTTAAGGCTGATGAAACCTTAAGAAATATACCCTGTGATCAGCAAGGAGGTTGTACATTGTCACAGATTGTGCTTACTGGCAACTTTGCCTCCATGCACCCCCACTTTTCCTTGGTCTTTCAGGCCCAATCCTGCAAGGAAGGATGGAGTGCCTGGGGCCAGCAAAAATACCCAACATTTGTACTGGTTTTGTATTACCGTATTACTTAATTTATGAAAAGAAAATATATTGGAATAATGGGTTCTGCTAAATAGAGAAGTAATGGTTTCATAACTGTTAATTGTTGTAGTAGCCCTGTGGTATTTTCAATGTGGGGAATGATTCTGCAAAAGCAAAACACAAACAAGCTAGTAGCTGTGTAGAAATAAGCAAATGAATAGGTTTTACCCTCTGTGTTCAGAAAAGTTTGCTTCTGAGTAAGTCTGCACAGGGTGGTAATATCCTCTCTTGCTCAGTAATCTTGCTGCCTGGCAGACTGACTCCCTGAGACCTTAAAAGTTAACTTGCTGTTTACTTTGCTCCTGCCTTTCTCCCAATATGAGGAGAACACTAGGTGGTAGGCAGGGGGTAGGGGTGGGTTTAAGTATGGGGTGTGTATCGAGATTGTGTGTGGAATTCTGTGTCTGTTTCTGTGGTGGTGCTTTAAGTGTGAAGCAAAGGATATGTGGGGGCAGTTTCAGTGTGGGGTGGAGTGTGGAAGTGGGTTCACTGTGGGATAGGGCAGGCTTATGCACACTCCACCAATGCATGTGATGATGTGGAACATAAGCCCTGTGCCTGTACTTGTTTACCATGGACTTTAATGAGAGAGGAAATCTTAATAACTTTTGAGTAGCTTTTTAGAACTTCACCAAGCCAGTGGAAGTGAGGGCTCCACAAGAAGCCTGAATGAAATAGATCAGCAAGTTTCACCAAAACTGGAAAGAATCATTATTTATTATATTTCTTAGTTGACCTTTAAAATAAAGTCTCAGGGCAGATTACAAAAATGTAAAAACTCTGTATTGAAATCAGTTATACAGTATGTGGTCTTAATAGCAGAAGGCCACAACTCAGTGCCTTGCATGCAAAAGGCCCCAGGATCAGTCCTTTATGGCATCTCCAGTTAGGACTGGGAGAGACTGAAATACTGGAGAGTCCCTGTCAGTCAGTGCAGACAATAATGAGTTGAATAGACCAGTGGGTTTGGCTCAGTATAAGGCAACTTCCTATGTTCCTAAAGAGAAGGGGACAGGGCAAAGTGTAAATTTTCAGCACTTCTCGACTTACTCTGTTATCTGTGGCAACCTTTTTCAGTTCAGTTAGAAATTTGGCACTTTCATAGACCTCTTCAGCCTAGACAACGTAAGCCACGTTATTAGCTCAACAGATGGCATTTTTATAAGCTATAGAATTTTGAGGCTTACAATGAAAGAACCTCCTGTGTTTCTATAATATATGTTAATATACTGTAGAACATTGTCTATTTGATTAATGTTGAGGATAAATCTTATTGCATTGATTTTCTTCTTAAACAAGATATCTTTATGAACCTTGTCTTGATCAACCCTATTTTCTAATAATAATAACACAACTTAAACTATTGGAAACTGGTACTCAAAGGAGAGAGAAAATTATATTTCTAATGTGAAATTACACTAAGGAGAAAAGGTGTGGCACTGTACCTCATTTTCTAGTAATGGAACTGTGTAGAAGTTTTGTGACCTTCCTGAAAATAGGTGTAGGGGCTAGAGTTTGAACATGAAATGTGTAATTGTGCACTGAACATGCACATCAAGTTTCATTCCTTGCCTCTGTTATGCTTGAAAGCTTGGAATGTTTACACAGGTAGAGAACATTCTCTCCCTGCCCCCCCACAGGTTTCTCTTGGGTTTTGGTAGACAATAGGTGGACTTGCCAGTGATAAATTGCCTGTGTCTTGTGCTTTTCTGTGTCTTGTGTCTTTGTGACAAGCTATCTCATGTCCTGGATGATAATTGACTATATTTAGAAGTCAGCCTAACATTTGTGAAGCTTCTTATTCTGCACGGAGAATTTATTGTTCCCTCTCATTCTTATCTCAACATTCCGTCCATCAAGTTTCATCCCTACTGTTTTTCTTTTTCTTTCACCTCACAGTTTATTTGTTATAGCTTTAGCAAGGGACATATTTTTCCAAAAAGCAAAAACATAACCACCATAACACTAATGCAAAATTAAATGCTAAACAACACAATAAAAGAACAGTAATGTTAAAAAAAGTATTGTTAACTCCTGAGTTATTTGTTGCCAAATAGATAAATCCAATAACAATTGTAGAATGTTTATTATACAGCAAAATTGAATGAAGATTCATTGTTGTATCTACATTTTAACTGAAAATCAAAATTCTGTACCAAGCTGACATAAGGCTGTTCTTCCTTATGTTAGAATGGCTGATGTCATTGGGTGACTGAAGTAATGCTGTAATCCAGGGATGGACAAACTTTTTTCACCCCATGGATTACTGGTATACTCCCTTCTGAGGAACCCTTCTGAGAGTCACGCCTAAGTGGTGGGTGATTGCAAGAGGCAAACGGTGGAGGAAAAATATGTAAACTTGTTTAGAAGCTAGCTTGTGGGCCAAAGGCCTGCCTAAAGAAAACAAGACAAGGGAGAGGCCAGAGTGGACTCATCCATAGGCCAGAGGAACAGCTTTTGGGATATTGTTTCCCACCAGAAATGTTACCCTGGCCAGGAGACAAAGAAAGAACATCATGGTAAGGGGGACCCAGATCTGGCCCTTGCTTTCTTTTTCTAGTCTTAACCTTTTTATTTCATGTTTTTGTCTCTTATGTGTTGAGTCTGCAGCAAGGGACTGCTTAGAAATTTTTAGGGTGCTTTACAAATGTTAAATAGTTTTTTAAAAATTGTTTGCAACATTTCAAACCCTAACATTATGCTTTTTAAATCATTGGCAGCTAGAAGCCGCCTACGTGTGCCTTGAACTACAATGACATCATGGCAAGATTTCGCAGGAGAACGTGCATCATTCTGGTGCTCTTTATTTTATTCATATGCTCCATAATGATGGCCTTGAAAACTTTGAGACCTGAAAGAGCTGGGTTTGGAGATCCATTTGGCCTTGGCCTGTTACCAGATTTTCAGCAACGAACAACACATTTAAGAAATAAGTTCAACGTGCAGAGCGGAGCTAAGGAAGAAAGTTTCACACACGCAAAAAATGTTCACCCTTTAACAATGAACTTAAAAAAACCCACCGTTTCTGTAAGGAAACTAGAAGAACATCTGCCTTCCCCAAATTACAACTTTCATGTGTTTTACTACAGCTGGTATGGGACACCGCAGTTTGATGGAAAATATATTCACTGGAACCACCCATTGTTAACACATTGGGATCCCAAAATTGCAAGTGATTATCCAAAAGGAAGGCACAGTCCTCCGGAGGATATTGGCTCCAGCTTCTATCCTGAACTTGGACCTTACAGCTCCAAAGACCCTTCTGTCATAGAAGAGCACATGAAGCAGATGAGCTCAGCTTCCATTGGTAAATGGTATTTTATTTTTCTGTATGGCATTAAGCGTTTTGAATTCAGAGCTTTGGTGTGATAAGTCACTTTCCCCCTTCTTTGAACTGAAACTGAACTGTGAGAAAGTCTTACGTAATTTCCCCATTATTAACTGTTTTATCCATGGGATATGACAATTAGGATGAATCACAAATGTCTTTTTCAGGGATTGAGTAAAAATATATTGAAACCAGCAACTTGGAAGGTAACTACATGGACTATCGCCTTCTACTAGACTTGTGACCTGTTCTGTTTAGCTAAACTATGGCTGCTTGTACACCTGTAATAATAATAATTTATTATTTATATCCCACCCATCTGGCTGAGTTTCCCCAGCGGCTCCCAATCAAGTGTTTAAAACAATACAGCATTAAATATTAAAAACTTCCCTGAACAGGGCTGCCTTAAGATGTCTTCTGAATGTCAGGTAGTTGTTTATCTCTTTGACATCTGATGGGAGGGCGTTCCACAGGGCGAGCGCCACTACCGAGAAGGCCCTCTGTCTGGTTTCCTGTAGCCTCACTTCTCGCAATGAGGGAACCACCAGAAGGCCCTCGGCACTGGATCTCAGTGTCCGGGCTGAACAATGGGGGTGGAGATGCTCCTTCAAGTATACAGGACCGAGGCTGTTTAGAGCTTTAAAGGTCAGCACCAACACTTTGAATTGTGCTCGGAAATGTACTGGGAGCCAATGCAGATCTCTCAGAACCGGTGTTATGTGGTCCCGGCGGCCACTCCCAGTCACCAGTCTAGCTGCCACATTCTGGATTAATTACTGTACTGAAATTTACTCACTAATCGTGGATTTTGTGAGTTGACAAAGGAGGATCCATAAGCACAGTTTGAAGCTGGCTTTTCAGCTGCAGTTTGCACTAACTGGTTTCTTACTGCATCCCAGCTTGGGCATCCTGGTTTGTTCAGTCACTCCCTTGGAAGGCCACCTGATTATAGAGTCAGAAGGGCAGAGCAGCTGAAAAATGAAACCACTTCAACCGTGTATTCAGTGGCTAATGCTGGTACTTTTGCAGAGCTCAACTTCTGTCCTCTGTCTGCTTGGCCACACCCCATCCACTGTTCACCTCCCCACACATTTTTAATGATGTTTACTTAATTCATCTTAAAACACAATTTTAAGGCTGTTTAACAGATACAGTTGCACTTCCCCTATTCCTGCAAACAGACAATTTTTTACACTTTGCTTTGCCTTGCCTCTCATTCTCAAAAAAAAATTAAAAATTAAATATGACCTATGCATCTCCTCTCCATCAGCATTCCCTTGATTTCTGTTCTTAGAGACAGATACAAACAGAGGTGATTGTTGCATGATTCATACCTTACTGGCCAAGAAATGAGTTGGAATTGTATACAGTGGTACCTCTGGTTATGAACTTAATCCGTTCCGGAGGTCCATTTGTAACCCGAAACAGCTCATAACATGAGGCACGCTTTCAGTAATGGAGCCTCCCGCTGCTTCCGCGTTGCCAGCACGCAACTTCCGCTCGCATCCCGAGGCAAAGGTTGCAACTGGGAACATCTACTTCTGGGTTAGCGGAGCTCATAACCTGCAGCGTTCGCAAGGGGGACGGTACGTAACATAAGGTTCCACTGTAAAAGGAGCCATATTGTCCCCACAGGCTGGTTTCCTCTGTCTGTTAAGGTTCTATTCCAACCATTAGGCATGAAAAGGGTATAGACCTACCCTGTTCTACCACCTGATAGTGTAAGGATTATTTTTTGCCCATTCTTAAAAATTAGTCAAACAAACAATAAAGCTAGTACAGTAGTGATTTAATTGGTGACTTGGAGATACTTGAAGATAGCTAAAGAAACTCAATTTTATTGGCTTATGTGTTGAAATGTTTGATACTGAAATCTCAAAGTAGTTGTACATGCTTTGTTTGCTAAATTGCTTTTTAAAAAAGACATCCAGTACAAATTGGTTAAACATCACCATAGGTAAAATGTATATTTTGTTCCTTAGGGGTATTGGCCCTTTCTTGGTACCCACCTGGAATGGGTGATGAAAATGGAGAACCTGTTGATGCCCTGGTACCAACCATTTTGGATATTGCACATAAGTACAAATTAAAGGTACACTATTTGAAGTTTTAGACTTGTCAAAGTTGTAGATATGATGGACTGATTGTTCTAAAGTTAGACTCTCTGCACAGTTGTCCTATCAGAGTTTGAGGAGTTGAGTTAATTGCATGTAATTTCATTGCGGCTAAGGTGCTGCTGCCCAAACTCCCTCCCCACCAATGAACCAATCGAAAATTGTTGATGGTCTTGACAGACCACTTAACGATTTTTTCCCTTGAGTGTTATAGCAATTGGAATGTGCTGTGCTGGATGCTGGATGATTTTTAATCGTGTTTTTATTGCTCCTTTTATTTCTTGTATTGTATTATATTACAATTGGGATATAAGGAGGAAAAGAAGCAATAAAATACAATGGAAAATAAATATGAATATTTAATGTGGACATTCCACAGACCACATAAACAAAGCTTGCAGGCCACTAGTGGTTCACAGACCACAGCTTGAGAATTCCAAGCTAAGGAATGTTTGGTGAAGTGCTACATTGATAGAATTAGGAAACAGCCTAGTGTTGTGTATCCAGTTTAGCTACAGTATCTTACACTATTGTAGCTAAAGAGCAATTTTCTGTGTATACATGTCTACTCTGAAGTACCACTGAATTCATAGGCTACAATGCATGCCCATTAACCTGTGAGTCACTTCCACTGAATCCAGTGCACAGATTGAATACAATGGTGCACTGGGTGCTTCTGGAAACACTCATAGGATTGTGCTTTTAGTGCCTGGCAAATGAGGTGCAGCCATTTTTCTGTATATTTCTTGCTAGGCTTACAATACCACAAAAGCAACTCTTTAGTTGGTACTTCTACCTCAGATATGGGGAACTTTTAGCCTTCCAGATGTTGCTGAATTACAACCATTGGCCAGGATGATTAGAGTTATTGTGTTTGTTTGCTTTGTTTGCTACTATACTGTGTATTTTTGTGTTTTTTTATTGTGATCTTCAGATGAAAGGTGGTATAGAAATTTAATAAATCATAGCAACATTTGGAGGGTCAAAGGTTCCCCACACCTGTTAGAAATGAAATTTATATTAATCACAGTTACATTTTTGTTGTGGTTGTTGTGTAGGAGTATATTTGAGTTACTTTGCATGCACTTCTATTGGCTTTACATTATTCTGTTGAATTGTGAATTATAATAGAGTGCTATGTTGCACTAACACTTGGAACATGTTGCTCCTTGTTTAAGTTCATAACTCTCCTGGGGTGAATTGCTTGGAGTTTTTATTCTTGCTCGCATTGCCCTTGCTAGGTTTTTGTCTCATGATGCACTTTAAAGTAAAACAGCATCTGAAACAAATACAGTTCCCAAAGGGTTTGCGCAGGCTGTACATTTTATCTCCTTACTTCATAATCTTGGATACAAATCTTGACCAAATTCCGATCGCCTATTCTTAATTCATTTGGTTTCCAAATGAATACCACAACCTAGTGATAGGACTGAAAGTTATATTTATCACAGTTTGTCTAAAGTGACTTTATCATAACTGGTATCTCTGTAAGTGCCAGCTAATTGCATTGTCATGCATAATTGTGTTATATGTGGTTCAGCTGTTTCGAAGAACTACCTCTGGAGTGGGTGGTAAGATGTACTAAACTGGTGGCTTGTGCAAGCTTTTGATGCAAACAGCCTTCAGTGGTTTCCTGCAGTCTTCTGATCCTCAGGGGGTTCTATACTGGGGAGGAGAAGGCAGGAAAACCTTACAGCTTCTGCTTGTGCAACTATGGCTCAAACTCAGAATATTTAGGCTCAAAATGGAGATTTCAAGAATAACTTCTGCAAACCTTGGTATTCCCCTAAGCCTGCTGATACCTCCCTTCTGTTTATAGACAGTAATGTTTTGACTGGTGATTTTGACTCACCTTTGAACTTCATAAATAGAAGTGTTTGACCTTCACTATGTTGAGATTATTCAGTTATTTAAAAACACCTATCTAATATTTCATTTTTTTAGGTCACTTTCCATATTGAGCCATACAAAGATAGAGATGATCGCAGTATGTACAGCAACATCAAGTATATCATAGACAAGTAAGCACTTCCTCAAATATTTGAATGTTGATGTTACAACTTAACTCTGTCCAGTGTTTTTCATGTGATTTTGTTTCGTTGTGCAGTACACTATCAATTAACGTTCTTAATCCATACAAATAGCTCTGCTTCTTGTTCAAATCCCCTGATTTTTTTCTGCCTGTTCAAGTCAGAGAGATTTGGTTCAATTGCCAGTTTTCTCATATTTATTGCTGTGTCTTAAGGCTGTTTTTCAAACTTCCTGCCTTGCTAGACCCTTAGTTAGCCTTTACTAGCTGAAGTATCATGAAATATGAAATTAGAAGCAGAGCAATAGAATATATTTTTCTTCATAGTGTGGAAATGACTAATTTAAATAAAATTAATTGTGCTTAACTACATTGGCAAGTGTACATCCTTTACTATATCTAATGATGGTGATGACACATTTGAATGGAAAGAAATTTGGGAAGAGCAAACAACACTGCTTAATGCCCAATGATACAAAAATGAATGTTATTTACTTTATATTGGTTACTTTCTTTCTAGATATGGAGCCCATCCAGCCTTTTACAGACATAAAGTCAGCACAGGTAGAACCCTTCCCATGTTTTATGTCTACGATTCTTATATAACAATCCCTGAAATGTGGGCAAATCTGCTTACTGTCTCTGGATCCCAGAGTATACGCAATACACCATATGATAGCTTATTCATTGCCCTTCTTGTGGAAGAAAAACACAAGCATGAAATCCATAGAAGTGGCTTTGACGGAATTTATACATATTTTGCCACCAACGGCTTCTCCTACGGCTCAAGCCATCACAACTGGCCAAGTTTGAAAGCCTTTTGTGACACGAAAAACTTGCTGTTTATTCCAAGCGTGGGCCCAGGCTATGTAGACACCAGCATTCGACCATGGAACAGCCACAACACACGGAACCGCGTCAATGGCAAATACTATGAGACTGCATTCAGCGCTGCGCTTCTGGTACGCCCTGAAATAATCTCTATCACCTCCTTCAATGAATGGCATGAAGGAACTCAGATTGAAAAGGCCATTCCAAAGAGGACTGGAAAGGCAGTTTACCTCGACTATCAGCCACATAAGCCAAATATTTATCTGGAGCTCACTCGTAAGTGGTCTGAAAAGTACAGCAAAGAAAAAGAGCAGTGGCTTACATGAGGTGCATTTCCACTTGGCAGTTCCACGATGGGCCCATCGCTGTGTCTCGCTGATAAATCAAGAACGTTTTAATTTGCGAGGATATCGTCTGCACTATTGCTATAGCTTTCCGAAGAGAAAATGTTCACTTTTAGAGTAATGATAACAATGGCAAGCAATATTAGCCCCTCGGGTTCTTATAATACATTGATAGTGCTAAATACTGTCCCTTTTAATGTTCTGTATATTACCAGTACACTGTCTAGAATATTTGATTTATAACACTAGTAGAATGATACAGAGCTTATTCCAGCTAAAACAGTTGCTTAGGGTCTCTGTGCCCAGTTGGACTTCTGAGCTTTCCCCTTTCCTGAAGAATTCCCTCAAAGTGAGAAAACCTCAGAAACAACTTCCAGTGCAAGGTGAAGAGGTGTGCAAAAACAAAACAAACCCTAGCACTCAAATGGAAACCACTGTGGTGCACTTAAATGTGCTCCTTAGGTCAGGCCCTTTAAAGAACCATGAACAAAACCTTTTACAACAGTTTCTTAAATATTAATTTGTACATGTGAAGCATCTTTTCCAGTGGTAAAGTAGAGAACTCACCAAGGAACCTTCCAGAACAAGAATCACTTTTTTAAAAATGTATTGGAGCTGCAGAAGAACATTGCCTGATTTTCCTATGCTACTCCCTTTCTTTGCAATTCAAACCACAGGAATTGGTGGTAGGTGCCCGTGATGTATATTATATATTTTGTAGAAAAATAAACATGTTCTCCTTATTTTTTGCACTTATTTTGGTAGAAATAATGAGTGAACTAAAATTATCATGATAATCATAATTAGTAATTGTTTCAGTTAGGTTTTTGAAAGGCACATTTACTCATTTTGTTTGGCATTGCCGCATGAGCAGAACACTCAGTTTGCTTTGCTTTAGATCCTAAATACAGGAATCATTTTCAAAGAAGAAAAATGTTTTTGAGTGCTTAGAATGTTTAGCAGGATTTAACTTTTTAGAGTACAGACTCAGAAAACAATAATTTGGAATAGTATAAATTGTCGGTTGTGAGCATTTGTAGGAGCTTTAAAAATGTCCTTTTAAAAGAATTGTATTTCCCCAGTGTGGTGTTAATATCTATTCCACGTGAAATTGGAGACACCCAACTTTGGATAGCAAAGACTATGTTCTTCCAAACACGCTGCCAGCTGCAGTCTGGGTTGAGCGGACTATAACACGAGAGCACCTGTGCTTTGAATCATTTCTCACTAATGGGCTACTGGATGTTGTGATTTTCAGTGAGTGCCTTATTATCTCCAAATTGAAAGTGCCTCTCTAATGTGCTCCCTAGACACTTATCCAAAGCTAATATAGCAAACACACAAGCTGGATTCATTGTCTTATTTTATGAGTTTGGTTCTGCAGTTTGTTTGGGTTTTTTTTTTAAAAAAACTATATTATGCTGCAGGCAAAAGGATTTGCCCTTCCCTTTTTTGCCCAGGGGCGGGCAACCCCATCCCTATGGTGTTATTGGAAGTTGAGCTTAACAAACCAAATTATTTTCTGTTTTTAATTTGTTTTTATTCTGAAGCAAATTCTGAGCCCAGCTTGCAGCTACTGTGCTTCCAGTAACATGGAGTGTGACAAAGCTCAAGCAATTTCCTCCACAAGCCCCTGTAGCTTGGTCCACTATGTAATTTGGTGGTTGCAACATAGGAAGGCTTCCTGTATGCTTTCCTTCTTTCCTAGCATCTTGCTAAGAAATGTAATTATTTCAAGAAGCCCAAGTCCTTTGAACAGCCATTGTGTGACCAGGAAACATCCTACAGTTTCAATAGGAGTAGCCTACTGAAGACCTCTGTACCGTTGTTGTTGTAGCTGCCAGGCCAAGTAAGTGGGAAGAAAGGAGAAGATGGAAAACAACTTGTAGAGGTATAATCCAAACCAGTTCTGTGAGGCCCATCCCTTTTTAAGCTACTGATAAATGGTTTTTGGAGTTCATGCAGATGAGATCCAGATGTTTATTTCCCCCTCCTAAAAAACACCCATTGTTAGTGACTTTGCAAATACTGACAATTTCAAGGCTTTTTGATATAGATAGATAGATAGATAGATAGATAGATAGATAGATAGATAGATAGATAGATAGATAGCAGATTGAACCAAGGACACCAGCCAAACTGAAATGGATTGTTTATTGCCACTTTTGTAACAATTTGCACAAAATTAAATTAAAAATCTTCTGGTACATGCACTTCTCTGCCTTTCAGGTCATGGAAACTGATTTTTTGGCAGACCTTCACTGCAGGGCCATGAATGGGTATCCATACACTGATGGTATAGCTAGAATGTGAAGATTAATTACTTAAGTTCTGTTCATTCATCCATCCACCCAATTTATAAGAGTAGCTAATACGATGGAAAATACTGTGAGCTGCACTTTATCCATCCCAAATAGGCCGTATTTTAAAGCTAAGGCACACACATCCACTTGGGTGCATTGTTCTTCCCATATGTCAATATTAACTTTTAAAATTTGTTGTGAAACTCAGTGTTCATCAGTGAAAGAGCTTTACTAACACTGGCTTCACCTTTGGGGATGAATTGATGGCTGTTTGTTAATCGTGGCACTTACTAATTACTATTTGAATTAGTTGTATGAAGTCCCATAAAGTAACAAAATGAAACAAAATCAAGCTCAAAAATAAGACAGTAACTTGGAACTTGTCCCAAATTCTGTGCAAGGCAACTCATTAATTGAATTTGATTTTCTTACAGCACATAAGCTTTTAAATATTTTCTTCCATTTATTTCATTATAATTCTGCTAAGGGCTGTGATCCAAAGCAACAGATGTAGTGCTGCATACACAGCTGCAACTTGTAGTCTATAGCTCTGCTCAAATAACTGCATTTAAGGTGAAAACTGGCTTGTCTTTACAGCAGTGGGAGCAGTTCAGGATCTGAAAGAGCTTCCAGCTTAAGTGTGCACACTTCTCCCCAGGATACCTTAATAGCTTCACTATTTTCCCACCTAGAGCTTCAGGGCATCTGCAAAATGGTCCCAGTGTCAGCTAGAGAATTTTTTGGCAATCATTTTCCTTTCCAAATTTGAAATTTTGAAAGGAGGCAACTTTGAAGAATTTTGTTCATTTGAAGTATATTTTTTTCAGACATAGTTTTTCTCGCTGCTGCTGCTTAGCAGATGGTTTCTACTTGCTTTTGCAATTCTAGTCGCAATGAGATTTCTTCACCTTATCTCATAGAATGTTATATTCACCTAGCATATACATAATATGGAGAGTTGAATGTGGATCTAGTCTGACACTTGCTTTCACTGCTAAATATGTAGTTGGGGTGCATAGAGTGTTTGGAAATTGTAACCAGGGATTGGGGGGGGGGACAGGGCAGAGGAGGGAGATCTGACATTTGGGTAGAGGGCATGTAGGATACGTGATGGGAAGTAACTCGCAAGGAGTATCCTTAACTAATACAGTTTGGTCCATTGGCTACATAGTGAATACCACTGAGAAGTGAGAGCTTTTATTCTCAAAAGTACAGCAAGGCTTGGAAAGCACATAAAGGAAGCTTGTACTCAAGACATTTTCATATACTTAGGTTCAGGTCACTTGTATAGTTCCACTTGGATTTGCAATGAGTTAGGCAGACAACTGTTGCAAGTACAGTCAAATAAGTTTGAATCACACTTCTTCAGTAATCTTTTAAAACCCTGCACCAGGGTTTTTAAGATAATAATACTGTCTGCAGACTAAGGAACAGACCTCACTGCATGATTCATACCATAGTAAGCCACTGTCACATGGTAACTATGAGGAAGGAAAATCTGAATTCCAGAGTGGTTGATTTAGAGCTTAAAGGGCTCATTTGCAGGGCTACAGGTTTTTACAAATCGCAACCTAGCTTGCAAATTCCATTCTCTTCTGTCCAAATTAAGTGTGTGTCTCAACAGTTGTTTCAATTATACGATAATAAGGTCTGCTTTATGAGAAATGAAATTATTCTAATTTACTTTTAAATAAATAGTTGTAAGGCTTTTAATGTGCACAGTGTTAGTATGAATACATGAATGAGACGTTAGACAGCGTTTTGTACACACCTATATTGAAAATATGAAACATACTCTGTATGCTATGAAAAAAGAACACTGCAGGAACACTGTTCTTGGAATAAGAGTTCATGTGATTTGTATTTTCTGAAATGTTCATTCTGCCTCTTATTTGCCAGGGATTTCTTTGAACTTCAGTGGAAAGCATACTGAATAGCTTAATAGATACTTTCTTTGGTGAAACATTTGTTAATATATGCTGAAGCTGTTTTTGAAGCCCAGCTCACATTTCAAAAAACTGAACTATCAAAAGCTACGTAAGGACACAATCCCACAGCTGATTAAGGGCTGAGGAGTCACCAGAAGTGACGTAAGTGCCATTCTGGAGGCATGGTACTTATGCTCCCAGAGGACCCCTGATACACCTGTGGAAAACTCTGTGGGCATAGAACTTTTGCTGGTTCTCTGGCATCAAGCAGAGAGGTGTGGGACACTGGGTCAGGATGTGGTGTGGCAGCTAGGAGTCCACAGGACACTCCTTCCCAGACAGGTTCCCCAGAGGAGTCTTTAATTATACCAGTCCTGGAGCTGGTGTAGTTAATCATTCCCATTGAAAGGGTTGGGGGGAAAGGTAGAGAAAAGCTTGCCAGCCACCTCCTGTCCTGACTTCAGCAAGTTGATGGGGCTTAGGAAGTGGATGGAGCTTCCCCAAAGAATCTTCACAGCCACACACATGCACAACCATTACCATAGGATTTTTCTGCCCATGTATTGTAATTGGTACAATAATGCTTGAGTGAAAAGTGTGGTATGTTTTGTGATAGGTTTCTCTTACCTTTCCCCCTTTGTTTTAGCTAAATAAGGCACAATTGCTTTCTTTTGTTTTTCTGGAGAAATGTGTTGGAAGAACCCTCCACGTAAAAATAATATTGTGCATACATACTGTAAACATTAGGTTGATTAATTGTGAATGTGTTCCGGCTTAAGCAAATTGTGTTAATTTTCCCACTGTATGCCTTAATGAGCCAATTGAACAACCCATACTTTCTTTCTGGGACTAATTTAGATCACTCCCTCCTGCTCTAGAGGGAAGAGTTTGTATGGAAGAGATTGATGCTTGGTAGGTTGCTCAAGAACCAGTCAGTGAAATATGTGTAGCATAGGCTATGGCTTGCATTGGAGTCAAAATTACACTGTCTAAGCCATGATATTTGGATCCAAAGTTTTTCTTAGTGCACAACAATCCTTACGTGTTATGCTTCCATGAGCATCACCAACATTAACAACAATTTGACATCCACTTTGAATTAAATTTGTTGTATTGAATGCTGCAATTCTTTCTCAGCTCAATTGGTGAGTTGGGATTTTGTGGAAGATCATTTCCCTGGGTTTGAATGTTGCAGATAATTTCTAGTGTTCATGCCCGCTGATGGATATCCGTCAACTGTGTTTTCCTTTTCTGTCAGTTGGGATGAAGATATTATATGCAAGAGCATTGCAAAAGTCCCAAGTGAGCTACAAATTATGCCCTTAGCTCAAAAAGTCCTCTTCTTTTTTCTGTCATATCATTCCTTCTCTTGTCTACCTTCCCTGCCAACTGTATACCTTTGAAGTT
This sequence comes from Podarcis liolepis, assembly GCF_965112155.1. Lineage (NCBI taxonomy): Eukaryota > Metazoa > Chordata > Lepidosauria > Squamata > Lacertidae > Podarcis > Podarcis liolepis. The sequence goes on from NC_139557.1 coordinate 47,303,561, forward strand.
TTCCTGTGCAATTTAATTTTAAAGTTAACAAATGTGGTTCATGCTCCTTTGTGCGGGAAAGTCGCTGTAACTCAGCAACAGGTCTATGAATATGTGGGTTTGTTTTGAAAGTTTATAGCAGTGGGGTTGAGAGCGGAGCTAAACAAGATAATGCTAGACCATTTCTTTCTTTTAAAATACTAGCTGGAGCTGCAATAGTTGGGAATTTCCAAGCATATGACATTATTCTTTAATTGTTCAGCATAAAGCACCACCCATTTTTTTAAAAGTACAATGAACATACTTGTATGATCCAGCTGCTGCAGAACTGTAGCTCTTTATATTGCAGGTGGAGAGTAAGTTACCTGCAGTAAACAAATCTTTTGCACATTCAAAAATAGAATTTAGGGAGAGTTCTGGTTTTGGTATGTACAGGGAGGTTGTGGTGTGTTTATGTGGAGACATATTCAAAAATTCAGTTTCCAACTAGCAGTCTCCAGTGGTAAAGGTCCAGCAACAAATACACATGGAGTTTCTCTCTTAGTTTAATACGTAATTTGAATTACTATTAATTGCTTGACTATTTTTCCAGCATTTTTCCAAAATATAAACAATAATTATGAACTGTATTTATGTACTGTTATGTTAGCAAATGTTTCTTGACTGTTAGAGGCTTTTATGGAGAATAAGTGCCTTTTTAAAGTACTGTATGCATTTTACTAGATATTGACCCTTAGTGCTGTTAAGCATTCTTTAATTTTTCGATGGGCGCCCAATGCACTTCTGAGTAAAAAGCCCACACAGTTGCATGTCAGTTACAAATGGTGCATGCATGTTCACAATGACACGTTCATACTTTCATTTAAATGCCTTCCTCTGCAGAAAGGGTATGGTATACATACGCCCCTGGGGAAAGACTTGAGTTCCTACTTCAACTTAACACTATACATTATTCACAATAGATGTGGCATGCTTTTATTTTGTATTTGAGTTCCTGTACCTGACTACAAAAAGTAAAGCACAAGAAACAGTCACAACGGAGTTTAATCTTCCGAGTTGCCTGCTTTATTGACTTGCTTTGTAGCATTCACTTACACTGAAATCCATTTTCTATAGCTACTCTTCAGTTTATGTGCCCTAAAAAACAAAGGCAATGGGGTATAACAGCAACATTTCTTATTTCCAAGATTTATAGTTTAGCTGAATACATTTCAATATATACATCTTTGAAAGCTCATTGGGGAACCAATGGATGATGTGAAATAAAACATTTCCCTTAAGCTTTGGGTTTTTTAGCTTCTCCCCTGCATTTTCCCACTCTGCCACAGATTTTCTTCTACATGGACTTTATGTCCAGTAACAGCTGGCTGAAATTACTTCACATTTCCTAAACTGCAGTTTTAAATATACCTACTGAAGAGTAAGCCCCATTGAAGAAAGTGGGACTTGTTTTTTTATAAACACACATTGAATGTATTGTCAATCTGTTAATAAAGGTTTAAATATGTGCAATTAATGCTTGTGAAGCTTGATAAAACAGAGTTGGCAAACTTGCGAAAGGCAGAAATAGGTATGAAAATGTGAGGTATGATTTGAGCCTGAGGATTAGAATTTTCTAGCTTCTTCCAATCTATAAAATAGTGCAGACTCTAATATCTTAGTATCTTTTGCTGATAAAACTCCTTAATTATACTACACCCACAATGGGAGCTAAAGGTGAATGAGCCCTATTCTGCATTATACAGAAAATATCCCCTAAGGGCCGCTTCAGATGTTGCACACTCTACCCACAATATGATAGTACTGCCAAACGTTGGACAATCATGGCTAAAAAGGAATGTATATACAATTGAATAATTGGCATATAACTAAATAATTACATCATTTATTTGTAGAAGTATTTTCTGCATAGGAAATATCTGAGGTATATCTGCTTGGAATGCAATAATATGGTGTTCAACTTTTAAAACCAGATCATTGGGATCTGCTAGCCTCATTTAACTACCTGAATCTTGTCCAGATCCTTTAGTGAGCTTTTGTGAAGGCTTGAAGTTAAGAGCCTCAAGAATCTAAGTTGGTTGACATTATTTTAACTTTGTAGGTTCATGAATTCGTATGGTAGAGTGGAAGTTCACTCTCTTGTAGACCTATATATCTTACAAGCTACTGAAATAAACTATAGGCTCCAAAACTTTAACCAAGGGCAATTCAAAGTGTCACCTTCTAACTTCCTATAAAAAAGAAGATTGTCTTCCTCTTTGATTCAGTTTGTTAATATGTAACCTATAAGTGTTTGTAAACCCAGAGGGAGAACAAAATAGTTATTTTCCCCTTGTGTTTTCATACAATTTAGAAGCATAAACTACTTGCATCCTTAGTTAAAATAATACTTGCTTTAAAAAATGTAATTATGCAAGGTGTGTACATTTCTTTCTGTGGCACATTATCACTGTTAAACTGTTAATGTATTTTTGATGTACTTTACTTTGTGCACCACTGAGCACCACTGATTATGTACAGTGTTTTGATGTGTAAAACATATATAAGTCTAAAATACTATGCATGTCTCAGGAAATGTAATTTACAGAAAATGCACTTCAAAAATCGTAAAATCCTGTTAAATAGTATGTAATATAATTAACACTTGAACTAAGGACTGCAAACAATTCTGGGCTATGTGTTTTAACAAATAAAAATTTCATTACCATGTTTCTGTTATTGCATAGTCTCATAATATTTGACTGAAGTAATTGGAAAATGTGTACTTTTCTACTTAGTGGGGCATTATTTCAGATAGTTACCTGTTGAATTGCAACTATCACATATTCAGTATTCTTCAGTGCATTATACAAGGTTATCAAAGTTTCAGAGATTAGCTGTCCTGCTTCCAGTCTTAAGTTAATAAAGTTTCCCCTCAACTAGTAGCAGACAAGAGAATGCTTCCATTTGCCAACTCCTGCCCCCTTTGGAGTTTGATCAGCTTGCTCTCCAGAATCATCTCAGGCTTGCCCACAATAGCTGCCCCCTTGCAGCTTGCATTCCTGCTGTCTCGGTTCCCTTTCCCCATGGCTTACAAGTCCCTGCCACACATTTTGAATTCACCTCTTTCCCTCTTGGCTACAAAGTCTAGCAAACAGTGCAGATCTGATCACACTGTCTACACATCTAAACTGCTAATTTAATTAGAATAGAGAGACGGATCCTGTGTTATGACATAGTTGCCACTGGGCATCCCTTCCGAGCACTGAAGAGTGTTCAGTACTTTGTATCGTATTATGGTAAGGACAATCGGCAGACCATATCATGGAATCCAAAGAAGCTTCCATTCCCACACTTTTGTTTTGAAGACCTACATTAGTGCTATTAAGTGCAAATATAAAATGTTAGGATTGCAGAAAGAGGAGGGTGTGTGTTTTAATGGAAATGGTGTGGCTGTGCCCTCATCGATGGAAAGAAAGGCACCTCCCAACAACCGCTGCCACACTTGCTCACAGCGAGAAGCTCTTTCTACCTCTCCACCATCAGAACCAAAGGGAAGGAAGGTATCTAATCCTGGCATCCATGTAAATGTTGGCATGTTTGATATAGAAGAGGCCAACCCAGGGCAAACACATACTGAGCAGTTACAGATAGGTAGCCGTGTTGGTCTGCCATAGTCAAAATAAAATAAAATAAAATAATTCCTTCCAGTAGCACCTTAAATACCAACTAAGTTAGTTCTTGGTATGAGCTTTCGTGTGCATGCACACTTCTTCAGATACAGAAAGAGCAAACAGTCTCTCATGTATTGTGGATGTTTGATGAGATATCTACTGAGACCTTTCCACAACCATGATAGGAGGTACTGATGGCCCCCATCGTGGAGGATGAAAATAAACAACATACATGTTCCATGAATATTCCATGGTACAGGGGTTAGATGCCATACCTTTGCAAGGTTTAAGCCAGAATGAAGAAACCCTAGTCCTCCAGATACTGTTGCTTCCCATCAGCTCCAGCCAGCATGGTTAATGGTCAAACACAATGAGAGGCCAAGAACATCTGGAGGACCATAGATTCCCCACCCATGCTCTACAGGGCTTGACACTTGGTCAAATGGTGAATGTTATTACAAACCACTTGACTTTTTCCTATCTTCTGTAGAGATTCTAGTCCATGAATCATCCTACGGATGTATATCTCAATAGCATTTGACAATGAGGATTTGCGTGGGTCTTTAACCTTTTTATCCTTTCTGTTTTTGCCACTATTTATATAAGCTGTTCGGAAGACATTGAGATGGGAGCAAGCAGGAAGCTTGGTAGGACAATTGGGGGGCAGTGGCGGGGGAAGAAGAGACACAAACACCATAAAATTAAACTGTGAAAAGTTAGCCACAATTTTTGACAATGTGTGTAACTGAGAACATTTTAAAGTGAAAGTGTGATGCTGATTTCACTAGTGAAAAACCAGAGGAATGAGAGGTGAGACTGAGCAACAAAATAGCTAGAAATGGTCAAACTTGCTTTAAGAAGGAAGTACGAGTTTAAATGTGTGCAGGCTATGTTTGCTGCTGATAAAGGAGGAATGCATGTCTGCACATAGCTGAGCACATTAAATGGCAATGAGTTATTGAGCAAAAGTAAATAGCATTATATGTGAATCTAATAAGTGAAATTAAAAGAAGAACTTGGCTGAATGTCAGAGAAGGCATCATGATAGGTAGCGCTATTATTGTGCAAAATAATTTCCCAAGGGACAAGCTATGTAGCTTGAAATCTTAAAAACTAAATGATAAAATGTTTGTAAAATGTAAGAGCAGAAAGAAACTGCTCTGGCATACTGAACAGAATAGCCTGCGATTTTTAGACGCAATGACATTGAAAATAGATATTTTGCATCCTTTGATTCCAGTGTATTTTTCACAACTAGGCAATGTCTGTTTTAAACCTATTGGGTGACAGAAAAGAACCTGCATGTGGGCTAGAGGTATTTGAACAGGGGTGGGGGTTTTTTGGTTTTTTAAAAATGTGGCTCCTCTCCTCCCTTTTATGAATACTAAATGGTCTTCTTAAGCAAAAAATAATAATAAGAATTTTCTGTCCTATAAACAAGAGGCACCAGGTATGTGTATTGGTTAGAATTCTGGATGAGACTGGAGAGACTGGGTTTCAAGCCATCCCCCTTCTATGGAGATTACATTGGGCCAATCGCTATATTTCAGCTGAGCCTGCTTCACAGAAACATATGGAACTGTCTTATGCAAATTAAGAAAATTGGTCCACATATCAGTACAGTGGTACCTCAGGTTACATATGCTTCAGGTTACAGAGTCCGCTAACCCAGAAATAGTACCTCGGGTTAAGAAATTTGCTTCAGGGTGAGCACAGAAATCGTGCTCCGGCGGCGCGGCGGCAGCAGGAGGCCCCATTAGCTAAAGTGGTGCTTCAGGTTAAGAACAGTTTCAGGTTAAGAATGGACCTCCAGGACAAATTAAGTACTTAACCCGAGGTACCACTGTAGAGTGGTACCTCGGGTTACAGATGCTTCAGGTTACAGACTCTGCTAACCCAGAAATATTACCTCGGGTTAAGAACTTTGCTTCAGGATGAGAACAGAAATCGTGCGGTGGTGGTGCGGCGGCAGCAGGAGGCCCCATTAGCTAAAGTGGTACCTCAGGTTAAGAATGGACCTCTGGAACAAATTAAGTTCTTAACCCAAGGTACCACTGTACTGGCTACTCTGACTGGCAGTGATGCTCTGAGTTTTGTGGACTCTCCAAGACCTACTGTCTGAAGTCCTTCAGCTGGAGATGGCAGGATTGAAGAGAAACATTTTTTTGCAATGTAGGACAAGATTTTAAAAAATAGCATAAAATAAATGCTTTGCCAAATAAAAATGACCCTAGGCTATTTCAACTCAATATAGAACAATTTGTTTTGGATGGAACATGGTTTTTCCAAAAATGACCAACTATGGGACTGACACAACCAGTGATGGGTGAACTTTCTCAGGTTCTCCTTGTGTTGCCTTTGGATTCTTTCCAAGGTTATGATGTATAATACCATGCTAGGATACGGGAGTCAAGAGCTGGAGTGTGGAGACGGGAAGAGCTAGGAATTTTCCAGCTCAGATCAAAATCAAAGTTGGAGGAGAACATAGGCTTGTAAAGCTCACCTTGCTTCTTTAACCAGCCCCAGAAGTTCCACTCAAAGCCTTGCTCAGGAGAACTTTGCAACCCTCTGTAGCTGCAACCAATGCCAACCCTAGTTGCTTCAATAACTTCAAGTCTAGGCTACAGTTATGTGGAACATGGTGGATCAAACCCTCATTTTGTGAATAACAGAGAGCATATTAAACCCATTATTTCAGTGGCCATACTCAATCCTTCATGGCAGAACACTGAATTTGACTTACGAAGCCACAAACTGATCAAGACATACAGCGTACCTTTAAATATTGATGAGAGTTTCAGCACTTTTAAGTCCAATAAATGTGTCAAGTTCAAATTTGAATTTCATTACTTCAGCCTAATAAAAATAGAGCCACAATGACTTCATAAGCGCTAGTCCAGATAGAGAGGTACAGTAGTTAAATGTGAAAGCAGGTTTCCACGTACAAATCTTTACTTGGATGAGGAACTGCACACCTAAATGGATGTGGTATGAGCATTCGCTATCCCAATTAAGTGTCATTAGAAAAATGGTTATAGTTGTACGTATACACAGTTGAATCAGTACTGTAATACATGCAAGAGCTAAAACAACCACCCCTCTGTACCCAGATATGAAATTATCTACTGTCCTATTGAATTTGGATCTGCTGTTCAAATGCTGCTTTTCAGAATGAGACAGAAGTAAATGTCTGAAGCTCCCTTTCCATTGTTCATCATGGTGCTCCTTGAGAGCTCTGCCGTCGCTTGTCTATGCAGAAAATACATTTTTTGTTTTTATATAAATGGAAATGTGCAGTGCGTGGCTGACTAGGGTATGGCCTTCAGAGCCATACTGAGAGACTCAAGCCATTGCTATGGAAACACAGCATGGCATCTCAAATCTCTGGCTTCCTCATACAGCAGTGAGATGATTCAGAAAATAAAATTAACAAGCAAACAAATCAGGACCTGGTTGCTCCAGGGGAAATAGAGAGGAAAATTAAAATGTTGCCCTGTTGTGAGTATTAATAGGTCTCAGCTGGGAAAGTCTGAATGGAAGATTTTATTCTAATGCTATAGCAAAGAAAGGAAAGTGTCATTTTCCTTACATTTAGAAGCTTGGGTCAGGCTTGTAGGCACAGGAATCTCCATGCTTTGCTGACATTTCAAAAAGCAAATGCCTAAGCTGTTTGGATAACTGCTAGGATTAATGAAAGACCTGGTCTCACAGTCGTGTATTTTATTCAGAGTTCAGAGAAATAACAATGGAAAACCCATAAGCCCCTTTCAGGCATTAAATTCATTTGGAGTGCAGGGTGGTCAGCAGATATCTAGTTCTGCCAACTCATGGAGGAAAAGCTGGGATAGAAATGTAATTAATAAGGCTACAAGCAAATGGCCTTCAGAAAGCATCTTCAAGTTGTTTAAAATTGTGGAGGTAATGTAAAGAGCCGTGCTTATTTGTTATTGTTTAGTCGTTTAGTCGTGTCCGACTCTTCGTGACCCCCTGGACCAGAGCACGCCAGGCACTCCTGTCTTCCACTACCTCCCGCAGTTTGGTCAAACTCATGCTGGTATCTTTGAGAACACTATCCAACCATCTCATCCTCTGTTGTCCCCTTCTCCTTGTGCCCTCCATCTTTCCCAACATCAGGGTCTTTTCCAGGGAGTCTTCTCATGAGGTGGCCAAAGTATTGGAGCCTCAGCTTCACGATCTGTCCTTCCAGTGAGCACTCAGGGTTGATTTCCTTCAGAATGGATAGGTTTGATCTTCTTGCAGTCCATGGGACTCTCAAGAGTCTCCTCCAGCACCATAATTCAAAAGCATCAATTCTTCGGCAATCAGCCTTCTTTATGGTCCAGCTCTCACTTCCATACATCACTACTGGGAAAACCATAGCTTTAACTGTACGGACCCTTGTTGGCAAGGTGATGTCTCTGCTTTTTAAGATGCTGTTTAAGATGATGTGCTTATTTAGCTTGGCATTAATGGCAGTGTACCCATTGCTGTCCCTTTGTCAACTGAATAGCAGTTGCTGGAAACCGCAGGAGGGGAGAGTGCTCTTGTGCTTAGGTCTTGCTTGAGGGTTTTCTAGATGGGCCACTGGCCTGATACAGTAGGCTTTTCTTATGTTCTTAAGTTGTCTGAAAGGACAATCCTAAGTATGCCTGTTCAGCAGTAAATTGAATTCCATGGGGCCTAGTCTTAGGTAAGTGACTTCTATGTGTATTACAGATTTTCACAGGCAGCCAACCTGGAAGTCTCATCTGGGTTCTGAACCAGTGTCAGAACTACATGTGTATAGCTTGGTTCAGTAGATCAACAGGTTAATATTATTTCTGTTTTGTGATAGAACTTGATTCTTTCATATCTCTCTCTCACACACACACACTTAGACAAAGTCTCTGATGATCTGTGAAGACAAACTGTCTTTCAGAGAACCCTATCTACCATTTTTAATGATTTCCTCACTGAACACCCTCAGACAAGAATCCAAGAAACTCATCCGTTCTCCAGAAAACAATTTGAAAATGACTGTTACAGAATCATCAGAAACATTCCTGGAAATGACTCTAATAAAATAAATGTAAGTTGTACAATAAAGAAGAAATAATATTATCCAAGCAACTGTAGCAGAACCACAGAATGAATACATTACTTTAGGTTATTGGGGGGGGGGGTTGTTTTGTAATTTAGCATGGAGGTACTTCCAAAAAAAATGTTGCGAACTACATTATCCTTTCATTTATTTTTAAAAGTATCATTTACTTCTATGATACTGAATTGGATTACCCAATCAACTGCAAGCAAGCTATGTAGTAACCCACGCCTAGCATATTCCTCCCCTTTCCTCATTCCAAAGTTCCACTGCTTTCTGATTGTGAATGCCTAATTTGCATAATCAATGCACTTTTAGATCTCAGAACTATATTGTGAGCTTTCTACCTGCACTGCTGTCTTCTGCACTGGGAATGTTAAGGGGTTTTCTGTCCTTCTAAGGCTTTCAGTTCTGCTGAAACAGAAATCATAAAATGCAGTTGAAGGAAAGGAAATCAACTATACCAAGAAGGAATCAAAGTGAAGCAAAAGCTGTCACACATAAAAGGGAAATGTAGCCATCCCTACTTAAAGAACATGGTTTGCACTCATTAGACCAGGATCAAAAGTCAAAAATGGTTCAGAGTCAGAGCCCAGGAATGAACTGATACTTTTTAATTCCATGGAGCTGAAATTTCAGCTATGCAAATGCCTGGTAATTATGTGGCTAACCGTGTTGAAGTCTTAGCTTCTGTTAATTTCACCAATAAAAAGATTTTTCCACAGGCCCGCATGCTATATGCTTCATTTAATACAGAGCTGCTTCTGTTGAACAGATAGGTTTTCTCAGCTATTTGAGCCCCAGACTATTCATGGCTTTAAATGTTAACACAGGTACTTTGAAATGGGCCTAGAAGTTAACTGGAAACTAAGGCAGCTGTCTGAGAACTGGCTCACTACTCCCTTAAACACCCTGGCCGCCATATTTGGTACTAGTTCCAACTTCCAGATCGTCAGCCTCACAGACTCATATCCATATGTGTATGAATGTGAATGTGTGTGCGAGTGCATACACAACAGTGTGGAAGACTAGCAATTGTAAAGGTGGTATAATCCTGTGATTTGGAAGCGTTAACTGTTTTATTTTGCTTGTTAAATTCCACCCTATCGAACTGATGCTTCTGAGGGCAATGCATTTGCCTTCTTTATTGGATATGATTTTGCTTAAAACATAGCTATTAAATAATAAACACATTGGCAGAACACAGCAGTTACTGCTGCCTGCAGTAACCATGATTGCCTGAAATTGCAGACTCTGGAGGCTGAAAATATTTCCCTGCTAATCATCATGTCCAAATCACATGTAAAACCCTAGACGATTATACTTGTGCTTTCCATTGGCCCTGAACCTGATCTCTGAAGGTCACTCTGTAGCTCAAAACATAAAATACTCATTACTTTACCACCAACCACAAATTTCACCTCTCTATTGATCATTCTGTCAGCAGTTGCACTGAAGAGAAAGCTGCTGAATCAGGATTAATGTTACATTTCTGAACATCTGGCAGCATGCTGTCTAATTTTCTCGTCTCAGAGGATTACATTTGCTTTTGCAGGGTGCCTTCTGTGAAATACATGTAGAACTGAGCGACTTCACAATGTCACAGAGCTCAATTTATTTCTGTGACGTTCAGGCTCCCTGAAATCTGGGAAGACACTTGAGAACATCGTTTGGCAATATGGACTGAACATTAGTTTTGGACTTAAGTCCTACTGATTTCAATGTGCAGTGTTCTATGCAATCTCCTGGGAACAAGCAACTCTTGCACAAGCAGAAATCCCAGTTAGCTTCAATGGTGGGATGGAGGAAAGGAGGTCTGTTGCATGTTGCTTTGTAGTGAAAGCACAGAAGGACTGTAGCTCAGTAGTGGAACATCTGCTTTGCATTCAGGTGCCCAGGTAGAGCTTAAAGAGAACCTGTCTGAAATCTTGGAGAGCCCCTGTCAGTCAATGTAAACAATACTGAGCTCGATGGCTAAATGGCTTGATGCTAGGCAACTTCTTACGTTCCTACACATGTGTCACAGAACTACTGTGCTAACAAGGAACCTTGGGCTTTGGCATGTCTATTTCAAGGTAAGCGGATCTCAAATTCATATGCTTCCACCCAAATTTAAATATATTCACAGGCAAGTTTTCAGTGGCACTTGTTCCCCAGGGAGTGTTCAAGGCATATTGAAGAAAATCATAACACTTCCTATTAATGTTTTTCCAGAGAGAAAGGTTTGGGAAAGGATCTTAAGCAGAGCAAGTCCTTCTTTGGGGATACAGTAAATTTAAGCCATGAGAAATATAGATGCTGAAGGAAATCTCACCAGGGTGAGATCAGATAAAATTTGGGTATCAAATGACAATCAAAATAGAAATCTGCCTTAAATGTACTAAAAATAGGTGTTATCTATACCGTACAGCAAGATGGAAAGGTCAGTTGCAGATTTGTATTCAACAGTTGCATTCACCTTGGCACTCTGTCATTTGTGAAGGCTTTCACAAATGTTTATCACTCAAAAGATGTTTATCACTCAAATAATGAGTTCGGCTGGTCCATGTATCTATTTATGTTAGGTAGACAAAGTGACAATGGCTGTTTAACCATGGTTCAAGTGTTAACTGTAGCCATGCTCAGGTGTTTGCCTGAACACATGAAGGGTTAAATGGGGGCAGGGGTACACACTCAAGACCTGCCCCCATAGTCTCTGTTGTAGTGGCTGCTCCCAAGATCTTTGCAGGATTAGCACAAAGATCTGAAGGAGGTTTTTAAGAACGTTCAGTGGAAGGTGCTTCAGTACTCTCCTTACCCTTAGGAGGTTCAATAAGCATGTTCAAGCACTAAATAAATCACTAATCATGCAAAAATATCAAGAGCAAATTATGTTTTGAGGGATGGGGGGTTGCAGCTTGTGTGCCCATCCTACCTCCATCCCTGCTTCAACCATTGACATGTGCATGGAAACACCCGAACAAGTTTTTGGACTACTGATTGATAAGTTTCTAAGTCTTGCCCACATTGGTAGGATAGTTTTCAGCTGTAAAACAATATACATTAAGAACTTTGCAATCTTCCCCAGAGTCATATCCCCAGTGTTTTAATATCTTCCAATAGAGTAATTAGGGAAATAGTTTCTATTCCTATAATGCTTGTCATATTTGCTGTATTTATTTAAAACATAAAATATAAAAGACAGAATATAATAGTCAATATAATAGCACATGAAAGTAATTTCATGTGGGCTAAACTTTCAGGAAATGGAATAATTAATTAAGGAAGCATATTGTGTGTGTTTTTGTTTGTGTGTGTATTTATACACACACAGTGTGTGTGTGTGTGTGTGTGTGTGTGTGTGTGTGTGTGTGTAAACTGCCCATGTAATGGAATTCTCTTGGCAATTTGAAGCCCATTAAGATATCAAATGGAATCCAAACTGCAATTCAAAAAATAAAAACCAATTATAAATAAATCAAAGCAGTGAAAAAGAGCACAAGCAAAGCAGCCGAAAACTATTTCAAACCACCATAGAACCAGCAAGGAAAAGCAGTACAAGGATATAAAAGCACTAAATAGATGTACCCATCAGAGTGAAAATGGATGGGAGAACAAAAAGATCTTCCCTGGTGCCTAGATGACTATTGTGTGAATAGCAAGCCTTTTAGGGAGCCAATTCCATTAGAGGGGCAGGGTTTATCGGGGGGGGGGGGGATGGGGACCAATTGCTTTCCACAATAAGTTTCCATTTCCTTGGTTAGTCTTTATACAGCAAGCAGTTAAAAATTTGCCTTGATTGTCCAAGCAGGAAGGAAAACCATGAACAAGATTTAAAAGGAGGGATGGTCAAGAAGCAGTTAACAAACACACCTGATGTATTTTCTCTCTGACCTTTCCTAAACTTATAGTATGGACATGTTTGTTTTTTAGGTGGAATCCAAAGGAAAGATACCTAATCCAGCATTAAAGCAAAGTTCAAAGAGTTCACTGTCATTACCAAAGAATCCGAATGCAGGGACAGAACACACGTGAAAAGAGGATTGTAGCTATAAGCAAAGTCAGGCTTTTGAGCCTGGCATGCCTGGGATGTCTTTAGAAGGCAGAGACAATTTGACAGATTAAATCTCATTCATACCCCTCAAAAAGTGAGAGGCATTGTTATGTACTGAGCTGAATCCTAGAACAATAGGATCCTGAATGCAGCAGTCTGATTAGTCCACAGGAGCCACCCAATCCAGCTCCAGATGGAAATGAATCAGCAACCTGACTGGCCTGCAGGAGCAGCAAATCAGGCTTCTGGAGGAGGTGAATCTGCAACCTGATTAGCCTACAGGAGCAGCCCAGAATTAGCCAATCATGCGGGGCCCATTGTGTAAATAATGTATATATAGTTAAACGTTTTGGGGAAAGATTCATTCATTGCTACTATGAGCTGAATAAAGAGCATGAAATTCACACTCTACTCTTGAGTATATTTCAGGCATAATTTCTGACTAAAATGGTTCCAGAAATGTGAGTGGACAGAGTATTCTCTATCAGCTGATGTAGCTTTCTGCTATTCTTCCCAGGATTTCTAAAAAAATACCTGTATGTCAAAACAAGATATCCTTACAGTAAAAGGTTTCAAGGACTAGAAGAAAGCACTTGAAAAATCAAGAGGGGTTTACAAACATGCTGCATCTGTAGTCCATATTTCAGCAATACCTATGTGGCATGAAAATGAACCTTTTCGTATATCCCCTTGTTCACTGTATCAATAACATCTTTTCCCCCCTTTGAAATGAAAAACATGCTAGTCAGGGTGCTCTTGACCTTTACATAGCCCATCGTTTTAGTAAACATGCACTTTAGATATTGTAAGACGATGATCCTATGTCTTCTCAGTCTCCTCTTAACCAGGCTAAACATACCTAACTCCCTCAACTGTTCCTCATAAAGCTTGTTTTCCAGACCCTTGATCATCTTGGTTGCCCCCCTTTGCACATGTTCCCCTGCAGCCTAGCTCCATGCCACACAGGATCAAACACCTGCAGAAAAGGCTACAAATCTTGCAAATGTGGTAAGCAGCTTCTATGAATGGAGCTTCTGATGCCTCTAAGCCGTTGCTGAGGGAGCATTTCTGTCAATTCAGCTATCGGGGCCTACTGGAAGACACCCATGGCCTGATGTTCTCCCGGTTGGTATTCATTATCACTTTCCCTATGGGCACCAAGCCCCAACAGAACACAATAGCAGGCAATTATATATAGGAGAAGTGTATCACACACTGGTGATACGTGTAATTCATGGGACCTTAGACAAAAAGCTTCTGGAAGAAAACAGGATATTTTTCCTCCTATGTCTTGGCCTAGAGCGCTACTACTCCCAAGTACCCAAGGAGCTCTTGTTTTTACAGCTGTCTCATTCACTTCAGTGGAAGGGCAGGGCCCTTTGTGCAAATGAATGTACAGTGGTACCTCTGGTTACATACTTAATTGGGTCCGATTTTAACCTGAAACGGTTCTAAACCTGAGGTACCACTTTAGCTAATGGGGCCTCCTGCTGCCACTGTGCCACCGCCACACAATTTCTGTTCTCATCCTGAGGTAAAGTTCTTAACCCGAGGTACTACTTCTGGGTTAGCGGAGTCTGTAGCCCAAAGTGTTTGTAACCCGAGGTACCGCTGTACAGTACATGCAGATCTGCTGCGTTCACTGAAATGTGGGCTGCCCCTGCATGTGAACGTATGAAGCTGCCTTATACAGAATTAGGCAAAGGATACATCTATTGCCACTGCTATGTACTCTGGTGGGCAGCACTCTCCAAGACCTGGGTGAAAAGGCTTTTGCATCCAAATTACCTTGGAACAGGAGCGGCTGGGAATGGAACATTATGAATGTAAAGCATTTACTCTATTAGTGAACTACAGTAGAGATCTTTCACTAAATGTTTACAGGGAATGAGACCATAATTGGGGGAAATGGCACATGAATAAACTTGATGAGAATGTAAAGTTTTCCCTCCCCATCCCCCCCCCCAAATCTTTTCAGCAATATATTTACTTATTGTCTACTTACTCATCAGAGACAACCTAAAAGCAATCCACACTACAACTCAAATTCGTATTGGTTCTTTCCAGATTCCCAGCAGTCTTGGCAATGTATCCTGAAAAGATAAAAGCCCCTGGGTAACAGTATACTTTGGGTATACTGCAATATGGCATCTTATAATAGTCTTGCTCATGTTGCATGCACACAGCATCTGTTGTTCATGTTTTCTTTATTGCAGCATGACAGATCACAGATGTTAGGCCTGCTGGCAACAATCATTGTTCCCATCGTATAATTCTGCATTTCCCACCTGGGCCTGAATATCTCTGAGGGGTTTTCGTCATTCCTGTCTTGATAGATAGACAGACACAAATACATAACCAAAGCCTATATGTTGAAGTGCAATTTACAGGTAAGGGTGACCATATTTGTCTATGGAACTAAGGATGTGAGGCATAGTTCATTAACCCTTATGGGATGGGATATGAATATTTATATGGGATGTGGCATAAGAGAGAGAGAGAGGTTTGAAAAGTGGGTTGCTAAGTGTGGTATGATTTCCATGTTCCACAAAGATAGTACTCTCGAGGACTTTCAATGAGGCAGCAAAGTATGAAAGGCAAGCAAGCAGTGAGAAGTCATTCAGCCCAATTGGTAGGCAGGTGGTAACACTGAAATCCATATATAGAAATTCAGCATGATCAGCTCTGGTCAAGAAAAACCAAATTGAGAATGACATTTACTGCAGCCTGCATTATAAAGGCCATTTCAAAAGCAGTAGCTGAGCAAAATCAAGACAGGCAGTTATAAAAAATATGTTGCCCTTGTTCTACCTGAAGATGACATATTGCTGTGATATATGACAGCTGAGGCAGAGGTCTAAAATGCTCAGTGCTTAGACCTCAAAACTTTAAAATCCCAATTGGGCTCTTTATTGGACTTCTGGAAAATAGCTCAAGTTCATATATGATCTCCATCATTGCCATACTGACCATGATTAATTTCATAGTAATTTGTGGTGTGAACTTTGTGATGTGAGCAAGTCAAAGGGCATGTGTAATTTACTTCTTTTTTTGCAGCGGCTTTCTATATACAGTGGTACCTCAGGTTACAAAAACTTTGGGTTACAGACTCCGCTAACCCGGAAGTAGTACCTTGGGTTAAGAACAGGATGAGAACAGAAATTGCATGGTGGCGGTGCGACAGCAGCAGGAGGCCCCATTAGCTAAAGTGGTACCTCAGGTTAAGAATGGTTTCAGGTTAAGAACGGGCCTCCGGAACGAATTAAGTTCGTAACCAGAAGTACCACTGTACAACTGAAAATCTGTTTAGGTTGCAATATTATACACTATAGATGGGAAATTTCAGACCTGCAGGGTAGATGTGGTCCAAATATGAATTTCACCAGCCCTCTGGGTCTCCTTCGAACCACCAGCTGTTCAGCAGAGAGCAGATGAGAGAGAAAGGGGCTCAGTTGTTGCACAAAGTATACAACTAGAGTTTCTTCTCTGTGAGGAGGTCAAAACAGAGATGTATACATCTCAGCAGAGGGATAGACCTGTGTTCCTTGCAAAGGTGCAAATGTTTCCTATACATTTGGCAATTGCTCACATGCAATTTCCAGGATGCAATTGCATTTTGAAACTCTAGACTTTGAATAGCTGCAAGTGAAGGAATGGGTTGGAAACCCAAAAACTGACTGTGCAGGCAGTTTTAAACTGCACCAAAATTCCTATTTTTCCTTAGCTAAAATGCATAAACTCAAGCCGTTGAGTAAATCCATAACAAGAACAAAGCTCTCTCCCTTATCAGTCCGTGGCGGCAATGAGTGACCTTGCCAAGTTCCAGTACAGCAGGGATGATGCGTGTGTGATTTACCTTATGTGCTGACCACAAAGACGCACAGACCCACGTCTGGGAATAACGCCAGAGTGTGTTCTCGGAAATGGTGACCTCTGCGTCCCAGATAAGAGTAGGAAGATCCTTTTATGGTCAGAAGTACAGGAAGGAAGATCCTTTTATGGTTGAGAGTATGAGAGCAGGAACATATGTGATGTCAACCTGTGTACGTAGGCCGACATGGTTGGGCTCCTAGGGGAGGAGTGAGAGGGTGCCTGGAGGATATATAAACTGCATGAAACCTGTCATTTCTTTGGACTTGCTGTGGACTTGACCACGCAAGTGCCTTCTGCTATCCGGAGAGCAGAATAAACTCTTTCTTTGAATCAACCTCGGTGTCATTTTGACTTCCTTCCTCCTGTCCCGGAGCAACGCAGACCCAATCGGTGAACTCCAATAAGGCTACACAAGTCAGAGCTTGCATTTTAGCTGTGCTTTGGTGGGACAGGGACAGGAGTCAGGATAATAGCTACACATATTGGGAAACTTAGCTTATAACATTAGCTTACATCAGCAGAAACTGCAAAGGCTTCAGAAGGACCAGAGGCACACTGAGGCCTCAAAACATATCCATTGGCATCAGGGGTGAAGGAGCTGACTCACATTTCACAAGAAACTTTTCCATCTCTCACACTGTAGGTTGGAGGAAGTCAAAACCTCTTCCTACAGATCAGGGACACTGAAATAGTCAAAAACATAAGTTGTATACATGATACCCCAAAACAAACATAAGGTTCCATGTAGGGCTAGGGGACTTGAAACCCCTTCCATAGAGTTTGAAGCAATGAGGTGATCACATAATAGAGTCACAACCCAGCTTTTAAAACCATGTTTCCAATAGGCACCCCAAATGAGACCTTTCAGGGGAAATCCAATCCTAACAAGAGGTGGAAAGTCTCATGAAAAGGCTCGGGACAACTTTTCACTTTTTTGTTTCATGGATGGTATATGTTGTTTCTTCTACCATTACTACTACATTATTACTTTTTTCTCTGTGTGTTGGTTTTAGGCTGCACCCTTCTAATCTTAACCACACTTCATTGAATGCAGTAGGATTTATTTTCAAAGATGTCTGTATAGGGTTTCAACTATATTATAAATGATCAATATAACTGTTCCTCCCACCCCACTTCATCCCATTAGGTATGTATCTACATCTATATACTGTATCTATATCTATATACTCTATCTATCATTTATCTATCTGTCTATCTATCTATCTACCTACCTATCATCTATCTATCTATCTATCTATCATCTCCTGATGTGACCCAATGAAATCAGCAAGCTCTCATGTAAACAGACCACTTAGAGCATTCAATTCAGCTCAAGAATGGATATTTATAACTACATTTAGCAATATCCATTTATTGTAAGCACTTTTACTTTTGTCTCTGTCCTTGTAAAAGCTTTGGCTGGTCAGGGACTTCAGAAATTAAATAAGAGTGTAATACCACTCGCAAACCACCCCCATTTTCCTTTATGCACACACATACACACTATGAGATCTTGTTTGTTACAGGTAATTCTTGCAGTTATACAAGGCTTTGGGGACTGTCTCTGCTCTCTTTGCCTTTGCTCTGAGCCAGAGGCTGTTTCCAATGGGTCTTTAAGGTGTCTGGAGTTCCAGGGTTGCTGTCTCTGGTACTGATTTCCAATGAATCTTGGCTCTAAATATAGCACAGCAGCAGAGCAGCTCTATATTAAACACTGCTCAGAAGCCTTGGCTTGCTCTTTACTAGGAGAAATGCAGAGGGCAGCTATGTCAGACCTGTGTACATTTCAAATATATAAAAGCAGAATGCTCTAAGGAGTCCTGCAGAAAACCTTGCCCTGGGCCTCAGAGTCATGTTACTCTGTCAGCACAAATTACTACAGGGAACGCAAAACCACAAAGTGATTCTATTGCAAATGACACTGTTCTACATTCGTTTAAGTATAATGCTCCATTGTACAGTTTCATTCTGTGATTGTGTTGCCTTCAGGTGGGTTTCCATCAGAAGTAACATCTTGCAGGATAGGATATTAATGGTTCGTTATTAAGAAGAATGTAATATGCATTAGTGGGCTGGAAGCAGAGATGACACATGTCCATCACCTTTCTCAGTTCTGTCGGTTTATGGGTGATTGCTACTCACACAAGGGGTTTTTCATTTTCTTGTGTCCCTACTGCAGATGTTTTCACCCCCAAACAATCTGCTTTCAAGGATTTAGAGTTTCTTTAGAGCTTATTGGGAAGACTGGGTGGTTGCAGGAAGCAAAGCAAATCTGATTATGCAACATGAGGTATCCCCGCATTGGAGGGACAGTTTATTTAGATCACTGTAACTTGTAACCTGTAATTTTGTTTTCTGCCATTTTCTTTTAAGAACATAAGTGCCTTCTGGATCAGGCCAATGGCCCATCTCCTCCAGCACCTTGTTCTCACAGTGACCAACCAGATGCCTGTAAGAAACCCTCAAGTGGCACCCAAGCACAAGGTCACTCTCCCCTGCTTTCTGTGATTTCTGGCAACTAGTATTCAGAAACATTATTGCCTCCAATCGTGGGGGGTGAGCAATAGTCATCATGGCTGGTATCCATTGATGGCCCTATCTATCTATCTGTCTGTTTGTCTATCAGCTTTCTACAGCTATCTATCAGTATATTTGCTTTTTGTGATTCTACTCACTAGTACAATGTACAAGCACCATTTTGTGCTTGCACCCACAACACTTTTTTCTAAATATAAGTACCAGCATCTCATTTTTTTAATAAAATAAAGCACTACACACACAAACATATGAGAGAGAGAGAGAGAGAGAGAGAGAGAGAGAGAGAGAGAGAGAGAAATAACCCTATGTGCCAGACAGCTTATTTTCTAGTCTATTCCTAGAGGATTTCAGCTATTGCCACCTTTTAATGGCCATTAATTTGAAGAATAGCCCATAACAAGCAGCAGCATTTAGAATACCCAGTAGGTGGCAGCCCACAGTGGACTTTGGCCCTTTAATATTTTCCTCTAGAGAAATATGCTCTCTGGTAGGTATACCATACAAGCAATATGTTCTCAATTTGCTATCTGGAAATTGCACTAATAGATGTCTCAAGGGAAATTTTCCAGTTTTATGCAACGGCATCAAATGAAATTAGGTACAAATCCCGCCAGGCCTCTTGTTTTTCTATATTCACCCTTTATTATGTAGAAAGCTTGTCAGTAGTTGTGCTGCCTCCAGTAAGTGTGCACCTTGGAGCACAATCCACTGATCAGGATTTGTGCTCCTTGTCCCTTTCTGCTCAGTGCAGCATGTAAGGGGAAGTCACCAGGCATTAAAATTACCACTGTTTGCACTGGCCCTTCAACATTAGACAGACTGAAGGTACTTCTAGACAAGACTTTTAATGTACAGTTGCCATGACTCCACTACAAAATTTTACAGTGACCACATGATATCACAACCAATTGCCACCCTCCCATAATTTGCCATCACTCCATCCATAATTTTGTTACTTGCAGAAACTCCATTAAGGAGCCAAGGAGTGGGGCAGCAGCACACACTGTTTGCAGGTGTGGATATGGAAATGGGGCACAATGGGAGGAGTTGTCCCTGGGGAATGTGGATGATGCATTGGGAATGTCCCTTCCTTCTCTGTTGCTTGCCCATTACAGAGCTATTTTGTTTCCTTTCCTTTAATCTAAAGCTGCTTCAGCACCAGTCCTTGTCCAGCTAATTGCATCCTGAAATTAACCCCACACTTCAATTAGCTCTTTAATTAGGGGAGCCAACCATGCCTTTGTTGGTGTTTCTAAATGATTGCATGTACAGTATTGTTAGGGCTGCTCCCACTGAAAACAGCAGCATTACCACCCATTTAAATGCACTGTCCTTACAAAGACATTGGTGCTTCCTGATAAAGGTGTATTGTGTAATCAGTGCTGCTCATGCATTTAAGTTTTTTGCACCTTCTACAAGATGTTGTCATCATCAATGCTAGCCCCTATTTCTTTTTTTTAATCTGGCTTTCATCTTGTCACAAAAAAATCCGTTAAGTAAAAATAGCCCATTATACATCTGAGGTCCCCACTGGTGGGGAAACTCATTAATGGAATGACTTTGGGTAGGCGGTTAGCTACAAGCGTAACTAACCGCCTACCCAATGTATGGGTCATTGCCACATCTCTACCCTTTGCTCAGCTGAGCACAACCTAGCAATTTTGTTCCCAGCAGCCCAAATGATACAAACCATCCCTGTTTCCATTGATTGTTGCATGCAGAAGACACATTGGAATTTCAACAACCAGTTCTGAGGAGCTGTTCTCTCACTGGTGCCTGCAGGTCTATCCCTCTGAGTTCAAACTTAAACATCTTGTCTGGGGAGAAGGTGTCACAGGTGTCAAAGTCATAGGTTGCAAAAGGTATATTTCCACAGACACCTACACACCAACTCAAGTCACAGTTCACCAGCCTTGAAAGATCTACATTGGCTCCCAGTAAGTTTCCAAGCACAATTAAAAGTGTTGATGCTGACCTTTAAAGCCCTAAACAGCTCAGCCCTGTATACCTGAAGGAGCGTCTCCACCCCCATCGTTCAGCCCAGACACTGAGGTCCAGCTCCAAGGGCCTTCTGGTGGTTCCCTCACTGCAAGAAGTGAGGTTACAGGGAACCAGGCAGAGTGGTGCCCACCCTGTGGATGCCCTCCCATCAGAGGTCAAGGAAACAAACAACTATCCGACTTTTAGAAGACATCTGAAGGTAGCCTTGTTTAGGGAAGTTTTTAATATTTGATGTCTTGTTGCTTTTTTATATATTCTGTTGAGAGACACCCAGAGTGGCTGGGGAAACCCAGTCAGATGGGAAGGGTATAAATAATAAATTGTTGTTGTTGTTGTTGTTGTTGTTGTTGTTATTGACCCTCACTTGCACACAGTGCTAAAATGCCTGAGAAGCAGCCCCTTCAAAATGTCTGGAGAAGGGGTAAGTGATGATCATGAGGGACAGGGAATGGAAGGGAACAATGCTGTTAACATGCTCTGTGGTGAGAACACAGTGAGATGCACACACCTAAAAAGGCGCTAGACCCCATGAAGTATGGATGATCAATTGAAATTGCATTGTAGCTTACAGGGGAAAAGAAGTAATTAGAAGCTCTAGGAGCAAGAAGATCAAACCTATCCATTCTTAAGCCCTGAGTGCTCACTGGAAGGACAGATCCTGAAGCTGAGGCTCCAATACTTTGGCCACCTCATGAGAAGAGAAGACTCCCTGGAAAAGACCCTGATGTTGGGAAAGATGGAGGGCACAAGGAGAAGGGGACAACAGAAGATGAGATGGTTGGATAGTGTTCTCGAAGCTACTAACATGAGCTTGACCAAACTGTGGGAGGCAGTGGAAGACAGGAGTGCCTGGCGTGCTCTGGTCCAGGGGGTCATGAAGAGTCGGACACGACTAAACGACTAAACAACAACAACAACAAGGAGCATTCCCTCTGGAAGCACCCTGATGCAAACATTAATACTTTCCCTAAGAGCTTCACTGTTCTTTTTGGGGTGGGGGGAGGAGCAGGACCCATTCGAAGAGGATTGGGTCTTCCTTGAACAACCTTACTATCTCTACTGCTGCTGTGTTAATTTTGGGTCCTCGCCGGTTCTGCAATTTTAGTGTTAACAGTTTTAATGATGGTGTGTCTTCTTCCTAGCTGCAATATTTTTGGAAACCACTCTGAGACCATTTGTTAAAGGATGGGCTACAAGCCTGTGTAAATAAATAAACATGAGAAAAGCGTCTGCTGCTCCATTTTTAGCATGTATGACTGTTAAAATGCTAGGATATAAAAGGAATGAATCAGCCCTCTTCACTTCTCCCCCTCTCTTAAAGGAAGATGCTAAAAAAAACAACCTCCCACACTTTTCCTACTGAAGTAGCCTGGATAAAGAGATGAGGTGAAACAAGATGATCAAAAGCTAATTCCTAAACCACAAAACACAGAAATAACTGTTTAGCCAAAGGCGGTTTTTCCCGATGGATTACAGTTTACTATAAAATTTCTGCGTATAATATATGATTCCCGTAGCCATGTTTCTTGGCCTATTAAGGCAGTGAAGTGTGGAGTGTTCTATTAGTGTTGTAAAAGTAGATTTAAAAAGTGTAAAGGAGACAATATAATGCATTTTTTCCTGTATCTCCTGTGGCCACACTGAGAAGCATGATCTGCTCTTAATAACATTCCATTTACTACAATTTCATTTTTGCAAACATTCTAAAATTTGGAAACTCTGTATCTGTATATATCTTTCTCTGTGTGTTAATACAAGCCATGCCTTATATTGTTCCTGAGTTTATAGAAAAAGCCAACTTTCAGCACAATCAGCTTTATAATTTTTTTTTAAAGAAAAAGTGCCCTTGATTAAGTGACAGAGAGGTAATTAGGTGGTAATTGCACTCAGGAAAGCAATAGAGATCAAAAGTGCTAATCATCTTGGCTGACAGCAGTGGGTGATTAATAGCAGTTCGACATTACCTGCAATTTCAATGCAAAATGCCCATTCAGACTAGGGGGACCAAACAAAAAACAAAACAAAAAATTCATAGAATCATAGAATCATAGAATAGAATCATAGAGTTGGAAGAGACCACAAGGGCCATCGAGTCCAACCCCCTGCCAAGCAGGAAACACCATCAGAGCACTCCTGACATATGGTTGTCAAGCCTCTGCTTAAAGACCTCCAAAGTAGGAGACTCCACCACACTCCTGGGCAGCAAATTCCACTGTCGAACAGCTCTTACTGTCAGGAAGTTCTTCCTAATGTTTAGGTGGAATCTTCTTTCTTGTAGTTTGGATCCATTGCTCCGTGTCCGTTTCTCTGGAGCAGCAGAAAACAACCTTTCTCCCTCCTCTATGTGACATCCTTTTATATATTTGAACATGGCTATCATATCACCCCTTAACCTCCTCTTCTCCAGGCTAAACATGCCCAGCTCCCTTAGCCGTTCCTCATAAGGCATCGTTTCCAGGCCTTTGACCATTTTGGTTGCCCTCCTCTGGACACGTTCACTTCAGCCATGTCTCCTTGGTTTGGATGTTCACAACTTGTTCTAAACCAAAATCAGGCCCAGGATTGGGAGATGGGCACATGCCCTGGGTGGCAGGTTAGGCAAGATTGCAAAATTACCCTTCTCCACTGCACTGCAGTGCACACACTGTACTGCAGTGCACACACTGTACTGCAGTGCACATCCTGCTTCCTTGGCTGCTGCCTTGATGGTGCAGCTGCTAGACTGAGAGAGGGAGGGTGAGTCTACAGACAGGGGAGCATTCTGAGCATGCTCAGTGGTAGTGACGGAAGTGGCCTCACCACTCCACACCCCTCCCCTCCAACCTGGGCAAGTGTGTTGAGGTACATCTTCATCTGCCTTGATGGTGCAGCTGCTACAGGGGCAGAGGGAGGAAAGGTCTGCAGAGTGAGCTGAGTCAGCTCTGTGGGGCTGATGGAGGTGCCCCCACCAGACCACACCATTCCTGGATGGGTGGGTTCTACTGGCCCCTGAAGTAAGAAGCGAGAGCACCCTGGGCTGGCTCTCCAACAGAGATGGTAGTGGTAGTTCACAACTGCCCTCAGACTTATTTAGGAGTAAGTCCTCTGCTCCCTTTCAACCCCCAAACTAGGGGTTCCAATTATAGTTCCTATAATTACCAGGTGAATTGAATATGAATTAAGTTCATTTTGGAATAGAACTCTGAATGATTTCCAATTCATTTGCAAGTTCATTCTCTTGCAAGTGTTTTTTATTTTAAAAAAATCTCTTTAGACTCTTTGGGCCTTTAAGCTTAAAGATGAAGATGCCCCTCTTTACCCTGACCTTTGACACCTGAGATATGTTTTCAGGACACACGTAGTTTCTGTGGCTATAATTTGTTTCAAACGTCTTAGATATTGAATTTTAAATTGCTGCAGCCCATCCTGGAACCTGGAGGTAAAGGGCAGGTAATAAACATGTTGTTTTTGGGGAAATACATTAAACAGTTCACATTCCCCTGACTGTGTGTTGTTGATGTTTTCTTAGTCTTCTTAAGTATATTTTATACTTCAGCTTAGCAGCTTGTAATATTCTGAATGCCGATTCTTTCCCCGCCCTCCAAATCATTTGGATGAACTTGAATGAAGTGAATTTCCCAAGTACTGAAAATACCTAACCAGTTCACAAGAAGTGTGAAGGGCAGCTGTCTCATCATGTTGTCATCCATGCAGGTAAATGTAATGCATAGGTTGTTATTTATAGTATGCCAACAATGTCAATGAGTTTAAGCCTGTTCCAGGCTTTACTATGTGTATATTAAACTGGGGCATAAGTATCCATGGTTTGTACAGTTACTCTAATGTCCAGATGAAGAGCTGTATCTCATGACACACAGGACAAAGAGTAGCTGGTATATAGCTATTGTTATAAAATTCATACGATTCAGCATAAAAGCTTCATTTGATATTTCTCAAATGCCATTTGCCAAAAGGAGGCAACTCCCCATATCTGCAAGGGTTGGGTTCTGGGTCACTGCGTGAAATAGTGTGAAATTGGATACCCATCGAAAAAGCCTGCAAACACCCCATTCTGCCCTGCCCTCACCCTGCCCTTTTAGCAGCATTTCAGTGACATCCTTATGACGTTTTCAGGTCACTTTCCTGCTCATATCAATGAAGTCGCCTGTACTGCAAGGCCACACAAAGTTATTTTCTTCTTTCACTTCAGAATGTCAGGTATTTAAAATTCTGGATGAAAAGCTGTGACTGCTTGTTGAACAGAGAGCCCTGTCTTATGTGGCAATGGGTTATTGTATAGAAATCTGGCACCCTTTTGAAGTAAACATAGCTGACAAAATCAATGGTAGACAGTGGTGCTGCTGTATAGTGTTCCTTCAAGGCATATCCCTTGTTCAAGCTTGATGGCATTATATATCAAGAAGTTTCATAGTCCCAGACTCTCACAGCTTTATTTATGTTCTGTAACTAAGACAATACGGCACTGAGCCTTTGTATTTATTGTAAAACAGTAAGGATTTTGCTGGGTATCTGAACAAAGGGTATTCCTCATCACATGAACAGTTTATTATGCAGGAGAGGGTGTCTTGCAGATACCATCCTATCAGGAAAACCATTCTGCACAATGTCACAATCAGGCCCCTAAGATGGCAAACGGGTACCTTCTCTCTCGCCTTTTTTGGCACCTGCAATTTGAAACCCCTATTTAAATAGGTTTCATCTTTTGATAATAGTGACCACTAATAGAATTCTGCTGTGACATACAGAGAAACACTCAAACTCAGGTATGTTTGTTCCCAGACAAATACTGGTTTTCTTCTTGTCCAGCCCATATTCTGGCATGTTACTTGTAACATGCCCTTCTTCTCTGCAATGCAACCTTTGCAAGTGGGAAAGAGTGCAGAATAGAAGCAAATCTCCTTAGCAGGAGGGAACTACTAGCAGTGGCTGGTCCATTCAGGAAAATGGGGCACTGTCCCACCAACTTCAGTAACTTCTAACCAACCCCCACCTCTCTGCCTTCTTACTTAAATCCAGTCCAGTGGGTGGCAGCGGCAACAGCCTTGGCTCTCAGCTCCCTAGTCTGAGTGATGCCTTTGTAGAACCCAGCAGAAAAGAGGACGCAGGCTAAACTAGCATTAGCTGGCTCTGCCTGTCATTGGCTTTGGCGCCACCTACTGTTGAGCTCCCTGCTTTCTGCCCTACCAGTCCCAATGGGCACCAACAGACACTGCAAGAGCCTGAAAATCTGAAGGGAACAACTTTTTAAGAAAAACAACATAGAAATTAGTGGATAGGGTAGGCAGTTCAGGTCTCAAAATGCAACTTTCAGCAGAAAAAAACTTCCACATGAATGCCAGCAGTCCACTTTAGGTTTTCTATGGCAAAATCAAATTTTAAAACTGGTTTTCATTGGAAATAGTTTGAAGGCACATGACAAAGCCATGTTTCTAAAAGTAAGCAAGTCTCTGTTTGTTCAGGACCTGGATGAGAGTCTGCCTGGGAACCTCATAGATACAGCTGTGAGTTCCACAGAGAAAAGGTGAGATAAAAATGACATAAATATAACTTAGTGAAGGGTGTGGCCCAATGCCTACTGTTAATCATAATGCTGAACTGCTGGTAAAGGCATTTTATATATATATATATATATATATATATATATATATATATATATATATACACACACACACACACACACACACACACACACACACACACATACTTTGAAGGTATTGTTCAGCTGGCAGAGTGGCTGGTCTGAAGAAAAGTAAGTAAATTGATTTAGTGTGCATTAGTATCTGCCAGGAGACACAAAATCATGTTTGATTTGTAACAACTCAAGACGCGCCTTCAATGCTTGCACAGTATACAAGTAATTTGGAAAAGGATTATTTATTATTTTGTTAGAGTACCATCTAATACTCCAGCAATTATTGGAATCCCATCCTGCTCAGTGATGTCAATATTACAACCTAATCGCAACACGCCCGTGAATACATGGTTAAACACCAGAGGCCTACAACCTCCAAAGATGATTGATTATCATCCTGAAAGTTGCATTTGGAATAAAAATGTTAAATTACTGCAGTGAATTTTCCTGTTCATCTAAACAGAAACTGAAAAAGCTAGGACAAAACACACAAGCAACTCTACTCAGAGTATGACCATGGAACAAACCAAGGCAGTTATGTTTTTTGGTGCACATGGCTTTGATAATTATAGATTATGCGAGGATAACCATGTTCTGATCTTTTATATAATTCCTAAACTGTCTACCAAACAGTGGGAAATAGTCTGACTTGGTAAAAAGTAGATTTCTATGTCCCTAGGCTGGGAAATAATAAAGTTGTGACTGTATCTCAGTCCACAATGCCATGCCTTCGTTCCAAGTGTGAAACAAGTCCTGTTTGGCACTGCTTTATCAATGTGCAAAGGAAAAGCCATACAAAAACCGAGGGAGCCATAACCCTTTCTTGATGGAAGTTATTTGATCCTGCAGATACTTCTGCACATGGAACAGGGAGAGTGGTGTTTTTGCCAATTCGCCTCTCCCCCAATTTAGGAGATACTGAAGTAGTGAAAGCAGATGGTCCCTAAATAGACACGGGCAAATGTTGTACTTGAAGATATTGCCATCCAGCACTTGCTGGTAACTGATATTTAAACTGGATAAAGAGGAAATGATAAAAAAAATCCATCACCTGAACCTATCAGCTTTTCATATAGATAGATATAGATACAGATATATAGATATGCATGCCACAAGCAACCCATTTCTTCCACAAAAAAGTTGTGTCTCTATCTTAATTCTGGGATACCCTATAGAGTTACGTAATTTAGTGTGTGCACAGGGATCACAGGATTGTAGCTCACAAGACAATGTATGCCATGCCTCTTTAGTTTTCAAAATCGAGGGTGTTATAGGTCCGTCCTTTTAGTTTTAGATATAGTCCAACACTAACCAGCCAAAAAGTAAATAAGCCATCTGTAAAATTACCCAAACTGGGGTATTCATCAAAGGAGAAACTTGCCATTTGTGCATGCTAAAAGGTATGTCCTTGTAACTTTGGCGGCTTATTTACAAGGCTTCTGCAGCTACGTTTTGTGCCAGTGAATATGGTTATAACAATTTAGACAAAGGAGCAGATTTGTAGAGGACTTTTTGGAGCTGATTTACCTTATGCAATACCATTCTCTGCTTCTAAACACAAAACTGGCCATATGCCAAGAGATTGTTAGTGCCTGGTGGGGCGGGAGAGATGCCTAAGTAAATAAAGGCTTACATGTTGTGACTTCTCCCTCAGGCTTGTGCCATAAGTATTACCCTTTTAGCTTAAAAGCCCTTCAGAATGACTTTAAAAGCATGCCATTTGCTTTCCCAGTGTGGGGGTAGGGAGTTGCGGCTTCAGGGCCCAGTCTTGCAAACATTTATGCACACAGTCTATGGAATAAAGCAAGATCATCACTGTTCACTTTTCAGCTTCCCAGTTTCTCCAGCCACAACTGTGACACCCAGCTGGGACCTTGGTAGCTGCTTTGGCTCCTCATGAAACATTTCTTACATGGCCAGCATCTCAGCAAATATCCAGGCTAGCCTCCGGTCTAATCATATTTCTGCCATACTATTGGGTTTTCACCTGAGTAGAGTTTGATGCTACTCTGTATAGCAAGTGACAGAAAATTTATTGTTTTATTTAAGCTACCTAGAAGACTTTCTCCCCCCCTGCACAGACCCCTATGATCACTTAGATCATCTGGGGAAATTCGATTCCTGGAACTGCACCCTACAGAATACTATAAGGTGGTAGATTGAAAATGGGCCTTTTCCACTTTTACTCCTGGAGAGTGGAATGCCCTTCCCTCTGCCATACACAAAGCAGCAACCATTAGTTGCTTCAAATACCCTGTAAAAACCAGAATGGGGCATTCTGGAATCCAATCAAAAGCCGGGGTGGCTTCTCCAATTCTGGGATGTCCCACTTCAAAGTGGGATAGTTGACAAGTATGCAATTTCCTCTTCTCCCCTCCCTTGCACCCTGCAAATCTGCTTCAGAGTTGATCTTTGGGTATGAAGGGGGAGGGGAAGAAGGGACAGTTCCATTGCACAAGCATAAGTCTACTTGAGCAATGCTGGATACAACCCATAATGCCTTAGTTGTGAAAAAAGTTCTAAGGAGGCCTGTCCCTGCTTAGCTTCCAGGATCAGACAAGCTCAGGTGTGTTCAGGGTGGTATGGGCATAGGCAGCTGAAAGAAAACTGAAAGTTTTGTCATTTGTTATCTGATTTGTCTAAATTATGCTTCTGCAGTTTTGAAAAAAGCTCATCCTTCAGAAATACATTCAGTTTTTAAAGGTCCCAAATTATTTCTTCATTAAATGTTCACATAAACAATTTATGCTGGACTTAAATAACTCCTTTGTTTGTTCCAGTGCACTTACAAACTTGCTAATTTATCCTGGTTGAAAACCAGAATATTGATACTGTCAGTGTTTTAAATATGCTCATTCCACTTTCCTCCACTGATATTTCCCTTCTTTCAGCATCCACTGGGATAATAAATAAATAGTTGGGAAGGATCCAGTTCTGCAATGCATGTTGAAATAATTCAAGGATTTTGTTTCCAGCCAGGAACTTCTCTAATAAATCATCCCATCTTTTAACTTTACCAGGAAGGCAGTTATTAGAAAACACTGGCAAAGATGTATCGCGAAGTTTTTGGCTTATGCTTTTTCCCTACATAACTCTTCAATTCTCTTCCGAATTGATAATGCATCTCAGAGAGTGACCCTTCTGGCTTGTGGTGCTTCAAGATTGCAGTCATCTCTTTTAGCTTCTGGAAAATGTCTCCCTTATATGTTTGCCTCTTTCTCCCATCAAGTATAAAAACAATTTCATGTTTGCATCCTACATCTGCCATTGCAATGTTCACCTAGAGATTTAACTCTTCTTTCCAGGTCTTCAATGGCTGGGCTATGTCATGAGCTTGTAGGCTTAATGTATTCAGTGGCACCAAACCCTCTATTTTCACCCTCTTCCTTCTTTTCCTTCCTGACAACTCACAATTAGTTCTTCTTCTGTCATGGATTCCATCATTATTGCCACTGTTACAAAATCCACACGATCCAAGTCACTGGGCAATACTACTACCAATTGGACTACCACTGAAGCATTTTCTCTCTCTTTTTTTTCTAACCCCCTTGCCCAATTATTGAAAAGCATCTTTGCAAGAACTCATAACCCATCAGTGGTTGACTCATGAATCCCTAGATACAGAGTGTTATGAACATGACATCCTTTACATTGTCAAGGTGCATTTGCATTCAGCTCTGAACACTGCAGTGCATTTTCTTCGTAGATTCTCAATGACACATTTTTAATTCATTTAAATGGCTTTTCTGTTCCTAAGGAAACGACTCTCATGTTTGTATGAAAATGAAATATATGAAAATATATGGCAAAGCAAGTCACTGCTGGGTCAATCGAAAACATGGTCATTCTTACAACTAGCAGCAGTGAAACAAGTCATGATCATTTTCTTTAAACTGTCTCTGGCTAATAAACAATACCAGGAATATATCACCATACATGCTTCCTTTATCTACCTTAAAAAACAAAAACAAAAATTTAATTATCTTGGTTAGCACCGTGGCACATCATCCCATCATCCATTAAAGCTGTTTGGTTTATTTTTCTCCACTCCCCCCACCCTTAATAACTGTTATTCACTTTCTCATCAACACTGATAACTAAGTCAGCTATAACATGCTCCATTTCTGATATAGATTTCATGTCAATTAAAGTCAAATCTGCTGACATAAGAATTTCCTATTTCCTTCTTCTGCTGCTACCAAACAAACCACAGTATCTCATAAGGACACTGTATATTCAACAAATTAGACCTGTGTTTTGTTTCGTCTCATTCACCGTTTTAACCTATGCGCCCTGATTCACTGCTTCCCTTTCTTCCTGAGGTAATCACAAGGGCACATTAGTTATTCTAGCTGCCAACCTCGGGTTCTAAACAGTCTGTAATGCAGACTAATTAATGCAGAGGTATTTGCACTTCATTAGATTTCATAAAGTTTTTATCGCTGTCCTCAAGCTACACCTAGATGGTTTGTGAGAGTCATGTGCTTTCTTCTGCTCCAAGTAGTTATCTGCAATCTGTCCTGAATTCTGTGCCTTCAAGGTACTCTGGTGACAGCTTTTAACGGACCAACTTTATACTTTATGTAACAGTCTAATTTCCGTTTGTAGTGGGTTTTTCTCCCAGTATATCTAAAGTATGAAGAGGATATTTATGTCTTCAAACAAGCAGTGCATAAATGCAGTAGCAGACAGTATAGTGGGGCAAGGCGATCACCTGACTTCTGGTTGGTCACATTGCTGCTGCTTACTGGGGGGGGGGAGAAGTTGGCCCTGCCAACGCGTTTATGCTGCATTGACCTCACCACCACATCACCCCTTCATCTCTATTGTCCAGTAAGAAGCAGCAATGTGACTGCCCAGAAGTCAGGGGAGCACTGCTGCCCCAACACACCATCCACTGTGCCCAGAATCACAATTCCCTGGTGGAATTTCACCACAGGTTTCCATGGATACCTGTTTCCTCATCACAGCGGAAGCACAGTGAGATGGGAAGGTGCCAGTACTGGCCTGCTGATCTGAGCCACAGCTAGTACTATATATACATATCCCAGGATCAGAGCAGATGACACAATCTATACAGCAGAGGAGCAACCACTTGTTCCGTAATGCGTCCTCCTTTTGTTGTCTTCATTCTCATCCCACTTCTTATTCCCATCTGGCTTTAGACTGCAAGCTTATAGGCACCTGGACGTGCTTCTTCCTATGCTAGTAATGTGCCACTGGTGACACAGAAAGATGTAACCCAACTACATTTCTGTATAAGCATGCTCTAAGGAGATTGTTGTTACTCCTTTGTAGCTGTGTTTCGTTATGGTGGTGCAACATATATGAAAACCTGAGCATGGTCTTCAGCAAGGGTAATTAGTGGCTCTCCAGATGTTGTTGGACTACAGCTCCTATCTTCCCTCACCATTGGCTGTGTTGCTGGGGGCTGTCTGGGGCCAGGGTCTACCAATCTGGCTAACCCTGATCTAAAGGCACATGGAGTACAGAAATTTTGTTGAAGCTAAACAGGTCTAGGGGTCAGTGCCTGACTGAGAGATAACCTGGGAACCCCATGTATACTGCCTTGAGTTCCACAGTGCTAAAAAGCTGGAATGGAAATATGTAATGTAATAATAATAATAAAACCTATCCCTGGTTCCTTCAACCAAATTAAAGCTACAAAAAAGGGAAAGCAACACTGTACATTTAATACATTTCTAATAAGATGTTTTCCCAGCTGAAACCTACACTACATGTATTGATCCAACTCTTTTTTTCATTTTTTATGAATGCTTTCCATAACAGATCTGAGTCCAACATTAAGCTTATGAAATTGAAATGGAAGGAACATGAGCTGTCAATTTAATTCTGAGCGTACGTCCAATTAGGAAAAGTAAATACCATAGGATATTTGAAAGTGTCTCGATGATAATAATAGATTGTGTTAAACTGAAAGGAAACTGTCATCTTAAAAGAAAAAAAAACTAAATAATGCAGAGCAGCGAGATCACATTCTAAAGATGTTTTGAAGTATCATTGGCAGCAAGAAAACTCTACAGTACTGCTGATTAACTCAGCCGACCAGTTTTTCCCCCTTCTTTTTTGTGGAAATTACAGCATTTACTTTATAACAATCTTCCCAAAGGTTTCTAATCAGGAAACCAATTCTTTAATTCCCTGTAGGATTCTGCACTGCAGAGTTTCCCTGCTGGGAAGCATAGTTAAAAATGTCAGACTCCACTTGAAATAGACAACAGTCCTAGTCATGGAGAGCTAAATAGCACATTGTATCTTCTTTGCCAAGAGAAAGGTTGGGGAAAGGAGCCCTTTTTAAAATATGCCAATTTTGGATGAACTTCTATTGTCTGCACAAGAGGAAGGTTGGCCTCATAATCCGAATTAAGCAGTGGAGGTGGATATTTTAGGGCAAATGAGGCACTACCCCACCAACCTAAATCTACCCTCAGCCAGCCCCCACCTGCATGCCCTCTTACTAACAACTAGTCCAAGGGGTGGCACTGCTTCTCAGCTTCCCACTCTTTAGTCTCAGTATTGCCTCTTAAAGAACTCAGTAGAGAGCAGTGGCGTAGCGTGGGGGGTGCAGGGGGGCCGGCCACACCGGGCGCAACATCTGGGGGTTAGGGGCACAAATCCACGGGTTAGGGGGCGCAAATTACTTGCCTTGCCCCGGGTGCTGACAACCCACGCTATGCCACTGGTAGAGAGGAAGACAGGGACAAAACTAGAATTAGTTGGCTTTCTCGGTTACAAAAGTATTAAGCCTCACCCCCTTTTTTCTGGCAACTCCACCCTCTCCCCTTCTCCTGTCATCTTCTTTCAAGCTCCATCAGGTCTCTGTTTCTTGGGGAGACCTGCTGTCTTCATTCCTTCAGCCCATCCTCTAGTCATGCCCCAAACCATTCCTTCTGATTCATCTCCTATTTTTTCCCCACCCAAAGCTCCATCTTGTCCCTTTCAACCCTATGATAAGGTGGTTCTGTTCCCGACTAGGAAAACAAGGATCTATCCAACATGCCAGAGCTGGAGAGGTATCCTTATTGCCATCCTGTTTATTACAGTGGGTACTAAGGATGCAGCACTGGAGTCTTAGTTTGGGCAAAACACAACATGAGAATTATTCTGTAGCTTGCACTTCCAAAGTCACAGTTGTATCTGCAGAATTTAGCTGCTAGTAAATGGACTCACGCTTTCTGAGAGAGGGAGTCACTGGATGTGAACACATGTCAGAAAATACACCTTTCACTTTGATGTCTTATATTCTCCTGCTGTCATGAAAGGAGGAAGCTTGTTGATTTTTATTTGTTCAGATCTCTGTGCCTGAACAAATTTTCTCAGGAAGAAAATCTGAGGAACCGAGGCAAATAGTGGTGATGAGAGACAAAAATCATAGCACTCCCCTGAGAGTTATTAAATGTAAATATGAAATTGCTGATCTTCTAACAAAAATATTAAACTTGTTCATTCTCCATACCTGAGGACTGGAAAGTGGCCAATACAATGCCAATTTATTAAAAAAACAGGATCCACAAGGGACCTGGGAAATTACAGGCTAGCTACCTTAATGTCTACTCTGGGAAAACTGGTGGAAAACCTTATTAAAGGTTGAATTACCAAGGGTACAGAAAAACAGGGTTTTTTTGCAGCAAAACTAGCATAGCATCTACAGGGGTAAGTGCTGTATCATTAACCCTTCAGAGTTCTTTGAGAGGATCAACAAGCATTTAAGTTGAGGTGATATGGTTGATGTAGTGTACTTGGACTGTCAAAAAGTTTTTGGTAAAGTACCCCATCAAAGATTTCTGAGTAAAGTTTGCAGTCATGGAGTAAGAGAAGTCCTCTTGTAGATTGGTAAGTGACTAAAGAACAGGAAACAGAGTTCAAGTATAAATGTACAGTTCTTCAGTAGACGGATGTAAAAAAAGCAGAGTACCCTTAGGATGAGTTAGCCAGAACTGTGCTTTGTAACTTCTTCACAAATTATTTAGAGTTAGGAGTGAGCAGTCAGGTAGGCAAGTTTGCTGGTTATACCAAATTGTTCAGATCAGTTTGAACAAAAAAGGATGTCTCCAAACTATGTTTATGGAGAGTATGGTGTAGTGGTTAAGAGTGATAGTCTCGTAATCTGGGGAACCGGGTTAATGTCTCTGCTCCTCCACATGCAGCTGCTGGGTGACCTTGGGCCAGTCACACTTCTTTGAAGTCTCTCAGCCCCACTCACCTCACAGAGTGTTTGTTGTGGGGGAGGAAGGGAAAGGAGAATGTTAGCCGCTTTGAGACTCCTTAGAGTAGTGATAAAGCGAGATATCAAATCCAAACTCTACTAAAATGGCAAATGCAGTTCAATGTAAGCAAATATAAAGGGATGCATATTAGAACAATCAAAGAAAAACTATTTAGAAATATATGCTAATAGAATCTGAATTGGCAGTAATTGTCCATTAATAAGGTTTTGGGTTATCGTGGGTAGCTTGATGAAGATGGCAGCCTATGGTGTGGTGGATTCTATATTAGGAATCATTATGTTACAAAATTTGGGGCTTTTTAGATTTTTAAAAAATGAATTAGGTACATGATAGAAATTTGTATGTTAAGTGGAGAAAGAGAATAGATAGATAGATGATAGATGACAGATCAATATAGATAGATAGATAGATAGATAGATAGATAGGTAGGTAGGTAGATGATAGATAGATAGATAGATAGATAGATAGATAGATAGATAGATAGATAGACATATTTACACATATACTTTCTCCCTTTCTCATAATACTAGAACCCCGCGTCATCCAACGAAACTGAAGGTTGGAAAATTCAGGACAGACACAATGAAGTACCTCTTCACACAGAACATTTATTGTTTTATTTATTTATTATTTCTTCCATAAAATTTATACACCACTTGAATGTAGAAAAAACCCTCAAAGCAATTATTAAGCTTTGGAATTCACTTCCACAAGATGTCACGATGGCCACCAAGTTGGATGGCTTTATAAGAAAATCAAAGATTTCTGATAGCTATGATGTCTGCATTTGTCTTCCACTGGCACAGGCAATCTGCCTCTGAATACCAGTTCCTGGAAATCACAAGTGATGAAAGTGTTATTGTACTCAGGTCCTGCACAGGCACTGGCTACTGTGTGAACAGGCTGGTGGGCCAGATGGGCCTTTGGCCTGATCCAGCAAATCTCTTCTTATGTTCTCATTTATTTTCCCTGCAAGTACGTCTCTTTGAAATCTGAAGCTCCTTTTTCTTACACAATGTTGTAAGGGGAAATAATTCAAGCAGAGCTGATGTCAGAAAGATAATAATACTGCATGTGGGCGGGCTTATGTTTGAAAATGAGGGGGAGAGGAAGAGAAAAATGTAACTATCAACATAATTATAATTCAAATTGTCCTTTCAGATTAGTTGTGTAAAATTAGGCAATTGAAGTTAAGGCAAGTATGTTGAACATCATTATATTAATTGTGTGAAAACTGATTCCCACAAGCTGCACACTTCTCTTAAGGTAAACGATCCCAACATCTTATTGTGGGGATGAGCTGTGGGAGGCTTCTGAAAAAGAGAGAATTGCTCATGCTTGTAAAGCCTGCCTACTTTGAAATCAGGATTGCTAACATTAATTTGCTTTCCCTAACTTGCTTTTTGATTTTTAAGGCCTGGCAGTAAAACGAAGTCAAAATTTCTCTGAGCTACAGCCATTGCTAATGGTGTGGCCTTCCCTGAGAATTTACTGATAGATTTTTTTCCCCTCCCCTCACTCATCCCCACCATGGAGAAATTCAATGAAAAGGTCCCTCCAACCACCACATTTTTTATACAAATAAGGTAGAGTTTCAAAAGGCCATGTGTGCACAGCTCTGCTTGACAGCTTAGGCTGCAGGAACCTCACACTTTTTCTGCAAACAGAAGGTTTTCTAAAGATGAAATTTTCTTCACGGAGGTGTTTATTGATGGCTCTTGGAACCCTATCTTGTTTTCTCCTTTCTCCAAAAGACTCTTCCTTCTCTAAGGGCAGGGGAAAGACCTAAGCCAAGCATTTGTCTACTTATTATAGAGAGCCCAAACCTCCCAACCTAGCATATGCCATATTCCCTCTTGCACCCCTATTACTGTTCTCCATTTTTAAATGTACATTATGCATTCAAATGCATTGTGAGCTCAGAAGCTATATCTTCTCTCAAGCCCATTTTTTAATCCTTGAAATTATGCATCAATATCATTCCATCTCCATGTCTTAGCAGTTGAAAACCATTCCTCCTGGAGGAGGGGTACTTGACTTTTGCAACTGGGTGGCTGGGAGTTTGTACCAAAATACATATAGTATTCTTTCGGGTTTTTTGCATTTAAAGAGTGACACTTCCCTCCAGGGGTGGGATAACTGTGACCCTCCCAATGTTGTTGGACTCTAGCTCTCATCAGCTCCAGCTGTATGGCCAGTGGTCAGGAATAATGGGCTTGTAGTCCATCATCAGCTGGAGGGCCACAGATCCCCCATCTCTGCCTTAGATGATTCCATAAAACTCTGCAGAAAGGTATGTATTTTTCAGAGACTCGGGGAATTGGTTTTGTGGGGGTTTTGGCATCTTGTAACTTTATGAAGTGTAAAATCTCCCACTGAAGAGGACTGATGGCCTTCCATCTGCAGTATCTCCATAACACTTGCCTGAATTGAGTGGCTATGGCAGGCTCCTCGCCGCCAACCAGTTAGCGGGGGAGTGTCACCATTTCCACATCTCTAATTTTATGTCACAATTTTCTGAAGCTGTTCCTGTGCATTTAGTTTCTAAAGCTGTCTGAGAGATACATTGTCTGGGTAATTTCAAGGCTGTGTGCTTATTCTTACCCCTGAATTATATTTCCCAAGTGTCATTGTCAAATACCCATTTTCTGTTTGAATCATGCACTCTAGTCTATGTGCTGAAATTATCCAGTTTTGGGTGTCTTGTGAAATGAAAAGTGAAAGAAGGAGCACTGATGTGCAGGTGAGTACCAGTGAGTGATGAATCCTACATTAATGTTCTTTATAACATGCAGTTAAAATGTATGGATAGGGGGCTATACCATGCCCATTGATCCACTTTACATACATTTGTTTATTTGTGTGTCGAGTAAGCAATGGGTTGAAGGAATACCTTTGTTGAAGTTTGAAATTCCCTCTGCTGAACCTCATCCTATCTTGGTAGGGTCTGGGGACAACACCACCACTCTGAATCAGTGCGGAGGGCCCTGGAAGGTGGGGTGGGGGACTCGATTCCACACCCCTGATTTAAGGTCTGACGTATGCTTGTTCTTTATTAACCAGATTTATATAGCACCCTTCTTCATTGCATAGTAATTGCAGGGCAGTTTCCAACACATGAAAAAACCACAATACAGATAAACCACGCATAGTGATGAGATATAATCCAATATAAAACCACTGGAAATCGACCTCTAATGAAGGTCTTAATGAAGATCTGGATTACGAGCCCCATGTTGTAGTAGAGCATGTGTGTGTTTGTTTCTAATGAGGAAGATGTATGCATATTATAAGTATGCACTTGACGGTAGCCAAAGTCTTTTATATATTAAATAAACTGCGTGAGATGTAGTACATGGCTATTACACATCAGTAATTGGAGACATTTTGCCAAATAAAGAGCCCCTTGGGATGCAATGGATTTCTCCACACAGGCCTGTAGATACTTAGTGCTAATAAAGGCAGAGGAGGCTATTTGGTCTCTTAGCTGCGTTTGACCAGAGAGGAAGCCTCAATAGTATTTTTCTGCAGTGTTCAAACATAAAAAGTCAATAGACCATGAGG
Organism: Podarcis liolepis; assembly: GCF_965112155.1. Lineage (NCBI taxonomy): Eukaryota > Metazoa > Chordata > Lepidosauria > Squamata > Lacertidae > Podarcis > Podarcis liolepis. The sequence continues at coordinate 47,342,163 of NC_139557.1, forward strand.
TTATATAATTTTCTTTATTCTTCACCTTATATTTCTGTAAAAAGTATATATGTTAGTTTCTGAAAGAAGTAGGTTCAAGTAAGACTCCATCTTCTGTGTTAATGGCTTGGTTTATGGATCTCTATTTTACAGATATTAGTTTGAGACAGAGGTGTAAGGTCTAAATGTTTGTACCAAAGGGAGTTTGTGTGCTGCTTTTGAGACACGTTACACAGTCTTTTAAATTTATACTTGTATGATTTTTGCTCTTTTTTTTAATGTCAGGAGTCCTAAAGGACAGCCGAAAAAGGTTTCTCCAAATGCTGAAAAGCTTGCCTTTGGATTGGCACATGACCCAGGGGGTTGCTGTCAACGAAGGAAGGGAGAACAGGGAAATCTCTCTTTCTAGGTGTCTAGATGGCACCTCTCAACAGCCGTTCTCTCACTGCTTTGTGCTATGACATGCATGGAACTAGCAAAGGTTGCCATTCTCAAAGAGTAGCATAGCAGAGATTCTGAATGTCATTGAAATACCAGCCTGCCAAATAACTCCTTGTGCTGAGGATATATACAACATGATACACGTGAGTGCTCTGTACCCAGAATCAGAGGAGAGACACATACACACATTTATTCTCCAGGCATATTTGACAGGCTATCCCAGATCCTTTGAATGGAACTGCCAAGGATTACAGTAGAGCTGTTTCAGCATGTAATGTACAGATTGCAAACCTGTGGTCCTCCAGCTGTTGATGAACTCCAAGTCCCCTCTGCCCTAGCCGGTATGGCTGATTGGGCCATGGATTAAGGGAGCTGCGGTCCACAATAGCTGGAGCTTTGTGGGTTTCCTGTCCCTAATGTCATGGCCTACATTTGATCAACATGCTTCTGTGTGCATGTTTGTAAAAGTATCTTCACCACGGAATAGAATGACAATGCCTCTAATATGTGCATCAATGCTTTTAATGCTAGGTAGTAGGAAGTAATGTTTCTGTAGGTTTAACCAGTGAGTATGAAATGTTTTGAATCAAGGGTAGATTCCTTGATTCAGGGGTTGTGTTTTCTTTTGAGAAGCATTCCAAGGTGAGCAGGACCAGAGGTGTACACACACACACACACACACACACACACACACACGTTCCTCTATTTTCCATCCAGTCAAGCAAAATGCGTCATTAGAGCTGAAGGACACATTTGAGTCAGAGAAGGTACTAAGTAGGGACAGTAAGGGGTATAACATGGGAAGAGGGCATGACTTGGGGAGACTCCCAAGGGCCAGATAGAAAGGTTTTGAGAGCCACATTTGGCCCCAGGACTAAATATACTCCATACTGTTTATATTCAGGAATAAATAGCAACATTTAACCATGTGGCTTTTTTTTTTTAAGGGGGTGGCCTACCAGTTCTATACACCAATTTAATAAAGGAAGGAAAGAAATATGGCATAACATTTACTTGATGTCACATCATTTAGGTAAAGGTAAAGGACCCCTGGATGTTAAGTCCAGTCAAATCTCGCATCAGGCCAAGGGAGCTGGTGTTTGTCCACAGGCAGCTTTCCATGTCATGTGGCCAGCATAACTAAGCCGATCCAGTGCCAATTCTGCCAATTCCCTCATTGCGAGAAGTGAGGTTACAGGGAACCAGACAGAGGGCCTTCTCGGTAGTGGCACCCACCCTGTGGAACACCCTCCCTTCAGATGTGAAGGAAATATGCAGCTATCCTATCTTTAAAAGACATCTGAAGGCAGCCCTGTTTAGGGAAGTTTTTAATATTTAATGCTGTACTGTTTTTAACACTTGATTGGGAGCTGCCCGGGACGCAGGTGGCCCTGTGGGTTAAACCACAGAGCCTAGGACTTGCCGAACAGAAGGTCAGCGGTTTGAATCCCTGCGACGGGGTGAGCTCCCGTTGCTCAGTCCCTGCTCCTGCCAACCTAGCAGTTCGAAAGCACGTCAAAGTGCAAGTAGATAAATAGGTACCGCTCCAGTGGGAAGGTAAACGGCATTTCCGTGCGCTGCTCTGGTTTGCCAGAAGCGGCTTAGTCATGCTGGCCACATGAACCAGAAGCTGTACACCGGCTCCCTCGGCCAATAAAGCGAGATGAGCGCTGCAATCCCAGAGTTGGTCACGACTGGACCTAATGGTCAGGGGTCCTTTTACTGGGAGCTGCCCAGAGTGGCTGGGGAAACTCAGCCAGATGGGTGGGGTATAAATAATAAATTATTATTATATTATTATTATTCTGGTGCAATGGAACACTGAGACAGAAACCAGAGTGCACGGAAATGCCATTTACTTTCCCTTCACAGCGGTACCTATTTATCTACTTACACTGGTGTGCGTTTGAACTGCTAGGTTGGCAGAAACTGGGATAGAGCAACGGGAGCTCACCCCATTATGCGGATTCGAACAGCCAACCTTGCGATCAGCAAGCCCAAGAGGCTCAGTGGTTTGGACCACAGTGCCACACACTCCCTTGTAAGATCATTTAACTTCCCCACAAACAGTATGAATGCTCAGTAAATAGGCAATGTCACCTAACCTCCTTTCAAACTCTGTAGCAACAAATCAGGATGAATGCTAAATAAACAAATCATCCGAAAGTAATCTCAGAAGCATATTCTCCATCAGAGATTATGCTACTTTAGTCAAAGGGGCAACGTGCACAATGTGTATGTTTCGTTGTGCTTTTGGAGCAATACTCAAAAGCAGACTATACACAGCACTGCCAGCAGTGCTGTTGAGCCCGGTGAAGGACTTCTAAGTTATATTATGGGAAAATGTCAGAATGACAAACCTAGGCAGGATGGAGCCAGGTGACAGAAGAGGCGAAGGGACCATTTGAACAGGGCTCTGCCCTTGTCAGTCCCTCGGTACAGCACAAGGTGAAAGCCAAACTGCATGAACGTGATGGAGAGGGAATGGCGTGCTATGGCATATATCTGGCTTGAGAAGTGCTGATAGTAAATGAGGGTTGAAATATCAGAACCGAATGATTACATCTGCCTCATGGCACATAACATGCTCTGCGGAACTCCGCTTGCTGTGTTATCACCTGGGTTATTATTCACCAAATCACAGGAGTAAACACTGCAATATTTTTACGTGTTTCTTGACATCTTGACATCTCCAGCCCCCCTCCTCCCTCTTCTCTCTGTACTAATGCATCCTAATACGTCAACTGCTTTTGAGTTACTGGAGAAAGCCTCTGTGAACCATATTGATTCACGGTGGGTGCTTGAGATGAAAACCAAAACAAACCCAGTGGGATCCTCCCAAGATTGTGTTCTTTACTGTGTTGGGAGGCAGCCAGTCTCCCCCCCCCCTCTCTCTCTCTCTCACACACACACACCTTCTACACACACACACACACACACACACACACACACACACACACACAACTGATGAGAATCATATATCATAATGCAAACACAGCCAAAAGGATCCCTAAGGTCTCAATAATACATTGTTAAACACCGGGATAAACAAAGAACATTTAAAGAGACCTCTTTAATCATTTATACCAGCTATAAAGACCAAAGAGCATTTAACCTTCCTTTAATTTGGGAATCTGCTTTCTTTGTTCCATTTGGCAGGCACTTGATAAGGAGACTCCAGGAGGCAGAGCACTGCTCTAGTAATTTTGCTACAGCTTCCAAAGCTTGGTTTTTATATTCCTTTGGCAGATGGTTTTAATGTGGAGGTTTTGAGCCTTCATGACCTCCACCCAGAGCCCACAATCTAGTTCTGCACATTTTCTCCAAATATTGCTCGCTCTTTCTTTCTTTCTTTCTTTCTTTCTTTCTTTCTTTCTGTTGAGTGGATGATTTATCAGACCAATTAGTGTACATTCTAGAACCATTCACCACAATTCCCAAGGGACAAAATTCCAGGTGAAATTTCAATCTTGCATGGAGCATTTATTCATCCGCATCACATGTGACTACTTCTCCCAATATAGAGGAGCAAAACTTGAGACTGCTTTTGCATGGAAATAAATTGAAATGAAATCTTAAAGCAGATTGCATACTGGGTTTGCTGAATTATGTAAAACTGATTTTTCCACTGGATGAACCTGTTTTATATGTAATTGGTATTGCAAGAGCTTTCTTTGAAAAGATCAGGAAGCGTAATTAAAAAACCTACAATTCCCTTCAGATCCATGCAGCATGGCTAATGGTCAGGGATTAGGGATGGAAGGATCTGTCAGTTTCAATTATCTCAGTTTCTCATTTTTCTAGTCTTAAATTAATTTCTCCATATTTTACACCAATTTGTGATTTTAAGAAAATCCACATGAAAATTCACCAACATTTTAGTGTGAATTTCATTGTCATGTGCACTTTGACCAATGTACAATTGTACAATGACCGCTCCCCACTTAAAATGGGGGGCGCCCTTTGCGTGGACGCGTGCAGCCCCTAGATCTGGAGTGGCTCCAATAGCATAGGCTTGGCTTTGCCTTCCCTCAGGTGGGATACCTGGAGGTCTCCGCCTACCTCAGTCAGTTGTCCAATCCCACCTGGGGGAAGTGTTGCCAAGGAGACCAGGCCAGGTAGGGGAGGGATTACCTGCCCACACAATAGAGGGAGGATCTTACCTGGGAATCCTCACTTGGCTCCAGAGCTTCTCCCACCCTACCCACCCTCAGTTAATGTCTTATTTTGCAGGTTAACTTTTCTTCACAGGTTTTGCAGGTTAACCTTTCTTCACAGGTATGCGGGCGCTGCTACGTTAAGGTCGCTGTTAAAGGGCCAGAAAGGAATTTCCCTGCATTGGCAGGTTTCGCCTTTCCCGTAGCAAAACGTCACAACTTTGGTGGTATCAGGCCTTGGGAGGAATCCTTTTGTCCATCTTCCTCTTGCGGCGGCGATACCAGGGTTCCCCGTTAAAGGGGTTTTCTGAAGGGAGGCTTTGGCCATACACCGAAAGGTCGTCATTGCTCTCTCCTGCAGTGGCGGCGTTACGGGGGCGGCCATCTCTACTTGAACATATGTTCTCCAGAGCCGGCCCATCCCCCCCACACACACTGGATAACCCTGATGCTCCCTAGGTCCCCGGCTGGGGACCGGGGAGGGAGAACGCCCAATGCCTGAGCCAAGGTCTACCCACATTTGAAATTTAATAAAGTTGTGGCCAATTTAATCCCATAGCACGTTGTCTTGAGTCATTATTCCACATGACGGGGGGACTGTGCAGGATCTGGGGACTCCGCCTGTCCACGCAATGCAAGCAATTTCCCTGAAGAAGGGTTTGAATTTGATATCCCGCTTTATCACTACCCGAAGTAGTCTCAAAGCAGCTAACATTCTCTTTTCCCTTCCTCCCCCACAACAAACACTCTGTGAGGTGAGTGGGGCTGTGAGACTTCAAAGAAGTGTGACTAGCCCAAGGTCACCCAGTAGCTGCATGTGGAGGAGCGGAGACGTGAACCCTGTTCACCAGATTATGAGTCTACCACTCTTAACCACTACACCACACTGTCTGTTACCTTCACTAATATCTTCATTTTTAAGCACACTTTCCCTTAAAAAAATAATCATTTTTGTAGTTCTTGTTTGGGTAGAGAACTATATCGTATAGTTCAGATAAGTACAAATTTCAAAGGCTATCTGTGTTTCAGATAGCATATTGTTTTGGAAAGTGCAGATTTGAAAGATTTGACTTCAAATGAGACCTGAATTGAATTTCTCCCCCCTCCCTATCAGTTATGATGGGTGTTATAACCCAGCAATTTCTGGAGGACCCCAGGTTTCTCATCCCTGTGTTACAGTTCAAGACAGACAGCGACACCAGCTGACTGCCCCAAAGTGGAACAGGATCAATACCTGCTGGATATCATCAGCCCAATAAGCACTTCCTAGTCAATAATTGTTAGTACCTTCTTACCAAACATTGTGTAATACAGGCATGATTCTGGGCCTTTAAGGCCATGTCCCTACCCAGTCTCTGCATTGTCTTTGCTTCCTCAAGCTGTTCAACTAACCAGAAAAGGAGCTGACAGGACTGAGGTATATAAAGCCATGCTGCTTGAGGCCAAATTGTGGAAGAAAGGATTACTGCTAGCAAGGCCAGGTATTTACAGGATCCCTCCTGGGGAGTCTTGGAAATATATCCATGTCAGTACATTATGGAGCAAAGTTTGAAGATTGGCTGCTGGGCCGGTTTTTCTAGAGTGAAATATATAAATCGTATTCCACTCTAAGCAGAAATTTAGATCTTGCCACAACTCTCCCCTTCTGACCTCACCTCAGCATTCTGGCTCATTGTAACACAATGATGAACCATGTAATATTGCTTTTAGTGATGTATTGCAGGATGGGGGTGTTAGACTCATTGATTCCAGCTTCTACACTTTTTATTGTGAACATCCATATATACACTAGGGCTGCAAATGCATGCAATCTATCCATTGTCAATGAAAACTGATGCAGTTAAGTGTCTAATGAGGCCTCAGTCTGAACCCTAATTACCTGGGAGCAAGAACTGTTGAACCCAATAGGAATGGTTAGGATTGTGCTGTAAGATTTCTTTGACAGCTCTAATGAACAGCACTGCAAACTGAAAATCACTTCCCCAAATATATACACACACAGAGAGAGAGGTTGAGCTTGTTACTTTCTTATTTAGGAGACCCTCTGCTCAATCCCAGATTACCATGGGTTGTTTGGCTGCATTGGTTTAGCTGCAGTTATTGGACTTCTCTACCCTCTGTGGTGTGGTGTTGAAGGATTAACCGTCAGGAATTTAGGGTGGTGCTGTCATTGTTATTCATTTTATTTTATGTTTATATCTATTTGCTTAAGCTAGGGAACTTTTTCAGTCTGATGGCTGCATCCCGAAATAGGCAACTTCCGGGTGGAGGGAGAAACAGCACATACCATTGGTGGGTGAGGATAGATGCACAAAGAAGGTGGAGCTACAGAGATGTCCCTTGGCTTTGTGCAGTAGGCTACATTCCAGTCACACACATATTAGTGGTTTCTACACACACTGGTGTGCTCTGCTCCATGGGGTCATGAAGAGTCGGACACGACTAAACGACTAAACAACAACACACACATATCTTTATCCAGGCAAGCAAGAGTCATAAGTCACATCCTCCTTATGCATTTGAAGCACAATGAAAGCACATGGCTTCCCATGCAAAATTGTAAGTCTGGGTACACTGTGGTTCAACCAGTACCATTTCCCGCCTTCTTCCCTTCTTTTTCAGAGAAGCCATGCACTTTAAATATGTGCTACCAGTGCTTTAAATGTATGGTATATGGATATTACCTCAATCAGAACACATTCCATCCAGGCAAAAGCAGAGCTAATAAAAGGTCTGTGGCCAGGAAAGAAAGGAAGTAGCTTGAAAAGAACCATAAGGGCTGGACAGGGAGGCCTGGAGACTTGGATTTGGCCCTCATGCCTGAGGCTCCCTGCACTGCTCACACAGAGGACCCTGGTTATGGAGCAAAGTACAATGAATTAATGACATGCTCAGGTGGACCATTGCCTTTGTTATTATTCCACATGTTCCAGGATGAAGGCTAAACACATATTTCAGGGCTAAACCTTGGTTCATTCTTGCTCTGATGGTCACAGAAGATCTACAGAGCAAGGGAAATGAGAGCATAAGAAAAGCTGCTGGATCAGGCCATGCAGGGGGAAGAGAGCAATCCGGGCTACCACTTGAGTTTTGTAATCAGCTTTAAATATAGCTAAGCTAACAGATCACGGAAAAACCCCATTAGATTCTATTGGATGTTAATGATTAGAACAAGGGTCTGATGCCTTTAATTTCAAAGCTTTACTTGTGTGGCTCTTTGTTGACTTGTCACCAGCTGCATGCCTTGAGTCTGCCCAATACAGAGCTGACCAAAAGCACCAGGACTTGCTTACGGGAAATCACTCTGAGCTCCCAAGCACCACAAACAGGAAAGTGAAGCAGAAACAGAAATTTAGGAACATTTCCATATATAATTTAAACTCCCCCTCCCTCTACTGACATTCTTTTTAACATCACTCTGTCCCTGGCTTTGGACTGAATGGACAATCAGTCTGCTTGTTATGTTTCTAAGCAATGTTGTTTGAACAAATCTGGATGCAATTATGCCTGGCCAAATTCAGGCAGCCTGCAGGGAGAATGTGCATAGGTACGTTCATGATACTCCCATGCCCATCACTCTCCATGTCTTCAATGAAGAGCACCAAAAAAGGGAAAGACTCGTGTGTGTTTTGGAACCTTGATTTCCCAGAACTGCAAATTGGGAAGTTGGGGAAATCCAACAGAAATGGAAACAGGAGTGGAGATTGCCAACGTTTGCTAATTTGCCCATGTCAGGAACAGGAATTAATCCAGCAAATATGACTGGTATTCTATGTTGTTGTTTTTTCAGTTCACAAACAATACACAATTAATGGCCTGCCCACCCCAATGCACACTGTATTTCCTTTACAATGAAATGAATAATGGTAAAGGTGAAATAATGCTAATGGTAGAATAATGGTAATCATAATATAATTACATACTTTCTACCACAAGGGACAGCAAGATGAATCATATAGTTTTTTGTTGGAAACCAAACATTAATGGAATGGAAACAGGACTGCATGTGATGAACATGGGTCAGAATGGAAATAATTGACTTCTTACATCCCTAGTTGCAAAACACACAAATTGTTTTTCTGTGTTTCTCCATCCTAAAGCTTCCCCCTCACTTTAGCCAAATCCATATTCTTGATATTGACCATATCCTATCTAAGTTCTTCCCCAGCTATTATCCCTGCTGTTTTTTGCATTTCCCCTTAAGGTCTGATGATTATTCTGCCTCTGCAGGTGCCCAAGCATAAATGCTACATTGCAGATGGTTGGCCACAGTCTTTGCCAGGTGGTTTTCTACATGCATCAAGAGTCTCAGGTACTCAGAATTTCATTAACAAACAAAATCAAAATGTAATTTATCTTTATCTGTGGTGCATCTTGTCAAGAAAGGAGAAGAAGCCATACCTCTGCAGCTGTGAAATTTGGGATTTGTTTAATCCTGAAATCCTAGCTTTCCAGAAAGGTGCTAGAACCAATTACAGTGGTACCTGAGGTTCCAGACGCTTCAGGTTACATATGCTTCAGGTTACAGACTCCGCTAATCCAGAAATAGTACCTCGGGTTAAGAACTTTGCTTCAGGATGAGAACAGAAACTATGCAGTGGTGGAAGCAGGAGGCCCCATTAGCTAAAGTGGTACCTCAGGTTAAGAACAATTTCAGGTTAAGAACTGACCTCCAGAACAAATTAAGTTCTTAACCCAAGGTACCACTGTAGTTGCTTTTTTATTTTGTAAAATGCCAAATGCAAAAGAATTTGTGAATTACACAGCCGCTAAACTTCCTTCTTCTACACAACTATTACAGGTTCTAGAACCTGGTCCTCCATTCCATTTGGGTCACCATACAACTATGGGTTGGGTTTTGCTCTTTTGAGTAGCATTCTCAGTACAGTATTTCACAGGTGGGAATATGGATGCTGAAGCACCGTATCTTAGGCTAAGAATCATTTCCTGCACTTCTTCCTTTTCCCAGTTTCAAATGACTAGAGGCTCCTCTATGCTGGCTTTATTGTGTTTCCATTTATGTTACAAAACCCTAGTAAAGGTAAAGGGACCCCTGACCATTAAGTCCAGTCGTGGCCGACTCTGGGGTTGCGGCGCTCATCTCACTTATTGGCCGAGGGAGCCAGCGTACAGCTTCCGGGTCATGTGGCCAGCATGACAAAGCCGCTTCTGGCGAACCAGAGCAGCACAGGGAAACGCCGTTTACCTTCCCACTGGAGTGGTACCTATTTATCCACTTGCACTTTGACGTGCTTTTGAACTGCTAGGTTGGCAGGACTACAAAACACTAGAATGTACTACCGGTAATTAAGCCCCTGTTTCCAAGATATATGTGGGAATATGAATGCACAGACTGGCTAGAGCAGCAAAAAAAAAAAAAAAAAGTTTGCTGAAGCCCACTCTCTTTCACTAGGGTGGCAAGGTGGAGAAAAAAACATGGGGCTTCTGTACCTCTAACAGCTGTGCAGAAGAGGAGCAGATGACAAACTGCCGAAATTCCCTCCTTTCTACAGCTATTAAAGGTGCTGGGGCCCTGTCTCCTGTTGTATCTGGCTACCCTACATTCCCTAAGTTGTAGACAATGTCTCCATCTGTATCATTGGTGTAGATGTAAACCCCACGTGAACAGGAACTCTTAAAATGGCCCCATTCCTGCCTCTCTCCACCTGGCCTAGGGTGGGGCCTGACAGGCTTCATAAGAACTGCTGCTGCTTCCCAGCAAGGACTGGGGTTTGGGGCATAGCTGTCAACGTTTCCCTTTTTTAAAGGGAAATTGCCTTATTCCGAATAGGACTCCTCACAAGAAAAGGGAAAAGTTGACAGCTATGGTTGGGGGGGGGTATTCTTTTCATATTGGAAGCCACCTTGAGCATTGTTTTAACTGTGGAAAGGCAGCATACAAATAACAGGAGGAGGAGGAGTTACGTATACAGTATCTGTTCCCAGCTTTGGGCGATCATAAAGATAGGGAGGAGATGGACCTAGAGGACAGTCATTCTTCACTTCTTCCACATCTATATGTTCATATACCCACTCAGTCGGGGGGGGCTGTCCCTGTGGGGGAAACCCTACATGTGTAGAAATGGCCTCCTTCACGCTGAAGCCCATCACACATCAGCTGGAGATCATGGCCAGAGTGCCCACCAGTGTTGAGGAGCTATAAGTACAAGATGTGTGCAGTATCCGTGGGTGCAAAAAGCCTGAATTGCATCCCACACAAAAGAATTTAAGACTGAGCACGCTCATTTTCTCACATAATCTGCACTCTGTTACAGCTCTCAAAACTTATTGAGATATTCACGTACTGGATGAAGTTCAAGGAAGAAACTTGACTCTTGTTATAGCTCTTGAGAGTGATCTGTGTATTAGCAATACCCCAAGTCTGTACATTCAATTCTCCTACCTCTAGTATCCATAGCAACACAAATGAAGTGCTTGACTACCTGACCAATTAGTTGTGTCTGCCATGGCATCCTCACCAAGATGCCAGGTTTTAAGAACAAAAATAATTAGTTCTCACATAGCATATGTATGAAACTGTGCTACCTTGCCTCCTTCAGAGATGGTTGCTGTTAGCCATGAACAGCAAGGCAAAGCCATGTAAAGTCTGTGCTATTTCCAGTACATTCTCCTTTCTTTATTGATGTCTTGCCTGTATTACACAATGAGGTGTTTGGAAGGGATCGTCTTCATTTCTCGTTTAATTTGCACTTCTGCCATGGCAACCCCTTAGCAGAGGGTGAAGCAGGGATGGGGAATCTCAGGCCCATCAGAGCAAACGTCGCCCAGCAGAAATGTTTTTGTGAGCTCTGATAATGCTTCTGGATGAAGGATAGAGAGGGATGTGTGTCTGTGAAGAAACAAGCTTACTGTAAGAAGGTAAAATTCCCATTTCATGCTCTGCCCGATTTTGTTTCTTGTGCCGCTCATCATTGCCATGTAGCCATATGCTGGTTAAATTCAACATCCAAGCAGTCAAACTCTCTGTTTCACAGAGGCCAGCCAGAAAATCTTCCTGTTTCTGGTACAAAGATACCACATTGCAAGCATCCCAGTATTCTTGTTCTGCTCTGAAGAGTTTGAGCAAGGCTTATAGGACTTACCAAGGATAATAATTTGTTATTCTATTTACAGGATATAATTACCTTAACATTCACCCTAGCTCTTTCTCACGCAAAAAGATACCTAAAATAACATGATGTAATTAGAGATGTGTCTTTGATGGGAGCTTTTATACTGCTATTGAACATTTTATTGTTAAGAGCTTCAATTATGGCACACTTATTAAAACTTTTAGATGGACTTTTTATTGATTAAGAAGGCCTTTGCATGAAATACGACAATATTAGGGATGAGAAAAATCATTTTAGATAAAGGAAACATTGATCTGAGTCTTTGCCTGAAGCTTGAAGCACATACCAAATGAAATGCTGCCATGTTCAAGTGATCCCCTTTTCACATTAATCTCTGGTTTTGCTTTATTAGTTGACCAGAATCAATCTCTTGAAGTATGTGGCAAATTCATATTGATTGCAGTAGGTTCAGTTTGCACCTCATCACAATACTCCTCTTCTTATAATTTCCAAAGGCTTAGATGTGTTAGTCTCTTGCAGACAAAACAAGATGAGGGTCTTGTCGTGCCTTAAAGACTAATACATTTGTTACTGCATAAACTTTTGTGGATTACAATCCACTTCATCAGATGCATGATGCTTTATCCTTAGTTACAAGTTTATATATGTTTGGCCTGGAGCAAAACTGTAAACAGTGATTTTTCAATTCCTCCTGACCTCAATGTTCACAATCCTGAAAACCCCAAACCAAAAGTATATATTACTGTAACTGAGGAAAACACTTCATGCATCTAATGAAGCAGACTATAGTCCACAAAAGCTTGTGCCACAATAAATTTACTAGTCTTTAAGGTGTCACAAGTCTCCTTGTTGTTTTCTTGTAGTGTATCATTCTTGTAGAGGGAAATCATATGCACCATTACATAGAAATGTGTAATCTGCCACAAGAACGAATATTGGAGAAATACTCAATGCAGCTATTTCCCCAAGATTATTTAGGGCAATACACATGTTAATATATTTGTCATACATACATTATTTGCTTAGGCTTCTTTAAAAATTTATATTCCACTTTCCTTACACAGGCAATCCAAGGCAGCTAACAATAACTAATAAGAAGAGTAGTAAGGGGGGGGGGGAACCAAAGAAGATTTTAATTAAAATATTTTAATTAAAGTCTTTGTTTCCTAATAGCAGACAAAATTAAGAGTTTGGGAGGAGCAGGAGCAGCAGGGCATGTTGAGAAGCCCACAGCCAACCATCAGATTACACAGGGCATTTCCAGACTGTCACTATTTTCAGGTGGGGTTCAATTATATTCTGGCAAGTTCGGCTTGATTGAGAGGTCCTGCGAAACAAACCCACTTCCTCAAAAGAGCCTCTCCTTTTTTCTTTTCTTTTTCCAATAATGAAAGCTAAATGAAAATGAAAGCAATAATGCACTGGGAAATGGGGGGTAACATATGCTTTGAGTTAACTTTCCCCCAAGCAAATCAGAAAAATGTTCCTTAAATAGCAATGTCATATAATCTAGGTCTTCTTTGTAAGAGCATTCTAAATAGGCAAGGAGGATCATAAGGAAGGAGGTGGTCCGTTATTTTAATGCGCCTACCAAACTGCACATAGCCAACCAGCTGGCAACAAACACAGGGTATATATTTAGGTCCCAGTGGCCCACCAGAGTAGTGAAATATGTTTGACTTATTAGCTCACAAACTATGCACACTTCATATGAACAGTTCACATCTGTAGTAGTGGAGTTTGAAAACTTGACCCCACCTAGCAATGTTATTGCTAGAAACTCACATAAGTTCTTTGTTTATTAAAATGTTTTTAATTCGCTCAATTAATATAAAGGTTATTTGTCATCACTAAGCCCATCTTACTGCAGCTAACATGTTAAGGTAGAGAAAAGCAGTGTTCTAATCCCCTGGATGAACATGGGGCTCATCAAATGGGGAAATGTTCTATCCACCAATCGCTCATATTATAAGGTTACCAGATATTTTTTCAATGAATCCGGGGTCACTTTTCAACTTCAATGGATTTTGTATGGGGGCTGATTTGTAAATCTGGGGACTGTCCCCAGAAACGGGGGCGTCTTGTAACCTTATCATATTATGTATTCTCGTTACATGGTCAAAAATATTTTTTAAAATTCCATATCAGGTGCTGACATCTGGTGGCTGAAATGACCCCAGCAATAAGAGGGCCACACTCTCATTAGGTGTAAATCATCGGGTATCTTCTGAATCAAACAGCATTTTTCACTTTAATTGTGTATTATCAGCAGTGCAGATCTGTAGATCTGTGGGAGCCACAGTCAACCTAAAACATGACGATGGGTTTTTGATTCAGCTGGTGTCCATTATTTCTGGTCTGGTCTTACAGAAAATGCAGGTCCTACACTGCTGCAGGCAAGAAAGAATGCTGGAGGAAATACCAATAAGTTATTTAACCCATAACTTTTGGTACATTTCACTTATCTTCATCAGGGAAATTTGTTCAAAAAAGGAACACTGCCTCCAAACATCACCGTGTTTAGAAAAAATACCATTACCTGTATCTTATCAGATGGAGATGCAATATGCATCTCATGACTGTGGTGCAAATTCTCATGAACATCAGCAAAACACATTGGGGATATTTATCAAATAACTTCTGTGCTTTATTGGCTTCACCTGACCCCATTAATTGATTTCTACCAGAAATTAATCTGAAGTTGCGATATCAGCAGCAGGCAAGGCAGACTCAGATGCACCTCTTGGGCTCATTACTAAAATATGCTAAGAAGTCCTTCAAAGTTCATTGTAAAAGTAACTGATGCAATTAATAAAAATGCCAAGTTACGGTAATTGGTACATAACTCTACTTAATAGCAACACTGTAGACATTCTGGTAATTGTGGGATTTTTAGACAGGACTTCTCCCTTCCTCCCCACCATGTCAAATTTCACCAAGAATGTTATTTGTACTGTAATCTTATAGTGTAGCGCTGTTACCCTTATGCTGTAAGTCACTCTGGGTACAATATTAGAAGATAACAAATCAATAAGTAAACTTGAAGGATCACCTTACGCCATATGTGCCCACTTGGCCGCTTCAGTCTATGGAACTGGCACTCCTGCAAGTGCCACAGAATGCCCATTTTGCATTTGCGAGGAATCAATCCTTCTGTGTGGCAGCACTTAGTCTTTCGAATTCCCTGCCCATTAATATTAAGCAGGAAACTTCATTGTATTGCTTGTACCACCTGCTAAATAGGCAAACCCTGTCTGGAGATGTAATTTCTACAAGCAATTTGACACGTAATGTTATTTGTTACCTTTATTTCAAAGCTGCTGCTTTGAAAAAAAATATTTTGATAATACCAATTGTTGTACAAAGCCCATTACGTTGCAGCAAAAGAGTTGTGTGAATGATCGTAGCTTTGGCTTTGCTATTAAGTGTGAGAAGGGTTCTGTCAATATGGAACAACTGCCCAAAATGGCAGGTTTGAATATGATGCATGGGGAGTGTTGTTAATAGAGGGCTTCTCAGTGTCAAAGAGCAATTTACACAGTAGACATGCTTACTGCATGTAGAAGAGCCCTCAAAGGATGCCCTAAAGTTTGATTGGAAAATACATCTTGGCAAATGAAATGTTGTCCCATACCAGTTGGGACAGTTTCTACTGCTCACCATGTGCCAAATGCTTTACCAAAATGCATTTTCCTTTCACCATTACAAGGCATATAGCAGCGGTGGCTAACATGGTGCTCTCTGGATGTCATTGGACGACAGTTTTCAGCAGACCCCAACCAACATGGTAAATGATGTGGGAGGATGGGAGTTGCAGTCTAACAATGTGTGGAGACTGTTGGAATAAGCAACACTCCATGATCCATACCCATTGTAAAGGTAAAGGGACCCCTGACCATTAGGTCCAGTCGTGGCCGACTCTGGGGTTGCGGAACTCATCTCGCTTTATTGGCTGAGGGAGCCGACGTACAGCTTCCAGGTCATGTGGCCAGCATGACTAAGCCGCTTCTGGCAAACCAGAGCAGCACACGGAAACGCCGTTTACCTTCCCGTTGGAGCGGTACCTATTTATCTACTTGCACTTTGACGTGCTTTCAAACTGCTAGGTTGGCAGGAGCAGGGACCGAGCAATGGGAGCTCACCCCATCATGGGGATTTGAACCGCTGACCTTCTGATCAGCATGTCCTAGGCTCTGTGGTTTAACCCACAGCGCCACCCGCATCCCTATACCCATTGTACAGAGAAGAAAAATCCACTAGGAACAGAAAGTGAGTTGTGAGCCTGGTTTCTCATTCATGTTTCTTCTCTTGCTTTTGCTCTAACCAACATGGCTGAGGTTATTAAATGAAAGATCCAATTTAAACTTTTCAGGTGTGTCTGTTTCCCTTGTGGTGAGACAAAAAACCTTCTCTGCAACTGAGTGTATCACACTGATTACTGCTGGCATAGAGAGTGAGATACAGCATACAGTGGAGACATAGTCTCTGCCCATGAAGTTCTCAAGATTGGCCCTCAGAAGGTATGAACTCTGAAGTTACACGTTTTGAAATCCACTGGTCTAAAGTAGGAATGTAAGGAGCAGAACTGTTTTCAGTTTATGTGTGGGGGTTTTAAGCCTATCAAAAGTTGTTTTGTTTTGTTTTGGTTTGTTTAATGACCCATGTGACCTTGTTCCACCTTGTAACTATTTCAGTGGGAAAACAAGAATTGTTAAAGCAGAGAGAAGCTGAAACGACAGTGCCCTGAGAACCAAATGCAAAAGAAAGAGAAAAAATCTTGCAGTTTCACTGAAACAAGAAGGGATTAATGTCCTGAAAAATTCAAAAGGAGAAATAATGGTCTCCCGCTGGATACATTGCACTGTGGCTATGGAATTCATTCTGCTCCACACCTGATCATTTATTCTCCTGATTTATGCATTCATTCATAAAAAGGAGATTGTTCGCCCTTTATATTTCCTTTCTGTCACTTCCCACTTAAACACTGGCAGATAAACTGTGGTGGACTTCTTTATTTAAATAAACTGGCTGTGGTGGAGTTTGATTGTTTTTCATTGCTACATATTTTCAGTATGCAAACTGATTTTGTTGAAGATAAAAGTGGTGTAAAGTATCAGAATTCAAACATGTCATGAACTCATTTAATTTTTTTCATTAAAAAACAACAACTTTATATCTGACTTCCATGCCAGTCTTGAGCAAGTCTTTGATTGTTGCCCTCTCCCACTCTTTTTAGTTGCACCTACTTTGTTTTTCTTATTTGAAATGTATTGCATTATCTCTTCCATACTTTTTCTCCCTTTTTAGAGTTCTTCTGGCCCATTGAGATTGGTCTCGGTTTTACGAGCATCACTCAACATGATAATCACAGGTCTTGATCTTCCAAGCCAAACACAGCACGGATCATCCTTTGATTACAAAATGTATCATGTTTTGAAATTTGAGACTATGTGGCATCTTTTTCTAATCTGCTAGGTTATTAGCTGTGCATTATGAAATCAGTTAAGTATTTTCCAATGGGGAATGGATTCAGTGTCTCTTGGCACTGAAATGTATCTCCTTCTCATGTTCTTCTTGAGAGGTTAGGGGGACATAGAGGACTGCAGTTAGGATGAATTAGGTCAATTAGGTCAAAATGGAGTGCCTTGCCTTGCCTTGCCTTGCCTTGCGCTATTCCCATCCCCCTTTAAAATTTAATTTTAGCACTTGCAGGAGCATGCACATAATTCGACCGAAGCCTATCTCCTTTTGTGCATTACTGGTACAAATAGACATCATTAAAGAAGCTATGGGTTTAAAGGGGCTATGGGAATATGCCTCTTTGCCCTGTCCCTGAAAATGTATGGCTTCTCCACACCCTCATTAGTATGGATGTCTAGGGTGGGGAAGTCTATTTGTGTAAAGCCATTGCAGAGTTGTAGTTCATAGTGCTGATCTGGGAGAGCAGGATTTGAATTCTCTCTCACTCATGAAGCTCACTGGAAGACCAGTCCCTGACTGTCATGGGATTGTCATGAGAACAGAGAACGGTGTATGCTGCCTGGAGTACCTTGGGGGGAAAGTGGGACAGAAATGTAATAATCACAATAAATAAAACTTGTTGCAAGGGGGAAAAATGCACAGCATGTCAGCCATGCATGCCCAGCAGCTAGACAAACCACATGATTTGGTACCAATCCTGATGCCCTAACCACTATACCACATTGCTGGCCAAATATCCCAAGCTGTGCAGCTCTAATGTACAAAGTTTGTTTCTATTCAATTCTGTGAAGTCTGCTTTGAACTATATTCAACATTACTGAGGGAGGAATTTTAACAATTCGCTCAATTGTTTCCCTGAATAATTTCATTGCATGCCTGCTCTGTATAGACTTTGCCTCCAGCTGAAGTGATTAGCAGAGAGTTAGAATGAAACTTATAATCTTCTGAAGGGGTGTTATACCAGGTGGAATTCTTTTTAACCATGGACGGTTGACACCTAAACTTATTTCATGTTCTTTGGTTGAATCCCTCCCCACAATTCCTCTAACAACTCTCTGAAAATAAAACAAATCCCAACAGAGGGATAAATGACACTTTGGCTCCACATAATATTTAATATTTCTGCTTACCCTTCGGGACCACAGCATACAGCATTATAGAAAAAGGAGACTGAGATCCAAAATATTTTCATATGCGTTAGCAATGTGCCAAATCAACTGCAATGCTACGTTTCTAAACCAAAATCTGACCAGTTATCTATGTAAAACAGCCATAATTTGGGACCTTCATCTTAAAAAGCAACTGCTTCAAGACCCACATGTCCAAAAAGGAGCCAGCTCCACTTCATGTTCTTCCCTTTACAAAGCAAACTAGTTCAGTTCATGTTCAGTTTACAGGTCAGTTCTCTGGCAATTGCCCCCAGCATTCAGAATGTTACAAGCTACTGTAAGTAAAGGTGAAGGGACCCCTGACCATTAGGTCCAGTCGTGACCGACTCTGGGGTTGCAGCGCTCATCTCGCTTTATTGACTGAGGGAGCTGGCGTACAGCTTCCAGGTCATGTGGCCAGCATGACTAAGACGCTTCTGGTGAACCAGAGCAGCGCATGGAAACACCGTTTACCTTCCCGCCAGAGCAGTACCTATTTATCTACTTACACTTTGACATGCTTTCAAACTGCTAGGTTGGCAGGAGCAGGGACTGAGCAACGGGAGTTCACCCCATCACGGGGATTCGAACCGCCGACCACCGGCAAGCCCTAGGTTCTGTGGTTTAACCCACAGCGCCACCCTGAGGACTGCTGCTGTGCTGAGGTACAAAACATACTTAAGGGGAGGGGTGTGTGTGTTTAAACATATAAACAGTGGGATGTGGGTTGTTTATTTTTCCAACAATTATAATATTTAAGTTTAAAAGCCCCAAGAGATTTAATAATAATAAAAGCATAAGAGAATGAACTAGAACTAGAACTAGAATTTATTCTAAGGTCTCTCAAAATGAACTTAATTCACATTCAGTGATGGTACATACGTCCAGGTATAGATTTTTGAATAAATTCGGGGAACTTTGTTAAACTGAATTAATTCATTCCAAGCACTGAAAATGGTCCAGTAGATAAAACAACATTAAATTATGTTTCTTTAAAACCTAGTGTGACATCCCTTGCTGTACTAGTTTTTTTCCTAAAAGGAAAGCAAGAGCTGAAGGTTGAGTCCTTATTTTGGAAAATTGTTTCTTTTGATTTTGAATGTCAGCAAAATGGAGGCAATTATAAAATGACGCTTGCACAATCCAGGTGGTCCTGCAAAGTGTGCAATCCTTGACAATTGTAAATAACACTGTGTGGGAGACTGTAAATATCTACCACGTCAGAGACAATCTTCAATAAAAAGGAAAAATAAATGATTTCTAGCCCTAGAGTGTATTGAGTAAGTAATCATACAGCAGGCAGAAGAAAATAGGTTGATGAGTCACGCTGGCTTGGTGTGTCATCGCTCAGTGACTCGCACCTGAGCATGAGAGTTTTGTCCATTTTTAAATTACTGTGTTTGAGGTGCTGGCAAGTGAAATAAAAGCTCCGTCTGGGATGCTTGATTTTTTTGTTTAACCAGATTATCACTCAGTGCTTTAGTGTTATCACCTCTCATCCTGACAGGAACTTCAGTATCTCTTTAACATGGCCCTGAGAAATTTCACAGAGGTGGACTTTTTTAGCCAGAAATAAGAAAGAAGTGGCATCTCTTGGGGTTTTTTTCAGCATGGTGTGGCTGTTAATGTCAGGGACTGGCTGGATGACAAGGAGTGGTGGGAGGCACCAGCCAGCGAACCCCCTGGGGAAGCCTCAGAGGAGGGAGGTTCAGAGCCCGGTGACTGGGGACGGGTCAGAAGATGAAGAGGGAAGGAATGGTTGGTTGGCTGCTGAAGAAGCAACAGGCATGAGTGAGAGAGAGGGAAGAGCCAAGGGCAGAAAGCAGTTCAGACTCAGTGGGTGAAGCTTCCCAGGAGCTTGCCTTTCCTGCTGTGTTAGGCCCCGATCCTGCCTTATCTCAAAGGACATGAAGAACTATGCATGTAGTTGAACAATGAGCAAGAGTTCCCTCCCACCATAGTTTACATCCACGTGAGCAACCTCCGGAGGAAGATGGGCTCTTAGGGGGAAGTGGGAAGCCAGAACCATCAGTCCTGGCAACTAGGCTAAGGATGCGGGTCCTGCCTTGATGCTTCTCTGCATTGTTTGCTGTTTTCTCAAATAAAGAAATAATAATAATAATAATAATAATAATAATAATAATAATAATAATAATAATAATTTTATTATATCTACCCCACCCATCTGGCTGGGTTATCCCAGCCACTCTGGGAGGCTTCCAGCAAAATATTAAAATACAATAATTCATCAAATATTAAAAGCATCGCTAAACAGGGCTGCCTTCAGATGTCTTCTAAAAGTCAGATAGTTGTTTATTTCTTTGACATCTCATGGGAGGGCATTCCACAGGGTGGGCGCCACTACCGAGAAGGCCCTCTGTCTGGTTCCCTGTAACTTCGCTTCTCACAGTGAGGAAACCACCAGAAGGCCCTCGGCGCTGGATCCTCAGTGAATGATGGGGGTGGAGACGATCCTTCAGGTATACTGGGCCAAGGCCATTTAGAGCTTTAAAGGCCAGCACCAACACTTTGAATTGTGCTCAGAAACATACTGGGAGCCAATGTAGGTCTTTCTGGACCAGTGTTATATTATCTCGGTGGCCACTCCCAGTCACCAGTCTTGCTGCTGCATTCTGGATTAGTTGTTGTTTCCAGGTCACCTTCAAAGGTAGCCTCACATAGGGTGAATTGCAGTAGTTCAGTTAAACTTCCTGCTCGTCTCTGTGTTTGAGTGCTCACCTTTTCTGAACCATCTCTGACAGTTAAGGGCACTAGCCTCTGTACAGGGGACAGATGTGGCAGTACATCACATTAAGTGATGGGTAGCCAACATGGTACTCTCCAAATGTTTCAGACTACAACTTTCAGCATGGCCAATAGCCAGGGGTGATGGGAGTTGTACCCAAAGCATGCCTGCATTGTGATTGATGCACATAAGCTGATTCTAAGGAACCAGGTTTTGCCATAAATCCCATTTTTTGGTTTAAATATGCAACATCGTTATACCATACAAACCCTACACTCTCTGGAACTGTACACGACAAATGTAATCTGTAAGGTTCTCCTCAGATACAACCATCGTCACCTAGAAGTGATTCCCATGATCATGGCAGCTGAAACATTTAATGCCACAATCATGGAAATCTCTGTTTAAAAAGTATGTCTTTCTCTGTAGATGTTTCAGTTCACAGACTGCATTACCCACATAGATGCTCCTGAAGAAAGCCAGGGCTCATCACATGAAGGTTTTTGCCAAGCTCTCTACAACAATCTTTGTATGGAGTTCCAGAGAGTGTAGCAGAGAAAGTTAATTTGGATTCAGGGCCCCAACTCTAATGAAGTGAGTCAATATGAATAGGGAACAAAAACTCTTAAAATGTAAAAGAATTATCATATCTTCATACTGAATTGGATTCTGGAGAGCAGATTTTTTATTATTAGAGGAAAAGATAACATAAGTCTCAGGCAAATGTCTCTGTGAGGAATGTGTAAGAATGACTGTAATGGTTTTTTTCAGATCAATAAGAATGCATTTTATCAAACTTTTATTATACCTGTGGACACATCTGTTTCAGCTTAGATAATAACGCTGTTGTTTGAAACAAGATCTTATCTACAGACAGTTGTTTAGACTTCCTGGTTGTGCGAATCAGTAATCCTCAGGATACCCTGTGGAGAATTCCCTGCCCCCTGTTATGTTCACCTAAAATAACAAAAATGAACGGTCCTTTGCTGTCATCCTTCACCTGGCCTGCCAGAGGGATCTTTAGATAACATGAAATACTTAGGTTGAACCAATCAATAACGTCACCTGTTTAGAAACTATATTCTTCCTGTCCACCCTAAAGTTCCCAATTGCCTGTCTGAATAATATATGTTGGCAAGCAAATACAATGGTGGGCTTTATATGACAGACTGTACTGAAACAGTATGTGCTATCATTACTGTTGTTTCTCACATACTGCAGTGTACTGGAAGAGAGCTTCTTCACAACTTGTGTGTTGTATTTGGACAAATGACTCTTCAACATAATACCTAGGACAGCTAAGGTCTTGCAGATAATTCTGACGATTGGAAACTTGATAGTGATCTGTGCATAAATGATTGATCTTTTGGGGAAACTTAAGACCAGGCTAAAGCAACAAAGAGTCTTGTGGTATCTGAAAGATTTAACACTTTCTTATAGCATAAGCTTTCATGAACTAGAGTCTACTTTATCAGACGCATGAAGTGTTTTCCTTAGTTGGCAAGCACAGACCCATGGGTAGAGGAAAAAATGGGCAATGAACTGTAAGACATACACGTAACTATTCACAACAGAGATTGCTATATTAATTAACACTTTGTCTTGATACAAGCTTAAATCGACAGAATCAAACTGCTTGATTAGTTTTCATGCAGCAATGTCACTCTGGATCTTCTCAGGCTAACCTTTATTTTTGTCAAAATAAAAAAATTCCTTCCAGTAGCACCTTAAAGACCAACTAAGTTAGTTCTTGGTATGAGCTTTCGTGTGCATGCACACTTCTTCTGATACACACGAAAGCTCATACCAAGAACTAACTTAGTTGGTCTTTAAGGTGCTACTGGAAGGAATTTTTTTATTTTGACTATGGCAGACCAACACGGCTACCTATCTGTAACTTTATTTTTGTGTTTTCTGAAGCAGACTCTTACTGTAATTTCAAAAAGGGTGGGTCACAGATTATCCTGCCTGTTTAGAATGCTCCAGCTGGTGACAATGTACATACCTGCTCAGAATAAATTACAGGCCACAATGTCTGGAAACTTTCATTTAGAGCAGGACTAGGGGACCTGTGGCCCTCCAAATGTTGCTGGACTATAACTCCCCCCCATTCCTGACCAATGACCATGCTGGACGCCCACAATAGCTGGAGGACCACAGGTTCCCCATTTCTGATCTAGAGGCAAAGCCATCTAAGCTGTATAACCCTGCTAGCTGTCCCTATATAAATTGGTGACAAAGTTTGAACTTAGTCATTAACAACAGCCATGTCTTGATAGGAACTTATAAGTACTATGAAGGACTTATGTGTTGTTTGTGTGTCAGAGAGAGAGAGAGAGAGAGAGAGAGAGAGAGAGAGAGAAATCTTACTTCAAATATCAGGGTCCTCTTCCATGTTGGTTGTGTGTTTTAATAGAGTGAATGATTATTGGGCTAGTGCGTGAATATGGATGAATGAAATGATGTTTAGCTTACTTTTAATGGTTGTTTTCTTAATATTTTTTATTGATTGATTTGCGTGTTGAGTCCCACAATGCCACCCCCCAAAAAATTCACACTTCACACATCAATTTTTGTTTAAGGTTTTTGGCATAATTTTGGCCACAACTTTATTTAGAATACAAAAAATGTGAGTGGTTGCTTAGGCATTGGTTATGACTATCTGTCCGTGCCCAGGGACAGAACTGACTTCCGGATTCCAGCGGAAGCCAGCGTGGGAAACAAGTATTGGGGAGAAGATGAAGCTGGGCATCAGTCCATCACTTCTCACCCTCATGTTCCGGTGGGGCTTGCACGGCCCAAGTCCGACTCCGGGGACAAGGACGAAAAGAATGGCAAGCCCCTGGATTCCTTTAACGGAATTCCCTTTCCGCATCATTTGGAGGGATAGGCACTTACCCCTCCAAGAACCAATTTAACCAATGCCTAACCGCCAACCTTACAAGTTGTGACGATTTGCTACGCAGTAGGCAAAAACCAAATGGCACCAGCCAATCAGCCAAATGGCAAAATTCCTACCAGGCCCCCGCTCCAAGGCAGACGACCCCATGACAGGCATAGCAAGGTCAAGCGATCAAGAAAAAACCACCCTATAAAAGGGAGGGATGGCGGGTGATCCGGTGCAAATCGGCCAAGAGGACGTCCAACGTCTGGCCCCTGTATTTAAAGACTCTGACCCCTCCTCCAAATTGGCAACAATCAAAACTCCCCAGCAACCCAAATTTAACCACTTAAAGTCTTGGGTTCCCTACCAAATTTGCCTAGTCACTGCAGGGTGGCTTGTTCCCCCAACCGCAACACGTGCTCTCTGTTAGGGAGAACACGCTTTATCGTGTTTTTAATATTCTCTTGGGAGCTGCCCAGAGTGGCTGGGGAAACCCAGTCAGATGGACGGGGTATAAACATATATTATTATTATTATTATTATTATTATTATTATTATTATTAACAACTGTTCTATTTTTTATTTAATTGTAATTGTGATGTAACTGTGACTTTCTGGTATGTTGCTGTTGTTGTTTTGAAGCTACTTTGGAATGCATAGGAATGCAATCAATTAATCAATCAGATACCCCCCGTTTTATGAAACTTATTATGTGCAATTTTTCACTGATAGTCTTCTGTGTTTGCCAACAGCAGCTATCTCAAGTGTCAATCTGAAACGCTTCTACTTAGAAAGGATTATCTGAGATGGTCTCCTTTAAAATACATCTGCTGAAAACACATTTATTCACCCAGGTGTTTGGACATTACTGATACATGTCTTCGAGAATTGTTATGGTTACTGAATTTATTATTGTATTTTAATTTGTGTTTATTGTAATGTGTTCCTATTGGTTTTACATTTTGTGTACTGATATTCTTTTAAGGTTGTAAGCTACTTTGGTATTGGGTCTGGTCTGTATAATATAATATAATATAATATAATATAATATAATATAATATAATATAATATAATATAATATAATATAATATAATATAATATGACAAGAGCTTGGCTAACTGACAGTGATCACTAGTCTGGCACTAGTGATAAGTTGGCGGGATCCTTCCATGCTATTATGTTTTGATATTTGCTGTGCTGTGCTGTGGTTTTAGATGCTATGGATTACTAGTTCCCTCTCACAGAGAATACTGTTAGGAAAACTTGGGAGCATGTCTGCCTCAATATTTTCATTATTTTTCATCATATACATCCTGGAGCCACTGGGCTGAGCATTAAACTATGGGACTTTGAATTTTTAAGATGGCGATCATTCTCAAAGGGTGAACAAAGGCCTCCCATTGTACACTGCTGAGTATTCAAAATGATGTAACACAGTACAATAAGATTGGGAATGTCTCCTGGGTCAGAACATGGAACTGGTAGCTGGTGGATCACATTCAGTTTGATTACTCCCTAAAAAAATTAGGAGTGTGATGCCAATCAATTGGGTCTTTAAAACTGAAATGAAAGGTCGCCTTATACATATTTGACCTGGCGTACTTTGCATAAGTGAAACTAAATAAATATTTCAAGAAGGGAATGTGGAGTTTTTTTACTGTCATGTGTGACCCATGTCTACCATTCCGATTTTTCTGAGTTTGCATTAGAGCTGTGCTATGGAAGAGCAATTTTTAATCTCACATTGCTTTTGCAGAATTGGCTAAATGCCAAATTTACATAGCTTTGCTTTTCGTGTGAAACTGATCAAGCAGCTCTAATTAAAATCAGCTGAAGCTTTCAGCATTATTTAAAAGAGTTGCTCTTGTGAATACTCTTTTCTTTCTCCCCCACCTTCCCTCAGCCCCTCTGAGGCATATTTGAAGAAGGAATTATCTTATCTGTTTATTAAAGCTGAAGTTTCTGGGTTAACAAAATGGAAGCATAAGCAAAGTAACGTGCATATAGTGCAACAAATGCCCATTCAATGTATCCTTTAGTACTAATACCTCAACAACCTGCCTCTGGAAATATTTATGTTTTTCATATTTCTTTTGAAATCAGATGGACTATCCCAATAAGTATTTGGGGTTGAGGAATCTGAATTGAAATTCAAAGACTGGCATTCAAAGTCCTTTTAGATTTTAATTTTTTTTAATCCTGTTGACTTCAGAGATAGATAGAAGATATTTAGGTGAAAGATAGATAGATGATAGATAGATAGATGATAGATAGAATAATGTTTCTTGAAATCAATATCTAATTATATTTGTTAATGTATAACACATGTAATACACATTCACCAGGTGCTTTTTCCCCCTTAAAAATGTTTAGGGGTACTCTCATTTTCCTACTCATATTGAAATACTGCCCCTCAATGAGGCCAAACTTAGATTCACAAAATGTTCAGGGGTATGCGTACGCCTGTGTCTCCCCAGAACAAAGCACTGCTAAGAAAAAAACCACAATTGCCCAAGTTTGAAGCTCTGATAAAATCTAAACTGAAAGTGAAAGCTTTCAATCTTTTCTTCATATGTACAAAGAACGACAGGAGGAGAGGAGAAGCACATTAGCTTGAGGCTTATGTAGTCTTGTTTCCACAGCACTAAATCAGGCCACAGACAATTGGAAGCAGAAACACGACTTACCTTCATGCATATTTCTTGATATAAGGCACAGGAGTCAATCTTACTAGTGGCATAGAATTATCTCATGCTATTTCTTCAATATTCTGTTCATGATAGATGAGCCTGAAAAGAATCAAGGTCATTCTAATACATTGTTGTTGATGATGTTGCCGTTTAGCAGGAGCAAAGCATAGGACACATTTATTTATTTTTTTCACTGAAGCCAGATCTGGTACAAATGGAGGTGTATGGTTTTATAGTTCCACTGGGAGTAAAATAAAGAACAAAATCATTTGTCATTTTATATCACGTTGTGCCTGCAGAGAGCATCATTCATGCCATAATATGATATCCTAAGTCTGAGGATTAAAATTCTTAGCAATAGAACATTCGAGAAATAAAATATTTCAGTGTCATCCACACATTACAGCAGTGAGTTTATAGTGGAGTCTCTAAAACAGTTGGATGGTGCTTTGTCCTCCTCCTTTTGGCGACTCCTGCAGCCAAGCTGGTGCCAAACGTATTGCTCTGCTTTCCTTTGGACCACATCAGTGAGGGAGGTCCTGTCATCTGAACAGCCGAGGACCTTCATACACACTGCCCAGGCTTGCAGTGGGAGGCCACTGCGGTGTTACAAACACAATAGTTCACTCCCAGAGACACACTCCATGGTCTCTTGAGACAGATGGCACCAGCAACAAGACAACCATTAAACAAGGTCCTGCAGCCAGTAGCCAGTCTTGGTTTTGGAATGCTTTGGTTTTGGAACAGGCTTCCGGAACGGATTAAGTTTGAGAACCAAGGTACCACTATACAAAAATAAAGAAACAAAGGCAAACTCTTTTTAAATCAGAGGTGAGAATTTCAAATGGATACACCTTTGCACAGACATCGTGCAATGAGGTGGGATCACACTTGCCTATCATTCACCTTGTGACTGCAACATGTGAAACAGTTACTGCAGATGAAAACACAACAGGAAGAGTTTTCACACTATTTCCCCCCTATTTAGGGTAGTTCATATATTCAGCTATGACCCACTGCTGGAAAGGAGATCAGGAAATGCATCTGTCCACCAAGTGTAAAACAGTTGGGTAACCCATATATTATGCACATCATTCTGTATGACATTTCCCACCCCCATGTAGCATTTGCTGGGAGAGGAGAATTAAGACTTCTGGCTCGCAGCTCCTTTAGTCAGCATTAGATAAAGCAGTAGAAAAATATTTATGGCAATGATATTTTTTTAATGCTGGATATTTGTCACTAAGCACTGTCAGGTCATTCCCCGGGCATGAGAAAATATGAGATTATGAACCCTTGGAATTAATTGCAGTGAACAAGGCAGGTAGGATTACTTAGATGTCTTGCCATTAATAGCCAACCTTCAGGAGGAGAAATGCCCAGTTTCATTATAGGAACTGGCAACAGGAACAGGCATTCAGAGGTTTCTCGAGTATGTACTTGAAGCTGCTTGCATGCCCAGTGTTGTCCTCATGACATCTCTGTCAAACAGCTTCAATTCCACACGTTTTCGCAATAAGTTTTAAAAAATGTGACTCCGAAACTACTTCACTTTACAGAATAGACAATTGCCTTCCCCTCCCCTGAGGATGGATCAAGCATCCATGTTTTTCTGGCCTCTTTCTATGCCCCTTTCTCCCCTTAACACTAGTTCTGTTCTGGCAGTAGTGGTCCCTGCTTTACTGTATTGATTTCTCCCACAACCATCTTCCTGTTTTGGAACTGGAAATCTCTGTCATTTTGGAATTTAACATAAAGTGTGCACGTGCAAGCTTGTCTTCCATTTCAAATTCTCAGGTGTGTGATATTGTGCAATTCTTGAGGGAGCGGGGAAGGTATTTTTTAAGGGTGCATGCACTGCTCAGCTAATTCCTGTACATATGGCCTGTTTGTGCAAAATGAACACATTCAAATCAACAACTTGGAGGCAGAGACAAAGAGAAAAGAAAATGTCTGTTTGTTGTGGATGAGAAAAATCAGATTTAATTTTCAAGTTCAATGCAAAGGCAAGTGTGTGTGTGTGTGTGTGTGTGTGTGGACTGATGAGGCCGCCATACGTCTGGATTTACCTGGACCTTACCAGGACTTTGAAGGCAGAATTGATGTCCGAAGGAAAGGTGGCTTTAGGGTATGTCTAAAAAAAGCTCAAAACCTTTTGTGGTGTCCATGACTTTAGGGTTCTAAATGAGGTAAATTTGAATAGAGAAAATATGGATTCCAAGCAAGATTCTTCTATTATTGCTTTGATGTTCCACAGGGCTTCCTTGGCCATGCCTATAGTTGCTGCCTGGTGGTCAGTCTTTGCGTGGACAGGCGGAGTCCCCAGATCCCGAGCGGTTCCCCCCGTCATGTGGAATAACGACTCATGACAACGTGCTATGGGATTAAATTGGCCACAACTTTATTAAATTTCAAATGTGGGTAGACCTTGGCTCAGGCATTGGCCATTCTCCCTCCCCAGTCCCCAGCCGGGGACCTACGGAGCATCAGGGTTATCCAGTGTGTGGGGGGGGGATGGGCCGGCTCTGGAGAACATATGTTCAAGCAGAGATAGCCGCCCCCTTTACGACGACGCCGCAGGGGAGAGCAATGACGACCTTTCGGCGTACGGCCAAAGCCTCCCTTCAGAAACCCCTTTAGCGGGGAACCCTGGTATCGCCGCCACAAAGAGGAAGATGGACTAAAGGATTCCGCCCAAGGCCTGATACCGCCAAAGTTGTGACATTTTGCTATGGGAAAGGCGAAACCTGCCAATGCAGGGAAATTCCTTTCTGGCCCTTTAACAGCGACCTTAACGTAGCAGCGCCCGCATACCTGCGAAGAAAAGTTAACCTGCAAAACCTGTGAAGAAAAGTTAACCTGCAAAATAAGGCATTAACTGAGGGTGGGTAGGGTGGGAGAAGCTCTGGAGCCAAGTGAGGATTCCCAGGTAAGATCCTCCCTCTATTGTGTGGGCAGGTAATCCCTCCCCTACCTACCTGGCCTGGTCTCCTTGGCAACACTTCCCCCAGGTGGGATTGGGCAACTGACTGAGGTAGGCGGAGACCTCCAGGTACCCCACCTGAGGGAAGGCAAACCAAGCCTATGCTGCTGGAGCAGCTCCAGATCTAGGGGCTGCGCGCGTCCACGCAAAGGGTGCCCCCCGTTTTAAGCGGGGAGCAGTCACTGTTGTTTGTTGGGGGCATGGCACAAACATCCCTAGCGTGTGTGGCTTCCTCTGTGTTGGCGTAGGTGCTGCTGATGGGATGGTCTCACTGGTGGGTTGTAGTGATTTCCAAGCACACAGGGCAGGATATATCTGCCATTTTTACAGAAGTGGCTCACTTGATGTGGTGCAGCAACAATACTAGCTTTTCGGGTGTCTTTGCCACCAAGAGGGACGGGGACAGGTGAGGAGGCAGGGGAGTTGAAATCATCTTTCTGCACCAGTGTGCCCACACAGCCTCCACATCCCCTCTGCCTCACCCTTCCTCTCCCCTCCCCCCAACTGTTGGGAAGCTAGTGTTACTGCACCTTTATGCCATTTTTATGTTTTCTATTTCCATGTCTTTCCCCTTTTCAGACACTGGAACAGTATCCATTCTGCCAGCATAATGCTAGAGTATTACAGGCACCAGCACAATGCAAATACATTCCTCTGCCCATCTCTAATGGAATTACATCTACTCCACACACAAGAAACTGGATGCATGCAGGTGGGGGCAGATATATTTGTATTAAAAAATCCCTCTGTCCCAACACAATCCTTTAAACCTCAATCCCTAGGTTCTTTGTTAGCCTTTCTGCTGTTTATATTAGAGCTTACCACTTTGAGGAGTTCCTCTCCAAACAATGAGCTCTGAGCATTTCTGATTACTTAGAGATAATAAAATAATTATTTCATTGTTAATATTTGTTTTACACCTTCCTCTGTGCTCTTTTTTGCAGTTCCTTATCCTCTGAATACTCTCTAGTAAACTCCTCATTGTTACTCAATATTATTTACACATCATTCTGGCACCAAGCCAGATCAGAATACATATTTCAAGCAGGCCAGAAGATCACACTTCTTTGCTCAATTTCATATACAACATAGCAATGCTGTAGGGTTAAAGAAAGGCAACATCTCTGTTGGCTTGCTTGTCTGCCCAGCAGAAATTCTACCTTAATTCTCACCAACCAATACTTGACTGATAAAAGTTCAAAACTTTCTTACTTTCTTCATCCTCTCAGGAGTAGAATTAGGAGGCAACAGTACCTGAAGTGAATCAGTTTTCATTTGGTGTGTCAGTAATAAGACACATCAAATATGTAGCCATAGGTTATATACCTTATTAATTATGCTGTGCTCAGAGTAGACCCACTGAGATGAATAGATATGACTTACTTGGGTCCATTCATTTCAATGGTTTTATTCCGAGTATAACTTAGTTGGCTACAAACCCATTTATTTTACTTACACTAAGCCATCGTAAGAGTTATCCTGTCCATGTTAATTAACAGAAATTACACCAATAAGGCAGAGGTTTTCCTAATGCGAATCAACAACCTTCCTGATAGAAAGATACTGTCACCTTTAGACAACAATACAGACCATCATGCACAGCATCAATAGGTGTAGAGGCAAAGACCGTCCAGAGAAAAGACACACCGAGAACTACCATGTATGTTTTATGTTCAAAGCACGCATGTATTTTCATTATTTATTTATTTTTCCAGCATTTAACCTGCTGCCTTTCACAGCTAAGTCTCCTAAGGCAGCTCACGCAACATATTAAAAACTCAAAAACTCATTAAAACACAAATTACCTTCTATCTGCCTCTTTGACACTGCTATGCAGCCCTAAAGATCTTCAGAACAAACAGGAAACATTTCATCAGTTAGCTCAATACAAGAATATTGTTACACGCCACAGCAATCTCTCAGCAGTGCGACATTCCAGGGGTACCAGGTATACTTGCCAGGGTCTGTGTTCCCTTTTGGACTATTAGCCGCCGTGGAGTCTGTGGTGTCTTTAAATCAGGTTGGATGAGACACAGATGCTTTTCACAACAACAACAGTTAGCCTATCCCTAACTTAAACCTCTACAAATTTGCTCATCCCACCTCATCATTTTACCAAGCTTTTCCCCTAGATTCATATAGCTTCAAAAATTTCCTATAAGGCAAGCAGTTTGACTGTGATTCTCTGTTCCTAAACATAAGTGAAATGGGCTCAGGTCTAAATCCAAAATGGTGAAAAGTATTACAAGGTTACCTATACACAGACAACTCCTATGTAGCATGATTAACAATTGCAAAGATGCCTCTGATGAAGATGGTGATAAATAATATTGAAAAATTGATCAGCTTTGTTTAGATAATCAATGCAGTGTTCTGCCTTGTGCTGACTAATTGGAGTTAGTGTGATGTAGCAGTTGGCATGTCAGATTAGGATTGGGGTGTTGCTCATTCAATTCCCTACTTGGCCATGATGGTTTCTGAATAACTTTAGCTTTATCAACCTCACAGGGCTGTCATGAGGATTAAATGCTGTGGGAAATCACATACCACAGCTTCTGCTTATAGGAGAAAAGGTGGTATATAAATGTACTAAATAAACTTATGTGATATAATCTATAGCCCTTGAAAGTAAGTCTCATTGAACTTGGGTAACTTCCTTTTATGTAAACAGGTGTAGGACTTGGCTGCAAGAATGAAAGCTTCTAACATTATGTATTTGAAGTTCCCATGCCTACTCCTTGTGTTTTAATCACTTTTTAAAATGCAGTACTGGAGTGGCTGGGATGCAGGTGGTGCTTTGAGTTAAACCACTGAACCTAGGGCATGCCGATCAGAAGGTCGGTGGTGAGCTCTCGTTGTTCAGTCCTTGCTCCTGCCCACCTAGCAGTTTGACCGCATGCAGTGTAAGTAGATGAATAGGTACCACTCTGGTGGGAAAGCAAACACCATTTCTGTGCACTGCTCTGGTTTTCCAGAAGCGGCTTAGTCATGCTGGCCACACGACCCGGAAGCTGTACACCAGCTCCCTCGGCCAGTAAAGCGAGATGAGCGCCGCAACCCCAGAGTCATCCGCAACTGGACCTAATGTTCAGGGGTCCCTTTACCTTTACTGGAGTGGCTATCCCCTCCCCTGCCTTATTTCCTCACATTCAATTCTCTATCCATTCATTTCAGTAAGTTTTATTCACAAACATTTATGAAAGAAAGAAAGAAAGAAAGAAAGAAAGAAAGAAAGAAAGAAAGAAAGAAAGAAAGAAAGAAAGAAAGCATGCTCGGCATTCATTCCATCTCCTTTTCTAATTCTTTCATTGCAGAAATAAATGTGCTTTCAACGACTGCATGGTGGGGTTTTGAGCCTGCCCTTATGAGGCAACAGCCAGGTCAATTCGCTTATGGCTAACCAACCTGAGCTGGGAGCAATTAAAGGAGAAAGGTTGGCAGTTCCAGAGGCAGCCAGGATGTATAAGTCAGGTGATCAGTCAGTGATGGCTCATTAGGCATTTCAGCTGCCTCTTCTGGCCCAGTCAGGGAGTAGTTCATAGGGAAATTAGAGTTTAGAAACTGGGAGGGGAGGAAAAGCCTTCCCGGAGTGTCAGTGTTTTCAGGGCCATGAGGAAAGGTATAATGATGATGGGTCAACATCTGAAGGGCCTGGAGAGCTAGCTCCAAAAGTTAGGCTTCTGTGCTAATGAAAGGGATAATCTGAAAGGAGGCATTATATGT
Source organism: Podarcis liolepis (assembly GCF_965112155.1). NCBI lineage: Eukaryota > Metazoa > Chordata > Lepidosauria > Squamata > Lacertidae > Podarcis > Podarcis liolepis. The sequence continues at coordinate 47,375,489 of NC_139557.1, forward strand.
TTTCAGCCACACTTCTGCACACACTTTCTTGGAAGGACCCTTGAATACAGGACTTAACTTGGGGGGGGGGTAGGATTTTGGCGGCTTCTCTGTTTTAATTAGGTGAAGGGGGTGATCAAACTATCTCCAAGGAGTGTGTCTGAAATGATAAACTTTACTGACTGTGTAAGAAAAGCGGCACACACACACATATACAAAACACAGGTTGTATTCACTGTTAGTTCTTCTTCACGTGCCTCCTCCTCAAGAGGTCTGGAGGGTGGCAAGATGAGATCCGGCCTTCTCTGCAGTGGCTCTTCAATATACACCTTTAGGTGCCAGGCAAAAACATTCTGTGAACCATACGATCTTTGGGTATAGGGCAGAGTATAATAATAATAATAATAATAATAATAATAATAATAATAATAATGCATTCTCATTGAAATCAATCAACATGACTAAGTTAAGTCCATTTAGTTTAAAGGGTCTCCTTCAGTTTTCTTCTATTAATGTAACTGTTTCTTGTTTAACAGCCTAGGGCAGAAAATGCAGACTTGAGAATTGGGCATGTGCAACCTAATTTTAAAAATATCTCAGTTATTGGTCTTACTTGGGTCACAGAGAGTGTTAAGTTTAAATATATTCTCCAAATACTCACATCTTACTTCCCTTTTTCTGTCTTGTTTTCAAGATGATTTATAATGTATTTAGAACAGATTTGGAGAACTACAATTCCTATCACCTCTGGCCATGGGCTGTGCTGCTTGGGGCTGATGGGAGCTGGAGTTCAAAAATATCTGGAAGGCCAAAGGTCCACCCATTTTAGAGTTTTGGTGTCTGCAGCCTTTTGAGCTTACCTTACTGTTGTGAATTGGCCAAGGGCTTTAATTGACATGTGGGCACCCAGGAAGGCTACAGATTGTAGATCAGGTGCCTGAAAAGAGCTTTAAGAGTTTGGAGCAGATCTTTGAAAGCAGCCCCTAAAGATTTCTATACAGAATTTCCTTTCTAGCAGTCATCAGTAAGAATAAAACCCAGACCTGAATAGCCCCACAGTATTCAGTTCCCATATCTCATGCCAGAAATAGACAGGACTTTTATTTGTGCCTAACTTTCTCAATTTTCTAACTGGTGCTGCTCAACAGTAATTGGTTGCTTCTACACTACAGTGCTTTAGCAATGCTGAGACATTACTTTTCCACAATTAGCTGGCACCAGAAGTGGATATATATTTTCTGGCATGGAGGCGCAGGGGCAGGGAAAACAGCCATTTATTTGTCTGCCACTTAGCTGATAAAGTCTAGCTTTGTGTTTCAATTTACTCTATTTATGGGCTTAAAGTATGGAATAATCCAAACACTGCAGTGGCCTGCATTGCATCCCAGCTGTGAATCCCTTACCCTACTCCCACCTCTACTCCATCTGCTGTTGCGTTCCTTCTTCTATGAGTCTCCAGATGGAATCCAATTTTGGGCTCTTCCAATCATTCCATCTGTGCAAGGATTGCAGATTGTCAGGTGGAAGGACCACCCCCTCGCTTCCCAACCCTCCCAGGGTCAATTTCAGAAGAGGGATGGGGGACAGAGGGGGAAAGCCCCATCACACAAGTAGAGGTCCTTGTGCAGGGCTTTCACCAACAGAGCTGGTTAATTGAATTGGATCCTCTGTTCTCTGCCCTAAATTGGCTCACTGTCAGGTTCTCGGGTCATGCTCCCACACACCTTTTGCTGCTGCTGCTGCTGCTGCTGCTGCTGCTGCTGCTGCTTCTTCTTCTTCTTCTTCTTCTTCTTCTTCTTCTTCTTCTTCTTCTTCTTCTTTACTTACCTTCTTCCTACAGGTACGGTCATTTGGAAAACATACATTGTTTTTAAAATGGTATAGGCTCCTGCAAACTGATCGTGATAAGAAGCCAAAGGGTAAATGAGCCAAGTGCTAGCTAGCCTGAAAATCGTGCAAAGTGTTTTATCCTCCCTCCTGCAAAAAATAAAAAAAAACCAATTCAATTGTAAGGCATTTTTCATTATGCAGAAGAATTACACTTAAGGTGTACTGAACAAGATAAAGCCGGAAGAACATGCTTAATATCAGAAATCCCAATCCCACAGATGTTTTCAGGAATAATCCAATGGGGCCTGAATTAACCTAAATGCATATAATGGCACTCCTGGAAAAAATGTGCCTCCTCTGTTCAGCTATAAATAGAAGTTAACACAAGTTGTTTTTCCCCTTCAGATTATTGCAACTTCAAGGCATTACCTGCACGTGTGAAAGTACAGTGGTGCCTCGCAAGACGAAAATAATCCGTTCCGCGAGTCTCTTCGTCTAGCGGTTTTTTCGTCTTGTGAAGCAACCCTATTAGTGGCTTAGCGGATTAGCACTATTAGCGGTTTAGCAGCTATTAAAGGCTTAGCGGCTTAGCGGCTAAAAGGCTATTAGTGGCTTAGCGGCTTAGAATAATAATAATAATAATAATAATAATAATAATAATAATAATAATAATAATTTATTATTTATACCCCGCCCATCTGGCTGAGTTTCCCCAACCACTCTGGGCGGCTCCCAATCAGTGTTAAAAATAGTACAGCATTACATATTAAAAACTTCCCTGAAAAAGGGGGGAGCGAAAAAAAAAGATTCGCAAGATGTTTTCATCTTGCGAAGCGCATCGAAAAACAGAAAACCCTTTCATCTAGCGGGTTTTTCATCTTGCGAGGCATTCGTCTTGCTTGGCACCACTGTACACACAATGGATGGATGCTAATATTTCCCTTTAAGCTCTGTCTTTGATAGAAGTGGGTTCAGTCAACAATAGCAGGTGATATCGCCGTGCAGTCACAAGCTTCACTTACTGATTTCTATATATCAATATGCTCTTAAATGCTCAGGAGTAGGAATAGCCTTTTTACTGATCAGCTGGCAACCTTAAAAACCAAGACAAAGCTTTCATGTCACTTCAAATAACCAAAGCTTTCCAACTAAAGCACTTATTATGTTTTACCACCAGTCATCAATTTTTAAGCGATGACTTACCAATCTATATCTATATCAGTATCATCTATATCTCTATATCTATATGACTAAGAGGACAGCAGAAGAAAACATCCTGCTAAATGCAAGGAAGACTAAGTGCTTGTAGATATTCCATTTAAAATTTAATAGCAGAATTCAACAAAATGTCAATATTGAGTGTGAAGTTACGGGCTGCACAGGCTTACTTGTTTTACTCAACGTTTCATCAGAATCAGTGATCTGATGTTAAAATTTTGTATTCTGGGGGGGATATCAAATCTGGAAGTTTGTAGTTAACAGTCCTCCTGAAACTGATGAATGAGAGGAACCAATTTAAAACCTCACTCACTTCGATTGTTCCCTGAACATTGCTTTTGTTTTGAAAGCATGAAACAGAAAGACAAGCTAGAGATTACTTACCTGTAACATTTGGTTAAGGAATGATTAATGGGGAAATGAGATACCTTCTTGCAACAGACAGACATCTCTGGCTACTACCCTAGCTTTCCATTTCAACCCTCTCTTACCCTTGTTCTTAAAGCATTTCTTAATTTTGCCATAATGTGCGCTCAGATACCTTGCTTTCTTATTCCTTAAAGTTTGCCCTCTAGTAGTTATCATATAACATTTTCACCTCAGTTGCCATGTGTGCTATAAAACTGACATTTTAGATGCTCTGTATATGTTAAGAAACAAAGAGGGGAGGGAGCGTATCTCCTCAGTTTAATTTTAGATTGGTAATGTTACTGGGTAAAAGCATAATTTATATTTTCCAGTAACAATGATGTCACAACGATTAATGGCTGTAATACACATTTTTAAACAGTGTGCCAATTAATCAGATCTGGCCATCTGGACTCTCCTACAGTCACCTCTAGGAACCTGGCCAGATCTCCTCCTATTTTTTTCCAGTCCCTTAAAGACTGTGCTTAACCAAGTGCAGTACCTGCCTGAGATTGTTTATACAACATGACATGCATCTATGGCAAGCAAAGGGAAGGCAGGAGAGAGGGTAGCCAGATACAAAGGAGAACAGGGCTCTTGTACCTTTACATAGGGGCTCTAAACTGTGGCTCCCTCTTGTAGTGAATTAGGTTGGTTGAATGAAGTTCACTAAACTAGTTCAAGTATCTATGAATCGCACCTGAAAATAGTTCCAATAATTGCTGGGTGCACTAAAGGTGATATCACATGGCCCAGCCCCCTTCAATCACAGGGGCAGGTGACAATAATTATACAACTATAAAAAACCACAAAAATCAGTTAAAATAATAAGAACAAAATCATTCCAACCATATCAAAACTGTGTACATTTAGCAGAAGGGATGGGCCCCGTAAAACAAAATATCCTCATTGTCAAAGACAAGGGTAAAGAGGTATTTCTTCAGCTACACATATAATACAAAGTAGCTGCTAGACATCCCTCTGTCTTGATTGCTGAAGATGTAGCAAAGAGGGGCAAGTGGTTCATTAAGAGCACACTCTACATTCCATTACATATATGTGAATGTGCAATGAAATAGGCTAGCGCTATAAGTCGCTGTCAGCAGTCATGTAATGTATTATCAAAGGGATACCCCACTTCAGAGATACGAGGAATGAAGGGTGGGGGGAAGCATTATATATCGTCTCCTGGTACATGTTAAGTGCCTATGAGATGTGGTTTATTACTCTTTAAATCCGCAACAGCTGTTGTCATTGTCTCCCCACAACATTCCACATGTTCCGAGAAGGCTGGGTTCCCCACTTTTTTATTTATCGCAGCTTGTTTTATGATTCCAGAGACAACACTAGTATTCTGTTGGTGTTCTTTTCAGTGGTACTCTGGGCATCAGTCTGTGGAGGTTCCCCCCTCCCCCCCCCCGTTTCTCACAATTAGTATGCTGCTGCCTCTGCCTCACTCAAACATATCCTTTTGTTCTTCCCTAGCAAATTCCTTGTCTAACACTAATCTCCACTGCCCTTCCTTTGCTAGCTACTAGTCTCAGTAAATTAAAAAGTCTTGTTTTTTTCTGTATCCATTTGCTTCTAATTATTTATGGAACACCAAGTTTAGCTTCCTCTTACATAAAAAAATAAAAAAGCCAGATTTTAAGCAGGAGCTTGGAGGATATACACCGAGGTGATTTGAAAAAGATGAAACTCTTTTCATAAGCACATGTTTTGGTTGAAAGGATTGGAGTCCTGACACATACATAAAGTGCAAACTCAGCAGCAGTTGCAATTCAGAGTCTATATACTTCATACTACCTTTGCCTAGCTGTGAGAATGCTCCTTACTATATCTCTGCTGGAAATCTTTAAAAACCGACTGACAAATTCTGCACATGTGCCACGTTCAAATGACAATGTTACAGAAGTATTTTATTTCACAATAATGGTATTTACTGAGTTTGTAAGGATAACAGAAATACAAACCATCAGTTCTGAACCTGGAAAGCTCCCCATACCTCTGGAAGTGTGTCAGCATCTGAGCTTGAGTATCATTTTAAAGTAGCATCAAAATTAAAGTGCAGTATCCATTACTGGCTTTGTGCTTGCAGAAAGTTGGATGCTTTATGATTATCCCATAAAGATCCAGAAGGTTGCCTAACCTGCAGGAGCAGTTTTTCAGCAGATTCACAAAAATCAGATGTCCCAACTTTCACAAGCAGAAGTGCCTTGCGTATTGAATACAAACCACAACCATACTTTTTAAGCTGATAGTGACAGCCCTATCATGCATGCACGCAGCAAACCACTGTGCTACTTTTGAATGCTAGTGGGATATGTCAATGCACCATGAAGTCAAAAACTCTCATTGTGTTGAAAGCAAGCAGCTTGTGCTACCCCTCCATGTGGAGGTGATGCTCCACTTGTGCTGAGGCAAACCTCGCACCAGGCATGCAACAGTGTGCCAAGGAGCATTGCGCCCACACTCCCTGACCTTTTGCCTTCTTCGCTAGAAAACAGGGTTTTGCCCCTGACCGTTTGTCCTCTCACAGTTTTGGTTACTAGACATAACTCTTGGCTGGAGCATGATCAGGGACACAGATGTATTCAAGTATTAGGGAACATTTTAGGGAAACACCTGCTAACACGTGCATTTTCTAAATGTGCTTAGATGGAAATACGTCATGTTCAGAGTGGTTTCACTACTGTTTCCAATTGTTGACTTCTGCCAATAAAAAGAGGCTCCACAAAGCTTCTTTTTCATCTTGCTCCTGCACACCTCACTTGCATCCAACCTCCTGTCATCCTTGTTATTCCTACATCTCCACATGCCTGGTTGTTTAAAACTATGCGTTGTACAAACAGGCATTTTCTCACTTGCGTATCAAAGTGTGTGGTCAAAGAAGGGCTGTGCCACTTGCTTCCTATGGATATTTGAAGGGTTAAGCCCTTAATTGCCAGTATTAAGCTGGTGCTATAGAACTGGAAGGGGAAAGGTATTAGGGTATTTCCTTTTATTTTGCTAAATGTGTGGTAAGTCAACTCACCGCAAATGCTCAGGATAAGCTGGGCAATTAAAGCTGATTTGGAGTTGTTGCGCAACTAGCCTGCTTCCCCAAAAGACTGGGCTTTTCGTGACAGTAAAATGTGGCAGTAAAATGGAAAGTGTGGGATGACACTTGCTTTGACACAGCATCATCTAATCTCCCTATAAACAAATCTTTGAATGCTTATAAAATATTCAGCATTCCCTAATCTCTCTGCAACCAAATCAGGGTGAAAGCACAATAAGCAGGTCATCTGGAAGTATCCTGTCCCACTCTCACATCCGAAGCATGGAACACCTAATCTAAAGTTTTGTGTGCAATCTGAGACACATCAGCATCTGCAATGGAAGGTTTCACCTTTCATCTCAATGGAAGGAGCAACTCCATGCTCACATTTGATTATATGCATAGAACTGCCCCATTCAACAGAAGTGAACACACTGATATTCCTGGGCCCAGGAGGAATCAGGTCAAAAACATAGAATCCAAGTGAGTTAAATGAGACTTATTTTGAGATAAACATGCTTAGGATCTGAATTGTTAACTTCATTTCCCGCAGGGCTCTTGTGTTTTTAATGGCATGGTGGCAAGCAAAAAATCCATCATCACTCACATCTCCATAGCAGGAAGACATCTGCATATCTCCTGCTGCAAAGAACAGTCCAGAGAATTGTCTAGAGGCGCATGAATAAAATAAGATAGAAGGCACAAGAACCAGTTTAAGCACTTTGGAAATTTGTGGTCTGATGCTACCTGGGTGTGATACATTGTTGCTGTTCATTTCTCTATTATAACATTCCTTCTTTAAGTAATCCAGTCTAATTAAAATATCATTACTAGGTAAGAAAAGTGATGGAGCGTGTAGGGTTGAAAATTGGATGATTTAAAAGCAACGTGATAAGCTATTTGCATCTCTCAAGGCAAGGCTGGCTGCAAATACTTAATTTAGGTTCCAATCCTTTGCCCATATATTTGGGAGTAAAACACAGCCCATAAGTGTGATTTGCTGCCTTCTGCAGATGCATTTTTTGAGCAGTGTACACACCCTATGCCTTCATATTGCTGGTATACTGTTCCTTTGGTGTTTTGTGGGTGCTTTTTGCTGGAACAGTTATAAGGTGCCTGACATTTTGCAGCGCATCTTGAACCAGCTCTGGACTCGTGCGGAAACTGAGGGTGCCTTCTCTAAGAACCTCCTTTGTGGAAGGGTCTTATCACATTATTTGGCTACACCTCTGTAGCCACTCCACACACACATCTGTGGAGGTTAACCTGAGCCATTTGATGTTCTGGACTACCTCAAAGATAATCAGGTTGTTTTTTCGTACTAATTTTCCACTATATAAGTATAGTGATATTTTAATATTTGAAGAGTGTCATAGGTTTCACTAATGTTGTGCTCTTGAAAAAGGTGGCCAGAAACAGCCTCCATTAAGTTTTTGCCCTCTTTAAAAGGACAGGTGAAAATAGTCCCATTTAACTCTTTCTCCTCTGTCTGTGAACACACTTGGAAATTTTGGCTGCCATAGCACTTTTTAAATTGTTATTTTAAGTAACCCCTCCAGTTTATTGACATCCTGAAGCTTGCTTATTTATTTATTTATTTTATTTTATTTTATTTTATTTTATTTTATTTTATTTTATTTTATTTTATTTTATTTTATTTTATATCCTGAAACTTTGACCAACTTAGCTTTGCAATCACAATGCACTTCTTCCCTCTAAGAACCACACCATCTGACTGCTTATATGGTGACAGTTTGACAGACTGGAGGCACTTTGCTAGCTGTTTATGTTGCCCTTTAAGAAACCACAATGTCTCCAGTGGAATTAACTGGCATTACAGGGAGAAGATAGATTGGAAGTCTGAAGTGCCTCCCCTACCTTTTGTGCTCCTCATTCAATAAGTCAAACAGTGGACTGTTGCCTGCATGCCTAGTGCAAGGAGACTCTGAGCATATAATACCACAAGCATGTTGCAATAAAAGGTGTGCTGCAATCAGTAATTAGCTGTGCCAGAACAGGCAACACCTGAGCATACTCAGAGTGCCCTGCCAAAAGAAAAGATGTCTCTAGTCACTAAGTTGCTTGCAGGGTACACGGGAAGGAAACCCCTGGATACAACACAGAGGGTTGTACCTAATATTAGTCATGCTCAGAGTAAAGCCACTGAAATTAATAGATGTGGCAAACTCAGGACCACATTAATTACAGTGGATCTACTCTGAATAGATGTTAGTTGGCCACAACCCAGAGTGATTCCTTCTCCCAGTGTAAACAAAATTGGGAGGTTGAAGCATGGACACAGCCTATGCCTCACTTATTTCTGAGTAAATACGCAGAGGGTCACACTGTCACCCTTCCTTTGCAGTATCCTTGAGGCCCATGCAACATTAGTGGCTTAAAGTACAATGAGGTCATTCACTCCAGCTGCTTTTCAAGTCACATTTACACACCAGAGAAGGGGTAGGGATATCTTCAGCCAATGCACATTACCTATTTGGTTTCCCTGCACCTAAACTCATAGTCATGAAGCTGCCATCTGTGCATGCGCTGTCATCCACACATCCACACTGACTGTCTCAAGTGTATCTGGCTTATGTTTTCCTTTCAGCTGGAAGCTGGTTTGGGAGGAAATGTACCACACAGCAGCATTTCTCAAGAAACAACAGCATAGATATGGACTGTGGCTAGTGTCATGTGCACACAGCTTTGGACTCCAGCAGTGGGATTGCACCGGAGCCAGAATAAACAGTAATGCATACACAGCCTTAGCCTTTCCTCTTATGTTTTCTGCATCAATGTCAGAACGCTTTATATGTCCACCATTTCATGTGCAGGAAGAGTTCAAATGAGTTCGCCAACTCCTCTTTTCATTTGTTAAACAGGAGGGCTGCTGCTTCAAACGTATCATTTTTCTAAAAATAAATTTTGCCCTCAGCTAACTCCACTATGAGCAGCATTAGCCGTGTGTGTTTGGATAGCGGAGAGGGCACTCATAATAATAGTGAGGGATCTTTCAGCTCGTGACATGGATGTCATGACTGGACCAGGGCTGCACCTTAAGTGATAATTGTAAATGGCAGTGACTACAGAAAAAAGGAAATAAAAGGAAATGACCTTGGTGGCGTTCTTGCTTTTGTTTTGCTTTGTTTTCTTCCAGCAAGAGTGATAATGCAGCATGCCTCACTTCTTTTTTAAATGGAGCGTCGTAGCCTAAAATACATTCTCTGTCATATGAATATGCAATGTAAATGTTTTAAGCAGTTGTTGAGCGTTGGCACAGAGCTGGTCACTGGGAAAAGACCAGGTTGAAGTGAAGGGGGTTGGAAAACATGGCAAGTGCATCAGGAATTATATACAACAGGAGGGGAAAGTGTCCACTGATTTTGTTTGGGGTCCTGGGAGCATCAGAAATGAGCACACTTTCCTTTCCTTCAGCCATGCCATTTAGAGGAACAACTACTTTGGCTTTGAGTTCATGACCCTCCCGAACCAACAAACAGACTGATGAGCAGATGGCTATGCTAAAGGGCACCCTACTTTCTGCATGGGCTGAGCTCACCGCTGGGATAACTCAGGCAGATTGGGGAGAAGGCTCAAAAGGCTGTTCTGCAGATGCTTCCAAGGGCTGCGCCTTTCCCTGTTCTTTCAGTATGCAAAGTGGCTTTTGTAAAGCTCTCTCTCTCTTTCTCTCTCACTTCCCATAATTCAGTTCCAGAGCTGTCCCTGCTGTTAGGCAGAGTGAGACCGCTGTCCCAGGTGCTGGCAGGGTGGGGGCAGGACCAGCTGCTGTTCCTCATGAGTTGTTTCCTGACTGTTTCCCTCTGCTGGAGAACAGATTCGTGTGTGGTCATGCAGCCTACCCAGTCCACCTTAAAAAAGCCTGGAGCCCTCAAATGTTGAAAATAATAGTCCGATCATATTTTGGGATCACCTAGCTTTAGGCAAAAACAAACTAAGGGAAAGGTTATCTGAAGTAAAAAATGGGGCTGATGTGAGGCAGTTGTGACCATTTAAATTATCTCAGCAGCATATATTTTTTCAAAGGGCCATCAAAAAATCTAGGTATCTGGAAGGAAATTTGACAACTTGAGGAAAAATTGACATTCTTTCCCTTTCATAGTGTTTTTCTCAAACTGCATTTACAGATCATAATTCATGCCATGTTGGATGGCATATGCAGACAGGCTCCTGTCACCCAACAGATTTGTGTCTGCAATTTGAATTGGAAGGGAAATGTCATTATGTACTGAAATGCCTGCTATACGATGGGCCAAGAGAAAAAAATGCTTGAGAAAGATTTTGTCTAGGTTAACAACTTATTCTGATAGAGAAATCCTCTGTTTTTTATCAGAAGATTTTCATCCTTTTGTAGCCGATGAAATAGTACTGTATGCTTCAGTTACAAGGAAACTCCAAGTGAACAAAATGGAAAGAACCAGGGCATGTAGGGGACTCCTCAGCAGATAACAGATCTTTTTAATTTGGTTTAAATGGAGACTATATTGGGCTGGTTAAAATAACAATAGTATATATATATATATGTATGTATGTATATTGCTCTATAGTCATTTATGTAATGTAAATTTTATCTTGATTTTTTTATCTGGAAGTTGTCAAGGCCAAGGGCTACTGCAGCAAAGTTGAGTGCAGACAACAGCTGGTTTTGCAAGTGGAAAAGAGAGGCACTTTTCTATGTCTGGGGCAACGAAATGTTGGACTGCTAGGTGTTTAGCTAAATGAAGTGGTAGAATCCTGAAGTGGTAGAATGAATCATATCACTTCAGGAAGATCAGGCTGCAGGTGCCATTCTGTCAAAAGTAAAGTAAGTTTAATGGCTGCCATTGGGGTGTGGCATAACACAAAATGGCTGCCATGAAGGCATGTCAGAAAGGCTGAGCTAATGTAAACAGAAGTTGAGCAAGAAAACCAAACAGTCTCTCATGAACTGTGGTTTTTTGAGGGGATATTTGGTGAGTCCTTTTGCGGGTGCCATAGGAGGCACTAGACGCAGCGGTTCTCAACTTGTGGGTCCCCAGATGTTGTTGAACTACAACTCCCATCATCCCTGAGCTCTGGCCTTGCTAGCTAGGGGTGATGGGAGTTGTAGTTCAACAACATCTGGGGACCCACAGGTTGAGAAAGGCTGCACTAGAGGGAACAAGAGCACCCATGGGCACTGTGTTGACAACCCATGAAGACATTTTACAAACATATATGCATATATATATTAACCTGAGACTTTTATTTTCATCTGCAGCTTCAGACTGCAATATCCTTTTTGATAGAAAGATTTGTTTTTAACAGCTGTGTGACATAAATCAAATAGGTGCAGATTTTTCTGACATGAAAATGTCATGATGGGAAATTTGCACTGTTGCTATGCATTTCATGAAACTGTTGAAGGTGTTGTGTGTCAATCAGGAAATAAATACACCCATGATACATCTGGTGTAAGAAATCTGATGGAACAGAAGTGTACTAAACAGCAGTGTTAAAACTTAGAATAAAAACAGTGTCAATCAACACAACCACAGTTGGTGGCACAAAGGAGTGAAAAAAAGATGTTACTGAGAGTTGCTCCTTAGCTCGGCAACTCCCTTTTTAGGGGTCCATCAAAATTTATATGCAGATCCTTAAAATGAATCACAATGCTAACTTTTCAGCAGGCATTAATGGCTAGAAATAGGAATGTGGTCTTAATGTAAGTAGTTTTAGTGTATATTGCCTGTCCTGAGCCTTAAAAAAGGGATCTTCTGGTACAGAAATCAATGGTTGGCTTACTTTTTGAGTTTCATTGAGGTAGAGATCACAAGGCTTAGAGACATGTATTATTTGTAGACCATTTGAGCTAGGCATGAACTCACCTGAACCTTACTGCATTTCCTAAAATGGAACTGCACATTCAGAATCTACATGTTTGCTAAGAGCAGAATGTCTATTAATTTGCTCATTTGGCAAAGCTGTAAGTATAGGACCACAGGAACAGCTGACACATAATCTTCCTGAAAATATGCTAATGCATACTTTGTATCAAGCGGGGAAGCAAGCCGAAAGCCTGAAGCCTAGGTTAAACCACATTCTGGTTCTCCATAAACCCTTTTCAGGTGTCTGCCTAAAGATGTGTCAATGGAGGAGTAGGACTGTACATCCTAGCCCTGCCTCCAGTATCTCTTCCCCTGCCAGGTGTAGCCTCAGAACTTTGCCCATTGGGTAGAAGGACTGAACATTCTTTGCATGTTCTACTGAATGCATTTAGAAGACTCCCCGTGACTGGGAATGCCAACCAGACTTAGATTCCTTCATATTTTCATACTCAATTGCAGAGAGCTTGGGAGTGGAACTGGTAGGGCTGGTGGATAGTGTGGGGTATGTGAGTCTGTGTATAAACTAGCCTCTTTACAAAGGTAAATATTTGCATTGGTTGTTCCACCCACTTTTGCTTCTAGCCCCACCCACCAATGTCAGGTGGTTCATTAAGGAATGTGGTCTTAAGGCTGAAGAGGTACTCCACCTCTGTTCTACAGAATATTGTAACATTGATGATTGTGCACAAATGCTTATTATAAAATAAACATCCAAATTAGTTGTTATTATCTGTGAGAAATAATAGGCACATCCCTCTAAATTATTCCTGGATCATAAAATCCCTTTTAAATTGATGGGACTTTAAAATAGACAACTGTGTCTGATTGCAAACAAAGTAGCAGGTCCCTACAAGGATCAAATTCATTCGTACCAGGAATATTGTGTAAGGAACATTTTAATAGATTCATGTGCTCCCATTCCTAGATAATTATCTTCCAGAGTGAGTGACACAAAGAATGATTACTTTCTTTTCACCCTAAACCATAATGACCATGTATGCCAGCCCATGCCCAAAGCACCAGATAATTGGGAAATTAAATACAATTAGCAAACATACTTGAAAGAAAGAAATGCAGTGTGGAAATTGAAATGAACTTGAGGCTAGGATTAAAGGTGACCTAGAGAAATCTATTGCTCTTGTACAATTTCTCCCCCCCCCCCCATGATTTATTCTCACTGTTGGCCCATTATCCCAGCTAAAGTATTTTGGCAGGGCTCCATCCAAGCCGAACAAACAAAATGGCAGCAAAGGATTTTCTTTTCTGTGTCTATAATATTAGTGTGTCTCTAATGTCACCATAACTTTTTACTAGCAAAGCACATCATAACTTTAAAAGTAAGAGACTAGATTCACTATTTTTAAAGTTCTGAAGTATGTAGCTTGCATACAACCTGCATTCTCACATGCAACTCTGATATTCCCTTTAGGATCTTTTTCACACTGAGGCTTGAATGCACTCCAAAATATGGCACCGCTGGGGTTAACAATGACAAGAAAGATAGAGTGTTTTTCTGTATATAAAAAGAAGTATTAGTTTATTAATTAAAGATGCTGAAACAAAGACAACTGGCACACCAACATGTGACTTCAGAGATTCTCATAAATAAGCCTAGTCACTTATTACCCAAAGATGTACAGTGGTACCTCGGGTTAAGAACTTAATTTGTTCTGGAGGTCCGTTCTTAACCTGAAACTGTTCTTAACCAGCTAATGGGGCCTCCTGCTGCTGCCACGCCACCGCCACACAATTTCTGTTTTTATCCTGAAGCAAAGTTCTTAACCCGAGGTACTATTTCTGGGTTAGCGGCGTCTGTAACCTGAAGCATCTGTAACCTGAAGCATCTGTAACCCGAGGTACCACTGTAGCCAGAACAAACACATGACATAATCAGAAATCCTGCATTTCAAAAGCATTTTGTAGGCTGCACCCTTCCTTGCCAGATGTCAAATGCAATGGGTATATAGGGGGTGGAGAGCAGATGGAATTAGTGCAACGTATTGCTGGCCTATATATTGGGTGCTAAGTTGGCCATTCTAATGTAAAAAGGAGCAGTGAAAGAAAATGTTGGCACACAAAATAGACTTGGAGGAATCACTGCAATGGCACTCAGTTAAATAGTAACAGTAATGGAAGAGATCATATTAAGGCAATGGTATTAATATGATGGCATTTCCTTGTAGGTGGCAGTGAAGGTAGCAGGCATCTAGTCCTCCACAGGTCATCCTTCCCCAAAATTTATAATATTGATAACACCACTAAAGGGAAGTCTTCTTTCTGCACATAACTGTTAGTCTCTTTCTGCATAAAACTGCTCCATTTTGGGGAAGTTTTGCTCCTCTTTTTCTCTTGCTTTCTGAGAAGTCTTGCTCTAGGTTTTTCCCTGCTTTTGCACACACTGTGCGAACCTGCTCTTCACGCCTAGCTGACTACAGAACCTGATTACATTGTTACATGCTATAATCAATCATTAAGTAACAGACATCCTAAGCTCATGGAAAACAAACTGTACTTGCTCTCCATGACTAGCTGACCATAACTATAGAACTCGATTGTTATATTGTTTGTGCCAATTAATCCCTAGTTACAATTCAGTTAGGAGGCTTCATGCCTGTCTAGTTCTAACTCCGATTCTCAGCCTTCTCTCCATCAATGATAAATGATCACATGTAATCCCCACCTTTCACATGTAATTCCCGCCTTAGTACTTATGTTAACCAATCACAAGTTTCTGTGTGTATGTGTCAACCAATCAGCCACAGGCACACTTTGGCAATGCTTGTAATATTCAATAAAAGAGGCTCTCAGGGTCCGCCCAGACAGACGCCTAGCTACACCTGCCTCTCTCGTCTCCCATGATTTTTCATTCCTACATCTGGTGACCCACGGCGTGCCAGATCCCTTCACGCAGCCTCATACTTCACTCGACTGGAGAAGTCTTAGCCGGCTACACCGTGAGTATGGGGGGGGGAGCTTACAAAGTCCCGGAAAGTGCATGCTACTGAACTGCTTCATTTAGTCAGACAGAGAGGTGCAGGTGCTCATGTTTCTTTAAAGGAAATTGAACGTTTGCTATGTGAGATCGCATTCCAATGTCCCTGGTACCCTGAGGCAGGCTCCTTGGGGGTAGAGGCTTGGCAAAAGATTGGAAAAACTCTTTTTGCAGAAGCCAGGGCTCCTATTCATTGTCTGCTAACTTGGCAGAAATGCGCAGTTGCCGTGGCAAACTTAGGGCCCCTGGCCTCTCAGGCGTCTCCCACGGCTCCTGCACTTCTAACTATTGCAGACAATCCCCCTCCTTACCCCAAGCTTTTGCCTCCTGCACAATCCTGCCAATCCCTCCCTCCTTTGCCTGCTTCCAACCCATCCACCCCCCTTCCCCCCCTCCTGCATCTGCTCATACAGGAGCTGTCCCTCAGCCCACAACCACCACCCCCATCCCCCCTTCCCTCCCTCCTGTGTTTCCTTTGCATGCACCTGCTTCTTCAGAAGCTGTGTCTCAGCCCACATCCACTTCCCCCCCTCTTCCTTCCCCCTCTCTTTCTTCCCTCCCTCCTTCCACCCCTCCCTTGCCTGCCTCAGCTCCTGCCTGTTTCACAGGAGCTGTTCGTGTTGCACTTTCTCAAGCCAGGCAAAAAGGTCTCCTTTCCTTAGAGGAAGAATCTGAGTGGGCTGGTGAAATGCCATCAGCTTTCCCTGTCTCCAGCTCAACCCCATCAGCTTTCCCTGTCTCCAGCTCAACCCCATCTGCTTTCCCTATTTCTTATGCAAACCCAGGCACAGCACAACAACAGGTGCTATATGAAACCCTTTCTTATTCTGTAATGCGAGAATTAAGAAGGGCCATTGTTGATTCTGGTCTCAAATCCTCCTATGTGACAGGAATGCTGGAGGGAATAGCAACTGCTTCAACTGCAATTGCCCAGGTCATTTTGCTAAACAATGCAGAGCCCCTGGCGGGGGTCCAAACAGGAATGGTGATGCCAATAAGGCTAAACCTTCCAAGAAATGCCCAAAGTGCGGTAAAGGCTATCATTGGGCAACTCAGTGCAGGAGTTCGGGAAACTCCTTAGGGGCCCCACTCCCGGGCCAGGACAAATAGGGAGCCCCCCCCCCCCGCCGTTAGTCTCCACTATTAAAACCATCTCAAAGGATACACGCTCTGATTTTACCATCGACTTAATTAATCAAAAAACCAAAGACACTGTTTTACCTGGTGAAATTGTGTTTATGACCACCCAATTACCTCCTAAAGTCGCAGGCTTAATTTTACCCAAATTTTCTGCGGCCAAAGAAGGAATCCAGGTTATTCCTGGTGTTCTGGATCCTTTATCCCACTCTTGATATCGCCGCTCTGTGAAATTGACTAACGATTGTGATGCTTTTGTCTCCTTTTTCAGTAGGTCTGAATATATCTCTTTAGTTGTTTCTCTCTTAGGAGTCCCTGGATTGGCTGTACGGAATCGTATGAACGTTAATTCTTTAGCTTGTTCTGCAGAAAAAGCCCTGAATTTTACTTCAGAAGCTCTTCACCTTTTGAATAAAGAACAGAGTGGACTACATAATGGACTTTTACAAAATTCCGCTATAGATTATTTGCTGATGCTTCATCATTACGGCTGTGAACAAGTGGACAACATGTGCTGTTTTAATATTACTGATAATTCCAAAGCCATCCAAAAGCAGATCTCTCATTTGCAAAATCTCACACACCACATTAAACAAGACGTTGGTTTTTCTGGCCTCTGGGATTTTTTCACCCAGTGGCTTACTGCTTGGCTACCTAATCTTACTTGGCTTCGTAATCTCTTTCAATATGCCCTTGTCATTATATGCATCTTAATTTTGTTATGTTGCTTCCTTCAATGCGTTCCTGGCCTCATAAGCCTTTTCTCTCGGCTTCTCTCTCCCCCTCAACCACCTAATAAACTTCTCGCCGCCTACTTTGCGAAATGGCAACACCAACAGTAAACCTAAGGTGAGATGTGGACGGGCTTATTTTGGGCATGCGTTGGCAAACCACGTATCCCGAAGTATTCTTGTCCCATCGATCCTGGATGGACTTATTTTGGGCATGCGTTGGCAAACCACGTATCCCGAAATATTTTTGTCCCATCGACCCTGGCGAACTTATTTTGGGCATTTGTTGGCACACCACTAATCCTGAAATATTTTTGCCTTATTTACCCAGAATGCCTCGCAAACAAGAAAAGAAAGGGGGAGATAAAGGGAAGTCTTCTTTCTGCACATAACTGTTAGTCTCTTTCTGCATAAAACTGCTCCATTTTGGGGAAGTTTTGCTCCTCTTTTTCTCTTGCTTTCTGAGAAGTCTTGCTCTAGGTTTTTCCCTGCTTTTGCACACACTGTGCGAACCTGCTCTTCACGCCTAGCTGACTACAGAACCTGATTACATTGTTACATGCTATAATCAATCATTAAGTAACATCCTAAGCTCATGGAAAACAAACTGTACTTGCTCTCCATGCCTAGCTGACCATAACTATAGAACTCGATTGTTATATTGTTTGTGCCAATTAATCCCTAGTTACAATTCAGTTAGGAGGCTTCATGCCTGTCTAGTTCTAACTCCGATTCTCAGCCTTCTCTCCATCAATGATAAATGATCACATGTAATCCCCACCTTTCACATGTAATTCCCGCCTTAGTACTTATGTTAACCAATCACAAGTTTCTGTGTGTATGTATCAACCAATCAGCCACAGGCACACTTTGGCAATGCTTGTAATATTCAATAAAAGAGGCTCTCAGGGTCCGCCCAGACAGACGCCTAGCTACACCTGCCTCTCTCGTCTCCCATGATTTTTCATTTCTACACACCACAGGTTGGGCAGATTGTCTCCTTCATCTTAAACAGTGACTCTTTTTAGAATGAGGTATGGAGAACAGCATGCAGCACTTGTAAAAATCAGTCACCGCATTCAATGATTCTTGGGAATATCTCCACTACTGGTAGCATCCCTAATGCAATGCATTGTGCATTATGTCCTAGTGTAAGGGAGTGGCAAAGAGATTACTCAAATTATTTAATCTTCTTTCCAGTTCTCTGGTGTGGTTCTGTTTCTTTCAGGCTTTAGAGTCTTGGGGAAAATATATTACCTTTGCCTAAGATAGCCGCTGATGAAAAGAGCCAACAGGGTAATTATATAGTTTAGCCTCTTGGTGACATGGGGCTTAGCTTTATTCTGAATACAGTAAAGTCTATCCAGTCAATTGTTACATTCCTAAGAGGGACAACGGCGTTCTCATGTGGTTTCCTTATAGGTGTGCCCGCTAAGCCTGTGAAAGGCTATATCATAGAGACACCAGCCTTTTAGGGGTTTGTGGGCACATTTGGAATTTTGAGAGTATAATAGGCACCACCCTCTCCTCCTTTTCTGACACACTCTTTCCCCTACTCCTC
Organism: Podarcis liolepis; assembly: GCF_965112155.1. Classification (NCBI taxonomy): domain Eukaryota; kingdom Metazoa; phylum Chordata; class Lepidosauria; order Squamata; family Lacertidae; genus Podarcis; species Podarcis liolepis. The sequence continues at coordinate 47,394,249 of NC_139557.1, forward strand.
CCAACAGTCAGAAAGAGAGAAAGCGCATGAGCACACAGGCACACAAACATTCTTTGTTATTCCATGGCGTCTGGATATGTCAGACAATCTACTAGAATTAAAATGCATTGTCTTGAATCTGCATGATTTTATACAGGGTCAATCCCCCAAACACCATCAAATTAAAGTTTACAGTGTTGGGAGGGCTTGGTAGAACAATAGATGTGGTACTTGCCAGCACCACAACAGATCTTCATGGATCTTCACATTTTTCATATAGGATGACAAAGAAAACAACAAATCACAGAACGCGTCACTGACCTATGCTCTGATGATCAATCATTTTGAGGGGATCCCTTGTAATAATAATAATAATAATAATAATAATAATAATAATAATAATAATAAAATAGAGAATTCAGAGAATAGCAACATGTGCCAACATGTTTTTGCACTATAGCACTGCTGGAAAGCACAGAATCGGTGCTTGTTTGGGTTTAGCCAATGGAGACAGGTGTGGTCTGTCATTTGATAGTGATGGTGGTAATGAAAAAGCTATGCAATTTGAAGCGGATCTGCTTTATCGGTTCTATCTTATGCTTATGTACTTTCTCTTTTTCTCTCTTTGGTGCTCTCTCCCTCTCTCCCCCTTGCTTCTCCCCTTTGGTCACCTTATTTCCTTCTCCCTAAGGCTCCTAGATTGCAGTCACTCCATCTCCTGCTCTGACTCTTGAATAGCACAAACAATTCTTAACTGCATCAATTATTTCTAAATTAACTTTGCATCTGTGCATAGAAGTTAGCATATGCATATACTGTGGTTGTCTTTGCCCTCTTTTGTCACCTGTTCTGTTGAATAATTTCTTCTTCCCTGGTGAGGCACAAGTGTCCTCTTACCTTGAGGGCTCCACTGTGGGAGACCTTGGAAGACCTGAGCCTTCCTGGCTTCATTGCAGTCGCAGATAACTAGAGAAGGGCAGGCGCCTTTAAGGGGAGCATCATCTTGCAGCACATATGGTGCTGATAGTTAGGGTGTGTCTGGTGATTCTGCTGTGAAAGGGTTCTATCTCAGCTTCTTCCTTGCTGGAACAACTTCACAGCTCTGTATTTCCTCAAAGCCTTGACCTGTATCTAGCCTGAACTCTGTCTTCTCTTGTGCCCAGCCTGAACTTCACCTTGATGTATATCCTGGCTGAGCATTAACACACCACAAAGCAGGAAAATGAACCTCCTTCAGAATGGATCATCACACATAATAGGGTTTTAACCATTCATCATTTCAAGCATATTGTAAACAAATATTGAAAGAATGCAGTGATTTAGAATGCAATAGAGTAGTCTGTGATTTATCCTCTTCTGTATTATTAAAAGGGTGGCAATTATTATTGCTGATGGTAATGAAACAAGTGAAATAAAGCATCAGAGTATACAGAAATCCAGGAACTGAGCAAGAGACCTTTTGCCGAAGGTTCACACAGACCATCCCAGATGACCTTGTTCCTTGTTCCTTCCTCTATTTTAGTATAGCATTTTACTTTGAAATAAAGCCAAAACTACATGTAAGGGGGGGAGGGAGAACTTTTGCATAACTGGCACTGTGGGTAAAACCTCAGTGCCTAGGACTTGCCGATCGTATGGTCGGCGGTTCGAATCCCCGCGGCGGGGTGAGCTCCCGTCATTCGGTCCCAGCTCCTGCCCACCTAGAAGTTCGAAAGCACTCTTAAGTGCAAGTAGATAAATAGGTACCGCTTTATAGCGGAAAGCTAAACGGCGTTTCCGTGTGTGGCACTGGTGCTGGCTCACCAGTGCAGCTTCTCGGTCTCCTGTAAGGATCAGATGGAGCTAGTTTGTTGTCACAATCTAGATCTTGCCATTCCTTTACTTACATCTGATATCCATAATAATTAAAACTGGTCACCACATACCTATGTAATTATTACTATTCCAGTGCTTCAGAGAATCCAAAAATATTTTGCCCAATGGATAAATCAGTGTTAATTTAAACACTGCAGATGTTAGTGATGCTAGTGATACAGGGGTTATTTAGAAAACCCTAAAATTTCTACTTGAATCTTTTCACCATTTCCCATGTCGTAATGAACAACATTCCAGTTATGTATTGTCAGCAGACCACATCTGGCTTCAACATTTATCCTTAAAAAAGGTTCCCTAATTAGTCACCGGGGTTTTTTTGCTTCAGGACAGGTAAGTAATTGCAACACAATAACTTCTATCTTCCCGTTTTAATAATAAATGAAGAAACTTGGATGAAAATTATAATTACATTAGCATTCCCATAAGTGATATCTCTCCACCTCAAACATTGAAAATGATTAAGGACTAGATCATATTGTCTGGCTTCTCTTCTCAGTTACATTATTTGCATCCTGACCTTAGCAGTGGTTTTGTTTCAGCCACAATCTACTCTTTGGGTTAGCATGGACACATTACAATCTATCTTAAATGAAAAGCTAAGCATATCTATATCTATCTATTTGTAAATCTGCATACATGAAGCAAGTACATCAAATTAAAATGAGGGCAAAAAGCATCATTACAGTTTACCTGTTGTATACAAAGCATATCATAACCTCATTAGCACCTCTTGGCTACTTTGGAAGAGCAATGAATGACCAAATTCAAGTACAGAGAATTCTTCCAACATAGAAAGCTTTGCTAAGGTTGCTGACATTTTCCCCATACTTTACATAAATAAATGACTTTCAAGGCTAATATTTCCTAAATCTGCATTGCAGCAATTCACAAAAATTGTCCACCTCTCAACAAATTTTGTGTTGTAAAGCACACCATTCCTCTTTAAAGGACAAGCAGGCGCTGTTTCTTGAGTCCTATGGACCACACAGCCATGGGGCAGGGATAGCACCAGGAGGGAGGCCACATAATGAAGGGGTATCCATCTTCATGCCTTTTAAGAGTGTCTAGTGATCCTGCAAAAAGGGCAGAGCACAGGAGAGTTGGACTGGAAACAGATGCCCCAAAGAACACAGTCCCCCTTCGTGCCTAACTAAGAGCTACCTGTGGCACTGAACCACCAGCCTTCACTGCTACCTTGTGGGCTCCTTGTTGGGTCCAAGGCAGCCCAGTTCCCCATTCCTCCCCACTTTGAGAAAATGCCTCCTCTCATCCATGCCAGCTCAGGACAAGATGAATAGACAGCTTTGCGTATTATTACAGAAGAAAGCTTCTAATGCCGTTTCCATCTTGCTGCCTAAATGTAGCACTCTAATCAGCTAATGGGGACAGGCGCGCAATCATTTAATTATCATTAAGAATTAATATCTGCTCATAGATGTAGAGTGTCAGTTCCCATGGCTTTGTATAAATCTGTGGTGTAACAGCATCTGAAATATTCTGGACACTTCTGGTTGGCCCATTTCAAAAAGTATGTTGCAGAGTTGTGCAGAAAAGAGCAAAGGAAATCTTGCCCATGAGTATAGCTTAGAGTGCTCTGGCTTTGTGAGTTTAGAAAAATAAGGATTCACAGGGTGGGAGAGTGAAGGGGTTTGCACAATTATGCATGATGTATGAAGAAAGGAGAGGAAGAGCCTTTTTGTTTGGCTCTCATGAAATGAAATTGATGATCACTAGCTTTGGGACAAACTAAAGAAAGTGCATCTATACACATCTATAGATAACTTGTGGAATTCACTGCCACAAGATATACTGATGGCCAGTACACAGCTTTAAAGGATGGGTTTAAAAAGGGATTAGACAAATTATTAGAGGGGTTTGTCTGTCATCTGCACTTAGACATAATATACAGTGGTACCTCGGGTTACAAACATCTCGGGTTACAAACACTTCGGATTACAGACTCCGCTAACCCGGAAGTAGTACCTTGGGTTAAGAACTTTGCCTCAGGATGAGAACAGAAATCATGCAGCGGCCGCGCGGCAGCAGCGGGAGGCCCCACTAGCCAAAGTGGCACCTCAGGTTAAGAACAGTTTCAGGTTAAGAACAGACCTCTGGAACAAATTAAGTTTGTAACCAGAGGTACCACTGTATATAAGAAGAACCTCTGTGAAGTGACTCTCGGGGTGGCACAGAACTGCTACAATAGCTTCCCAGTAGATGAGACATTGTTGCTAACTAGGAGAGAGAGAGAGAGAGAGAGAGAGAGAGAGAGAGAGAGAGAGAGCTGCAGAAGGGTTACTTCTATACTTCTGTAGAAGGGTTACTTCTATAGGCTGCAGTTCCTCAATTTGTCAAAGTACTTTATCTAACTGCCTTTCCCATGGAGTGAGTTTCACCAGCAATTCTTCCAGGGCTGACAATCCCTTCTGCCTTTTGGCATGGATGCCTCACCCCTGCCTCCTCATCCTCTGGTGAACCCTGTGGCTGATGATGTGGGCACACACACCCCACTGCTGCTGGGGGGGGGCAGGTATCCACAGGACGGGAAAGCTTGTCCACATCGCAGGCATGGCAAGGGTGTAACATGTCTGAGTAGGAGATGTGGTGGTGAACAATGCACTCCTCGGGCCCAGATCTACCACCTGAGGTGACCTCCTCATCTCGCCTCATGGGCAGGCCAGCCTTGGGCTGTCTTAACTGTTTGGATAGTCTGTTGGAGCCCTGCTGTCAAAATTTTACAAAGGAAGCTATTGAATAACATCAAATAACAGAAGCAGAAAGAGTGGCCAAAAACCAAGCATCCATTCCCTCCCCCGCAATTACTTTATTCTCATGTTTGATATATTGCACACTTGCAGAACTTGTGAACTATATAGCAAGTGTAACCCACAGGTCATGGATGCCTATCCACCAGGGCCTCAATGAAGCCCCTGTTTTGCTTGCTGCAAAATGCCCATGCACACTCACAGGTTGTCAAGCACTTGGCAGACCACAATTAGTGGCTGGTAAGCTATTTTTGGATTGGGGAATCACACACTTTGCAGAACTGTTATAATGCTTTTCCATTGATTTAGTATATTTTCTTTGTGGAATTTAATTTTGTTAGCTATCTTGAGAATGCTAATGCAAAGGCAGGATTTTGAAAACATGAATAAATCAGATGGCTTGCTCTGTTCCTATATAATTTTACACCACCAAACAAGCGTTCCACATTTGCGAAGGGATGAGTGATGCTATTTGCCAGATTGGTAATCGTTTACCCAAAACATCTGAAAACATTACTGGTTCTAATGTAGAAGTGTAGGGACACTGGTCTCCTGTTTGATTTAATGACCAAACTCAGTTAATTTTTTCAATGAATAACTTTAGAAAAACCTCTAAGCAAACACTTCATAATATATAAGGAAGGCTGACACCACTCCTCATCTCAGAAAGATGGATACTGGCAGATGATGCAGAGAAGGCTAAATAACTTGGTGCTTCTTTGGCACTATTATTTACAAGATAATATTTCAAATGCAGATATTGCATTTGAAAATTCATGATACTGGAATGTTTCCAGGAAAATGGATAATAGTAAATATGGTGTTGTAGCAGAAATGGAGTGTGTGTGTGTATAACTACAACCCAGTCCATTGTTCTGACAAGAGTCAAACCTAAGAAAAAGCGCTTGCTGTTTATTTAAAAGTTTGTTTAAAAGAGTTTTACAAAAGACTCCTCCCATAATTTGGAGGCTGATAGTGAACACGCAGCTTTAAACCTCCTTTCTCCATGATTCTTCCCCCCATCCTCACTTTCCACTCAATGACATGCTAAATTCTGCATCTTACATATTAAATCATTTTAGGACAGTTTGATGTTGTTTGGTTTTCTGTGCTTTAGGATTCCACTTCACTCTCAACTCACAGCACATCAGAAGGGAAAAAATACTGGGACATCCAAGGAAATACTAGATCACAGGATCCTCATGCAATATGACCTGTGTTTCTCAGCCAGATCCCTCTACTATTACCTACAGTAGGAAGTGAAAGCTGCCTCTCCCAGGGATCACACAACTTGCTGATCTTTAGTAACACCCCCCCCCCCATATAGCATACTTCTATAGCATGAACCTTACAGGTGATTTCAGAGAAGAGGCCAGGCCAAAATGGTTGCTGAATAGTGGAACAGCTTCATTGCACAATGAACAGTCTAAACCGCAGCTTGACTCACACAGTGCCACCTATAGCTGAAGTAGCAGCATAATGGTTAACTCTACATCATGGAACCCAAGCAACCTACTGGCATGAGGGAGACTACAAGAATCCTTGAGATTGGCAAGTGCACACACTCTTGACCCCCCAGCAGCCAAGTTTTATGAAATTTTATTAAGAAGGAGGGTAAGAAGGCAAGTGCACAAAGCAGGTTTAAAGTGACAGAAGTGCTGTAGATCTATCTATGCTGGCCTTGAAAGTTGAAAACAGGTTCTCAGTCGACTGATGAGTAACAGAATGTAGATGGTTAGCTCTTGAAGGATGATGAACCAAGATGGCAGGGTGGTGGTGGCACAGACCACTTTTAAGGATTCTATTCCCCATATTGGATTGACAACTGCTGTTGAGTGACCAACTGGAACCCACACCTGGCTGGGACTTGGGAAAGATGTTAGATACCATCTGGGGTAGAGGAAAGTGCTGGTGAAAATTCTCACCCAGATCTTTCCATCTCCCTGCTAATCTATAACTTGTGGACTTGGAGACATTGCAGATATTACATGTTTGGCTCGCTCAGTTTTAATGGAGGGAAGGATTTGCCTTGCTTAGGATTAACAGAGAGCAGAAGACCAGTGCTTTTTCATCCGATGATACCCATTAACTTTATAAAGGTCCATATGGCAGCAGTTTGAGCATCATACAGTTATGCTTGCCCCACTTCTCTGAGACGTGAGAAGTTCCAGGAACTCTGCTTTTACCTAGACAACTTTTCAAAGGTCACCGGAAATTGTTGATATTTCCCATATTTGGCTTTATTTTCAAATATACAGATTGAACATAGGGAAAGGCACAGCTTAAATGTCCACTGCTCCCACATCAATATCCTGGGAAAGACAGCAAGCACCCCAAAATTCTGTTCAGCCTCTGACTCAAACTGCAGTCTTTCCAGGCAGACAGGCTCAGGTTATAAAAGCCCCAGCTGAGCGAACTGAAGAAAAAGGCATGTCCTCTTCCAGGAATGTCCTAACAATTAGTTCCTATGGAGATGCGTTTCCTGCAATTTGTGTAAAAAGCATACTACTAGGCCATTTTACCAGGTTTCCAGCAGTAGTTTTCTGAGTGGATCCATTAGCCCAGTCCAGTACAAACCTGCAGTACACAAGAGCCTCATTAGAACAGTGTATGGACAGTGATTATAAAGCAAATGAAGGGAGGTCAAAGAATTGGATAAATTGGCAAGAGGCTCAGGTATGCAATAATTCTTTAAATGTGTGTACACAGAATATCTGAAGCTTCTTAACCTCCACACTGAATATCAAGGGAAATCAACAATTGGCAACAACCTTTCTGCTGTTTAACGAAATTGAATGAAATATGCAGGCACATACAGTAGATTGAAACCTATCAAGTTTCAGACAAATAGATGCAGGGGTTTTTAATGTAAGCAAGCTTTACATTTTGAGGTGTTTTGTTTTTTTAAGGATTGCCTATAACTTTTTGAATTTTTCATCAGAATTCGAAGAAATTTGGAGTGGGGGTGGAAGAAGGGGTTAGATATTTGTTCCTGCTCAGTTGATGCTAGCCAACCATTTCCTTCTACATTGCATTACTGAAAGCAGAGGGGGAAAGGAGTGTCCAGGTAAAATGATCCCTTGGTTGGAAGCAGAGCTGTCAACCATAAAATTATACCTTTCTCCCTCCTACTCTCTGGTGCTTTCCTTACATAGAGAGCTTGCAGGAAAATCTATCAATTTTCACACATTTGCTGCCTGTGTCTCCGTGCCCTTCCAAATCTCTGAATTGGTCTCAAATGGGTTTCTGAACAGCCCAATTTGGCTTGGATGACTCCTGAATCTTTCTGAGGCAGCTTGCTTCAGTTCTTGGATTCACCTAAACTGAATACACACCTCTGGCACATATCACACGCAGAGGCCATTGAAAAGAGGCATTATACTATTGGCTCATGTTCAGGTAATTCCTATATCCTCTTTCACCTTCTGCTTCTGTGCCAGCATTTAGCCATTTAGTGATGGCATTTATGCCATGCTCTGCAAAGATCAGCTGCAGAGCAGAGCAGATGAGCTGCTCCCTGCAGTCTATGTCCATATGTTCTTCTTGTCTCCTCAATCTCCCCCCACGTTTTTGCATTTGACCCCTTCTTGTTGTAACACTGTAGAATATAAGAGGAGCTATGGTAGGCCAGTCCAGATGTTCATCTGGTCTAGTAAGTCGTTTTATATTGTTTTTAGTATTGTGTTAATGTGTAACACATCCTGGAACCTGAGGGAGAGGAGCAGAAATCAATCATCATCATTATCATAGTATTCAGTTTCCAGCTGAATACTGGTAGGGTGCGAAAACAGCAATGCTACCCACATTCATGTCTAAGCATATGGTATTTTGAAATATACCTTCTACTGCATTCAAATGTGTTCTGTCTTTATTTTGTTGTTATTAGCCAATATATCAATTTTATTTTTTTGTACCATTTCGATTCAGATTTGTTTTAAAAATCTGTGCTCCAAAGCACTTTGCAGCGCCACTCAGTTCTGTCTCATTGCTGCTGTGTGTCTTACCTAGTCCTTAATTAGGATGAGGCAGAACCCCAGAACCTGAGTGGAGCAGAGAGTTCAAGAAGTGCCACAGAGGAAACAAAGCAGATACTTTCCTCCCAGATATCATTCACTCTGTGCATCATAGGTGGTTCTTTTCAGCCAATTAGAGCAGCGAGAAACCAGTGTAGATTACAGTTTGCTTTATGTATGAGCTGTAGGCATTCAGTGTTCAGAATTACACTTGGTTGAAAAAATATGGCTTAGGTAGCTGCTGACAGTCCAGTATCTGTTGTTGGCACCTGCTTGCCTAATTTCCATATATTTACTTCCCCCCTTGGGCCTTGCACGTCAAAATACGTTTTGATAGGCTTAAACGTAAATTTACTTGATGGCACTATTTGTTAGTTTTAACAAATCCCTTGAGATGTCCTGTGCATTCCTGCAAAGCTCTGCATCGCAAACTTCTTCCTGATCCCAGTGTAAGGCTGTTTCTATTTTCAGAAGGTCTCCTTCCTGCGTCTCTTTGGCTGGCTAGAATCAAGTGCTCAGAACAGAGCATCCTTTCTGTATCCCGAACTCCTTTCTTCCTTCCCAGCTAGACAAGAAAACAAATACTGAGAGCAGCACGTGCGCAAGCGTCGGGTGCTGCTGCTGGATCTGCCTTTACGCTCGGCTGCCCAGCTCGGACATGCGCCCCCCGCCGCGTTTGGATGATACCTTTATTTGCAAAGGCGAAGAGGCAGATCCAGCCTACCCACCCCCACATCCCTCTCCGATCTGAAACGGACATGTCTTTGGCCATCCGCTTTCCTCGCCTCCTCATTGTTGCACGCGCGTTACGTTGTTGCCAACAAAGGCGATGTGGCAAAACCACACACAAGGGGGACAAATGATCATAGCAGCGAGGAAGGAAAAGCCCGTCTTGCGATGTGTCACACATCCATGAGGGATGCTTCTGCCTGGCTTTTGCATAACCCTGATTTGCCTGCCTCTTTTTCTCCTCCTTTTCTGAAGGAGGCAGCGCTGGAGAACCGGGGGGCGCCGAGCGGGAGGGGAAGAAGACGGAGAGCCGAGAGCGAGCGAGGGGGCGGCCGGGGGCTCTCGCTGCCCTTCTGCCACAGAACGACCTTCCCCGCGGAAGGAGCTGCTGTGGGTGCGCGGCGCCAAGAGGGGGCCGCGAGAAACCGAGGGGATGGAGGCCCCTCACAAAAGGAGACCCTTCTGCCTGCGCGCTCCGTCAGCCTCGGCTCTCCTTCTCGCCCACCCCAGCCCGGCCGAGCGGCTCCGACTTCCTCGGCGAGCGGGTCGAAACCGCGAGGCTTTGCTGCAGGGGGGTGGGAGGCGAAGCGGGAAGACCGCGGCGACACCAGCCGGCGTCTTCCACAGCAGCAGCAGCGACCCCGCGCGCGCCTCACATCGCCACCAGCAGCCCAGCCACCCTCTCTCTCTCCCCCCCCCCACCTCGCTCGGTCGCGCGCCTGCCGGTCGCGCGCGTGCGCGAGCCCCAGGCTGAGTCCTTTCTCTCTCCGTGTCTCCCTCTCCTGCTTCTCTCTCTCTTTCTCCGAGCCTCCTCCATCCAGCACCGGCGCCGAGGATGGGCAGCGAGAGCGCGCGCAGGAGCAGCCCCGGCTCGGCCGCTCCCCCCTGCGCCCGCTCTTGCTCGTGCTGCTCCTCTTGCCCCGCTGCCCCCAGGGCGGCGCCTCGGCTGCGCTCCCGCCTTTTCCCACCGAGGACGGGTGAGTGAAGGAGTGGCTCCTCCCTCGGAGCACCTGCTCTAGCCGGCGAAGGGGGTGGCGGCGGGGGGCGGGCGAGCGAGGGGTGAATTTTGGCGCGCTCTCGGTTTTCGGGGCAAGTGGAGGGCGGGCGGCTGCCTGAGGGGGACAAGTCAGTCAGTCAGTCAGTCAGCGGCATTCCTGCCCCGCAGGGAAAGGGAGCAGGCTCGCCTTTGGGCAGCCCCTCATAGCTGAGGAGACCGTCTGAGGGAAGGAGAGCGAGAAAGGGAGCCTGTTCTTGGGACGAGGATAGAAACAACAGCTTCCCAATCTCGGGTCCAGCGCCCCAGAACCCTCCAGCGTGGTTTTTGAATAGCACGTGTCCCTCTTGGCCTCTGGGGGTCACTGGGCACCCATGAGGCATTTCCCTTCTTCCTCTCGCTCATCCTTTTTTTACCCATTTCGAGTCCTCAGCCCAGCCGAAGAGACCTTTCTCTGAGAGCTGCTCCTTTCAGAGCAGCTATTAACTTTTCCTGATTTTTTTGGTGGTTGTTTCAAAAGAGAGAAGTGGGTGAAGAGGAGCTGTGGAGGTTTTCCCCCTCGACAGTCCCTTCGTGCCCTTGCAGGCTTCTCTCCTTTCCCTCCTCCTCCTCCTCCTGCTCCTTGCCGTACAATGAAGTCTTTAAAAGAGATTCCTGCTTGCCCGCTAGCTGGCTGGGCTCGCGCCAGGAGTTCTCCACGGGAGCGCTGGACCATTCCTCGCGACTGAGCAAAGAATGCCATCTATGCAGAAGAAGAGGGCACCCTGCACACCTGGCTCCCCAGGGCTGCGGTGATGTGATTGGGGGCCATAGGTAAGCCGTTAGGATGCTCTCAGGGCGAAGGCAGGAAGGAGACGCCAAGAATGAATGGCCAAAGCACCCCACCCCTCTTCTTAGGTCTCCTTCCAGATGGGAGAATGGGGATGTTGCATTACTGAAATGCCTTTTTCCTCTTCTCCCTCCCTTTATATCGCTGTAGGCTGTGTAGTATTTTCAGACTATTTTCAGTAGTGCTCTGTGGAAGGGTTGTTATGACAGCAGTTTCTCTCTCCACTCACCCCCCCCCCCAACACCCCATCATTACTTTATAGACAGCATCGCTGGCTACACTAGAAACATAGGTTTTTGAGCCTGTTGCTGAAGTAACACTGCAATCTTGTAATCTTTGAAATATGAGCATACACACACACCTGAGTCAGTGTTTATTGTAATAATGGTTCTGCTGAACTGAAGAAATTGGAGCATGTAGTAGTAATCCTACTATAATTCCTATTTGGGTTTTCGGTTTTCAGTGCATGTGTGTCTGTCAAATATGACAAAGGGACTTTTCTTCGTTTATACTGCAGCAGCATATATTTTGGATTATAGGACGGAATGCTTTAAAAGCACACACACACACCACATTCACACACAGTAAGTTTCACAGGCACAGTGAAATGTCTTTTTGAATACTGGTATCTACCTAGAAACCAAGGTTGTAGCACTTGATTTGTGAACCTGCGCTTGATTTGTGAGCATTGACAGTAACTTTTGAGAGCTCCTGGATTGCTGAAAACTAGGTAGTAATTGCTAATAGTTGAAACGTTGTTGGTAGTTCAAAACTATCAGTTCCATGGGTTTTTATGGCAATGAGTCAGTCTGTCATTACTAGTAATGGTTATGTCATGGAGGGTTTGCTTTTCTATCACCATATTAAGCTGTAGCTCAAAAGCTATTGCTCTGATTTCTCTTCCCCCCAAAAATATTTTCAGAAAAAATATAGCATTTGTATATATATGCATACAATGGTGTCACATGTGAAAAAAGTGAGAAGTGGTTCCTTGTTCTCTTTTTTCACACGCGACACCATTGTATGCATATATATACAAATGCTACATTTGTGGTTCCTTGTTTCAACTTAACCTTCATCTTCCCCCGCCCTTTTAAGGTAAGCATTATTTCATTAGCCACATGTGAAGGGTTGTAACTTAAACATAGAATTCTACCTCCCCCTCGTTTTAAAGGCTTTTGCATTTGTACCACTTCAGCCTAGACCTATGAGAAGTTTACCTCCATATATTTAGAAACCTTTGTTCTATGGAGAATAGGAAAGGACTACAGTACAATAAAATAACTAGAGAAAGAAATAAAATGGAAAATGCAACACAGTGCCTTTGTTTGCAAAAATAAAATAAAATAAGTGTCTAATATGTTCACCATAATATAGGGAATGAAAAATTAAGTAGAATAATTGTTATGTACTAGTAATAAAGGGAATAAAATAAGAAATAATTGCATCTATAGACAAAGAAGAATTCTGCAGACTTGCCTTAGTACAAACACTGGTTAGATAAAGTAATTTATTAAGAAATTGGAATTAATTGGAACATTTGTTATTGGATTGTACATTACATTAAAGCAAATATCAGCTGGATCTTTTATCCCTTAAACTGAACCAACATCATGAACAGGCACCATGATCCATGTAGCAGCAGTTGCTTCAGATACCTTACAGTTTGACATAAGCCTGTTGCTGCTGGTTCAATAAAACTCTGATGACGGTGCTTAGTTAGGAAAACTCCAGGCACTGAACCCAATCTAGAGATCCTCTGTGTGTGACAGGTGGCTGCATGCCTGCATGCTGTTGTGCACAAGGGCTCTCCATTTGCACCCCACCATACAGATAGTTAGCTCCATTGGAGTGAGACTAAGGCAGGACTAGGGGAAACAATTTTAATTCATTGATCCCACTTCTTCAAGCAAATGCCAGCCAACCTACTGTTAAGAGATTAACATACGCAGGCTTAATTCTGCAAAGATCACTGATATGACGAAACAGCCTTGGATGCTGAATAGAAAGGTTTAGCCCCCATCCACAAGCACATTTTAGGTATATGAGATGCACTCATTATGGTGACCTGCACCCAGATTGGTTTTGCCAAATCAGCATGAAATTCTAGTATGCCATCTACACCTGGGGAATATCTGCACCAGAATAATCACTGACGGGGTGAAGGTAAATTTTAGCATAGACTGAGTTTAGGATAATACTTCAACACAGGTATATGGAAGATGCTTGAGGCTTATTGACTTTTAAGAAGGATTGGGCTGGCAATTTGTACTTCTGTGTGTGTTCTTTATTTATATACCTTGGATTTTGATTTATTAAAACAAAATGTCAAAGTTCAACAGTATATGCTTATCTCGCTTTGGCTTTGTAACATCTCTGTCAAGGTAAGAAGTTAAGTCGTCCAAGGCCAATGGCTGAGCATTATGGCTGAGTGGATGGCTGAAGTAGTGGGGGGGTGTTCAATCATCTCACTGGTTTATAAATGTGTATGACTAAATTGGTTAATTTTACCTGCAAGGGGGTGGGGAGGAAGACATATGCTGGATAAAAGAGACTTCCACTCCTAATGCTCTTAAATGATAGTTTCATATATCTGAAATATATGAATTATATTATTTCATGAAATAATATTTTAAGTACAGGGGGTTATATAGCAAAATGTATATTTAAAATAATACTATGAGAATTTACTGTGTTTTAAAAAAACTAGAATGCAGCTGAGTCCAGATGTTGATTTGGGGGGTGCGTTTTGGAAAATGCTACTGAATTCTAATCTGTGATTCTGTGTTAATCATATGCAATCAGTTGGTTGGAACAGCTGAAGAAGATATTATATTGGAAACATTATTGAAAACATTAAAATGGTGTGATACAGGTAAAGATATAAACTTCTGTAATGAATTAGAGAACAGTGGCTGAAATTCTTCACTGAAAAAGAGGCAATGGAAAGAAAAAGTCCTTTCGAGGTTCCAAGGGCATGAAAAGTATTAATGTGATAACCAGAACAGACAACAATAAAGAATATAATGAAAATAACAATACTGTAATACTATATAATATTTGGAACTTTCAAGTGTTTAAGGGTCTTCTCAGGTTTTGTTTCAGCAACCCTTATCTCCAGAATGATTGCAGTTAATACAAATTCTTGTTAAAGATTAAATGAATTTTCACAAATTATTTGGCTGTGGGGGTTTTCCGCCTTTCTGTGTTTTTTCTCTCTGTACCCAGAGAGGATAACAAAGTTTTCTTTAAAACATGCATATATATTTTTTCTACTTAAATCATAAACCTTAAACGTTTATATCACATTAATCATCTCTTTCAGAATAACCAGATATATGAGAGGCATTGATTCAACCTGTTAAATAAGGGAGACTTTTTAAGCTAGGACACTGAATCCCCCACGTTTCAGTAAAGAATTTATGGGATATGGCAGTGCTGTCCAAACTTTTTTCAAAGAGGGCCAGATTTGATGAAGTGAAGGTAGGAATGAAGCTGTTGAGTTTTTTTTAGTATTGAAGTTGTTGAAGTTTTTTTAGGATTTTACCCCAGGAAATAAACTACCACAGAGGCCGGATTAAACCGACTTGCAGGCCGGATTAGGCCCCTGAGATGGACTTTGGACATGCCTGGGACGGACTTTGGACATGCCTGGGATATGGAGACACTCCATGGTCATGTGTTAAGAGTGCTTGGGAGTTCCATCTCTTTTCTTTGGGTGCTTAAGGAAGAAATGCAGATATAATGCTCTGGGGCATGGTCTCCCCCTCCCTGCTCAGTCCATTATCCCAAGCTTACAAATGTACCCTACATTTTCCATAAAGGTTACACCCTTCCTTTTCCCCTAAATATAAAACCGCAGAACACTTGAGAAATCCTAAAACACTTGACAACACTTTTACAACTGTACAATAAAAACTGCAACTAAAATGATAAAACTAAACAAATAAAGCAAAGGAATAAAACTGGAAAATTCACCTATGATTCAGAAGAACAGATTCCTTCATATAGCATAATCCTGCAAATAGCTTGGAGCATGATGTCTGGTCCTTGCTTGGTAGCACTGACCATCGAGTGCTGGATTTGATGCAGCAGGAGTGGTGAGCAGGATGACATTGTCCCTTTCTATGAAGTTATCATCTTTGGGTCTTTCAGTGGTAGTGAAACGTGGTTTGAGATACATTTCTTGTGACTTTGCAGATTCCTGTCTCTGCAGTGTCCATTGTGTTCATGTAGAGTAGCTTCTTTCACTAATAGCATTGGGCAGGCACTTTCAGTGTACTCCTTTCGACACTTGCTAAAAATGTTTTTGTTTTGGCAAGCCTATACAAACATGTAGATTGTGGGCATGTGTTTCAATCTGGTTTTTAGTTTATTGCTGATTTTAATTGTTTTTGAGTGTTTTACATAGTTGGATTTTTTTGCTGCTATTTCTGTTATTTTATTCTATTTGTAAACTGTTTTGGGGTTTTACTGCAATCACTTTGTATATAAAACTTGCTAAATAAATAAATAAATAAATCCATAGCCGAGACCCACTTCCCATTCTTATAGGCATGGTGTAGCCCTGTGCTATCATAACTGAGCTGTTTTGCTTTGCTGGACTTATATACTCCTGGTATTTTGTCAGGATTATTTGATTAGTTATTTGGAATCCTCTTTTCTCATGTAAACAAGGGTGGCGCTGTGGGTAAAACCTCAGTGCCTAGGGCTTGCTGATCACATGGTTGGCGGTTCGAATCCCCGCGGTGGTGTGAGCTCCTGTCTTTCGGTCCCAGCTCCTGCCCACCTAGCAGTTCGAAAGCACCCCTAAAGTGCAAGTAGATAAATAGGTACCGCTTTATGGCGGGAAGGTAAACGGCATTTCCGTGTGCTGTGCTGGTGCTGGCTCGCCAGAGCAGCTTCATCACGCTGGCCACGTGACCCGGAAGTGTCTCCAGACAGCGCTGGCCCCCGGCCTCTTAAGTGAGATGGGCGCACAACCCTAAAGTCGGACACGACTGGCCCGCACGGGCAGGGGTACCTTTACCTTTACCTTTCTCATGTAAACAAGAAAGCAAAGTGTTGAGAGCTGATGATGGAGACATTCACATTGGTTTCACCATTGGTTTCGGTGGGAGTGTTTTAATTTAGCCCAAATTTGCTGTTGGTTTGTCACATTATGTTGTAATTGAGGAGAGTATAAGATCAAAAAGGTTTGGCATCTCCCTTGCCACTACTCCCCAACTTAAGCAATTACAGTGGCATTGCATAAAGCCTGCACAATGACAATGTTATGACAGTATTAATCAATTACATCATGCACAGACATAAGGGATCTAGTAGCAATATTATCCATGTCCATTAGGAATTACTCATGAATACTATTGTCCTTGACTTATGCTTGATGATTTAATAATTCCATCCTGCAACACCTTCATTCTAAACAAACTTTTTTGAAAGTAAGTTGCCCTGAAATCACTGGGGATTATTTCAGCTGATTGTTAAATAAATGGATAATCTTACTACAGTGAGTAAATGAAGACATCATTGCAGCATTTTAAAATTATTATTATTGCATAGGCTAAGTAAGATGGTGAGGCACATCATGAATTGCATGAATTCAAAGAGGTCTTGGTGGAAATCACAAACTTGGTATGTACTCTGACCAAGGTCAGGGACGCAGGTGGCACTGTGGTCTAAACCACTGAGTCTCTTGGGCTTGCTGATCAGAAGGTCAGCGGTTCGAATCCCCATGACGGGGTGAGCTTCCGTTGCTAAGTCCCAGCTCCTGCCAACCTAGCAGTTTGAAAGCATGCCAAAAAGTGCAAGTAGATAAATTGGCACCACTCTGGCGGGAAGGTAAACGACGGTTCTGTGCACTGCTCTGGTCACGGTGTTTTGTGCCAGAAGCGGCTTAGTCATGCTGGCCACATGACCCAGAAAAACTGTCTGCGGACAAACGCCAGCTCCCTTGGCTTGTAAAGTGAGATGAGCGCTGCAACCCCAGAGTCCTCTGCGACTGGACTTAACTGTCAGGGGTCCTTTACCTTTACTTTTACCTTACCAAGGTCAATATAATTTTGCTGTTTCCATTGCTTCTCCTTTTTTCCTCTTTGTATTTTTTCATTTTGAATTTACTTTTACATAACCAGTTTTCATAGAGAATGATGAAATAAAAAATCAGTTCTTTGAAGCATGCATTGATAAGTTAAATAATTCAAAACCTGCATTTTGAGCGTTCTAAAATAGAATGTAACAAGTGGCACCTGCAACAAAAACTTACACTGTGTGAATTCTTGTGCAAGGTTATGTGCAAGTGTGACAGAACAACACTAGTGTTTCTTCCCTTATTTCCCCTAAAGACTACCACCCAAGTTGCAAGTGAGGTCTACTTCACACACTGCCGAGCAGCCTTAGAGTAATTCATGTCATGAAAGCATTGATGCCTCCCTTAAGACAGCTTCTGTGTCTATACCTTCTGCATGGCAGACAGAAATTCAACAAGTGCACTGATGGGGACATGATCATCTGTGAATTCTGCCTGTTCAGCTGTTAAAGTCATGGGGAATAAAATATGGCAGCCCTGCAGACTGATGTAATGTTATGAGAATAAATGTACCAGTTATGCAGTGACAGTTTTATTATATAGGCATTAATTGGCTGTGTTCAGATATTCATTTTGATTTCATCTGCAGCCTGTGAACTAGTGCCATGGCTCCACACTCCTCCCTCCCCTCCTCTACTAGTACATTGGCTTCAGGATAGAGATCATTGCTTACATTAACCCCAAATTCTTCATTGCATCCAAACTTAGGAACTCTAGCTTAATGTTGATTAACAAACCCATGTAATAAACTAGGATCTGATCAGGGCTTATTATTCTGCCATGTTACCCAACATTAAAACAGGCTTCTTACGGAAATGTAATGGCAAGTTAGGAAGAACTTTTGCAAACTGAGTTTTCTAATGTTTACAGATTCATTTCCAGTCCTTTCTAGCAACTTTCCCCAGAATTAGAATAAGTAAAAGTGCCATTTGCTTTAATAATGAACGCAGGTAGTGAGTGCCAACAGGATTGTAACCCAAATGGGGAAACAAGGGGAAAGTACCAGCTCGACCAGTGCAACCAATTTGTCCAAATTCCAAAGCAAATGAGCACTATTTTGCCCAGAACTTTAAGAGACTTTTGAAGACTCAATAGTGCTTTGAATGGAGGTTCTGGAGGCTACCTGATACCATTGTGAGATCAGGTGATCAGTGGGTGGGTGACTCCAGCAACCTTCCATTCTTGGACTTCGAGGGGTGTGGAAGATAATAATGTGACCTACTGGCCAAGTCCAGTTCCTTACCCCAGTCATATAGTATCCTGGATGAATTCATGGCTGGCTAGCAGAAATCCTGAACAGGAGCATTCTTGTTATGAGGGGGAAACTACTACAACATGTAGTTTCAAGACCCACCTATGCTAGATCCGGAGTCTCCAAGGATTAAACCCTCATCCCATATGGTCCTGGCCACCAGAAGCCAGTTCTAATAAATATGTCTTGAACTGCTTCTGGAGGATGGCCAGGCAGCTCTGGCAAGATGCCTACTTAGATGTGTTAAGGATTTTCTACTGTCTCGAAAAAAGTAGCTGCACCTAGGTTAGAATACACAGATAAAAGCAAGTTAAATTAAAATTTCAACGAGACAAGACAAGAAAATAATCAAATAAAAAAATACAGCAAAAGAACGTGCCAATATAGTACAATCACAAAAACAGCAGCAGCAAACTCCTCCCTCTCCTAATTTAAAACACTCACAGAAATAGTCAGGTAGAAAAGGTTTTCACTTGCTGTTGACTGTACATAAGGATGCCAAGGTTCAACTAAGGAAGGACAAATCTGTGAATTTTGGTTTCTCTCACATTGTTATATTTCCAATTTTAGGTCCGCTTCTCCACATTCCCACATCATTGTGATGTTAAAAAAAAGAAGTTCTCATTAAAATTCACCAGCAACTTAATGCAAATTTCTCCTGATACACATTTTTTTAAACGTTGCTTGTTCAGAGAGAAGCATGAATTTCAAAACATAGCTGCATTTCAGTTTGTGTATTTTTTCATATTAATTAAAGAGTTTTGCACTGAAATGTGAACCGGACCAAATTTCTTCCGTATGCTGGTTCAACCCAAAAAGATTAAAGATTTGTCAGTGCAATTCAAGTTCATGGAGCAACCACCTTCTGTCCCTTTTCCCTTTCCCCATGGACCCAGAAACTTACTGGTAATAGTGTTGGAGGCAGCAGCAAATACGGACAGAGCATATTCTCATGCCAGGGATGGGACTGAGACCATTCTATTGGCATAATTTCTGCCAGAAAGAATGCCCTCTGAAAAAAGCAGCATCCCCACCCACCCCAGATTTATGAGATTAGTGGCTCCAGTCCATCCCCAGCTGGAGATGACACCCCTAAGACCACCTTCTGTCTTTCCTGTTGCCATAGGTATATTGCTATGCCTTAGGGGAATAGGAATGGTCATTTGGGGGCAAGTAGAATCTTGGGTACCATTCTCAGCTTGGTATGACTCACAAGGCTGTGAATGCTCACAGTATTCCTAATATGAGAGTTGTCTAGCTACATGTCCCTTGGGCACAAGGTGACTATTATCCAAAAGCAGAGTTATATCATATAAGTTCTTTACTTGAAACATGATATGTTGTTGTTTAGTTGTTTAGTCGTGTCCGACTCTTCGTGACCCCATGGACCAGAGCATGCCAGGCACTCCTGTCTTCCACTGCCTCCCGCAGTTTGGTCAAACTCATGCTGGTAGCATCGAGAACACTATCCAACCATCTTGTCCTCTGCCGTCCCCTTCTCCTTGTGCCCTCCATCTTTCCCAACATCAGGGTCTTTTCCAGGGAGTCTTCTCTTCTCATGAGGTGGCCAAAGTATTGGAGTCTCAGCTTCAGGATCTGTCCTTCCAGTGAGCACTCAGGGCTGATTTCCTTAAGAATGGATAGGTTTGATCTTCTTGCAGTCCATGGGATTCTCAAGAGTCTCCTCCAGCACTATAATTCAAAAGCATCAATTCTTCGGCGATCAGCCTTCTTTATGGTCCAGCTCTCACTTCCATACATCACTAGAAACATGATATACATACTAGCATTGTCCAGCAGGAGGAGGAGACACAAATCAGAGGGTACAAGTTTTGCTTTTTCTCCCCTACAGCACAATAAAGAGAATTTTGGTGGGCACTGTATGTACTTCCCAGCTTTCTAGAGCATCCCTTCCCTCATTAGTGTTTTTAAGTGCTGTTGAAAGCATGCGAGTGAAGCTAGAGTTTTGCCTTCCTCACCTTGAGCTTCAGGAGTTGAGACAGTTAAGGATAAGATAATTAGAGTAACTTTTTGCTCAGTTACAATTTTTGAACACATATCTATATACTTTGTTTCTTTAAAATGCTATTAAATGTTTTCAGTATAGACATTAGCAACACAAATATAATAGTGTGATCTTCAATATTTGAATCAGGGAATTGCAATCTCTTAAATACTTATTAACATATTCATACAAATTAGCAGTTGTTGGTTTTGTGTGTGTGTGTGTGTGTGTGTGTGTGTGTGTGTGTGTGTATTGCATTACTTGTTACAGGAAGCCATACAAAATGCAAAACAGGAATTTATACTGATGAAATTGTGGTGATTTATGTTATAGTGAACGCTCAAAATGTTATGAATGTTGGCAGGCACATGTAAATACTGACAATACTGGTTGAATTATGTGAATATCAAAATTTAGACATTGACTGCAGCATATGCAAATTCAGATAAGAATGAACAGATTTCCCTATTTATATGACTCTTTCTTTCTTTCTTGTTTTCGGGGTTTGTTCTGCTCTTATCTAATTTAATGTAGAAAATTCTTAAAATTAATTCCAAAATTGGCACGTGGACTATTGGCCACAGTTTAGTTCACATCATTTTTGGTATTGCACTGTTTAACATTATTCTATACAATAAGAGTATTTGGGGGGGTAACTGATATATTTTAAGAGCATTATTAGTAATCAGTATAACATATCCATTGCTTGTCATGGACTAGTTGGATGCAGAGAGGTGGTGGAAGGAAAGATGGCTTAGAGTCCAAGTTGTCTTGGTGGGACAATGATGAGTGGGCAGAGGGAGAAGAGGGAGAAGAATTGGAAGAGGAGGTTTTGGAAGCTGAAGGGGTTACAGGGCTTAGTGAGCTGGGAATGTCTGTGGCAGAGATGTCCAGAATCAGAGGGAAAAGCTGAAACAGGGTAGGAGGGAAGCCAAGAGGCAAAGATGAGTCAGACTGGTGAAGAGTCACAGGTGTGACTCAGGGGGTAAAAAACTTCTATGCACTCACCTCCTGCCTTGCCCAAAGCAAAATTGCCTGGCAGTAGATATGGCAATTTCTATGTTAGATTATCTGCCACCACCCATTCCACATCATACATGCATGGTAGAATTGCCTTGCTAGTGTACTATTCTTCACATGTTTACTCAGTACTATTTGAGAGCCACAACAGCAGCAGCAAATTTGAAAAATATTTTGCTAAGCTCCTGCTTCTCCATCTGCACTACTAGATGCTATCAAGGTAGGAATCCTCGCCAAAGGAATTTATTATTGTTAATGTTCAAACATAATGCTATATCCAACTAAGTCCCTTTAAAATCAATGGCCTTGTTAATCACAACTAATTTGAATCCATTGATTTCAATGCATCTACTCTGAGTATGGCTTAGTTGGACACAACCCACAGGGAATAAGTTACCCACAGAGAATAATTTTACTCTTTTAAACATTGTAAGCCTCAACCCTCTTGTCACTATGTTTGCTAGAGGCTTTGTTCCTCCACAACAGCAAGCAACAGAAATATCACCTGAGGTGTGCATAAATCCAAAAGAAAATGGTTTCACTGAGTTGATCCAGATGAAATATCTGGATCAAAATGAAATATCTTCTCAGGTTTAGAAAATGAAATATCTTCTCAGGTTTACACCTCATAAGGTTTCTTTTGCTTTAATAACTATCTTAGAGACCTGAGGTTGAGTATTGAGCCTTTGCTTGGGCAGTCTTGCCCACACTGACTATTGCCTCAAGGCACTTAATTACTAGGAGGAGAGCTGATCTCTTGCTCTTCACTTTGAGATACTGTAGGTGTGGATTCTATGTGCTCAGACTAAAGTATTAAAATACAGGTGGTGGTGGCACTACCATCTGTAAATTACACCAGGGGCATTTCAGCAGTCCTTAATCCATCTGAAACTGAAGCTCTTTAATTGGCATACGTGCTTCCCTTCAGTATATCTTTCTGTGGCATGCCTGGCATTTGACCTTTTCCTCAAACTACTTCATAAACTGTTTAGGATGGTTGTCATTTTATTTGGTCTGGTGCAGACTTCTTTATAGCAGAAACATTTGAAATGAATAAAACTATTTTCAAAATAATGTTGATTATTATATGTAGTTAGAAATGTGATTAAAATCCCACAGAAGGGGTAAAATCTATTTATTTTAAAAGTAAATAAATTTATAAGAAGTTCTCTGAACAGTGAAGAATATGCTGCAGATAATTGTTAACACAAAGAAGCATTTAAATCAGTGATAACATGCAGTTTTAATCTCTGTTGAAATCAGAAATTTTCTTGTATAACAAGAAAAGGTTAGCCCGTTAGAAATAGATTCTGTATAGCAAATGAAATATAAATTATGTATTTATTATCATGGGCTCTATATTTCACTCTAAGACTAGCAAGTCACCTATAGACATTAGGCTTCATATAACAGTCCACAAATAGTGTCTGAATTTGGACAGTTTCAGAGAAGCTTTTAATGCGGATATATTATTTTGAGGGGACGCAGGTGGCACTGTGGGTTAAACAAGAGCCTAGGACTTGCCAATCAGAAGGTCGGCGGTTCAAATCCCTGCAACGGGGTGAGCTCCCGTTGCATGGTCCCTGCTTCTGCCAACCTAGCAGTTCGAAAGCACATCAAAATGCAAGTAGATAAATAGATACCTCTCCGGCGGGAAGGCAAACGGTGTTTCCGTGCGCTGCTCTGGTTTGCCAGAAGCGACTTAGTCATGCTGGCCACATGACCTGGAAGCTGTACACTGGCTCCCTTGCCCAATAAAGCGAGATGAGCGCCGCAACCCCAGAGTGGGTCACGACTGGACCTAATGGTCAGGAGTCCCTTTACCTTTATTATTTTGAGAGCATATATACAGGATCCAGGTGAACATGAGACTAATATCCCTTTGCTCCATTGACTGTTTTGTTTTTTAATAGGGCTATCATGGCTTCTTATGTAGCAATGTGAAGTAGACCCACTTTTGACAGCACTTTCTAGAAGGGATGTCATCTACTTGGCCACCTCAACCAACATTTCTACATTGCATTATAATAAAAGGTTCATGATTGAACTAGAAGATGCAATTTTGACTTTTTTGCTTTTAATTTGAAAATGTCACAGTGATATAATTTTCTTTTGCTTTCCTTGAGTGTTTATTGCACTCAGCAATTATGATTTTTCGCCTTGCTGTGCAGCTTTGTAAAATATTTATTTTTCCCTCATAATAATTAATTATACAATTAATGTTTTCCTTGCCCTCTAGAATATGCTGTGCCCATATTATTATTTGCAAACTGTGAGGTGGAGCTTTAAGGGAGCCATGGTCAGAGTGTTTGTTGTGGAAGGCATTCCATTAATTCCATCCATACCACGTATCATCTTGTCATTGTTTTCCTTATTTTGGTAATATTTGGATACCAAAAGTACATGGAGGGACACACGAAAAGATGTGTATTGTTTGACATGGCTTGCTGTTCTAACTGGGCAGGGCTTTTCCCTCTTTTTACATAGGAGTACTCATTTTCAGCATGTTTTTGTGCAATCACATCTAGTTTGTTGCTAAGCCACTGGCAAAGGTTGGAGGAATGACTGAAATATTCTGTGGTGGCTGGTAAGCATTTAAGCATCCCAATTTAAAATAAATAATTGCAGGGCTCCTTCTCTTTTCTTTTCCAAAATTATTTGACATTGCAAACCTGCAATACTTAGCATTTGCCCTGTGTTTTATGTGACAGGTGGGGAAATGCAACCAGCCAGAAATTACCAGCCTTTCACGGATCACTTTGGCATACGGAAAGGGCCACCCACCTGTCAATCACAAGGCATCATATAACACCAGTAGATTGTAAATTTTATCTGTGACTTGTATTCAAGTTGGAGCTATAAAGGAAGTATCAGGGCAACAGAAAAATGTGCAGAAAGTCAAGAAGCACTGCATTTTGCATGCAAAAGAAGAATCATGAGTGCACATTGCAGGACATGCAGGTTGAACTTTCCCATACCTGGTGTCATCAGGCACTGTAAAGGTAGGTGTGGCTCACTAGCAATAGCTTGGCAGGCCAATCTTTGAGGTTTGGTGTGGCTATTAGAAGAAGAGTTTGGATTTGATATCCCGCTTTATCACTACCCGAAGGAGTCTCAAAGCGGTTAACATTGTCCTTTCCCTTCCTCCCCCACAACAAACACTCTGTGAGGTGAGTGGGGCTGAGAGACTTCAGAGAAGTGTGACTTGTGGTTCAAGGGCCCGACCCCCGCTTAGTGGAATGAAGACACCGGACACGTAAGATAAGGTTAATGGGCAAGAAAAGGCCACAACTTTATTGATTACAGCAAGTGAAAAGGTATTGGCTTAGGCATTGGATCACAGCAATTGACTCCACCCATTTGGAGAGGGGTGAGCCTAAAAAGGGGAGTTTAGGTGGAGCCTGTAGATGCTAATTCAACTATAAGCTCTCCCCTGATGTCACCGAGGGTCGTGCCATGGCCCCCCACCACACAGGCATCGGACAGGATCCACGACCCCTGGATTCCTTTAACGGAATACCCAAAAATTGAAGGCATAGGCGATGGCCACACCTAGCCCTTCCACACACCACAAACACATTCCAATGCCTAACCTACCCACCAATACCACAAAAGTTGTGACGGTTGCTACGAGGTAGGCGAAAAAACCACAAAGCCTAATGCCAAATGGAAAAATTCCTACCAGGCCCCCCGGACAACCAGGGCAACCAACCTAAGGTCCATGGCAAGGCCAAGAGAGAAACTCGAACCCTGAGCTCTAAGGGAGTGGAGGGTAGGTGACTCGCAACGGGGAAGGCGGACAATGAGGCCGCATGGCTGGCGCAGCAGCAAGTTAAGCTGCCAACCACGCCCCCTCCGAGCTGCCCAGTTGGGCGCTCATCTGTGGGCGTGGTGTGCCAGCCAGGTGAGTGGGTGGCAGGGGGCTTAACGCCAGCTGCGTGAGGCGGGCTTCGGGTCCCGCCCACAACCATGATGATTAAACCCAAGTGTAGCAAACGACAGAAACCCCTCTGTATGCAATTTCATTAAATCACAAGTAGATGCCTTCTGTCTACACAACAATAATAAAAGATGCAATATTAAACTGAATTATTCCATAAATAAGTAGATTTGTTGTAAATAACATGCAACTGTGTCTGGCGGTAAGCAGATCCTTAATTCTAATTATATCAAGTTGAATTATCATCGTTGAAGACAGCTAAATCACTGAATTAAAGTTAGGCTTTCATTTTAAAAAAACAACACTTTTATGGGCTTGAATCTTGGCATATGAATGCAGCAGAAAAAATATATTAGAAAATTGTTATTAGATTAATGCAGCCTAACATATATTTTAGCAGTGACAATTGTACTCCTTTGGGTGGCTCTTGCTGCAATACAGCAAAAAATAGTTCTTTCCTAATTTTGCTCTCTAACATTCTGATGGAGTCCCAGTAACTGGAACTGGGTATGTCTGTAGCCTCAATACCTTGCAAATCTTTAGCATCAACAATCTTATAAAAACCTCAATGACTTTTTGCACATCTCTTTTCAAATTTTGGGCTATGAAGTGATTAAGAAATTCTCCTTTGTGTAATATCTTCTAAACTGTTATTAGAAGATAAGGAAATGTCAGGTCTCCATTGTGAAGTTCTTACTTCCCATTTGTCTAATATTTAAACCTTCTTTTCAATAGCTTTAAAGGGTCAGTGGTAGTGGAGAATGTAACTGATCACCCTTGATTTCACCTTTGGAAATCTGAGGCACATTTATTTGCATTCAGTTTTGTTCCATTTTGCTTCTCCCGTTTGTCATTAGGTAAAACTTTTCAAGTTCCCAGGAAAACAGTACCTCCTTATGAACAGATGCCCTAGACAAGCTTTCTTTTGTGTGAATATGTTTCATTCAGTAAAAAGGGTGGTATAATGAACATGTCAGCTTAATTTTCAGTAAAAATGCTGGATTTCCTTTTGCTGAAATGAGAGGAGCAATCACAGGAGTTATGAAAGGAGAACTCTATTCATGAGCACTGGAAGTTTGATAACATGAAGTGCAATAGAGGGAAATGGTCAGGCTTTGAAGCAAAGGACAAAACTACTTTGAGTAAAGCAACTGAGCACTATGGAAGTTCCACTGAACAAGGAACAAACATATAGACATTAAACTCCGTACAATGGAGCACAACGCTTTGTCCAAAACATTGGTGGCTGAATTAATACATCTTCTCTAGCTCTGCAGCAATACCAAAATGACATCACCACAGACTCCATATAATACAAGGGAGGCACATTTTTTTTAAAAAAAAACAACCCCTAAATGTAATGGTATGACATCTAATATTTTGTTGGTTTTGTGGGATGAATAAATATAATGATGAGGAATAATATACATTGCAGAACATTTTCCTATGATGTGCAAAGTTTCAGGGACTTTCCTACATTAAACTAAAAGAGAAAGTAAAACAATATCACTGTCATAAGGAGGGGAAAATAATTTGTGCTAAGGACTCATTAGCACCCTAAAGCTATAGTATAATTTATTTAGAAATAAAGGTGTACATGATTGGGATTTAAGTCCCTGCCACCCAGTAGCTCTGTGTTCTCTGAGTCAGCACTTAGTGCTGAACCATATAGAGACTGCAGATTAAAGCAGAAGTCACCACCCACCCTTTTTGTTCTCAGGTACCCATATATGTTTATTTTAGGGAAAGTTAAATTATTTGAGCTCATCTTTTAGTAGAAAAATGGCAAAAATTGAAAGGATTAAGTATATTTCCCCCATGTAGTGGCCTTTACAGTCAAATGCAATGTGTGGGGCAGTTGTGTCTCATTTTTGTATGAGTTTACCTTATTAATGTAGTATAAAACAAGGATGAGGGTCTAGTTGCTGCACAATCAAAGGAGTTCACAAGGAAAGAAACAAAATCCAGCCTTCCTCCATCTTGCCTAGCTAAGTTGTGCTCTTTTAAGTCATATTTTCCCCAGCCTACCTTTAGTACTGGAAGTGAGCCAGGCAGGGAGAAAATGCCATAAATCTACACAGCACAGCAAGGTGTGGTGAAAGAAGGAGCAAATTTAACTCTGTTTTCTCACATGCTCATTTTGCAGTATAGAGTAGACCCCTATCCCTGCTTTATAAATTAACAATACAAGTACGCGTTTTAAGATATATATATATACCTTTCCAACAATTTAAATCCTACAAAAAAGGAAAAAAATACAATACAATATAAAAACACTACATAACACTTAACACATTAAACTAACAAAACAAAACAAAAAACACATCAAACAGCATCAAATCAACATCAAACAATTTCAATATCTTATCTTTCATTCACTTATTTCAACGACCTCCTCACACCTCCCTTTTTGTATTCCACTTCTGTTAATTGTTTCAGCAATTCCTTTCCATCTTCCTCTGTTTTCTATCCTATAATTATCTTAACACATTCTAACCTTATTTTTTCCTTTAATACTCTATTAATTTTATACCTAGTTCCTTATAATATTTCTACTAAAGCCATATAACTTCATTCCAACATTCTTCTAACATTCATTAATTTTACAATATTTCTGTAAATAGTCTTTAAACTTATTCCAGTCTTCTTTCCACCGACTCTTCTCCCTGGTCTCGGATTTTGCCAGTCATTTCCACCAATTCCATATAGTCCATCAACTTCATCTGCCATTATCCAACAGTTCAGTGTTTTCAAGAAGCAGCCATTCTCTCAGCCAGCAAAAAGCAGATGGTTCACAACAAAGTTTAAGGTCTAGCAGGGCTAATCCACCTCCTTCTTTAGCATCAGTCAATATCTTAAATTTTACTCGAGGCTTCTTGCCCTGCCAAACAAATCTAAAAACATCCCTCTGCCACCTCCTGAAACAATCCATCCCATCCGAAACTTGCAATGTTTGAAACAAAAGCAACATCCCCGATAACACAGTAACACTCATCCCCACCACAGCAACTCGGCCCAACAATGACAACTTCAAATTTGTCCATATTTCCAAATCCCCCTTCACTTCAATCCAACGTCCTTCACAATTATCCTTAAATAGATTCACATTTTTGGCAGTCACGCTAACTCCCAAATACCTCTCTTTCTCAACCAATGTTAGTCCTGTCTCCTCCTGAAACTCTGTCAGACTTTCCTTTTCCAATTCAGGTAGGGCTCTGATCCTCAAATTCGTCTGTTTTTCTTTAAGTTCAATCATAACAAGCGTCAACTTATGTTCATCAAGTTGCCTCTGTAGGGCTGGGACTCTCTCTCTCTCCAGTTGTGTTGCTTTACATTCAGCAGCAACGGCTTTCTCCCTGGCTTCATCCGCAGTTTGCCATATCAAAGTAGATTCCTGCATCAATTTCTGGATGGTTTCTGTATTGGTATTCACCTTTTGTCCCAGATTATTTATACTTTCTGCAATTAAGTCGATTTTAATATTTGCAGCATCCACTTTCGCATTTATCACATCTGTTTTCTTGTGAAGCTGTTCCAGCGAATTGTTTATCTTCACTAATGCAACCGCTAAGGCCTCTTCTGTCGACATTCCTCTTGGTTTTGGGTGTACTGGACTGGTACAGAAGCAGCAGCCGAAGAGGCAGCAGTTGACTGGTCTGTTTTTTTCCTTTCCATTTGCCATAACACTTAAAAGATTCAAGGTCAATCCCAGAGTCTCACAGTTTTTTTGTTTTTTTTTTATCTTGCAGCTGGAAATTCCCCTAGCACAGCTCTTGTAAAGCAACCAGTCTCAAAAGCTTCCACTAGGGGGAAACAGTTTCTATTTGTATTAATCAGTAATGTCCTCTTTTAAACACAGTTCCAATAACCCAAAGTTAGTTTCAGTTTTCAGTTACTTTTACTCCCCTTTTTAAAAAAACAGCCGGAGACAGTATAAACAATGTATTGTTTAGCTTACTGTCAATGAACATTCTAAACACTGTCAATGATCATTCCAAAAGACATCAATCCTACTAGCAGCCCGTTTCCAGGGTCAGAGCGGCGGTATTTTAGCTCTCTTCGCTCTCTCCTACAGGCATATTCAGTCCACCACTTCCCCCCCTCTTCTCCTGTCTCCAAGAGGGGGTTTAATGTTCTTTGCCGATGGAAATTTAGTCTTTTACAAAAGGCTTTCCAAGACTTCAGCTTGCAACCTCATTGCTTCAGTCTGTTTACAAAAGGGGGAGGCAGACTTCCTGTACTGAACCTCCCCGTTTCGATGCCAAATTAAACGTTTAAAAATCCAATTCTCCCACTTCAGCTCTACTCACGGGTAATTACTTTTGGAGTCAAATTGTCCACAGGAAAAGGTCAGTGCTCTCCGGCAACAGCTATGCAGCTTCGCTCCGTGGAAGAAACAGACAATTCGAAGCACCGCGCCGCTCACCCTACCTCGCTCTGGACCCCCGAAACCGCCGCTCTGGTTTCCCCGCGAGTAGGGGAGGCGCAAAAGGTGCCCGCCGAATCCCACGCTCACAGGCTTCTCCCGCCTGTGATTTTTTACGGGTCTCCGCCTTCGCCGTGGCGGCCAGACCCAAATTCCCATGGGGCAGATGCCTCCCGATCAGAGGAATTCCGCCATTACCGGAGGCACCAACCCGGAAGTCCCGCGTTTTAAGATTTATCTTAATTTGCTCTGCACATCTAGTTTGCAGAGTCTGAAGATCCATTTTGCAACACAGAAACCTTCATGTGTTTAATGACTGCCCACACAGTGGCCTGTGATTCATATACTCCAATGGCCTGCATACCACACCTACAGCTGACATGAACAAAACATTTGCAAAAGGCTTATGCTTCTAGTTACCTTCAGTTAATTTGGCTGGAGTGTCGTTTTCCTGAGATCAAAAAATTGTGCAAGATGCCTTTTGCATTTCATCAAATTAGGACATGTAGTTTCCCACAGTGGTATTTTGAATCCATTTTTGTTCATACCTTGCTTTTGTTAAATCAGTAGCCACTAAGACTTGTTTTTATTACGCATCTAAGTCCATCAGAAAATGACTGCTAATTATTTCCCTATGTCCTAGACAGGTTGAAACTGTCACTTCTGTTTAGAACATGCAAATGCTCCTTATTCACCTAACTATAATGGAACTGTCAAATTATGGTTATGTCAGACCAGAGCCAGGACACACCAATTCAGAAGATAGAGTCAGAAGAATCTGTTTATTCTTATTTGTATCTACTGAACTCGGTGCTTGCTTTGTATATTGCTATTTCATTAGAAGTTATGGTTTTAATTATACTTGTAAACCACGCTGAATGAAGTGCATGCATTAGAATAGTGGGGTAGAAGTTTGCATTTAAATAAAATAAATGAACTTATTGGAGGATGGGGGTAAAACTTAGGAGGAAAGGCTTGGTAGGCCAAGATAGAAATGAGATACTAAACAGAGTTCAAGAGGCAAAAACCAAGGCATTCAACATCATGCTATTACAAAAGTTCTGTCTTCTGCAGCATATCAGCTTGTCAAGCAGAACAACCCCCGTCCTGCCATGTGCTGTTCTAGGAGTTCTCCCTACCCCCCCCAGCCAATTTTAGGAATCACATGGGCGTATTTTGTTTTATTATATTTCTATACCACTTTTCATTCAAATGAATCCCAAAGCAGCTTACAAACAGTAAATAACAATAACATAATAGATTGTAATAGAATATCACAAATACAGCATAAAACATATAGAATAATTAACAAATCATCAGTGAGATTCCACAAGTCTCTAAGGACAGACCATCTATATCAGTTTCTCCACTGTGAAGGAGGGAAAATGTCACCAGCATCTCAAACCTCACCAGGAAGTCATCCATCAATTCAGAGCTGTTGCTTTAACCCCAAATCACCAATATTTGGAAAGTGCCTTGAAAGGAAAAGATCATGTCTATTAGAGTAATAATTGATGTTAGTCAGACATCTGAGAGGTTTTTTTTTATTTTATTTGGGAAGACCATAGCCATTTGCTTGGCTTACAAAATACTGCAGTAGTAAATGTGGAAAAACAAGTAGGAACTTGTATTTACTGATAGAGTAATCTGTATCTCTCCTTTTTAAAATATATTTTTAATGAATATTTCTTGAAGAACCTAAAGTAGGGTGCTATATTTTCAAATTATCCTCTGCCTATGCCAATCTGGCATATTGTTTTTCTTGTAAAGGTAGCATGCGTCTTAACCTGATAACTACTATCCCAGCAAACCTGCTAACTTATAGACATGTTTAGGGCGCAGTTCTGAGAGCATTGTATTCAGTCAGTTGTTTTTCACAGAAATTGGTTCTTTCTCTACTATTTTCCATTGTGTACACAACTGTAATAGTCCACAACCAGGTGAGAATCCAATTCTACACATCTTTGTTCAGAAGTGAGTGATAATGAATGTAATAAATAAACCCTACTTAACAAGTAAATGTTCATGATTGGAGCCTTATAATGCCAGCCACGTCATTATCATTGGTGGTTGTCATTGCCTGCATTTAACACCCAGGTGTGCCAACAACTGTTTTAAGAATGTCCTACCTGCCTAATTCCTTTCTTAATTGGGAATTAAATATCATATTAAAAGGTCAGAGATGGAAATATTATGCTAATTTACAATGTTATATCCAATGGTCTTTTAAAGCAGACACTGACATTCCACAATTGCTCACACAAACAACATCAAACGTTGTAGGTTGTATATAGTAACTGAGAAAGTTAATTCATCTGAAATAGATGTGAGTTACACAGTACTCATCTTCAGAGTGGACCTTTCATCTCATTCCAGGATAAATGATGCACAGTTCTATTCCACTGTAAAATTCTGGAACATTGTAATGAATGCCATTTGCTGTGGCTGCCAGTATTACGTAGTATCATCACACTATGCATTCATTTGGCAAAATTGTAGGCAATTGACATTTAAAATTCAGCGCTGTTCACTTTTGTGGTTCTGCTTCCAATGTGTTCAGTCCTCCAGTTGCGTTTTTTCTTGGCATCCCCTGCCTTCTGAAGAATCCTTGGTAGATTGCTCTCTGTAAGAATAGTAAGCAACAGCAGACGTAGTAAGCAATTGGTTGGCTGAGGGCCCATGATGTCTGTCAGCTGCACATTGATCAAATATGATGTGATTGAACTGCCTTTCATTTCTTTAGATAGAACACATCTCAAAACTTTACATATATACTGAACAGCAGCTGATACTATAATGGACAGACAAGAGATAAGTTCCAAAGAAAACAGTGAAATTTAATTTACTGAATAACACAATTTTCATGTTCCTTAGTTTGATTAAGGAGGCTGTAATGTAGACAGTGAGATATTCCTTAATTACATTTTTCTCTAATAGTGTTTGGGCTTTATAATTGGAAATAATAATTTACAGTGAATGTAAAAAAACTAAATATTTTAAATAGACACTATAATATTTTGTCTGCATTCACAGTGTTATACCCTGATTTTAAAACATTTCCACCATCTAATAATTTAAAATTTTATACCTTGCTTTTCTTTTTAGATTAAATTCAAAGCAGCTTACAAAAAATAATATAATACGTAAACCATAATACAATAAACACAACATATGCTTCAAATTACAATGACAGTCCATTTTTCAGTATTTAACAGAAATAGCTTTAGGTGATAGACACAAAACATTATTTTGGACTAAAGGTAACTCTGATATGTTACAAGTTCTGCAACAAGCAGTGAGCAAAACCAAAGAGCTAGCAGGCTAAAAGTGAAACCGTAATGTAGGACAGCCCTATTAATGGGCAAACCCATCTCTGATCCATGCATGTCATAACCTGCATGATGTAAAACAAGGCAAGGAGGCACTAGTTGGCTCCAACCACACCAGAAGGTCTAAATAGCTAATCACTGCCGCCTACCTGATTGGCCAGTATGCCCCATCTGGCAGGGAATGAATGCTCTTATGTTCCATAGTCATGTGTCTCCAGCCTGACTTCAACCAGAACAGAATAAATCCATCTCCCTCTTGAGTACAGAGGGATGGCATTTTAAAACTTCATAGCATGCAACATCAGGATAATATTTTGCCTTTAGCATGTGTGAAAAAAGTGACCTATAGAAATTATTTGAAATCTTAATTTCCTGCTCCACCA
This sequence comes from Podarcis liolepis, assembly GCF_965112155.1. Lineage (NCBI taxonomy): Eukaryota > Metazoa > Chordata > Lepidosauria > Squamata > Lacertidae > Podarcis > Podarcis liolepis. Next base: position 47,427,876 of record NC_139557.1, read on the forward strand.
GAATGAAACCTCTGCTTCTGTTGCTAACATTGTTGTGGTTATCAGTGGCAAAAAGTTTTAAAAGAAAATAAATCAGAAAGGGGAAACCACTCAGGAGCTACTAGGAGTTATTCAGCAAGCAGAAAAAATTATAAAAAATTAACAAGAGAAGACCTGGTGAGGCTGTTATCCTTAATGGAGGCCCTAAGCTCTTCTTATCAAGATCTTAACCTTGAAGTAATATTGTTTGGCCATCTCATTGAATTAGTTATTATACAGTCCCTAAGTTTAGTTTCTGTCTTATTCTCTCCCACCCCTTCATAGATCTGCAGAGTTCTGTGAATCACAGTCCAGGATACTTATTTCTTTTCTTTAGCTTTCCTGCTCCAGGGTGGTGAAACTTCCAGATGCTGGCCTCTGCAAGCTGTGGAGCTTCCAAAGTATAGGGCTGTTGCTTCCCTCTCCCTATTTGCTTTATGCTTTGTCTACTGATTAGGGTGGCACTGAGGCACCCATTCCTGTCTTGTCACTATGCCAGCCAATTTCCAGACTGACTGTGTTTATACTTGACTGAAGACTGGAGCTACATGTCAACAGTTTAGGATACGCATTGCATTCATGGTGTCCAAGCCTTCAGTGTAGTATTTCATAATATATATACAAAAGGAGTCAACAACTGGCTGCCCTTGGGTTATACTTTCCCTGCAAGGTGCTGCTTGTCCACCAGTTGCTTCGACAAAAGTAGAGGAGGGAAGATATGAAGGGAGTGGCAGCTGTGGCAACTAGCCTTCCAAGAATCCCACTTGGCTAGTACGAAGTATGTATCATCCCCTTCCTCCTCTCAAAATGACTTTTCAGCAGAACTGGTTATTGAACAGGGTTATTCTCTGTAGAATAATTTTATTCTCTGTTATTCTCTGACTTTTCAGCAGAACTGGTTATTGAACAGGGTTATTCAATGTAGCCATTGCATCTGGAGCGGAAATAAAATGTTTCAAGAAGCTAAGTTTTGAAAAAGAAAAAAAATCCAGTCCAGCAATGGTAACCTTGTGACAAACTGCCACTTTTATTTACCCTTCCCAAATGGTGTGGAGTTCAATGAGCTGTAGAGTATGGTTACCATGTGTATGTTCATCATTCACTGCCTATCGCATAAAGTGATGACTTGCATGGGTGAATGAGCTATCAAAGATCAATCACCACAGACAGGATTTCCATTATCAGCCAGTGTTTCCACCTCAAATAATTACGTCTTGAGTTGATATTTGACACATTCGACAGGGCGCTATCAAGGGTTCAGCAGTAATCAAGTGATCTTGATTTAACTTCTTAGGCACAATATTTGACTTCTACATTATGAAAGCATTGCTTTGGTATTTGCTTATATAAGATTAATTTTATGGCAGCATTCTGAGCAGGAAATTTGCAACAAAGCAGGAGCATGTGAGCATATGGTACATAGCAGAAGATCAAAAGCTTGTTTTGTGGAGGTAAGCATGAGGGTTTTTGATATTAATGTTGGTAAATAAAATACTGAGCTCCTTCTAGCAAAATAAAAATAGTCAGTTTATTTCTCATGACATGTCACTGAATGCTGAACCTCTTAATAGATTTTGCCAACAAAGCATTCATTTAAATACTTTCAGAGCAGTCTGCTCAGAGGTACAGCTGTATGTATAATTATTATATTTTTAAAGTTTAAAGAGAGAACAAGGGGAAATAAATTGTAACTCCTAAGGTAATTAACACTTTTATACAAACACAGTAAAATAGAAATTTCCTAATATTTTTAAAATTATTTGGTTTCTGTTGTGTTATAAGATCAATTGTCTCTTTACAAAAGGAACTAGAATTTAAGAGAAGCTGCCTGACTCATGTAAATGAAGGCACAAAGAAGAAGAAAGTTCACATGTATGCAGAAGCAAATCTGTAGAGAGGTCAAATTTCCATTTAACAACAGTTTATTTCTTATTAGCTCTATTGTTATGTATCATAGGGTACCTCAGTATATATATCCTAGTCCTTCAGTTTATCTGGGGACCTTACCCTTCTTGGACTACCTTGTTTGGCTTATAAAGCCTTGCAACCTGTTGAGCATAATGGCCTTGTCTCTTTCTGAGAGTCTCCCTGAGATGTGGCCTTCTGAACTTTCCAGGAGACTAGTTATTTGATACTAGTCTTCTTCAATGATTACTTTTCCAGGTTAGATGAAAGACAAAAACAATGCTTTCAAACAGGAATAAAGCTCTAGGAATCCTGGCAACTGTAGCATTGCATAGCAGAGACCTGTCCTATGTTGCAGTTGCTGTTACAATTGACAAAACAAAGGCAGGAAGGCTGGAGGAAGAAGGTGAAAGAACCTGCACAAAAAGCTGAAAGGACAGTTGGGGAGCTTTCCTGTTACTGTATTTGCCAAGGTGCCTGTTGAAAGAGAGAAAACTAACTGTGGTTCAAGGCCTAAGTTCTACTGAAGAGTTGAGCAAGAAGCATAGCTTCAAGGCTTGGGTAGAGCTGTAGCTTCTGGGGCACAGACATATGAACACTAAACCACACCGCTTTGCTTTTGGAAAGTGCTCCTTGCTATCTAGGACAAGCACAAAGTTGGTGACATTTTCTATTTCTTTTTCTATTTTCTCATTTATATCTCTTTTTTTTAAAAAGCTACCCAGATCCTTATTTAATATCCTTATGCCCAACTGCACAAAAAACTTATTTCACACTGCACTTTTTTTTCTTTTTGACAGTGCACAAAAAGGCACCGCAGGTTAGAATAAACCCTGATACGGGCAGAATGGAAAGATGGCTGGAAGGGCTGATTTAGCGAAAAGCAATTCTTCAATAGCACCTCAAAGGTTACTGAAAGTTTACATTTGATAATTCCATACAAATATTTACTTGTTTTCTCTGCCAATGTGAATTTTGTTGCTAGGTGGTCTGGAGAAGTTAGCAAATGTTTCACTTGCAGTGACGTGTTAGAAAGCAAATTCCATTTTCAGTCTTCAGAAGCGTGTTTGGTAATCAGACATAGAAATCTGACAACTTGCAGTTGCTTCTAGTGAGACAAAGAATGACTATAAATCGTTAACAGTCAGATACATGACCTTTCGGTGTTCCATATGTTATTAAACACAAAATAAACCTTTATGTGAGATTTTATAATTTTTTGATTTTCACTTTATGAAAGCAAAAGGATTCAAAATTATTATTCAGTTATTCTTATTCCATAAAACAAGAAAATGGACTTACCTTGCTGAAGAAGCATTCTGATAATTGTTTGTTCTATTTCCATCCCTGTACCCACATCTCAAAAGGACTCAAATTGATTAGATTTTTATTTTTAAAAAACCATCAATTTGCACTGCACAGTATAGTAATTTTTGATGCATCATTATGACATACTGGCGTGTCCATTACTATCCATAAACACTAGATATTCATGGTCTTTAAAATTAGTCTGAAATTAAATATAAATTTAATTGTACATTAGTTTTATGTTATGCAAGCAGTTAAACATGATTACTACTAAAAATATATCTCACAGCTGTTCACAGACTACTTAAACAGAAGCACAATGGCATTTCAATTGGGCCAATTTTGTTTAAATCAATAGGAGTGTTTTCAGAGACAAGTTCAAAAATTTCATGTGGTATTATCCTGTTCACAATTCGCATATGCTGTTCCCCAGTCAAACTCTCTGGAAACTATACATTACCAGGATCTGTCTGCCCCATGTGAAAGCTCTACACCTATGTACAGCTACTACCTCAGGGATAATAGTCTTCTCATTGACACTATAGCTTTGCACAGATAGGGAGAATGGTGTGGTGGATGTTTTCAATTGAATGTCCTTCGCTGAATCTTTTGAAACAATGCAGTCCTATGCAAGACATCCTCAGGCATCTGTGAACATATGAATGTCCTTGTCATGAAATGAAAGTCTGCCTATTTAGATGTGCTCTGGACTGCAGTTTCTAGCTATCTATAATAATAAAAACCTTTTCAAAATAGGTTCAAAACTCAAAACTCAAGATAGCAAAAGCAGATAACATCAGCTGTGCTGAGAGCTTTTTTCACTACACTGGAATAAAACATCAAAAACAGGTGGGAGAGAGCAGCCACATAGATAGAATGCATTAAATTACACCTAGGTTTAATTTTACAGGGTGATTGGTTTCTTTCTCTGCTGATTACCATATGGGTGTTCCATTGATGTACTATTTGTTTATTCATTGTTGAGCTGAAATTTTCTTAAGCTTGATGTAGGATAAAAAGTACAAGTCTCATTTGGGAACAAAAAAATGGGATAAGCTACCCAAAGTAGAAGCCAAAATTAAATTGACCATTTGAACTTTTCTGTTTAGTTTCAAGATTCATATTTTTAAATATCTACTTTGCATGCATTCCACAAATTAGAAGACTGAAAAGGTTGTTTCCTTATATGACATCCTTCCTGACTTCCATGCAAAATTGGGACATTCCAACTTCTTTAGGAGATTAGCTGTAGGCAGCAGGGATAATAATCACATTTCCCCATCCCTTGCATGAGACCCAGAAATGGATGTGGGAAGAATCCAGCTTTCTGTCTCTTTTTATCTAGTGTAACATGGACATATGAAGTGGCTTGGATTTCAGAAATTATTTGCTTTTTGATGTTGCATGGTTCTAGAGCCATTCCGTGTCAAAACTTCTCAGATCTGAGTGAGCATCTACTCCAACCATGTTTACTGTAGCTGCTAGGAAATAACTGTAACAATGTCTTTGATTTAATGCTAGAAATAAAACTTACCCTGATACTTGAAATTATAAGAGCTTACCAATACAGGAAAATGTTATCTTCAAAGAAAAACGTTCCCTGAATTTTATGACACTTCATAAGTGACATTGCCCCCCCCCAAAAAAGTGACATTGCCGTACCCTGTTATAAATTGCTGAAATATTATGAATTGCAGAGTGATTAATTTGTCTTTATTATGTGTAGGGACACACACACACCCTGAGACTAAGATTTTGTGATGCTATTTCAAGTGCTGAACACTCATTTAATAATAAGTGTCTAGAAATACAGCTAATTTAATAAAGTTCCTCATGTTATCATTAATTCCTTTGGCAGACCATTTCTTAAAAGCCAAAGTTATGGCAGCAATTACAAAACTACACACCTCTTTAGAGCTTGGTCATAAGAGACTAAGTTCCATCCCTTAAAAATATGCAATTAATTTCAGTTTTAATAAATGCAGTATTTTGTTCCTTTTGCAACAGAAGTGACTGTTGCAGAGAGGAATTATGTTTCGGTGAAAATTGAAGTATGCTGATACCTGCAAGATTGGGTTTTGTTTTGTTTGTTTGCTGAATTTTCTTTCCCATTCCCACTAGAGGTCACATTGTTTATCCAAGCCATCTGGTATTTCTTTACAGAGCAATGTAAGATTCAGCCTGGCAGAAGGGTTCTTGTGTTGCTCCAGTGGCCCATGAATTGGTTCTGTGACATGGAGCAATGCTACTTTGGAAGATCTCATCTATAATGAGGGCTCATATGGAATGTAATTCTATGTCTTAATAATGCATCCTATTAGTAATCCCTTAAGCGACTATCATTTTATATTATAGACCTATTTTCTTTCGCTTGTATTCTTGCCATGTCTTTAATGAGCCCCCATCCTTGGTTCTTCTTAATGAAGATTTGTAGGGAAAGCCACAATATTTCCCATCAAGCTTATTTTCTTTAAGCACACATAGTTAATACCCTAGACACACAGGCTTCTTTACTTGACCTACTCAGTCTTGACACTGCATCACCCCTCAGCCCATCCCTTGTGCTCTTTCAGATCCATTTTATCCTTAGCCAGGGGCAGACAGTGCAGTGCTTACTTGAATTTTTATCTCCAAGGCACTTTTCAAATTTTAACACATTTTCTTCCCACACACAGTGGTGCAAAGGGAAGATGCATCAACCCTGGTTTGAAGTAGGAAGGAGAAAAACAGTGACAGAAACAGAGGGAGAGGAAAGCCATCTAAATTTAGATTGTGTGTAAAAATAGACTGCAGAGGTCTGAAAAGAGTTTTTTTTCCCCCTTTTAAAAGGAGGAATGGGCCATACACAACAGCATAAGATTCGGGAGAGGAGGAGAAGGAGTGGGAAGGGACCAGAAAAGCACAAACTGAAGAAAAGAACAGCCACTTAGCTGTCATATCTGTGGCCAATATGTGGTTGTTGACAGAGATGAAAAGCAACTAGGTATTGCTACAAATGTTCTGGCTATTTTGAACTGGATTTGCAAACCAGACCTGTTCACCTTCACCTTTATCCAGAAGTAAGTCCCAGAATATACAGTGGGACTTAACATCCAAGTAAGTATGCAAAGGATTTAATTTTTCCTAAAGCATACATAGGTTTTCACAGATGTAAATCCCTTTTAGTTAGATGCCTCCTTCTACTGGCTTTCATTTCATTTCATTTTATTTTTATTAATCAGATTTGTGAGATGCCTCATAAAATATATTTTCTGATTGTCATGCAGAATAAAAGAATAAAATATAAGAATAAAATCATATTATAATAAAACCACAATAAGCTTAATAGACAATCAGCATAAAAACTCAAATACAAAATGAGCATAATAAAATACCATATTTAGCACATAACATTAAATATGTAAATTAAAAACATTCCACCATATCACAGGGATTTAAAACCAGAACTTATAATTCTTAAACAGGAGCCAAGCAGGCTTCCTTAGGCATTCCATAGCCAGGGATTCACCACTGAAAAGGCCCGCTCTAAAATGGCTGCCCCCTGAGCTTCAGGCTGAGGGACATAGGATACTAATCTTACCACTATGTTTTGTTGTCATTTGGACAAATGATTTTTGCCATAGTTTCATATCAGCCATTGTCCCCTTTCCTTCACCTTTTTGTTTTCTTATACAGTCTATATGTACACAGTTCATGACTCTTGATAAATCCAGAAAGATATTTCAAGGTCTCTGTCCTTCCTTCCTCCCTCCCTTCCTCAATGTTTTGCTTGTGGTTTGCTTGTTTTTAGACCACAGCAGGCATTTATGCCTTTTTCAAATGCAAGCCCATCCAACAAACCAAGAGGGTGTGAGAATATGTACTGAGAATACACAATGAGTTGCAAGGGGCAGCCTGATTCACAAATGCATGTACGCAGCATAATTTCTCCTTTCTTGATTATGCAGTGCTTGATAATTCTCAGTTGAGTATGTGAACTGAATCCACTGACTAGCTGAATCCATGGACATTGTATCTAAAAGGAAAACGCTTTGAAAGTTCAGAATCTGCTATTTGTTCTGTGAGTCTAGTAAATTCTAGAGTCTAGTAAACTGGTCTAGTAAATTCATTCACACATACACGCTAATACTGAATATGCAACTATAAATTTACTATGAAAAACCAGAGAAACAAAGAACTTCTGTGGAGAGTGTATAGTCATACTGATTAAAGCTGCCCAGAATGGATGGGGAAACCCAGTCAGATGGGTGAAATATGAAGAATAAAAAGTAGTAGCAGCTGTTGTAACTATTACAACCTTTGGCATAAGCTGAACCAGGAAGATATGCTAACTGGTAGGACACTTAAACTCTTTCACACACACACACACACACACACACACACACACACACACACACACACCACATTGTATGCAGCAGCACCATGCTGCACTTTTCAAGTAAGTGAATTAGAAATACAATAAACCCTGAGGAAATGATGTTTGTCAATTCCTTTGTGTTATCAGCTGCTTTAGTGCAATTTACTTGCTTTCTCAAATGACTCGGTACGATAAGAACATGTATTGCTCAAGTAAAAGCTACATGCAGATTAATGATAAGTAATAATTTGGTAGATGACCATCACATGTAATTTTAGTCTCTCAATAGCACAATCACTATATTACATGAAATCAAAGCTGATTGGTTTTAGTACTGCTAAAATTAAATGTGTGTTCTGCCGTGTGTAGCCAAAATGGTACCACACCCACATGAGATACCATTATGCTTTGGGGGACCCAAAGGTTTGTGGAAGTACAAAAAAACTTTTTTGCATGGGGGGGGCAAGGGGGACTCATAGATGATAAAAAAATTCTGGCTAACTAACTGGAGCAGTGAACTACTGTAGCACTCCATACTGCAAAATTTTCTTGATGGTCCCACTTCCATTCTGTACATCACAATCTGAATACAGTGAGAGGGATTAATCACAGAAAGCATTATAATATGCTACAATTTGCATAGCACATTGGCCAAGGGGACCAAATTCATTGATACTAATGCTCTCAGAAGAAGGGCAATACTTATCTATGCTCTTTCATAAAATTGCAGAGAAAATTATGTACTATTTATGCAAAGAGACAGCCTTAGAAAAAGACCGTCATGTTTTGAACCCTTATTCGTAAATTTCTAAGATCAAAACTACAGATAATATGCATGTGTGAAATATATTTGATCCAAAATCACAGATTTGCCAAGTGCAAATTCAGATAATTCACTATGGTCATCAGTGGGGGACTTCCTTACAGTGTGACTTGAACCAGAGGTTCACTCCATGTCTTATTGGCTGCTATCTTGTGGAACACACCACCCACTGAGATTAGAAAGACACCAAGATTGTGTTTATTCCCTTGAATGCCAACCTGCACTCCACATTTATTTTTAGAGGTTTTCTCAGAAAGATGAGCCTATTAACTGATAGCACTTGCTATTTTTTCAAGTACTGTATTTTATTGGTTTTCTTTTATTGTTGCACCCAGCTGTGATATTATCTAAATGTTTAGCAGTTTATAACTATTTCTATTTTTATTTTATTTGGGGGGGGGGAGCTGCTCTACTTAGTTAAAATAAAATCACCAAGAACACCATTAAAAATAGTATTAATAAACAGAGAGAGGAAGAAAACTGAGTGGGTTTATAATGAAGGATGAGGCATTGGTGACTTGAAGAAAAGGTATAGTTCCATCACCAGGGCCAGGAAAACTTGTTCCCATAAAGGGATAATTAGTTGCAGTTCAGATTGCATCTCTGTAAAAAGGGCAGTGAGCTATTTCTTTGATGCTTTGATTTTAGTGGAACAGAAGCCACTAAAAACTATGTAGCAAATGTACTCGTCACAGTTTCAAAACAACAGGTTAGATTAGTTTGGAGCCCATAACTGTCAACACAGCAGACATTGGGGGAAAATAGAAAATTCAGATGGTGTAACTTCTATAGTTGGATGTACATGAGATGCACTTCAAACCCCTCTTAAAACTGAAATATGCATTGGTGGCTGCTTTCAAAGGACTGCAATACAAGGCTCTGCCTTAAGATTTGGAAAGACATGCTGATATCAGGGAACTGCTTGATCAGAACATAGCTCAGTGCCTGATTTGCTCACCATCTTGCTCACCCACCGGTACAAGCAGGAGATCAGAGTCAATAACTGGGGACACTGAGCCAGGGAGAGGGAGGACACGGCTTGCCTGCCTGCTGGGGTGAGAAAGTCAGAGGACGTTTGAGTTTGTAAAGGGCTAGGGAAGAACCTTTGTGTGCTGAGTGCGAGAGAAGCAAATGGTTTATGTGGCTTTGAAATTGGAGCAGAGAAGGAGCATATCGGGACCAGTGGTGAGCATAACGGCAGATGTGAAATTGTATGTGTCTAGGAGAGAAGAATGTGAGGGTGAAAGGGACTGGCTTTCTTGCTAGGCATATCCTAGAGGGAATTTACTGGTGGCAACGCTGAATATCCATGGAGGCAGGGTGATGAATCTTCCTGGTGTAGAAGGCATAACCAGGTAGTCAAGTATAGTATTTCAAGATTCTGAGGACTCGGAATGATGTACAGTGGCCCAGGCCAGTTACTGAAAGAGTGTGTTCGTAACCACTAGAAACTGCACACACATGTGTGGTGGCAGCAATAGTAGTGGTGATTGCATCACTTCTTTCCTGTTTTGCACTACTTTTGTATATAAAGTCTTAAGAATTCTCTTTGCACGCTCGTAGATCTGCAGGTGTCTTATTTTTTTACCAACACACAAGGTTGTACATTCATTAAACCTTTTTTTTTTTTTTTACAAGCGAGGTGAACAGTTATTGCTCTCCTTTAAGAAAAGATACTTCCCTTTCCATATTACATTGAACTGGTCTACATGAGGCTGCAATTGTGCCACTTAAAAGGTAAAGGACCCCTGACAGTTAACTCCAGTCGTGAACGACTCTGGGGTTGCGGCTCTCATCTCACTTTACAGGCCGAGGGAGCCAACGTTTGTCCACAAACAGTTTTTCCGGGTCATGTGGCCAGCATGACTAAGCTGCTTCTGGTGAAACCAGAGCAGCGCACGGAAACGCCATTTACCTTCCCGCCGGAGTGGTACCTGTTTATCTACTTGCACTTTGATGTGCTTTCGAACTGCTAGATTGGCAGGAGCTGGGACCGAGCTCACCCTGTCACTTAAGAACTATTTATACTCAGTTGCGGAGGATAGAACCAGTTAACTAATGTACACCCTTATTTCAATGGAAAGATGAAAGGGTCTCATTGTTGTACATGCGTTGAAGATTATTTAAAACTTTTTTTTATTCAGGTGTAGAGTATATTCTAAAACAAATAAGCAAATATAATGACCCAAAAAACCCCCACAGCTTAGTGCTGTGTGTCCAGCTATGTGCTGTGGGTTCTGTGTGAATGAAATACAGAATATTTTCAAGATTTAAAAAGTGGGGCTGATCATATCAGAACATGATACAGCACTAGGGGTCTAGGCATGTGCTATGTGAAATATGACCTTGGACCTTGATACTGCATGGCTGAGATTGAAAGGCTGTACCTCATCATCCATGAGTGCATTGAGAATTTTCAGACTCCACCTTCAGCACCAGAACCCAACAGCTTTATGTTGAGAAGCCTCTGGAGCAGCATTCAATGAGCCTCAGGGGGCTGCAGCAAAAAGGGAAATAATGGCAGCTCCTCTTCCTTTGGAAAAGGAAACTGTGTGGTTATATTCAAAAGTATATTCACCTTGTTTTTAACATAATGCACTATCAAAATGTTTTGCATTTTATAATGACTTTTGCCAGAAAACATAATATTATGGAAATAAAAATGTAGTTGTAAATGGAATAGAAAAAAAAATGTAGACATCAAACATAAAAATGTGTCCCTGTGTTTTTTACAATAGTTATTAAAATTAGTGAAAAGAACCCCCTGTTCCAAGGGAGTAAGGAAACAGCCCTCATTCACATAAAGGCTTGTCTGGAGACAAAGGAACTGGCACTGATAAAATCCTTTGAGGGATAGAATCTTTCTGAAGATCAAATTAAAGGAAACTCTTGATGGGACAATGAGTGCAGGTTCAAGTGTATACGCAAGAGATGAAGGAAAGCATTTGATCTTTTAAGAACCAATATAGAAAGTTGTAGAAAGAAATACTTTTTTAATTGAATACAGGCTTTTACAAAGAAGGGGGATTGAGATCTCTTCAGCCATGAAAGTGGAATGAATATGATACTGAAGAGATAAGCAAATTGGATATTCAAAGTATACCAACATTTCAAATTATGTCACAAGTGTATCTGCAGCATTTTCTTTCCATTTACAGTGAAGTTGACATTGTCCTTTAACAATCTACCAGTAATCCTTTAAGCACCATGGTTTACATTTTTAAAACCACATGTAATTCTAGAACAGAACAGAATCTGAATGTTGCATGAATTGAAATTGAGTCAAGTTTTCGAAACATGAGACTGTGGTTTTTAGAAGTTTTATTTCTGAGATTGGTATACAAAGTTCTAAACCTCTGAATATATGTCAGTTATTAGAAGATACATTTTTTCAAGTGTGTTTTCCTGAAGTTTGACCTACTTGGAAATAAAATATTTAGCAGCTGCCATTTTGTGTGTGTGTTGTAATTTTACTTTCATGTGTTTTAGAGTCTTCTAAGCTTCCTTGTAAAGGCAGCATCTGGGCTAAAAATTAGATTAAAAAAATAAAATAAAGAACTTTAAAAACTCACAATAAGAAAAAAGAAAACACAGAAGTATCAAAGATACACAATGCCCAAACTGCAGCAACCTCAACACAACATTAAAATAAATGAATCCAAAGTCAAGAATTTCATAGTCCATATGTTTCAAAATAGAGTTCACATATAAACTCCGGATCTACTTAAATATTTGTTTTCTATCAAAATTTACTTCCATGCTTATACTTTCTGTGTCACATGCCTCACCCCAATCAGTCATGCCACAGTTTTGCCCTGGCACTTCCAAGCAACCAAAGCAAAAGTGAGACCTGCACACCTAAATTAGATTTGCGAGGAAATGGTTCGTGTACATTTTATGCAATCACTGTTATTTCACATTGATTTTATCACAAGCAGCCGTTTGTTTCTAGAGCTGCTTGTGAAACAATGCAACCCGACCAATGCACAGATTGAGATTACCCTATTCCTCCGATCACTCATAAATGGAAAGCTTTTTGATCAAGTGGTCTATAAATATCCTAAATAAACGAATAAAATAGCAGGTGAACCACTGTCAGGATAGTCTCTTTGCAGATCATTTTGGCCCTGATTGCTTCAACGGCTTGATTTCATCTGCTGTATGTTGAGCAGATTGCAACCTAGCTTTCTATGCTGATTATTTAACAAGCATTGATCCAGTTAATATCAAGACTACAGTGGCATTTTATTGAAAGTTGGACCTGTTCTTGGCTGGCTTTCAGAATGATTGAGACTCTTTAATCGAGTTGTGTGAAATACGCCTGCAGCCTCAACATTTATATCCCTGACAATAGCCATTTGTTTCTGCTTCACTGACTCCCAAAAATGGCAGCTTGAAAGAGAACATCTAATCCTAAAGCAGCCATAACTGCCTCAACTCTAATCCTAAACACTTTGTTAGGAGTAACTTCTACTGAATTTAACACTACAAATTATATGATCCAGTTGCCATTTCTATAGTTGAAAATTTCTAGGCAATTAAAAAAACCAGGCCAATTTTCTTAAGGATAATATGCACAGACCACTTTTACATAAGATTTTTGAGTTGGTCTAGCAAAACTTAATGAAAAGGAAGTTATAAATTGCTTTTATTGTTTGGGGGCAATTTAAAACTAGACAGGAACATAGTGTATAATTATGAACTGTTTTTCCGTAAATTAACTAACCAAAGAAAAGCAACATATACTTGGCATATTTATTGGGACTGGCTTTTATCAGACACATAGCTAGGTGAAAACAGTACTGTTTTCCTGAAGGAAACTGCAAACTCATCTAATGAAGGGTAGCTGTTTGGAGCAGGCAGAATATTTTTCTAGATATCTATTGATCTTCAGATTATAGTTGCTGCTGTGATTTATTTGTATGACAGTGTTTCAAATACTTTTTAAAATAGCCTTAGGCTTCCGATACACTTGACATATTTTTAGAATTGTAGTCATATCAATATAAAATGCACATCTTTTCTTTCCTGGGAGTTGATAACACTATACCTACTTTCCTAAAATACATAGGCATTTTAATTTACTACATCTCTCATACACATTCCTATTGCTCAGGGCTTTTATTTCCTGCCAGAACTCAACAGAACTCAGTTCTGGTACCTCTCAGGTGGGTGTATTGGTATTATGAGAAAACAAGGGATGTGTTCACGGTGAGTTCTGGCAGATCTTTTTCTAGAAAAATAGCACTGCTATTGCTGCTTGTGGCGGCCACCCTATCCAAGCTGTCATACAACCATTTTTCTTTACTTTCATAGTCTTTCAGGGAGAAACCTCTTACAATCCTTATTTATTATGTCTCATTCTGAAAATTTCTGTATTAAAAATGCAACAGTGCTGCTTTGGAGAAAGCTGCTACAGAAGATTCCTATTTACAATATAGATCTCCTATTGAACAGGGGTATTCAACATGGTTCCTACATATGCTGTTCCTCTACGTCATCTTCCTTGACTTATAGGAAGCAAGTGGCGCTGTGGTCTAAACCACTGAGCTTCTTGGGCTTGCCGATCAAAAGGTCAGTGGTTAGAATCCATGTGATGGGGTAAGCTCCTATTGCTCTTTCCCAGCTTCTGCCAACCTAGCAGTTCAAAAGCATACCAATGTGAGTAGATAAATAGGTACTGCGGCGGGGGGAAGTTAAACGGCATTTCTGTGCACTCTAGCACTTGTCATGGTGTCCCGTTTCACCAGAAGTGGTTTAGTCATGCTGGCCACATGATCCAGAAAAGTTGCCTGTGGACAAACACCTGCTCCCTTGACCTGAAACAATATAAGTGCCGCACCCCATAGTCACCTTTGACTGGACTTAACCATCCAAGGGTCCATCCAAGTGTACCTTTTACTTTTTACCATCCCTGACCATTGACCATGCTATCTATGGATGATGGGAGTTGTAGTCCACAATATCAGGAAAGCACCACATTAGCTGCCCAAGCTGTGGAACTCAGGTAGCTGTGGAATCTAGTAAAAGCTGTTTGCTATTAAACAAGTTGGCAAGTTGAATTCGACACATTTTTCTGTTGCTGAAGTTCTCAAATTTTGTCTTATTGAACCTTGTCAAGTCAGGTGAGGAAGAAAATTTGACTAAAATTGATTAAAATAAAATATAATAAAGCAGTGTGCTAGCTGACATATATAGTGCTGTCAAGCTTTCTGTATACTGCGGTCCCAAGACATTTTGCTGCCTCAAGCAGAGATGCAAGTGCCCTCTCCATCTAACCAATGCTTTAAAAGTCTTATTTGCACCCTGCAGAAACCAGCTTAAGCTTTTATCTACTCTCCTCTGCCTGCCCCCAACTTCAAAATGTCATTTCACCTTGCTGCATGTCAGGACCAGACCTAATTATAAAAAAAAGAGAGTATAGACATAATTGTTTGCCCTAAACCCTTAGGAAGGGCTTTTCTAACTGCCTACACATTGTTTTCTGGATGGAATTGAGTCATAGATAAATTCTACACAAGTTTGGGTCTTGAATAAGCTTTGACAAATGCAAGTCTTGTAGCTGAAACTTTTTTGTTATGATCCTTTGTGTGAAGTAGATCTCATTACAAAGCAATGGGGAGGGGAACAACTTCATGGTGAAAAGAAGAAGAAGAAAAATCATTTGAGTCCATCCTAAGATTTAAATGTGTGTTTTATTATGATGTACAGATTTTTAGATGTTGATAGCTTCCCCATGGATTTACATTAAAATTCAAATCTCTGTCTAAAATTCAGTGGCTTCGTAATACACTGCACAACAGTTCTATAAGCAGCTTTTAAAAATTAATTTTATGTATGATTTTGTGCTGCAAGAAGTATAAAGCAAGCACTTGCTGACCTTTAATATTTAATCTTCTGGTTGCACATCATCATATTTTCTTCTTAGTACTTTTCTTTTTTTAGCTCCAGTACCAGAGGGATTCGGAAGGAAAATGAAAATTACCCCTTTACTGAAATTCATCAAAGATGCCTCCTCCATATTGTCATTCTAAAAAAGGACATTAAACAATATGATGAATCCACTGAGAGTATGTTTCCTTAGCTTTACAATGGAAGATTTCTAAATTGCTATAGAAGAAAACAATGTACAGTGGTAATGGGCTACCTACATGCCTGATCAGTGATGCATCACACATAACACAGTAGCAGAATAGGATTGATTTGGAAATGTCAGTCTTTTGTGAGAGACGGGGCTTATAGAAAGGGAGAAAGAAATCAAGAAAATATTGAATGCCTCATCCTAAAATTGTATTAATTAGGATTGATGCAGGATATTATGAAATGGTTCTTAATGGCAAGAAATAACAAGGAAGATTTTCCAAAAAAGCAAGGAAGATTTTCATTTGAGCTGGCTCCTACATTGCTTATGGGCCTCACTAATTCCTCACCACACCCACCCTAGTACAATTGTGTACCACATGCAAAAGAACGAAAAATCCAACCTGCCATTGTTTTGTGATTTTATTCATTGCTTTTAAATTATTTACACCTTGCCCTTCACAAGATAGCTTCAATATGGCTTGCAATAAGGAGGCTGAAAATGCCATAAGATTTACAAAACAATAAAAACAGAATAAATATCTATATAATGATGAACACATATAAATATGAATACATATAAAAGCCAGTGGGCATGACAAGGAAAACATGAACATAAGTAAAATTTGGAGATGGCAATTAAATAGAACCATTCCCATGATAAATAGAAGATCATAAGAACCTACTGGAATAGTCCAGTGGCTCATGTATTCTAGCATACTGTTTTCACAGTAGCCAACCAGATGTCTATAGAGAGTCTGAAAGTAGGACCTGGAAGAGTATCCCCTCCTGTGGTTTCCAGCAAGTGGAATTCAGAAACTATGAAAAAATGGAAACTATGACTGATAGTCAAGTTCCCAAAGCAATTGAACTGGTGATCTAAACTATATGGCCAAGTGTGAACTCTATCCACTGACCTTCGTAGATCTCATGTGTCAAAATCACAAGATTTCTTTTGGCATAAGGTACATTCTGAGGAAACAACCCTTATTGCTGATGGTCACACCTAAATAAACCATTGCTGATCTCTTTTTATTGGCTTCGATGCCGATGAAATGTGGGACAAAAGTACAAATATGAAGAAAACTGAGGCTGTAAAACTGATATGTGAAACATATTATCAAATTCTCTACAGGGATACAGCACTGATACACTATATCAAATACAGCCTGCAGGCTGTCCCTTCCCTTTTTACCAAAACTTCAGTTTATCCAAACTGTGGTTAGTTTTAACTACAATTTACTCAAGCGTGCCAACTTCAAACCTTTGTTTATGATGTAGGCTTGCTTCAATCAACAATGGTTAATCAGAACTTTGTGCTAAAAATAACTGCCATGGAAATGTGTTGATTATTCTTAGAATTTGTAGAAATGACATTACAAAATACAGTTTATGACAGATTTGCCTTGGCAGCATGCCTTCCAAGAAAAGACCTCTATTTTAGCTAAGAAAGGAACAGTGTGTAATCCTGGTGGAATAAAAGGAGAAATGGCTAGAGTGGTAAAACAACATCAGTTTCCCAATTACATATTCATGACTTTCACAAAACTCAAATTTAAAGTACCTTTCCAACTGACTTATGGGAGACTGATCATATTTAGTCTGGTTTTGAAATTGTATTAGAACTTTCCTACAGAAGCACGTTCAGTTTGCAAGGCTGGTATCAGAACAGTTGGAATTTATTCCATTTCATTTAACTTTATCAGCTAAGGATTATCCATCCAAAAAACGTATTTGGATGATAAAGCATTTTGTTCTATTTGTTATCTGAAATAATGTAGAATTCCAGTCAGGTATTACTATCTTTGGAACACTGGAAGTATAGAAGCTCTGCTGAGCCATCTGTTTTGCTCTTTAAAATGTTTAGGGGAGAGTTTTCCCCCAAAACTTTTTTCCTTTAGGAAACATTCCCACATTACCCTGTCTGCTATAGAATCCCTAAGCCTCTTTTCCAGAACCACGATGGATAGCTGTCTGCAATCATTAAAGGACCCATAGTTAATTCTGTAGTTACATTGAAGCTACATCCCTTGCTGAGGCTCCAATACTTTGGCCACCTCATGAGAAGAGAAGACTCCCTGGAAAAGACCCTGATGTTGGGAAAGATGGAGGGCACAAGGAGAAGGGGACGACAGAGGACGAGATGGTTGGATAGTGTTCTCAAAGCTACCAGCATGAGTTTGACCCAACTGCAGGAGGCAGTGGAAGACAGAAGTGCCTGGCGTGCTCTGGTCCATGGTGTCACGAAGAGTCGGACACGACTAAACGACTAAACAACAACAACAACAACACATCCCTTGCGTCTGAAGGTGAAGGGAAAGCCATATCCCCAGGCTGGGTTGGAGGGAGGGTTAGGTAAGAGTAGAAGGGAGTGCTCTGCAGGTAGCACTGGGCCATGGATGCTGAGAACATGAAAAGCTTTTCTCATGCTTCTTTCCTCCTGCGACCCTCTTCCCAACTTCTCTCGCAACATGTGTGTTTCCTGTCCCTGTATCTACCACCAACCATTTAGTTTGGCTCCAGCTTCCATTGAAATCTTACCTTGGACTTGATTATTCCACACATATTTACAGTCAGTGCAACATTCATTGATGTTATTTGCAAGATCTACATTCTCAAGCAAATCAAAAGCAATTGTCTGTTATACACTCATAACATAAATGTATTGTTTGTTTTTCAAGAGCTGCAATAAAAATAGCTGTATTACTGAGCAGTAAATAATTTGATGTGGAAAATTTTAGTTAGCTTCCTTACAGATGATGGTGGCTTGTAAATTAAACCTTATGTAATAAACAATGATGTAGATCAAATTTTCATAGTATTTTTTAAGGGGGAGGGGAAGATTTTGCATATTATAGTTTTCAATAGAAATGTTTGTAAAGACATTTAATATTATATGTTCTAGTTTTCTGGTTTCTGCGGTACCTTTTCATTATATTTGTTTGCTTTGATCTGTTGGGGTACTTAGCTTTATGTACAGTTGTTGGACATAATCTACCATTATTGGGTGCAATCAAACACCATTAAATTCAATGAGAGCTATGCTATTGACTTCAATCAAATGTTTGATTTCTCTCACTGTAATCACTAGTGAATGATCTGACTTGTGTGACTCATTCTCATAACAGAGCATTATTGATTTTTCTCTGTGGGACTTTTCTCTCCTGAATGTAAAGACACATTTTTCTTTCTCTTTCTTCTTCTGGATTGCATTTTCTCCAGCAATCAATACACTTTACTAAATTTATAGAGTGTCTTATTAAAAATAATTAGTCAGAACAAAATGAAGTTCTGCCTTTTTTACTCAGATTGTATTATCTTTTTGGGAAAACATAAATATTCAATAACTTAACTAGCATATCTTATATGATTCACACTGTATAAGAAACACAAATGTTTATGTTGTTAGGATGAATGAGAGAAGACAGAAACTCTTCGTGGAGGAATTTGGCATTTTTTTCATTCATTGAGATTCATTCTTAGCAAGAGGATTACAACCATGAGAACTTGTGTTGGCCTGCATCAATGGTAGAAATTTTCAGTTTAACATGATGGTGGGTGTGCAAAGTTAGCATTCACTGGGGCTCCCAGTTTGCAGCAATCAAAATTTGTTTGGGACATTAAGGGTGGTAGTAAGGTATAGAAACCAGGAGCAAAGTTTTGCACAAAGCAACAAGTATCTCTTTCCAACAGCAGCCAACCGGACTTGTCTCTCGTATTCTGAATTAAAGACTCCATGTACCTATCATAGCTAAGAGCTATTGATAGAAATCCCCATAAATTGAACTAAACCTTTCTGTAGAATTTATTAATTAATTAAATTGATCTTCTGTATCAAAAGAACATACAAAATGCATCAAACATAAGCAATAAGATTTTAATAAAAAATCCCAATCACTGTGATTTGAGTATCCTGGGAAAATAATTTACTGTGACTAAAATTTACTGTGTCTTTAAGCTGCCACAAAGACTGTTTTTTTGCTGAAATAAATAAATAAAAGAAAAAAGAATATTAGACTGTTTATTTGCTATCAGGTCATTTTACTCTCCTTCAAATCTTTCCATAAAATATTATATTAAACTTATTATTACTATTATATTTAATACATGTAAAAATGTAACCACCCATCTACCGTATTTTTCGCCCCATAGGATGCACCTAGATTGGGGGGGGGGAATAAAGGGGGGGAAATTATTTTCCCCCCAGGCGCGGGGCTGGCGCGGGGGAAGCCCGAGCTTCCCCCGACCCCAGCCCCCAGAACAGGCTGCGGACATCTGCCCGAAGCACGGGGCGTGCTCCACAGCGCGCCCCGTGCTTCAGGCTGCAGGCTGCTGCCCGCAAGCCTTGCGCGCCTGGTGGGACCTCCCGCCGGGCGCGCGAGGCTTGCGGATAGCTTCCTGAAGCCTGGAGAGCAAGAGGGGTCGGTGCGCACCGACGCCTCTCGCTCTCCAGGCTTCAGCGAAAGGCTGCATTCGCCCCATAAGACGCACACACATTTCCCCTTCATTTTTGGAGGGGGGAAAGTGTGTCCTATGAGGTGAAAAATACGGTACTTTAGCAGAGTTTAATTCATTTCTGCTTGCAGGAATATTGAGGGGTTGTGGAGATAATGTTTGATAAAGGATTTCCTTGCATATCACTCCATCCATCTGACATATTCTCTATCCAAGGGGGAATATGGGAAGAAGTAACAGTAACTTAGATGAGATGTAAATTAGATTCCAATGTCCCTTGAAGTATTGATTTACACTTATGGAAAGAGATGTATCAATTACAAATATAGCTCAAACAAATGTTTCACCTGCTTTTTCCTGATATTTTGAAAAATTTGCCAACAAAACAACAACTCATTAGGAAATATTGGTGACTCAACTTGGGAAATCCTGCATGCAGAACAACTGCTCTACCAGTGAGCCATTTATTTACTTATAGGATTCCTGAAGCAGATTTTTCTCAGATGGTGTTGTTCCACCACTTAGTGGAACAATAATGTATAATGTATGACATTGTTACCATGGGGTAACATTACAATAATTTAACGCTTGATGATGACTTCCTATTTCCATCTTCCCTTCACAGATCAAATTATGACATCATCACCCAAAGGAATTTTCCGGCCATTTCTGTTTATCTTCATTGTGCTGGGATGCTTCATGGCATGTCTGCTTATTTATATCAAACCGACAAACAGCTGGATATCTGGTCCCATTGAATCAGCCAGCTCTGTTCTAAAAATGAAGAACTTCTTCTCCACCAAAAATGATTATATCAATGAGACAACTATTCTGATATGGGTATGGCCGTTTGGCCAGACATTTGATCTGAAATTCTGCCCAACATTTAACATCCACGGGTGCCATCTGACTACAGACCGCACACTATATAACCAGTCTCATGCCGTTCTTATTCACCACAGAGATATCAGTTGGGATCTGACTAATTTACCTCAGCAACCTAGGCCGCCATTTCAAAAATGGATCTGGATGAACTTGGAATCACCAACACACACTCCACAAAAGAGTGGGATTGAGCATCTATTCAATTTGACCCTCACTTATCGTCGAGATTCAGACATTCAAGTGCCTTATGGCTTTATGGTAGTTAGCACAAGCTCCTTTCCATTTGAAATGCCGAATAAAGAAAGACTGGTGTGTTGGGTGGTGAGTAACTGGAACCCAGAGCATGCTAGGGTCAAATATTATAATGAACTAAGTAAATACCTTGAGATCCATACCTATGGACAAGCATTTGGAGACTATGTGAGTGATAAAAATTTGATCCCAACCATCTCCGCTTGTAAGTTTTACCTTTCCTTTGAGAATTCTATCCACAGAGACTATATCACAGAGAAGCTTTACAATGCTTTTCTTGCTGGATCTGTGCCAGTCGTTCTAGGTCCTCCTAGAGAAAACTATGAGAATTACATCCCTGCTAGTTCTTTCATTCATGTGGAGGATTTTCTCTCTCCAAGGGACCTCTCAGAGTATCTTCTTTTGCTCGACAAAAATGATAAACTGTATGTTAGCTACTTCGACTGGAGGAAGGATTTTTCAGTGCACCTTCCTCGATTTTGGGAATCACATGCATGCCTTGCCTGTGACCATGTAAAAAGACACCAGGAATACAGGTCGGTTGGCAATTTAGAAAAATGGTTTTGGAATTAAACTCCTATCCCTTACTTGCACTTTACATATATATTTTTAAAATCTAACAAAACCATTATTCCAAGTGAAGATGGTGGGGGGAATCCCTCCAGAATATGTGACATCTTTGTTTCCTGGATACAACATATTCCAGTTACACTATCTCTGGATCATTCATCCAAAACTCTCCTTACTTTCCACAGAAAGGTATCTCATTAAAAAAGACTAATAATGTCACGGACATTGGCCAGGTTCTGTGTTGTTGACTTATTTGGAGAGTTGATAATTTTATTTTATATAGATGTGACTTTGAAAAGGAATTAAGAGCTGGCAGCCTGAACAGAAGTTTAATTATTTTGTTAAAGCAATCAGCGCTATGGTAACTTCTTGTTATATTTTCATCAAATGCAAACACAAATATCATTTTTTGCAATGTGTACTGAGAAAAACTGAGAAGTAACTTATGTGGACACTTATTAGAGATCTGTATGTGAAACTGGTGCACCATGGTTGCACAAATTATTCCTCCTGAGCCACTGGCATGCTATCTTATTTATATTTTGTTGGAAATCCTGCTATGTATATAGCTGGTTATGTGCACTGAATAGTAATTTATTGTTTACCATTTCTTTTTAAAACTTCCCCCCATTTTTTATTTGTTTGTAATACAGCAGTCACTGGCCAATACATAGAGTAATGGTGTTTACACTGGCTCAGATAGTTTCTTTCTGGGAGAAAACAGGCTTAGAAAAAAAAAATTCTAGCTAAGATTCACTATAGGATTCAAAGAAAAAATATTTGTGAGTTCAACTCTTTAGTGAAATACACATGTGACCTTCTATGCCATTTTATATACTGCGTACAAGGTACAGTTCCAAAAGCAGTTTTCTATGAAGCATGGAAGGCTTCTACTGAGTAAAAATAAGTCTAAAGACCCGTTCAGCTCATGGAACTAGTTTCCTAATTATTTGAAATCTGGCCTTGGTAAACAAATACATTTTTAAAAAAATGTGCATTTTCCTCCATCTACTCTAGAATGCTAGTTGATTGACAAAGTGAACATTTTCTATCCTTGGCGAAGTATTAAGTGGCATGCTTTGAAACCACACAGTCAGAATTAAATACGAACTGAGTGCTTTGTTGAAATGAAGATTCAGAAGGCAGCAAATGAAAGTCTGTTTCCATTTGGGGACAAAGGAAGCAGCTTTATACCAGGTAAGACTATTTGTCCATCTAGCAGAGGCTGTTCGTCATTTCAGGATGCAGAAATATTTCCACATCAACTGCTACCTGATGCTTTTAACTGGAGATCTCACCAGTTCAGCCTGGGGCCTTCTGCATAACAAAGCTCATGCTCCACTTCTGAGCTTGGTCCCTCCCATAATCAATAAGCAATCTTTTTTGTTGTTGTTTATCTGATAGGACCACTGTTTCAACAGTAGGTAGATATTTTGTCTAATGCCTTGAAAAGAGTAAAAGATTTATCAGTTAGGTGACAATCTTATACCTGGGAGTAATCACCACTGAACTAAGTGGGACTTCTGGGTAGCTGGGTGCATAGAATTCTATTGTTAGCCTTGTATTTCTGACAGTTGCAAATTATCTACTTCTCAGATGTAACCATCTGACAATGATTCAGCCATTAGCAGGCTGCTATGATAGGAATATTCAGTCTCAGAAGTGATCCCTGAGCTGTGTGCACAATTAAGACAGTACTGGGACACTTACTGGTGGGAAATGTTTGAAAATTGCTAGATCAGGCTACAGCTGTTTTGGGCTTGAATTTAAGCCCATAGAATAGAGTTTCTCAGTGGTGATATTAATGCACCTCCCCTATGTCATTATGTTGTGATGATACTGCAGCCTTTTATTGGGGCACAAATATTTTAAGGTCAGAGATCTAAGCAAACATTTCAGTTCATATTTCTTTCTAAGTTGATGAATACAAATGCTTTTGATTACTTCATGTTTTAACAATAAACATAAAAGCATGATTATCAGGACCACAGTACAACAGAAGGCTGCAGAATGAATCATGAAGGCTGACAGAACCTTTCATCTGTTGGGAAAGTGAAAGAAGAGAAAGCAGGACAGCGACTAGAAGGTTGTCGATGTCTTCAGAGTTGTCAGTGTTCATTATCTTCCGAAGGGGTTGTGCATACAGTTTGGGAGTTGATGACGGATGTGGTGCTCCATGTTCTCCACACTTTGAGAAGGAATGAGCAGTAGCAGCCAGTGAGGTGAGGCAGCTTACCTGAATAGCTCTGGGGCAGAGCAGTGGGAAGATAGGGGCTGGCAGAGCCAATCCAGCACTTCCACCAGCACACCTGCACAGCCCTAACCTTGCTCCGTCCCTGCCCCAGCACTAGCCAAGTAACCTGTAGCAACACTGGTGTTTGGATGCAAATCTGTGGCACTGCCCCAAAACATTGGCCACTATTGTCAGTGAGCAGAAACCTGATTAAAATGGTGGTTTATTTTGATGGGCAATGGCAATAGAACATTTTGATTTAGTTGGATCACATTTATAAATGCCCCACATTGTGTGGACTGTTGGCACATAGGATATTGAATATTAGGTGATGGCTTTCTACTTGCAGAATACTATTGCCCCTAAGATACATTGATCTACCTATATATAGGAAGTCCAATCCATGTGTTTCTTAATGTGTTTGGGGAGAAACACCCATCCTTCTGTTTCAAAGGGTTTTACACTGTCTCAGTACTTTGTGGCTAAAATCTATTCCTGTCCTTTTATGAATGTATGAAGCGAGGGTTTCATTAACACTAAATCAATGCAATAAAAAAGAACAACCTTTTAGGCACTGAAAGTAGACACTTCCCCTGAGAGAAGGACTAAGCTGTTTGCTTAAATGTATTTTATTAAAAAGGTAAAAATTGTAGGTATTAGAAGAGGGGTCCCTGGTGTGGTGCCCTCAGACACACACACTCTTGGTGCTCAGCAGGGTCCCCTGCCCATCCTATTGTACAAAGAGGTTTTTTGCTTTGGGGGAGGTTGGGTTGGGGCTCCTGTTCCTGTAAATTCCATCTACTTTGGGAGAAAGGAGAAAATGTTATAGCTGTTATTAAACTCCCCATGATAGTGAATGGGGCACACAAAGCTCAATTTTATATAAAGTTGCTCAGAAATCAGATTGAAAAGGTGCACAGAACAACTCAGAAACAAATCTTTTTTTTTTTTAATGCACAACTACAAGATGATACAAAGCAGTTGAATTTGAACCTGCACCCATCTACAAAACTAATATGTCTTTGTGCACAAAAGTTGTGCTTGGAACTCTAAGGCTCACATTTCAGTATGTGATACGTTTACAGTACTAGTCAGTAGAATTCAAAATGAAGCATTACCTTTCTCATATTTCTCAGCAAAAAAAAAAAGAGTTTTGGGGGCAAACATTTGGAATTCATTTTCTGTCAAGCCCTATTTGATGTCTGCCCATCAGCAAAATTAGCAATCATATGAGAGGGAGAGCTAGCTTCAAATCCTCCTATTGTGTCCTTGCCCTTTACCATGCATGCATGTGATAGCATGTCTGCAGAGGACACACCCTCTACACACATGGATTCTCCCCATGATGAGGGGAGATCTGGGTTCCACATTGCAGGAGAACCCTACATACTGTACGTAGAACAGGCACCTTTCTATGTACAGTGTATCAGGGCATAACCAGCAAGGGCAGGATCAGCAGACATAGCCCCATTCTTTTTAAACAAGTATTGGGAGCACCCAAATAGGGCTACAGTGTTTGTACAACTATGCATTGTGATAACTCTATCTGTGATTCAAAATTCTTTTCCCCTGTATTTGTTTTATTTTCATCCATACCCAGTCTAGCAACTTATGTAAATATGTCCTTAGTGCTTTATTCTTATGTGACCTCTGGGCAATAAGGATAATGAATAATGGATAATCTTTAAGTGATAGATATTGTATAAATGAACCTTTGTTATCTGAAATATAACATGGGGTTGCAATGAAACTCTGTCTCTGTTAATCGTATGTAAATTGAGCTCATTTTTGTATGAACTTTGGACTTTCAAAATGATTTGCATGTTCCCCAGAGCATTTAGGCAAATGGTTCTATAATGCATCGATCTTTTCCATTTTCTTTGTTTGAGAAGATGGTAATTGTTTACCTAATATCTAAGTGATAAGACATGGCTGCAACAGCTTCCCCATTTATTTCAATGGAGGAAACAGATCTCGGTGTTCTTTTCTGAATGATGAAGCATTCTGTTCATTAGAGCTCTGTTTGTACGCTACAGCAGTAGTTCCCAAACTTGTTTTCCCACAGAAGACTTAAAAGTTGCAGATTGTCTTAGCAGACTACTTAATGATTTTTCTATCTGTTGTAGCCATTGTGCCATGCTGTGCTAGGTGCTCTTTGATTTTTAATTGCATTTTATTGCTTCTATTGTATTTTATTTTATTACAGTTTGCATTCCATACAATAAAAATAAAAGAAGCAACAAAAATACAATTAAAAATCAGTATGAATATTCAATGTGGGCATGCTACAGACCACCCAAGTGAAGGTCGCAGACCACTAGGAGTCTACGGACCACAGTTTGGGAATTCCTGCACTACAGGAAGCATGGAGCTCTTTATCAGGGCAGTATCTTCAAAGGTTTGGAAAATGTGACATTTAAGAACAAAAAGCTATTAAATTAGAGGGGGAAGCTGACACCTTTATTTCCAAGTGAAACTTTGATACTTCCCCTATGCACACACACATTTGTATCATCTGTGTAGGTATTACCACTGTTTCAAAAAAAAGCTCTATTGCGGGAAACTGTGAATCTCCGCTGTTCACCAGCATTAACATTGTTACACTACAAGAGAAAACTGATAATGTGCATGAATGTGATAGAATGAAATCTTAACCTTCATTATCTAAAAGGGAAATCCTGGCTTGGATTCAGAGGTAGCTACTGTGAGCTGAATGGCATTTCTGCTCACATAAGGGAGACCCATGATTTATGTAGATTCCCTGCTCCATGCACTGTGTCCTGTGCCATATTCCGCAGCATTCACAAACCTCAAAATTGGCTTTCAGTGGCGCTGGAAGCTGGAGTGAGGAGGTTGGAGTTGAAAAGCCCTGTCCTGTGAGTGAAACATTGTTCTAAGTCCTTAGGGCAAATTTTCTTTGAATGTGTATGTGTGTAATCAAATATATGGGCAATGTTTGTATGTTTTATGTGCTTTGTTTTGCTTTTTGGAAAGCAATATGCTGCAAAGCAAACTGAAGGTTGTATTATCAAATCTGTGTTATTTTGTGTTGAATCCAAAAGAGCATACCATGTCGAAGTAATTTAGAACCTGAGCTCTCTTCTTTTGAGTCATATTGGCATTGTATTGTTTTCAATGGCAACTGTCTTGTACTGAAGAACATATATTTGAATTGATAAACTAGATGGATTCCTTTTGCTTGTTCAAAATGTTAAAGTAGGTTTGAAGTTGTATAATTGCCTACAGGCTCTACCTTTCTGGTGCATAGCATAAAATCAAAACAAATAGCAAAAACCTAAGAGCAGATATCACAGCTTGAACAAATCCCCCTCTCCCTGCAAGCCCATGCATGCCCCCTAAATCTGCTACAGAGGGTTAGGGGAACTCTCCAGAGCAGATTTGTGGGGTGCAAGGGTGATAAGAGGAATGGGAGTCCTGCTTGTGATGTCACTCTAGTTCTCTAAAGACCAGCAAAAACAGGCCCAGCAAAAACTTCAGTTGTAAGTTATGATGGACAAGGTCACACATGTTACAATTATGCTAATTTCAACACTCTGTTGATTGCTGGAATGCGTGAAACTACAGCAGACCAATCTCAACTCTGAAGGATGCTGGCATCTAAGGCAATTTTTCAAGTGTGTTGATAATTTCCTGACACAGCTTCTACCCTTTCTTCCTTATCTAGATCCAGTGCCTGCTGTGACATAGTTTCACTGTGTAATTAGAAGCATGGCTGGCCCAAAATACTTTATCAGAACTGGAAATGTCCTCCCCACCCATAGGTGCATAGTACCCATCTTGGCAGTTGATGCGAAAACAAAAATCCCTAGGGAACAAATAACACTATAATTATTATTATTATTATCATATGCGGGAGGAATTCAATTGCATGCTCTTTTGATCATTCTTGTCAGTGTAAACATTTTGGCTTGCCAGATGAAACAATCCACCTCTTCACTCAGCATGCTCTTCTAGGAACTCACAGGTGTTTTAACAATGACATATGAGCAAGAGGGGGAAGAGATGTACAGTTGTGGTAGCTGCAGATCTTCTGAAAAATCTAGTTCAGTCCCAAGGAAACTATTCTAAAGAGATTTGTTTTTAAGGTTTGGGGATTCTTCATTAGGGGTTCTTCATTTACATGGTAGGGCTAATCCTGTTCCGTATGTGAGGCTCCTGCTTCACTTCCATCTACCTTTTTCATCTGCCAGTTGCATTTTACTGGAATATTTTCTATCACCTTTTTCCTTTCCTTTCACCTGTTCAAGTTTTCATCCAAGAAATAAACCACAAATCCATAAACTACAATTGTAAAATGATATCATGTTATGGTGATATAGATAGAGCACCATGTATTTAATTCAATCAAAACCCTATTCTGAGGTAGGAACTGTTGTATTATGAGCAGCTAAAACAAGCTGGGATGAAACCATGCTTTGATATCCTAGGTTGTTATATCTGAACCAGGTATTCACTGGGGTACCACAGTATGCCATCATCTTAACTCGATTACACATTTTTAAATCATTATTTTTCCTGTTTTGGAAAAAACCAACGTATATCATCTCAACATTTCGAATATATTAAATTCTACCTTCACTGTATTGCAATGCATATATGAGTTTTAAACAACTTAATAATAACCAGCATTTTTCTTCTACTGCTTTATTGATGGAAACCTCCTTTCCCACCAATATTGGGTTATTAAAACACTGCTATCCATTAGGAGATGTTAAATCAGTTGTCCTAAGCACAACTTTTAGAACTACACTTTCTACTATACAACCACAGTGCCAACAGGTAGCAGATATATTTGAATACATTTATTTTAGCCTCTATGGAGTCAGATGCCATGGAGTTAAATGCCATTATATAAACACTTCTTCAGTTAGGCTTAATGCAGTGTGACATTTCCATTCCTTTTGTCCATAAATACCACAAAATGTTATCCATTATATTCCTATTCTTGTTCCATCCTGAGCAATTCTTCTTTTAAACTTCTACTTTCTATCAGTACCTGATATACTGTAGATAACATGCCTTTATTTATACTCATCATTAATATTCTTAAATTCTGTTTCTTTCCTCAAGCACTTCTCCATTAATTTATCTAGTGTGTCAATCAAAATAAGAGAATCACTCCTTTTTTTATTTTCCTAACAAAATCTTCATACGACTTAATTTTTCCTTCTATTACGGGCTTTGAATTTGTGCTTTCAAGAGGACTACTTTCCCCATACAACCTTTAAACCTGTAATCCTAAATTGCCTTTAAGTGGTGCAACCGGTACTGAATGCTCACATGCAAACTAGGACAATTTTAAAGCATGACTTTACACAATATGTGTTCCTATAGAAATAATTCCTCAGGAAAACAGCCTCCTTCAAGCTATCATACATTCTTTTCATTATGTTATATGAAATTCATTGGGAGCTTGTGTCCCTTTATTCTTTTTTTACAGCTAACTCAAAGTACCATTTGCATGTAGTCATGGAGAGGCGGTCAGCATAGTGATGTGACAAAGCTATACAAAGCCTTTTGTTTTTTGGCTGATAATCCAATTGAAACCAAAATGGTTTTGATAGCTGTTTAATGTGAACTATAAATATATCACTTCAGTCTTTAGTGGCTAAAGATCTGATTGCAAACTGTTCATTCACTGAGGGCAATCAGAAGGGCTATACACTTGTTTTGGATGCACAGATATAAGTGAGCAGATCAGAATTAACACTATAGTGTTAATTGAAGCATATCAGAATCACTATTGCACATGCCAAAAAATGTATTTAAATGGGGGGTATATATTATACACACTGAGCATGTGTTCCAAAAATGGAGAACGTGTACTATAACATACTGCTGGGAGCTTTCCTACTTTCAACCAAGTATCCCATTTTTGGAAGACTATAAACTAGGGTCTGAAAAGCTACCCATGGTCTTCTGCTCATGGAGATTTTTCACTTCCCCTTTACACCACGTTTTGTCTCTCACTTACCCTAAAACGTCTTCTCTCAAGTCCATGCACATTGGTCTTTTTATATCACGGCCATAATTTTTTCATCCTGGAGTAACACAGTGTAGTAAGAATGAATTGCAAAAACATGAGCTTTCCTAAGGATGTTATTAGCAGCACTGGCAATTTTCAAAGTGCAGAGGTTTAAGTAGTTTTCGTCAGTGAAATCATTCACTATGTATTAGATGTACGCAAAGGATTTTGACAGTGACTGAGCCAATATTAGTACTGGCATAATTCTACTACTGAAATGAGAGAGACTTAAAAGTTCTTAATTTCTGGTTGATCATGCTTCTTGTGATTAATTCTACAAGTTAAACCTCCAACTTACTTTTCTAGACAATAAAAGAAAAAAATGATCAATTTTTAATCCAAGGGAGGCAAACGAATGCAAATGTCAGGAGCACTTACAAATGGGTGAAGGCAACACCTTTAGTAAACCCAATGGAAAATCCATCAAGCCTTCAATAGCAAATTGGGGGGGGGGGGACTTCCTTTGTTATTCTCTGACATGGATTGCAGAAGGAATTGCTGGGCCATTCCAATGTTTCTGTATTATGTCAACATGCAACCAGAAAGTCAATACTGAAATGTTACATCCTTTCACACATTTTAAATATTTCAAGGGCCAATTAATGGATGTTCTCTGTGACAACTGCTGTAAACCTATGCATATTTACTTAGAACTTACTGAACTCGGCAGGATTCACTTTTTCGTAAACATGCATAGGTTTGTGCTGTTAGTCTTAATGTGCAAACTTGTTTCCAGTGAATGAGCACAAAGGTTAAAAATGGGGGAAATATTTGTTATATAGGACTTCTTATATCTTGTATTAATGCACTGTAATTTTGCACTACTTTGTAAAAAACTTTAAAAAACATGCCAAATGTACAGTATGTAAAATATTTTGCTGACTTTATCTAATTATCTTGTTTTTCTGAGTGTTAATGTGATGTATAATTAACTATTTTGACTCAAGCAACAATGACCACACCCAACACACCAATGGATTGTTTTAATTTTTATATTGGCTACTTTCATAAATCACTTTTTCTACTTATTTTTGTATTTTTCCATGTCTGTGAAATATATAACCCTTAGCTAACATTGATGTAGAATAGCACGTTGCTAGAGAATATCTTAAGATACAGATCAGCATTTGAAACTGTGAGCCAAGATGCTTTTGAATTACGCAATCACTAGCTTGCCAAATTACTTGAAATGTCTTACAAAATGAAAAAGGGTGCTATTAGTCTTGCTGTTCTTTCATTCTGATAGTGAATAATGTTGACATTTAATAAATATGTGTTGGTTAAATTATCAATAACTGATTATCCGGTGGGAGCTGGAACACAGCTGAAAACAATAGTGAGCAGTCTTGTTTGCTGCACCATAACTCTTTAAACTGCATACTATCAAAAGCAATGATTGAACTCCACATGGTTTTGTCAAGAGGGAAAAGGCCGCTGTAGCATGTGCAAACTGAAGAATTTACCCAGTCATGACAATGTAATATCCTGGTTGCTGGGAAATGAAAGAGGGTATGGCTTATTCACCCACAGAGAGCGAAGCAGCTCCCACATCACATGGGTATGAGTTTGTAAAACAGGATTTTGGGTAAAGCAAGTACTTTCAGTATTAACAACCAAATTCATAGCGAGTTCAGAAGCATGGTTCAGTTTTCTGGTTGGGTGAACTACTCTAGCCTTGCAGAAAGGGGTTGTTCCCTTTTTGTATTTCCTCCCACACCCAGCAATTCAGAAGCCAAGTTTCCATTTACTTGCATAATAATATTAAAGCAGGACTGCTTTATTATTCCAGACACTTGCAGCATTGTGTTTATCATATCATTTATTGTACATAAATATAGGGAAATATCCAACAGTGATATAAACTGCAGTGGGAAATTATAGCTCACTTCTAAAATATACATTTTAAGAAGCCATGAAAGGACAAACGGCCTTGTAAAAAATATGTGTATACTTTTATATTAATTACAAGTTGAAGGTTTCCTCTTTGTGCTCCCAAGTGTAACCTCAAATAAAGCCAGGTTTCCTGTTGTTTGGATTACTATTTTGCCACCTTAATATGTGGAAGTATAAATATGTGGTTGCATTTCCCCCTCCTCCTTTATGTTGTGAATTTCTGTGTGTCTGATTATCTGTGGTTCTGTTTATGAAAACATATTACATGTGACAGTCTGCAAAACTCCCTTTTGTGGAATGCCAGGGAACTGGAACTGTAATAAAGACTTCAATGATGTGTGGAATTTTATTTTCCGCAAGTTTTCGAGCACTTCATTGATTTTTTAAAAGATTAGCACAGAAATTCTCCCCAGAAGATGATAAACACTGGATATGTAAATAGCTATCAATATGTGTATAAAGTTGTTGTAATAGGTATATTTAAAATAAAAGACACAATTTAAAAGTACTTTTTCCTTTGTGTTTGATTTAGAGATCTCTGCCTGTGATTCTGATCCAAATCTCACTTCATTTGAAATAAAGATTGCTTTTTGTGTCCAATGTTTTCAGTGGAAATGTTCTATATGTGATCTGAATAGAGCTATAATTTATCAGCAGCCATTTTGATTCCCCCAAATTCACCTTTTTAAAAAGTTGTTAGCTTCATACAGTCAGAGCTCTGATTGTCCAGTCTACCAAAGTGATTTTGCATCTCTTGAAAGAAGAAGCATTCAAACCGAAAACAGCAGTGTGGGTGAAACATTTTTTAATTCCTCTGTGCTTTTTTGGGCCAGCCCTATCCAGAACCCTAGGGTCATTTAAAGGATAGGACAACTATATATCTGATAAAGACAGGCTTAGAGCAAATCACCTAGGTCCTCTATTTCAGCCTAATTCACTTTCTCCCCAATAGACAAGTCCCAAAAGCAACTTATATACCCCTCAACTGTCCCAATTTAAGTGATACATCCCATTTTGGGAAGTCATCTTCTCACATGAGTCACCTGGCTCCCACAAAATCATAGCCCCGAAAGACATACATTTTTGGGTGCTATGCTCTTATGTGAGTCACCTAGTTCCTGTGGGGTCACGGCCCCAAAAGACATGGGTCCCAATTTTCTTCTGGGGCATGTTGGAGAGTATGAACTTAAGCTGTGCTCTCGTTCTCCCATTCCCTCTTGGATTCTACTGAGGCAGAAAGCCTTTGTCTTGAGAGTCAGTACCTGAAGCCAGTCTGTCACGCCAGCCAGACCTTGAGATCTGGAATGAGGTGGGAACTCAAACATAAATTAATTTGGTCAGAGTGCATCATTCTTTCAACCTCTTCTTCCTAAATGTCTGTAAGCTAAAAATTCAGGCCGTCATCAAAAGTCAGCCTCCTCTGCCAAATTATCTTTTGCGCTGCATGTAAGGAGATGTTCTTATCTGCTATTTGTTTGATACAAAAAGGCATCCTCTTACCCGTATGCTTTGAAAGCAATATCACTTAACATTATTACTCAGAGCCTCTTAGAAAAATGGTAAAAACAACCTTAATCTTTGAGGAGATATTCTATTCCCACTGCAGCTTTGCAGGCTATAAAGATGAAAAGAGTGTTCATAAGAACATGTGATCTAGACACAGACAAACCAGTGGGGGGTTATTCCTAAAGTCCAAATAGGCTAGGAAACCTCAGGAGCACTGGACAAATGCAGCATTCCAGCCCTCAGGACACTCCCCAGACCAGCCTTTGCCACATCATCCATAGTCAGCACAGTGTGCTGATGGGAGTTGTAGCCCAAACAGATGGAGGACACCAGTTGACAAAGGATGCCCTAGGTGTTATGTATGCCAGGGGCACTGAGTTTCAAGGTAATACTTTTTGGACCTCTTAAGTGCCTCTGGTTTGCATGCTGCAGAGCTCCGGAGTTAGTTTCTTTTTCCATTCTTGTTTTGTAGTAGCAAAGGAGTGTTGTGTTTGAGAGACCTGCTTTCCTCCTGATGTGTTACCCCAAGACAACACTAGGCCATACCATAGCTGTCAACCTTCCCTTTTTTTGCAGGAAATTCCCTTATTCCAGCGCCGTTTCCCGCTGCTTCCCACTGCTATCCTGGATTGTTAGATATCCTGTAGACTGTCCCCGGGACAGGTGAGGCTGTTGAGCCCTTATTCTCGAGGCTGCTGATCCCTTATTTTCAAATCTGAAAGTTGACAGCTATGGGACATACCTTCCCATACCATATTCCTCCATCAGCCCTGCTCTACACCCACCTCAAGTACTTTCACCTGGCTGGGATGCATCTTTGAATTGTGATAGTGTCTCTTGTTTACCTGGATTGAGAGATGTGTGTGAGGTTATTTGTAGAAGCTAAGGCTGTGCATTGGATTCATAAAGTTGGCTTGAGTTCTGATTCAGCTTTAAAGAGAAGGTTTTCATGGGGGAAGAGTACTTGGACATGGATCTTTAAAGGGTGACTGGAAAGCACAAAGGAAAGGTAAGTGTGGATAATCCCTTACTCAAAGTAGGCCCACTGAAATCAATGGACCTAAATTGGCCTTGTTCATGAATTTCAAATAATTTCTTAGTATGACCAACACTGAATAAAACCCTTAGTTTGTAAGCTTCGTCCAATGGCCTTTGTAGAAACAAGAGAGAAGATCAGAACTGTAGAAAGACATGAACAAGTAAGTCCCAAGAATCAAGGCTTTCTTTGTTAGCACATAAGAAACATGACACTGTTGAAAAACCTTGTGTAAGGCAGAAGGCCTTTTCAGGAATGGTGCCCATGCTATGCAATGCTCTCCCCAGACAGGTTCACTAGAGGCTTATGCCCTGATATCTTTGATGTTAAGTGAAGATCATTGATCATTTTTCTGATTTTCTCAGGATTTTTCATCTTTTTGAATTTTGAATTCATTGTTCCCAGTGTTTTAAGACCTCAGAAATGTTTTGGTGCTGCTGTGAGCTTTATTACACTGTTCCATCCTCTGCTGCTAGTTTTAAGTTACATTTAGGTTTTATGGCTTTAATTTTGTATGTAACTGTCAAACTTTTATTGTAAACCGCCCAGAGAACTTTTATAAATTAATAAATAAGGCAATGATAAATCACACCGCTTTCTTCAGCATATCTTATTAACACGGTAATTAAAATTCTCCAAGATGTACAATGATTTCAGCACAAAGGCATTCTTGATTACATTGTTCCTATACTGCTGTGCTCGCTAACATACATCACATTACACTGTTCCCAAACAGAATTTCAATAATACTTTTTAAATAATTTGTGTTAATCTTTTGTGCAGCTAATTATGTTTATTGATCTGTTGCCTGAGAGTGCATCCTATTTTCTAATGTGTTTCCCAAAGAGAACTCCCTACCTAATCCACCATAGCCATAAAATATTGTATACCTCTCTCATGGTATATTAAAACCAACTCATTATAATTACACCCGACTGAACCTCTGATTGTTGAATCCGTCATTGTTTCTCTCCTTATAATAGGCATCATTTTCCTGCCAGCTGCACCTGTTCTACAAAGGAGCCACTTCATGCTATGCTCATTCTGTGCCTTCTCTTCACACATACCACTAGTGATGCTTCCCTGTGGTACGTGTGTAACTGCTGTATGTAACTGAAACTATATGGGCAGGCCCCATGATACGGGTCACCCAGTCATAAACTCATTCCACACTGGGCAATAACCAGCTAGGAAAGATGTCGCTATTGAAGTAGTCACACACGGGCCACAGGTTAGTGGGACCAATGCTACAGTTGCATACAAATGGGAACCCAGGCTGGGATAATAGTGGACATAGGGCAGTGGTGTGGGACTGGGTCCAGCCCCCTATTCTCACTCCCAGCAAGACATCTTTGGCAGGTGGATATTATCACCCACCTGCCAATCACCTGATGTCACAATGAGAGCAAGTGATTCGCACCTGTCCAGTTCAAAAGGTGGTCACTCTTAACTGCCAATTAGCTGAGTGGCACAGGGAGTGCACCTTCAAAGAGGCATCAAGGTTACAGAAAGCCCCTCTGAAGTCTCTGTAGAGGGGAGAATGCTCCCCAGACCAGAGCATTCTTCCTTTTGCAGAGAAATCAGTTTGTATTCAAAGCACTGGAGGATGTGCTTTGAATATAAACTGTGTCCCTGGAAAGCAAACAATGCTCCATTTTTTTAATATAGAGTGATTGCACAGTACTCAGAAGGGAAGAACCCTGACTGAAAAATAACCCTTGCCCCTTTTTGCATCTTCATAAGGAGCCTGCATTCACCTGTTCTGCCTTTTCTCTCCCCTTTGCCTATAATCAAGTCAAATGCAGAAGCTGTGTTGTCATCACTTAAATATCCGCCTTTGAATCCTGGATCAAATAGACTCACAGCAACATGAATTTGATAGCCACAAAATTATGTTGCTCTGTATTTTCTCCCAATCCTTTGAGTCCTAGTCAAGAGGACAGAAATAGATCCACCAACTGTGTCAATAAGAGGAAGGCTTTATTCCTTTTGCCAGTGGCAGTGCCCTCCAAGAGGCAGAAATGAACTTTGTTCTTGCTTTTGAGAATACAGGAATTGGTAATGGTCTGATACTGTACACAGTCTTACATAAAAGTTTTTTTCTGTTACACAGTTTTAGAAATCATTTTGTGGGAGTAAATATGTGAACACTTTGTCTAAACCTTTTTTCCACCACTATTAAAGAAAATATTTCATAGCCCATCCCCCATTTTGCAAATTTTGGGGTGGGAGATGACAAAAAGGCTTCATAAAAAATGGGGGAATCTCAATTCCCCCCCACCCAATTTGTGGGGCTTGGATTTCCAGGCCTACATTTAGATATGATCAATCCAAGTAAATATATTTTTCCTGATTTCTTTAAGCAGAAGCAAGTTGAACTCAAATTAAAGGGCAATTTTGTAGGCAATTTTACGTTGGCCAGGCCATACTTATTATGTATATTGAAATAAGGGGCATTTACAGCACAATCCTAATGATGTCTAACCAGAAGTAAGTACTATTGATTTAGGTGGGACTTACTCCCAGGTAAGTGCAGTTAGGATTGTAGGCACAGGCTGCAAAACATGCTTAGGATCAGAATATAAAGCTAACAACATTAAATGAGTGTATTCCTCTATATGTCTACTCAGAAGTAAACCCTTTTGAGTTCAGTGGAATTAAATATGAGGTAAGTGTGTCTAGAATTGCAGCCTTACTTATTCAGAAGTAAGTTTTACTGAAATTGATGGGACATTTAAAAAAAAGTAACGTTATCATCATGGTACAGGCAAATATGAATGAAGGAGACAGATGCCTCTCTCTGTTCCACACAGAAATATCAATCTGTACTTGATGAGCATCTATTTTCAGGCAAAGGCTTGTTTCAGAAGGAGGTAAAGAGTGCCGGGTTGCCATACAATAACTCTGTATCACCCACAAGTTCCATGGTCACTCTATACTGACACTGTGATAATATCTCTCAGGGGAGCTGTCACTTGCTGATTTATTTTTAAAATCTTATAAAAGGTTTATACACTGCCTTTCAGCTTTACAAATAATCCCCAAGCAGTTTACAATAATAAAATGCTGATGCAATTAAAGCAACAGCAATCAGAGCAAAAAAAAAAACCCAAAAAACCACACACAGAAAACAGATAAAACCTTGAACTGAAATATGTTAAAAGCCTGGTGGAACAAAAATAAAATCTATTAACCGCCTGCTGAATGGCAACAGAAAAGGGACCGATCTAACCTTCTTTGAGAGGGAGCCCCACAATTTGGATGTGCGACTGAAAAGATGCTGTTATCTCTTCCCATTTGCAGGAAGCGGCAATCCTTCAAAGATCATGGTCCCAAGACATTTGAGGTTTTCATAAAACAAGCAACAAGATATGGTCAGAAAACCGAGTGCAATAAATTACTTTGGCTACAGCATTTTCCACATTCTGAAGTTTCTAGATCAGACATCCCCAAACTCAGCCCTCCAGCTGTTTTGGGAGTACAGTTCCCATCATCCCTGACCACTGGTCCTGTTAGCTAGGAATGATGGGAGTTGTAGTCCCAAAATAGCTGAAGGGCCAAGTTTGGGGGTCCCTATTCTAGATGCTTTTCAAGGGCATCATATAGAGTGCGTCACAGTAACCTAACCTGGATGCAATCTCTGCTTTCAGCTGGAAGGGACAGTTAGCTGGTGCATTAGTTGAAATGAGGCAAAGGCACTCCTAGCCACACAACCACCTGGCCGTTCAGAAGCGGTTCTGGGTCCAGGAGCATTGCCAAACTGCAATCTGGGTCTCACAAAGAAAATGCAACCCTGTCCAGAACAATTTGCATTCAGGAATCCCCCCCCCCAAAGAAAAACCACCCAGAGAACATCCAATGATAGGGACTGGTAGGATTGCAACCTAAGCCTATACGAAGTCATAACCCATATTATAATTTCTTTGTATGCTTTCATTTTAACTTTCTGAGAACTTGTAACAGAATTGCTTGTTATCACAGTCTTCCTCCTTAGTTCAGCAATACGAGAGCAAATTTTATCTTTCACATATAGGAAGTCTAGGAAATACCTTGAAAAGAACACATCATTGAATCGCCACCTGATCTTCACCACAAGTCTATTTAGGGATTGCTTTTTTTTTGTTCTGCTCACAAAAGACAGTCTCCATCAATATAATTAAAAAGGAATGGGATATTCAGATCACATTCCAAAGTGCAGACTGCAAACAACTGAACCTGATACAGGCTTCCTCTAATGAAATAAAGCTCATTTCTCCAGACCAAAGGTTTAAAGGTTTAGGGATAGGCCAACCCCCTCTTTTCATTCTCCATATCTCTTGCAACAGTCATAATGTGGAGAAATAGGAACCTGGGGATATGCCACACAAAGTGACCTGAGTTCACCAACCGTGAATATCTGTAAGCCTTTCATTACCAAGACAAGATCAATTCAGTATCTTTTAAAGTCCTGTGTAGGTTCCTTTACAGCAAAAATGGGGAAACTCCTGACCACGGGGCTGTATTCCCTCAGGAAAAGTTGTTTAGGAACCACATATCTGCAATGGTTGGAGCTGAAGTCCAGAGTGAGTGAGGCCGCAGCATACAAGCAGGTACACACATACCTGCACCCAAATCACATGCATACATGCACACTTCCTCCATCCCACCACTTGGTTTTTGTGCTGCTTCCCTCCCCTGTTCAGTTCAGGAACAAGAGGAGAGGAGGCTTAGGAGAGGGGACAATTATGGAGCAGAGAGGCAGAAACTAAGCAGTTATCAGATCTCTGCAGGCCTCATCCAGCCCCCAGCTCCCCACTTCATAACCACCCAGTCTCTTTACAATTATTGAGAATGGTTGATTGTAGTGTTACAATTATACTGCAGCGATAACATGTTTCGTAGTCTGTGTTGAATTTTCAAGAAGTTTGCTTTTCACAGTCCTCAAAGATTTCATCAAAAGACCAGCTGGACTCCCTGTGCAAGAAATTGCTTCACATGGTGAACAACAGCTCCGGCTTGAGAGGTTATTTGTGACCAGACCCGGGAAGGAAGAGGCGAGACACAAGTGATGGCTTGAACTAGGACCGCATTTTATTTAAACTATATCTGCAGGGGAAATTAGACGAGCAGAAACCTAGCTTAACTTCAAACCCTGCCTATTCCAAAGGGCATGATGAGGCATTGCCCCAATGCATTATGGCAAGTAGGGAGGTCTTCCTGACTCACCAACTCTGGGAGGGTTTGGCAGGTGAGCTTCAAGGATGTTCCATATCCTAGGTATGTGCCTCACCACCTAAAGCAGCTGGTCTCCGGAAACACTCTGCACCTTCAAAGGTCCCTAAGGATGCTAACCTGTTTCCTAAGCTAACCTTAACCTTTCCTGCATCTCCCTGCCAACAATGTGACCAACTTAAGCATGAAAACAAATCAACCTATTTAACAGCACTGGACATTAAACACCAACACCACCTGAATTCAGGCCAAAAAAACCACACCTGCCCAATGTGCAGATAGGCAAAAAAATTCCTACTCGGTCATGAAGTGACTGGTGAACATATACTAGAACATAGGCTACTGGGTGCAAGGAATAGCTTATAAAGCCTGCACTCATGTCCTGTGCATGCACAACACCAAGCATCCTCACACTCCCCAATTCTAGTCCAGACATAATGATGTTCCCAGATGCAGCATTACATGGCTGGCAGCAGCATACTTTTCTTGATAATGCAAATTCCATAGTGCTCCAGGATTTTTTTTTGTGTTACTTTTCAGTGTACTGTTCAGTGGAAGTGAATGCCTTAATTTTCAGTTTCATAAACAAAGCACTACATTTTCCCTCTTAGGAGATCCACCGGGAGAGCCTGGCAGATGCTGTCCCCTGGTTTCAAACAATGACACACAGGATTCCAAGCTGATGGATGACTCTGCATTATGATTAACATCGCCATACACTAGCATACAGTGTCCACAAACATTTCTGATCACTTTCTAGAACCTCTAAAAGCCATCAAAAGGGAGATGCATTTTACAGGTACAGGGCTGCCCTGTGACATTTTGGCACCTGAGGGGTAGTCCCCAAAATAGCATCCCTATGCCAGGTAAGAAGGGGTGAGGGGAGATCTACATTAGTGACAGGGGAAGAGAAGAAAGATTGGGATCTGCTGCCCTGGTGGATCTTGCCACCTGAGGTAGTTGCTTCACCTTGTCTCATGGGTGGGCTGGCCCTGGACAGGCGATACAATTGTTCTCAAAGGAACCCAGACATATACTTCTTCCAAGTACCACTTAAAAAAAACAAACTGATGAATCATTTGTATTTGCTCTTGTGAAGTTAATTTTGATCATAGGCTTTTAAATGCCTGAGAATCCCTGTAACACCCTCTTCCTCTGATAACCATCTGCCAAACACCTTGCTTCTTGAAGTACTAATTCTGAAACTCTAACAAGGATTTTCTTAATTTGAAAAGGAAGGGAGAGGAAAGAGTGACAGGAACCATCTGCAGAAAAAGCTACATGGCATTGTTGAATTATGGTGCTGGGAGAATCAATACCTTGCTGGCTTTGGGCATATTTCTGCTTCCTTCGTACATTAAGAACAGAACGAAGAAGGGCCGCACTGGACTTCAGCACAACCTTAGCCCACCAGCCATGCTGTGCCCATGCTAGACATGCCACTATTGTCCCAGCACTCCTCAGCGCAAGTGGGCCATTTATTTACTTATTTGTTTAATGCATTTATATCCACCTGTTTCTCCAGTAAGCTCAAGGTGGCATCCAGGGTTCTCCCTTCCCCCATTTAATCCTCAGAACAAATCTGTGAGGAAGGTTGAGCTGAAAGGGGGTGGCTGGCCCAAGGTTACCCAACGAGCTTCATGTCCAAGTGGGGACTTGAACTCTGGTCTCCCAGGTCCTAGTCCAACATTCTAACCA
This sequence comes from Podarcis liolepis, assembly GCF_965112155.1. Classification (NCBI taxonomy): domain Eukaryota; kingdom Metazoa; phylum Chordata; class Lepidosauria; order Squamata; family Lacertidae; genus Podarcis; species Podarcis liolepis. Next base: position 47,469,152 of record NC_139557.1, read on the forward strand.
CTACACTACACTGGCTCTCCATTCACTTTAAGTTGTGGCCCCTCCCTAGCCACTTATTCTTCCCCAACACCCAGGCATGGTGCCACATGATATTTTTGACAGTATCTTAAAACTGCAGGCAACTTGTACTCACCTGGCGCAAATCGCAGCTGTGCTTCTGCCTGGTGTGGCCATTGCCAGGCCTCCTTCAAAGCACCTTGGCATGTGGACTTCATTAAGCTTCCCACTACCTTGCCCCCCACAATTAGAGCATTGTTCTTGCTCATGGGACTGCAGCCACACCCTTGTTGAAGGCAGTGGATTTCTGATATATTTAAGAGGTGGGAGAAGAACTGAACTTCCCATTTTTCAGCAAGGTTTTTCATTATAAATCTTTTGCCTATGGGCGAGCATGCCTGTGTGGTCTCCAGAGGTTACAAATGATTTGCAAAGCGTATGACAATTTTTCATTCTGCCAGCTTTACTAAATTCATTTCTTCATAATTAATAAGTCCCATTCTAGCCTAACAAATGGTTCCAAGCATACTTTAGGATTTATTTACCTTTCAGGTGCTCACTAAAGAGCTGTTAGTCACAAGGATCTATTCTCTGCAGCTTTGTGTTTTCATGAAGAGATTTAGTTGCTAAATGAATCAGAGAGGCTAATTATCAGCACAGTTCAGCTGCGGTTTAAATCAGCAGGTCATCACACCTTGCCGTTTTATGGAGAGTCATGTTGCAGAAGATAGTTTCTTCCTTGAGCCTGCAGCGCATTGTGCAAGAATCATTCTTCCTCAGTGCGCAAAGAGTTGGCAATACCTGGAACCATATGGCAGGTGGTGATTCTGAGCCGCATCTAGCAACCTAAGAGCCACTATCAACAAACTCATTTGTAATCACATTTCAATAGAAAGAGCATGGGTAAGAAGCATGGGTGAGGTAGTACAAGCCCTTTCAGGCACTGGGGCATATGACTGCCTTGTCAAAGTAAGCAGTTGTCAGGCTCCGGACAACAATGCAGCAAGCTGACGGTTTAATTGTAGTTTACACACTAGTCACATTGAGAACTCTTACGAAGCCCTACTCATCTGAGGAAGACATTGAAAGAAATGAAGGGCGGACTTTTCTCCAGCAGGAAATCCGGCACCGTTCAGCCTGCCTCTTGTTGGCCTGGCGCCAAGCCTGGACTCTGCCCCTTTGGTGTGTTTTGGGAGACTAATTTCCTGTCTTCTTCAGAAACACTCTCCCTCCTCCCTATTCAGGGCCAGGTTTAGGTGTGATGAGGCCCTAAGCTACTGAAGGTTATGGGGCCCTTTATATGTAGGCACCCTATATATGGAAATGAGCAAACCAGTGATATTTTAGGGAGCAGGCTAGCAGGTGGGGCCCATTACTTACATCATAGGAGCCTACACAACACAAAACCCTGTTGCTGTATGTAGGTTTTATTTTATTTGTTTTTTATCTTATATTTTGCAAATGTACATCCAGGGTTTTTTTCCTTTAATTTTTTGGGGGGCCCCAAGAGAGTGGGGCCCTAAGCTATAGCTTGTTTAGCTTATACGTAAATCTGGCACTGTCCCCAGTGCTAAGGCTGAAGGCTGCAAACTCTCTGGAGCCTGGCTTGTGTTAGCGTGATCTGCTCTGTCCTGATTATTTACAGACTCTTCTCCTCAGGGAGGGGGACCCCTTGGGCTTCCACCTCTGTGGACATGGGAAGGAGGCAATTCTCCTCCTTCCTCCCCCTCCTCTTCACCCTTGCTGTCACTCTGGAAAGGCATGTCTCTTACAGCAGTGGCCTGGCAAAGCTAGTCTCTGATCAGATTATGCAAGACCTTGCATTACACTGACTATTGAGACACCTATAAATCAGTGTACCATTTATACCATGTGGCCAGTCTACAAGCAGTGCTCCACTACTTGGTAAATCTTCAAAAAGGTAGGTGCCAGTCCATAAGAAGCAAAGCCCCCTTCCCTCTATGGCTGGAACTAGTTCTTATGAAAGGCAAAAGGTTACTACTGAAAATAGCAACCCTACATGTTTTCCTCTTGCTTTGGGTACATCCTTAAAAGTGGTAGCCCATGAAGTGGAGGATGGGGTGTTTCAAGGGCAATAAAAACAAATAATGAATTTTAAACTACTTACAGGGGTGTCAGGGACTGGACTGAGGAGGAATGGTGGAGACCGCCCCCCTTCCCCAGCTCCTGAACCTTCTCGAGAAGAGGAGGACAATATAGATTTACAACAGTGGTTTGCATAGTTCAGAGGCTGCAGAGGGGAGAAGCTGGGAAATATTGGGAGAGGGGCAGGAGGAAGAAGAAGCAACGGGGGGGACAGCTGACAGACTCAGTGTCTTTAGAAAGCATTCCTGACCCACCCGCCCCTCCCAGGACTTCGCGGGCATTGAGAGTAGGAGAACAGAAAGGTCAGAGGCAGCAAGCACAAGTCAGCCGACTCAGTAGAATAGTAGAGACAGAGGGGGTGGGACTTTACTTGGAGCAAGGCCATTACTGCAACGGAGAGGCCCTTTTCAAAGGGTCTCTCTGTGAATATTGAATAAAGAACTCGGTAAGAACTCCTCTTGTTATCTACTTCTTGGCTGCCCAGCATGGGAGGGATCAGATTCCCTGAAGCCTGACAAGGGGTGAGCAACATAGGACCAACTCCTAGGGGCCAAGATCCCTTCAACCCCCAATAAAATATTTGAGGGGGCCTCCCCACCACTTGATGGGCATTGCAATTCAAATGGGGTGTGCGTGCCACATCTTGTAATTGATTGTATGGGGGGGGCTCAATATGCTATTCAAGTTGGCACCCCTTGTGAGCAGTTATCTCTTTTTTTTAAGTAATATTTATTAAGAGTTTAAAAATTACAAAAAGAAGAAAAAAAGTTAAACAAAGCAAAACAATACAATACATAAAAAATAAAAAACACTGCTTATCTTAACAAAACAAAAACAAAAACAAAAACAATTAAAAACACATCCAATATTTCCATATCTTGTCTTTCATTTACTTGTTTCAACGACCTCCTCACACCTCCCTTTTTTGTATTCTAGTTCAGTTAGCTATTTCAGCAAATCCTTTCCATCTTTCTCAGTTTTTGTCCTATAATTTATCTTAACACAATCTAACCTTATTTTTCCCCCTTTGGCCCATTAACAGTCTATTTTTACTTAATTCTTTATAACATTTCTGCTAAAGCCATATAACTTCATTCCAGCATCCTTCTAGCATTCATTAATTTTACAGTGTTTCTGTAAATAGTCTTTAAATTTTTTCCAGTCTTCTTCCACCGACTCTTCTCCCTGGTCTTGGATTCTGCATGAGCAGTTATCTCTCCCATCAGCTCTGACCATTACAAGCTGGGGCTGATGGGAGTTGGGAGAGACACAGGTTGCCTACCTCTGCAGTGCTTGATATTATGAGGAAGAGAAGGAAAAGGACAGCTGGTTTTGACAATGCTGTGGCAAAGCTGAGATCCAGTCTTCCTTAACTAGTTACCAAAGTGGCAACTTCAATTTACCCGATGGGTTGTAAAGGAGACTTGATGTTCTACGTTGTAGGATTAAGGAGAAAGCACTGACCGGGCCACTGATTCATTTATAATTAATGGACCAAAAAATTGCTTGCATCGAAGCCGAGTGTTACCAAGATGGTAGCATTTAAAGACCTATAAAAACCAACAAGCCAATTATTTATGCACAGATCTGGCAGCCCAGCGAACATATCTGAGGATGAAAGAAAAATGCCCTTGTCTGGGGCACTGAATGGTCAGAGCCATCTAAATCCTAAATTAAATTGACTGGCCGCATTTATGTTAAAATGATTTCTGCTTTAATCCTTGGCTTCCACAAAAATCTCCTTTTGTGGAAGAAAAACTGATTCCGTCTCTATTTCCTTGCTAGTCTTTCAGTTCCACACATTTTACTTTTTATTTTTAAATAGAATGAAAAAAAGTCAATAGGAGGACATAAAGATTAGGTTATTTATAAAAATAAAAAGGTTATTTATAAAAATAAAAAAATGTCACTGGGGAAGCTTGAAGCCACTGAAAAAAAATAAAAAGAATAAAAAGCTCTTTGGTGAGACTGGTACAAAAAAAGACTGTGGAATGAAATGGTGTTTGTTGTCACCACAGTTTTTAACACTGCATGGTGTTGGCAAGTATTGTTAAATATATCTAAGGCAGTTGTAAATGCCAAATGTGAATCACAGCACCAAAAAGTATTTCTGTGAGGGACACAAACTTAATCCTAGTTAGCATTTAAAGGCTAACCAAAAGGTGAATGTAAGAATGTAAGAAGGACTTTCCTGGATTAGAGCAGTGACCTATCTAACCCAGCAGTCTGTTCTCACAGTGGCCAACCACATGACAAGGGAAGCCCAGCAGCACTTTCTCCTGCTGTTTCCAGCAACTGGTATTTGAAAGCCTCCTGACTCTGACTGTGGAACTAGAATATGAGCATCAGGGTTAGTAGACACTGTATAACCTTACACTCCATAAGTTGGAAGTTGATCTGAATAATCCACTGAGGATCCCTCTCCATACTCTGTGCCTCTGGTTATAAAAAGAGACGGCTTGAGTGGTAGAAACAGCCAAACAAGTCTGGCTTCATTATTAAAGTAGCAGCCTTAGTAAAGGTGATTCGTTTCCACAGGAGCTAATGGTTGGAGATTCCTTCTGGAAACGGGCATGTTTTGCTTTTCCCAGGTCCCCACTCCCTAAAGGAAATGGTGTCATCACATTGCTTGCAATTAAGCCAAAGCTTTTGTAACTACGGGCAATTCCAGACTGTCACTATATTGGGGTGGGATTCAATCACATCTCAGCAGATGCTGACTTGATCAGATCCTAATGATCAAGGGGGTGGCATGACTCCCCTAATGAGGAAAGGCTGCAGCCTTTGGAACTTTTTAGTTCAGAGAAAGGATAAGGAGCGACAACACAGACAGAAGCTTATAACATTAAGCATAGCATGGAGAAAGCAGGTGGAGATTTTTTTTCCCCTCCCTCTCCTATAACACTAGAATTCATGGACATCCAATGAACTTGAATGCTGGAAGATTCAAGATAGATAAAATAAATAAAGTGCTTATTCACTCAACACAAAGATAAAGTATGGCACTTGCTTCCACAGGAGACAGTGGAAGGATTTATAAGAGGATCAGACCATTTCATTGAGACAAGGCTGTCAATAGGTACTAGCCATAATGGCTATGCTCTGTAATAATAAATACCACTGGCTAGAAACCACAGGAGAGTATTCTTGTGCTCAGTTCCTGTTTGTGGGTTTCCCACACACATCTGTTTGGCCACTGTGAAAACAGGATGCTGGACTATTGGTCTGATCCAGCAGACTCTCCTTGTCTCACCCTATACCTGACCATTTTGATGAGTCTTTCCTTATCCTGGCTCAACAGGACCAAGCTCTCCAAGTCCTCTTGCCTAGCCAGCTTCAGATTCACAGGACTCATCAAGTCATTAATTACAAAGGACAAGTTGCACAGGTATCCATATGGTGTCAACAACTGCAGGCCACTGACCTTTGAGTCACAAGCACAAGCTGCTTCATCATTAGCAGTATTAAATATATAATCTTCCGTAAGAGGTTAGTCTTGCCAAACTACTGCAAATACATAGATTTCAGAAAAATGCCCATTAGGTTCCCTCTGGCTTATGTTCTCCATGGGCAAGTTGGGAACTGAAAACAGGAAAAGATCTGTAAAAGGAGCAATCTTACTGGAGGAGTCACAATTTCAAATCACCCAAAGTAAAAATGGGACAAGGAGTAAGCAACACATTTGCCGAGAGATTATCCAACAGAGATGTGTGGGTAGGGAAGATATAGATTATGGACCATGTTCATAGAGAGGGGAGGTTCTGACTCTTCTCTTTGCTACATTGTCTTCCTAGATATCATCCGCAGTAGCTGTTTGCTGCTGAAGGTACCATTATACATGGGAAGGAAGAATAAGACACTATTCTCTCTAATGCACCACAATCCTGGTCTAGGGGGGGGGGCGTGGGAAGAAGAAGAAAGAAGAAGAAGAAGAAGAAGAAGAAGAAGAAGAAGAAGAAGAAGAAGAAGAAGAAGAAGAAGAAGAAGAAGAAGAAGAGATGGCAAGCATATTTATTCCAGGTCTGAACAACTATTTTTGTGGTGTACGTCAAGATACCTACCTGAAATAACAGTTAGACTAGAATGACACTTCATGGAGTGGCACATGGCCAATGCTGAAATCGCTCTCCATAATGTTCAGCAATACAAACATGTGCATTGTTGCCACCATGCTACACATTTTACAATTCTCCACTCAACTTAATTGGCTGAATTTTGCAGGAGCAGTGAACTGGCAGCATAATGGTGTCACATAATACAAGGTGAACCCCTGAATGTTCCTGGGGAAAAGGAAAGGAGAAGGCATGAAGCTACAATTCAGCCATAATGCCTAGATACCTCCATTATTTTGACAAAGGTTTAGTAATGCAACCGCCAGTGGCCTGGATTTGCAAACATGAGCTCTTCAACCATATCGTATTATCATTCTCCTGTGTAAATTCTACCTAATAGATGCTAGATATTGAATTGGTTAATTCAGCAGAGATGCCCTTAATCTACAAAACGATAGTTCAGTTAACTCCAGTTTTCCCCACATGCATATATTTCAGAATTAATTAACTGGAGCTGCTATAATTATGCAGACAAATATCTGACTGTCAGTTTTAAAGCCCAGATCTCAACGCAAGGGAGATAAAGTGCTAGGATTCCAGCCAATTTAGTCCCATTGATTTCAGTCAAATTCAGCTGCTCCAAATATCATGTTTAGTACTTCATGAAATCAAACCAATCTTTCACAGTTGTTCAAAGTAACTAAGCAACATCCATTATCTCAACAGTTTTCTCTACCTCCTGTGTGATAAATTTCATTAGACAAAAGTTGTGCAAAAGACAAATGATTGTGCTTTATGTTTCTTGTACTCTGAACATCCATGTTGATTGCATGTTGGACAGGCAAGAAATCAACATTCACTTTACAAGGGGAGCAAATATGTCAAACACGAGTGCCTCACACAGTATTTGATTACACAGATAGTAATCCCACCATGTTGGAAAAAGTAAATAAAGGCAACCCCAAATCATCAAGGCAGCTTTAAAACAGGACACAACCACATTTCAGTAATACTTGCCCTATCTTTCAGCATGTGTCCCTTTAAACTTGATGAGGGAGGGGCACAGCAGAGATCTCCCCAGCAGCGCAGCCGAGTAGGGAGCTACCTCAATTGAATCCTAACCATGTCCAAGAGTGCTGGTTAGAGGGTTAGAATTCCACAATGTAGAAGGACCCTGGGCCAGATTCAGCTAATACATTCTGGTAGCATAATGGGGCTTTTCACACACACCCCTTCTCCTCCTTGGTGTGCTCCCACACTTCCTCTAATTGACTCTGAGGGATTGGGGAAGGAGGAGGAAGGAGAGAGGAGATAGTTTAGTCTTGCAGGCTAAAATGATTGTCCTGTTGGAATGGTCTCTTCAGCTCTACATTGAATTCTTCCATTTGTTATTGTTTCTCAGTAAAACGCTTGTTAATTCGTTTCAGTAGCATGCTTCTGGCTATAATAAGCTGACCCCAAATCATCAACTGAATGACTGAAAAAAACATTTAAGCTCTGTTGACTACGGTTAAGCACTCCTGCTGGTTGAGTTGAACTCTTCATGAGCAAGGAAAGGATTCCACTGGAGTCCCATTTAGAATTCATGACAGGCTCACTTTTAAATCGCCAGATGTCCTATGGCAGTGCAGTCTTCTCCCAGGGACCCACTTCCCTTTCAAAAACAAAAGAAAGGGCACAATGCCCCCACAGCTTAACAGGAAAAGCAAAATGTTTTCATCACACCAGAGGTGTGATATACTCACAAACTATGAGATGTTTCACAAGGCTTTTTTCACAAGTTTATTTCTGTGCCTAGATTTAAACATATTACAGGGAATACAGTGCAAAGTGGTATTAATGTTTTATTGGGCAGAGGTTTCAGTAGGCAGAATTACTCATGAGTGCCAAACCCACACGCCTGTGATTCAGTTTCTCCTTGGGGAATTGGCATTAATAAAACATTGGTATTGTAGTTCACTCTTTTGTTGGGGTAGTGGGGAGAAAGATTTTAGGACTTTTAAGAGAATTGTAAATGTATGTGTTGCTGCTGCTGCAACACCAGCCCCAACAGAAAGCACAATCTAAACGCTTTAATACATAATCAACAGATAATTCTGGTTCTTGAAAGCTCTATATATGGATTGGAATTTATTGAAAATAACCAATTTCCCTAGATCTAAATGTTATCTTTCCTCCTCATCCCCAAAGCTAGGAAAGATCATATTGTGGTGTGCCGTACTCGCATTATCTGTTCTGCCTGGATCCTGGTAGAAGAGAATATGTCATTTTGTATTATTAGTTTTAAGATATTAGACTCTCACCCCAACTCTATTTGGTGTATTCTTTTATGTTGCTCTCATGTGCCTTCATCTCGACTGAAGATGGTGCGTACATCCATTCAAGGAGCAACAGGGGGAGGGGGTGTTCAACTTGGCACATCTCCACACAAGACAAAAGTGTGGCATATCCTTCTCTGACAGATGTTGTTTGCAGATGACACAACCTTGACCAAACATTCCAAGTAAGCTCTACAGAGACTAATCAACCATTTTGCCAAAGCTTGCAGGGAGTTTGGCCTTACCATCAGCCTCACAAAGACCAACATCCTGGATTAGGACATCGCCAGCACTCCACAAATCAACACTGGTGATCAGATACTTGATGTGGTAGACTAGTTTGTCTACCTGGGTTGCACCATAACCAGCAATCTCTCCATTGATGCTGAGCTGGACAAGTGTATTGGCATGGCAGCTACAGCAATGGCTTGCCTCTCAAAAAGGGTACGGGAGAATGTGATGGTAATGTCCAATACAAAGATGAAGGTCTACCAGGCTTACGTGTTGAGCACGCTGCTCTATGGAAGTGAGTTGGGGGCAACTTACAATTGTCAGTAGTAGCATCTCAATGCCTTCACATGCACTGTATCAGAAGGGTTTTGGTTATCACATGGCAGGACAGAGTTTCAAACAAAGATGTGCTCTCCCAAGCCCACATTCCCAGCATGTTTCCACTTCTGTCTCAGTAACATTTACATTGGCTTGGTCATGTTCAAGGAAGATGCCAGGATCCCCAAGGATGTGCTCTGGGGAACTGGCTTCAGACACCAGGCCCATTGGCAGACCAACTGTGTTACAAAGATGTCTGCAAACATGACATGAAGGTTGGCAACATCAACCACACCATGTGGGAATTCCTTGCAGATGACTTTAGTGCATGAAGACAGACAATCAGGTTGTGTATCCATAGCAGTGACCAGAGGAGAAATGATTGCTGGGAGGAGCGCAGAGAGAAGAAACGCCATGGTGCATCTGCAGCAGAACAACCAGATGCCTTCACCTGCCCCAGCTGCAACAAAACATGTCTCTCCTATATTGGTCTCTACAGCCACAGCAGGTACTGTAACATTTCAACAGTTTGACTTCACCCCAAAAGCACTCCCCCCCCCCATTGTCTCCCAAGACAGATGCATGCCAACAATCGTTAAGCTCTCTTTTGGTCTTACTAGTACAGGTATTAAGATTTTAACCTCTTTGGGGGGGGGATTATCTGAATACATTTTATATCAAAGCTAGGCCCACTTCAGAGGTCACTTGTGCATTGGCTAGCTCCAAATGTGCAAGGATCTAAGGGTCAAATGACACTTTGTGCTGAGTGTGTAACTATAGTTGCATCCATTCCATATATTTAAAGTACATTCTCCCTACAAAAAACATTGGGGACTATAGTTTGTCAAGGATGCTGGGAGGTGTAGTTATGTGAGAGCAGATTACAGTGTAATATGTTGGTGTGATACCATATCCAGTGTGCAATATATATCTAAGTATGCTTTTCCTTTGCATGTCGAATCATGATATTCTCCTGAGACTCTCTAGACTAGCCTTTCCCAACTTGATGTCCTCCAGATGTTTGGGGAAACAGCTCCCATCAGCTCCAGCCGCAGATATTTTCTGTGTGCCAGGAGGATTTTGTTTTGTGCAAGGCACAGCCAGGCACACAATTTCCTCACCTGCAGTCTGAATTGGAGCAGTGCAGTCACAGTTTCAGTTGCAATTAGCTAATGGTATGTGGGGGCTGTCTTAGAATGAGTGCGGCAAGAGGGTGGGCTGTGGATCTGCACCCTAAAAAGAACAGCTGTCATAGGTAAAGCGATGACAATTTCATCATAACAGTGAATTCCAAAAAGAGCTGTTTTATCATAAACGCTTGCTCACACCCCCGTCACAGACAGCTCACAGTCAGTATTACTTTCCCTTACAATATCACAGCAAGTCGCAGTGAAATGAGTGTGAAATCCTGTTAGCCATCTGAAGACCATCTGTATTTTCCTAATGAACACTGCACTCCTTCTCAAAGCATGGACTGTTCAATAAATTATTATGTCTAAAATGAATTGCTTACAATTTAGACTTCACACACACTTGAAACATTCCTTTATCTTTGGGGATTGTCTGGTGAAAATATCCATGTGGTATTAAACATTTAGCAGCTGCTACAAATGAGACCTCTTTAGAATACTTGATTTCATGCTCACTAGCGGGGGGGGGGGATCACTTGAGCAAAACTATGGACATCCTAAGTTTATTTCCCTAAAAATAAAGCAGAAGATTTGTTCATTATTCTTTCACTGCTTACTTTTAGAATTTGACTTCTTTGAAACACACACGTTTCAATGGGAACTTATTTCAATGGGAAAAAGTCGGGTATCTGCATAATTCTCCCTTTGATAATACAGAGTCTTGCGGTTACCTTAAAGACTGACAGATTTATTGTGGCATAAGCTTTCACATAAGCTCTAATCAATGGGAGTTTATGCCAGAATAAATCTGTTCATCTTTGGTACCACAAGATTCCTTGTAGTTTTTGCTTCAAGAGATTAAAATGGCTACCACTCTGGACGTTCACCCTTTGATAGTAAACCATGAAGAAAGGCTGGGGGTTCAAAGAGATATTTTAAGCATGTTCAAATTTGATTTTTGTCTCTCTTTCTCCCTCCTCGCTCCATCGAACAGCAGACCACCATACTCTTATCACAAATGCTGTATGGTGTAGCAGCTAGGGCAGGATCTTGGGAGACCAGGGTTCAAGTCGCCACTCAGCTTAACCCTCATGAAGTTCACTAGGTGATCTTGGGCCTCTCAGCCTTACCTACCTCACAGGGTTGTTGTAAGGAAAAACTGGGAGGGTGGGATCCATGCACCTTGAACTCCTTGGAGAAAAGACAGGATATGAATATAACATTCAAATACCCAGAGAATGAGTGTGCCAACTCCCCATAATTCCAAGGTGATGTTCCATGTGACGTGCGTTAAAAAAAACCTGTGCCAATACTTCCTTGGTTATGAGGTAATATGCAGCTGTGTGTTTCTTTGGGTGTTGTCCAAGCTTCAGTTGTACGCTGAAAATGCAAAGCAACATGCACATTCTACCAAGCAGGATCCCCCCCATGGGATCCTTCAAGAAGTCTTCAAACAATATCAAATTTTAATACAGTGAGAGATTCAGCTGAATTCCATAAAGGGAGGCAGGTATTTCATAAGTGTCTCTGTAGACGGTGAGAATGTCAAAGCTCATAAGCCATTAAGAATCCCTCCATTTAACTTCTGAATACAAAATCGGTGTTGCTTATATCATTAACATTGAGGATGCAACATATTGATGTTTCTCAAAGCCTTTCAGAAACTGATGATCCCATGAAATTCATTTAGGGAGTATAAAATTAAAAATGCTAACGAGAACAGAGGTGCACAGCTCTTGTCAATCATGATTCAGAAGGACCCAAAGGCATTGGGGAAATAGGAAGGAGAAAGCAGCTACCTTCTTTGGAAAATGAAGTTTACGTTGAAATTGTTAAGATTTTCATTACAAACTGTTTGGTATGTGCTCCATCCCTAAATGAGAGATGTTTCTCAACTTGGATTCACTGTGTGTTTTTATGTGTTTGGATTAACCACATCATCAAAGACAGCAGCAGGACAGAGTCTCTCTCTGTGTAGATATTTATTGTTGTTGTTTAGTCGTTTAGTCGTGTCTGACTCTTCGTGGCGCCATGGACCAGAGCACACCAGGCACTCCTGTCTTCCACTGCCTCCTGCAGTTTGGTCAAACTCATGCTGGTACCTTCGAGAACACTATCCAACCATCTCATCCTCTGTCGTCCCCTTCTCCTTGTGCCCTCCATCTTTCCCAACATCAGGGTTTTTTCCAGGGAGTCTTCTCTTCTCATGAGGTGGCCAAAGTATTGGAGCCTCAGCTTCAGCATCTGTCCTTCCAGTGAGCACTCAGGGCTGATTTCCTTAAGAATGGAGAGGTTTGATCTTCTTGCAGTCCATGGGACTCTCAAAAGTCTCCTCCAGCACCATAATTCAAAAGCATCAATTCTTCAGTGATCAGCCTTCTTTATGGTCCAGCTCTCACTTCCATACATCACTACTGGGAAAACCATAGCTTTAACTATATGGACCTTTGTTGGCAAGGTGATGTCTCTGCTTTTTAAGATGCTGCCTAGGTTTGTCATTGCTTTCCTCCCAAGAAGCATTTATAAGCAAATATTTATAGATATTCAAAAATGTATTTTAAAAATGGTATGTAGATGAGAGCCACTGCAGCAACATAACACTGATGTTGTTGGTCTTGTAAGGTCTGCTGGCCCTGGTAACCTGCAAGCAGATGCAGAATACCACCTGCAAGTTTACCTGCAGGTATTTACCTCCCACAGCAGGAATGTGCAAGTCTCCCATTCCCTTTACCCACTCCATTGGTGCCAGCTTTGACAGAGCCAGTCACAGAGTCACAGGTCTGGGTGGAAAGGGGACTGAATCCAGGTCTCCCTGGTCACAGCCACCCAGCAACAAACATGCAGATGTCTCCACACAACAGTTCTTAGCTAGCCAGTGCCATTTTGACTTTCAGCCACAGATTTGCTAGAAGGGAAAACAAGTAGTAACAGCAGACAGAAAGGATTTCCTAATAAAGGCATGCTAATAGTGCGTGTGTTTTATTTTCTGAGATGAACAAAATAGTCAGGTTATGTCTGTCTCTCCATCCATCGGTCCTTATGAAACTGTAAAACATCATGGGACTCACACAATGGCATCATCAACAACAGCAAACCTTTGGTAACTGCAGAGAAAGTCCATTGCTCTTGCATCACCCTTACTTTCTACTTAGCAACTTCCCAACTCACTGATGTTTAGCCAGCCTCCATATTTAGTCAGTTTATTGCAGATGAAGAAACAAATCATTTTCTTAATGCTGAAGTCTCAGCCGGCTGATCTGCTGATTAATCTCAGTGGTGCTGAACACCGTTAGCATACTGGCACTTAAGATGAATGAGTAGCATACCTGTTTATTTTTCATGTTTCACAGTTCATTTTAATGACCTGTTTGCGATACCAATGGCAGCAGCGTCTTCTTCTTTTCTCATTTTAAAACAGAAGATTTGCAATCTGGACCAAAAATGGAAGATGCACAATGGGGACACTAATGACAATTCCAGAGGGAGAAGATAGGAAGGAGAACAGAAGGGTGTGCAATTTTTAATTGCAAGCTATTTAACTTTTAAAAAGTGTATTCTAAATTAAACCTCAGGGTGTGGGGGGGGTAATAAAATAATAAGATAAAACCACTGGACTAACAATAGCCAGTAGGCTCACTGTTCCCAAGAAAACTCCTTTCCGCATTATCTGAAATGTCAGTATAGAATGATTCTGCCATTGAACTATTAAATCATATGGAAGAACTAGAGCTAATTGTTCCAGTCCAACAAGGGTGGTGCACATGTTGAAGCAGATTTCTGTGAATAGGCTACCTTTCCAGGAATGGTTCATAGTGTATATTATGATACACAAATAGAAATTCTACATGAAACCTTCAAGGGGGGACTTCATTGGTCATCCCTGTTCACTGCCAGCATCACCCCACTTTGAGATCCACCTTGATGATCAGCACAAAGTTTCTGTTGGTCATCAGCACTGAGGATCACAAGATTAAGATAATGATTGCACTCACCATGCAGTCCCTCCCCCAATCTGGAATATCCAGCAAAGAACAGATGCAGAGTGGTTGTACCATAAGTGCTAGACTGACCCCTAGGTATGTATATCTAACACTGAAAGAGCAATCCTAACTATAGGAAGCCAGAGTAATTTGGGCCAGCATAAGTTACCCCTCTTCCAAACTCTGTTTAGGAGGCTCTGGGAGTGTTACTGCTCACTGAGCCAACAGGTGAATGTGGGCTGAGGTTTGAGGTTTGGGTCCTAGGCCACATGATCAAGCTGGAATACATGCATGTCTTTCCCCATTGTGGGGACTTATGACAGCATATATTGCACCAGCTTAAATTACGTCTGCTGAGCCATGACTGAGCCAGCAGATCCCTGGTTGAGTCAGGGTGAGGGACTTAGGCTGACCTAGCCACAGCTGGGAAATCCCAACACCTGCTGAACCCAAACTTTCTCATCGGGGTAGATTTTAGGTTTGGATCGGACTGTTGGTGAATCACCACCACCAGTGATTCTGTATTCATCAGAAATGATTCCGAGAACTTCATTTTCTCCCAGCAAGCAATGGGTATTTACACAAGTTTGGCTTTCTTGCTTAGGACTGTAACTCCTTTCATTGCTTCAGCACAAAAACGAAGGCCTTGCCTATGTGTTTGAATAGATTTCTTCATGCACTGTTTAAAAGGGGACATTGAACAATGACATTTTGTGTGTGTGTGTGTGTGTGTGTGTGAGAGAGAGAGAGAGAGAGAGAGAGAGAGAGAGAGAGAGAGAGTCTCACAACACTAGGCAAAATGTTTCAAAGAAATAAGATGGGGAGAATCTGAGGAGACACACAGCAGAGTAGTTACACAGTTTCAACGTAGAACTCACAATACAAATGGATAAAAAATACATTATTACATGGAGTTTGAAGGCATGTATAATTTTGCATATTGTCCCAGATTACACAAGACCAGGCAGGTGTTGCAACCCCTGCTTTACAGACAAGGAATAAGAGCTAAAACTTGCTGAATGTGCTCACATGTACTTAACACATTCCAATCTCTATACTAGCTCAGCGTCAGAAAATATGACATAATGCTGGGGTCAGAAACCAACAAAATGGCAGAAAACTTTAGTACTGAAGTGTTAGATTCATAACCACAAGCTATGCCTAGAAAATATGAGTCAGAGATGGTTTTTCATTTGTCCTGCCGCTTTTCCTGATAAAACACACTGTTTACTCTTGAATCAGAGCAAAATTCAATTCATAAAAAACAGGTTTCACTGAGGGAAAGTGGAGGGATAAGCGGAAGTGTGGATGAGCCCTTACAAAGATCACTCCATCAGTACAGTATAAGCATTTCTGCTTGCCTGATGAAATGGCCTTTATTTCTTGGCTGCATAGCTAGCTATTTGTTTTTCTCTTCTGTTTTCTCTGAGAGATGTCATGCAAGCATCAGCACAGGTAAGCCAAGCTGTTCACAAGGATCAAAGATCTTTTGCCATATCCCTTAAACTTTAGGCATCTTTATCTGAAATTAATGTCAGGGATTCTATTATATTAACTAGAGCATTCAGTGCTTGTTTATCTTCCTTCTTCCCTTTGGCTCTTGACAGTATTACTAGTGCTGCTTCTACTGCTGTTAGAAGAGGGGGTGGAATATGTTGAGAAAAATTTGAGCCTTAGTCTTAAATGTCTTCCCTTTTAGATGCAAATTCTTATGAAATCAATGGGATTTATATTTGAGTGAATGTGTTTAGGACTGGAGTGCCAGTAATATTAAATTATACTAAAACTTCACATTAAAATAGGCCAGGTATCTTTCAGCAAGATGGTAAGTGATGATCACATAATAACATGGTCATTATTTGCCAGTCATTAAACTGATGACTATGGGAGGAATATATTATTTTTGGATACCTTTAAAGAAATACCAAAGCTTATTTGCAAAATTACTTTTCAACCTGATTAGCATAATTAAACAGCAAAAGGCTTATATACGGCTTGCCATTAGTGTTTAATACTTAAACCAAAAGTGCTGCAGGCTTTCATATATCAACACATTTCCGATAATTAGAATGTCCATGGTATAAAATGAATAGGGGAGGGGAGAGAAAACAAATAATGTTATTTTCTGGGGTTTTTATCTGTACTGTAAAACTTCCTTCTGCTGGCTTTCTGCTTCCTAATTCAACAAAGTGAACAGGGGCTAACTATGGGTTTTGTATCCAAGTATTATGACTCTGGAGGAATAGGGGCTATGATACCTGGAATTTGATACTGACCTTTAGTTAGATAGATTAGATAGGCAGGTTCCCTTCAGATGGGAATAGAAATGGAAAGCACAATAGTATCCCTTTATTCTGGAGTGGCATGCAATTATTTCTTTCCATGGTTTGCATGGCTTGCTATGCAATTGGGACTGAGGGGGATTATTAAAAAGTCTAGGAGCATAACGTTCTATGAGAAGCTCAAATATCACAGGCTGAGTTAACCTCCCTCTCCCTTCAAATGCTATGGCACAACTTACTCTCATATCTTGGCATCAGATTCTGCACATCGACTAGGATCCTAACAAATGACTCCTTCCATTCACTGAGGGAGTTGGGATCCAATGGAATCTCCTACTGGAGCACAGATCCGGGGTGGCAATTTTCAATTATCTCCCCTTCGCTTTGTCACCTCTTGTTCTACTCCACAGGGAGCCCCAAACCTTTGGAGATTTTTTTAGTGGGACAAAGGAGGAATCTGAAAAAAGTGCTGTTCCCCTTCTGCTCTTGAGAGCATCACGTTAGCAGGATTCTGCTCATGCAACACTCCTGCCCGTGGAGCCTTACAGTGGATCTAAGCTTCTGTTTCCCTATCCTGCTACACATTATTTGCTGCATTATTTACAGAAAAAGCCCAATGTGGTGGCATAAAGACACAGGACAGATGATGCAGATAGCAAAGAAGAGTTCTGGCAACAGCATGGCCATTTGGGGTGTGTTTCTTAGCATAAATTCCACTTTAAAGAGAGAGGAGTAAGAAATGTAAGAAAATGAATATCCTTGCACTTTTATGATTGCATAAAAACCTATCATACTTCGATGAGTTTCTAAGTAGTGCCAGAATTGTTTATGTTCTGATACAATTTCAATGCCTCCATTAGTAAAAGCTATTTAATCAATGGAGCTAAATTGCATCCATCTTGGCAGGCCTAATATATCCCTGGGGCGTGTTCCAGCAATAGTCAATATATTTAAGGTCTGTTTAAAAAGCCTCTGCTTTTACAAAGGAAGAAGAGCTTCCAGTTAGAAGTTGGCTGCCTTTTATGCTTTGTATGAATAGAGGTAATTTAACTGGCAATCAGAAAAGAGAATTGTTTCAGTTTACTACAACTGTTGTTCACATGGTTTTGATGAATTGCTTGTTTTCTCCCTTGTGCATTTCGAAACTACCCCGCTCTTGCAGTGTTGTAAGTGCACATTGTTCATGTTATTTTATATTATTGTGAAATTGTGGGTAGAACAAAAGAAGGTTAGCAGGCTACGAAGATTCCTGAAAGCTGCATAATACTGCCTAGTAACAACTTAGACTATCTAGCTTGGTACTTTTGATGCTGACTAGCATTGGCCCTCCAGGGTTCCAGATAGGAGACATTACCTATCCTAACTGGAGATGCTGTGAATAGAATCTAGGGCCTTCTGCATGCAAAGCAGATGTCCTGCTATTGAGTTATAGGCCTTCCCCAGCTGTTAAAACTTATTATATTATTTATTTATTAGATTCATATACAACCTTTATTTTCCTTTATTATACATGGTTCTCCTCCCCATTTCACCTTCACAACAACCCTATAAGGTAGGTTAGGCTAAGAGATTGTGACTGGCCCAAGGTCACCCACTGAGCTTCATGGTCAAGTGGGGATTCAAACCCTAGTCTCTCAGGTCCAAGTCCAACACTTTAACCATTATGCCAACACTTGCTAGTCTGGTCAGATGTATCCTTCTGCTAGGTGAGTGATTTTGCACTAAAGAGCGGGTTTTGCCTAGGAAATCAGAAGGGCAATGGAGAAACAGTTCAGATGCGTGCCTAGAAAGTGTGGGTCAAGCAGAAAACCCCTCAGACACAAGCTTTCCACAAGTGGAAGTGTGGTTGAGCCTGGAGAGTTGAGTTGTGTTCTGCAAGCATGTTAAGATATTGGCTTTCTCCCTAGACATCCGATATTTGAGCAGCAAACTTTGGACTATCTGCTTGGCCACTGTTAGAACCAAATGCTGGACTAGATAGGTCTTTAGTCCAATCCAAGAGGGCTCATCTTAGTTCTTTAAGTTAAATTGTCTACCTGTGCTTAACCAGTATATACATAAATAAACTCAAATATTCCAAAATGTGAATAAGTCTCCCATTACCTCCTTCCAAAGGGAATCAAATTTTGCTATATGCATAGCAATTCTGACAAATATAATATTGGTTAAAAAGTATGTGCAGTCTATAAAATAGCTTATGCTTTTCTTTAGCCCATATCAACATAAAAACAGATTAGAAAATAAGTTTAGATATCAAAATTCTCAAGGGAAAATAATAATCTATCCCAGCATCTTTTCTAATGAAACTTTCAGCCCGGGGACATGGTTTCAGCAAGATGTGAAAGAGAAAATGATTTTCACCAGTGTCTGGATCATAAATCAACTTCACAGCAAATCATCATAACTTGTCTGTGACCATGATTGCAGCAACGTGAGCCATACATCATTGCAAAAAATAAATGGCAAAAGTAGAGCTGGTTTTATCCTCAAACAATGAACATTCACTGTTTTCTGCATATATGACTTCAAAAGCATTGTCAACTATAGACAAAAGCACTTGGAGGGAACTCTTGTTGGGAAACTGCCAGGGAGATAGTGTCCATCATGAGCCCCCAAGCCGGAGTTCTGGATGTCCATCGGCCTCCCGTACTCATGCAGATCCAACAGTCAGAGGCACAAAGCCTTTGGAAATTCTTAGCCACATTCCTAGGCTGGTGCACCCTCTTTATCAGCAGAAACGCAGCCGAAAGCTTGCATCACAGAAGAGCAGAAGAGCATAATTTACAGACTTTATTTAGCGTTTAACAGAACAAAAGAAAACACGTCCATTCTGTCAGCGTGTCTGAGCCGACTGAAAACGAAAGGAAACAACAGCAGACATAAACATCCTGTGAATAGGACATGCGCAGACTCTGTTGCTTACAAAAGCCTGCTCCCTTTTAAGGTGGAACGGAAATATCCTAACATCCTCCCCCTTTCCGTGTAACCTGTTGTACCTGTGGTTCACCCAATTGCAACCTTTGTACATAAACCTTAAGTTGTTCTCTGTTAACAACCTTAGACAACAGATCAGCAGGAATTTCATTTCCTGCCATGTAGGACACCTGAATCAGTCCTTTCTGGATACACTCTCTTGCACGATGTAACTTAATCTGCAAGTACTTGGTTCTCTGCTTGCAACTCTCCGAGTTCAGCAAAGCCAAACAAGATCTATTGTCTTGATACACTTGTATAGGACATTTCACAGACACCCTGATGTCCTTAAACAGTTGCATCAACCATTCACAATCCATGAGTGAAAATGACAGAGCATTGAGTTCTGCTTCACAGGAACTTAGGCTCACTGTTGTCTGCTTCTTGCACAACCAGTCAAACAGGCAGTGGTTGTACATGTAGCATACTCCAGAAGTGCTTGTACCATCCGTGGTGTCACTTCCAAAACTTGCATCTGCAAAGATTTCAAGACCTCCAGTCTTCTGACTGGTGAACCTCAGCCTGTAGTGCATAGTCCCTTTCAAATAGCGAGCTATGCGCTTCAGAGCTTTCCAATCCTGAACCGTAGGATTGTTGGCATGTCTGCTAAGCAGATTACAGCTTACAGCTATGTCAGGTCTCGAACATCTGGCAATGAAATTCAGCTTGCCTAGAATGCATCTGTATAGCGTTGTGTCAGAAAACGCTTCAGCAGTACTGTCTACCTGGTAACCTGTCACCATCGGTGTGTCTGCTGGGTTTGCATCAACCAAATTCAACTTGGTTAACACATCAGCAACTTTCTGTGTTTGGTGTACCAGAAAATTACCTGCTTGGTCCTTCTCCACCTGCAGAGAAAGATAGTTGGATACCTCACCAAGATCCTTCATGTCAAAGTGCTCCTTCAGTTGAGCTAGGGTGCTTTGGTAAAAAGCCTGATTCTTCCAAAACATCAGAAGATCATCAACAAAACATAAACAATACAGTTTGTTTTGCCCCTCCTCCTTGACAAACACACATGGATCAGCTTTGCCCTGGTGAAAACCTAGAGAAAGCAATGTTTCAGTGAGTTTTGTGTTCCAACACCTGGCACTCTGCTTGAGACCATATAAGGATTTCCGCAGTTTACAGACCATTCCCTTCTGTATCTGCATCCCATCAGGTGGAAGCATGAACAGCTCCTCCCCCAAAATCCCGTACAAAAAAGCTGTATTAATGTCGTGGTGGGAAACATGCAGTTTCTCCTCCGCAGCGACCTTGAGCATCAGCCGAATGCTCTCATATTTGACTGTGGGAGAGTAGGTCTCGTGGTAATCCTGTCCTGGTACCTGTGAAAAACCTCTGGCAACCAATCTGGCTTTGTGTCTGACTACCTTGCCATTCTGGTCTGTCTTGGCCTTGAAGACCCATTTGCTGCCAACCAGTCTCATTCCTGGGACTACCGGTACCAATTCCCAAGTTTGGTTCCTGTTCAAAGAATCAACTTCAGCCTTCATGGCATTAAGCCAAGGCTCAGCATCTTTAGAGGTTAACTCCTGAACCTCTTTGAAGCTTGAAGGTTCCCATACCTTCTCTGAGCTACTAAGAACAGCAGTTGCTGTCTTAGCAAACTCATCAGCATACCTCTTTGGAGGTCTGCCTTTGGTCGCCCTTTCAGATCTGCGTACTAGACGCAAGTCTTCTGGACTCATCTCCTCTTTCTTAGGAGAAAAGTGACCAATGGTGAACAGTGGTTCTTCCAGTTCATTGTCAGACGCATCAGATGGTCTGACTGAGGCCTTTGCGCTCTGGTAGTCTGCTGTGTCATCACTGTCACTGACACCAGCAGCAGCAGCAGCAGCAGCGCCGCCCACTGAACTGGAATCCGAACTCTGATCATCATCATCATCCTCATCCTCCTCATCATCAGCAGCTTCCTCAGCTTTAGCTGCTTGCTTGACATCACCTTCATCCTCTTCTGGGTAACTCTGGAAAATTCCCACATTTCCCCCCCACTTAGGATTGTACTCAACACTCCTTGTGAACTTAATGGACTTAGAGTCAGTCATCCATACCCTGTATGCACCTTTTTCGTACCCCATGAACAAACCGTGTGCCCCACGCTTCCCAAGCTTGTTGGTTTGTTGTGTGCGTACCCACATGTCAGAACCAAAAATTCTCATGTGTTTGGTGTTGGGTTTCTTGCCAAACATCTTCTCATAGGGGGTACAACCAATGGGTGATGACAATCTGCGATTAACGGTATAAACCAAATTCCCCAGAGCCTCCCCCCAAAACTTATCAGGGAGATTGGCATCATGCAACAAGGTTTTGATTCCTTGCAGCAATGTTTGATTTGCTCTCTCCGCAAGCCCATTCATCCATGGCGATCTGGGTGTTGACATGTCATGCTGGATTCCCTTCTCAGTCAGGAAAGCTTCAAACTGCTGAGAAGTAAACTCCCCGCCCCGATCAGTAAATAAACAAGAAATATGTTTACTGTGCACATTTTCCAACCAAGCACAGAATTCCTTAAACTTTGGAAACGCTTGCGATTTCTGTTCGAGCAAATACACATGAATGTACCTGGAAAAAGAATCAATCAGAATCATGAAGTACCTTGCTCCTCCTATAGAGGGCGCTAGTGGCCCAACCAGGTCTGCATGCACTAGCTGGTAGGGTTTGGAAGCCTGCCTGCTAGACTCCTTGCCTTTTGGAGCAACCTTCACCTTGTTCTCTGCACAAGATACACATTTCATGTGAAATTTACAAGGTTTGATGTTCAAACCTTCAACCACCTCTGGCATCTTGGCCAGTGCCTTCCAAGAGAGGTGACCAAATCTTCGATGCGCATCGTGAATGCAACCTGCATGAAGAACTTTGTTAGTTTGTGCAACACAACAAGAATCAGCATTAGATTCAACAACAGTGTCATCATAAGTTATATGGAACAAACCATCCATAAACTTTGCATGCAAATAGTCCTCTTTGCCTTTACTGATGACACAGACGCTCCTCTTGAAGGAAATCTGAAAACCACGCCCAGTAAGCTGTGGGACGCTCAACAAGTTGCTCGCAGCTCCTGGAACAAACAGTACATTACTGATGGTAGTGTGCAGACTTGCAAGCTTCACAGTCCCTTCTCCTGCAATTTGCAACGTCCTTCCATCAGCCAGGTGGATCTCACCTTCCTGTGGCTTGAAGGAGATAAAGAGATGCCTGTCCTTGGAAACGTGGCGGCTGGCACCTGAGTCCACAATAAACCTGCCTTTGGCTGTTGGAGCAGTCTTAACAGCAAGCAAACCCTTGTTTTCCAGCGGTTTGGGCTTTTGCAGCTTGCCCCCCTGCTGCTCCTGGCCAGCAGACTTGCCTTTAGCCTTTGGTGAAGCTGTGCCAGCAAGCAAAACCTTGCTTTCCACTGGCGTGGGCTTTTGCAGCTTGCCCCCCTGCTTCTGGTCAGCAGACATGCCTTTAGCCTTTGGTGAAGCTGTGCCAGCAAACAATGCTTTGTTTTTCTCTTGCGCGGGCTCTTCACCCTCCCTCTGCTCCTGGCCATCTGTAGGTGTCTGCCTGTGGCTCTGTTTACCTTTGCCTTTCCGGCTTCTGCAAAGGCGATGGCCTTGGTTCCCATGAGAAACAGAGCTCTCAGCTGCCGACTCCTTGGCTCCCTCTGGAGGCTGGAATGCTGCCTGGGATGACGTGACGGTCAGCTCCCCCTGCAGCTTGCAACTGGTGCCCTCAGCATCCCTGCATTCATTCGCATTCTGGGAAACAGCTAGGACCTCCGATGCAGTCAAACTCTGGGCTGGGATTATTGGCTTGTGAGCTTTTTTTAAAGCAGACCACATTGCACGTGCAGTGGTGTTGCCAGCCAGCGTCTTAATTTCCTCAAGAGATACGGATAGGACTATTATGTCAATCGCTCTCGAATCAGCTGATCTCCATTTCTCTGTCAGAGGAACTGGGGGGGTTTCAGAAACAACATGCCACACCCCAAACTGACGCAGTAAACTCTCACACCATTTTGCCCAGGGTTCATAATTCTGCCCATCCAACTTAAGGGACTGAGCATCTCCAGAAGCTTGGAAAAACTCCATTTCAGCTTTTGGCAGTAGCCGTGAGTCTTCTATGCCTTCAAAAGACTCCTTATCTTGGCAGCCCATTAATCACGAACTCTTTGGCTCGGCTCCCAGGCCAATTAAGCCTTGCCGGAGTTCAAAGGCTCTTTGCCGAGGTATAACAGAAAAAGCGTCCGTCCCTTTCGCTTTTCCCCCCTTCATACCTCTTACGCAGTCTGTTGAAGCTTTACTCTCCTGTAGGTGCTGTGAATCTGGGCCCGAAACGTTGTTGGGAAACTGCCAGGGAGATAGTGTCCATCATGAGCCCCCAAGCCGGAGTTCTGGATGTCCATCGGCCTCCCGTACTCATGCAGATCCAACAGTCAGAGGCACAAAGCCTTTGGAAATTCTTAGCCACATTCCTAGGCTGGTGCACCCTCTTTATCAGCAGAAACGCAGCCGAAAGCTTGCATCACAGAAGAGCAGAAGAGCATAATTTACAGACTTTATTTAGCGTTTAACAGAACAAAAGAAAACACGTCCATTCTGTCAGCGTGTCTGAGCCGACTGAAAACGAAAGGAAACAACAGCAGACATAAACATCCTGTGAATAGGACATGCGCAGACTCTGTTGCTTACAAAAGCCTGCTCCCTTTTAAGGTGGAACGGAAATATCCTAACACTCTCCAGCCAAAGTTCAGCACCTGCACTAGTAGGTGGAAACCCAAAGAGATACTTTTGGACACCCACTTCGGGTTGGGTATCTATTTGAACAGTAGGTTTCTCCTGCTAGACCACTACTTAGCTTCTAGAGTAGTTTGCAATGAAATTTTGGCAATGGGAACATAAATCCAAAGATTCCTTGGGATTACAATGACTAGATGTTGCAAAACTATTTGGATGCTGGTTCAGACCTATTTATATTAAGCATGCTGCTCTGTTACAGTTGTTCTGTTTCCCACCCCTTGTGTACATATTTGTCATGTTCAAATGTTGTGTGTGTTTCTTATTCCTCCCTTCAACCGTTCCTCACCCTCCTTCCACTCCCTTTTTCTTTTGGGGCATATGTACATGTGGAGCAAAAATCCCAGGATGTACTGTTATCGGATACCATGTATTGTGTTGGGTTTCAGAGGAAGAGCACTACTTAGCCGGGCCTTCAGAAACAACCTCATTTTATTGCGGTATAGCGGGACTGAACAGCCATATTTTATAGCATATAACTGGGCTGAGGCAAAAGCTCTACCCCGAGTGGTCTTGCACAAAGGCTTAAATGCACACTGTTATTCAGATGTGGCTCCAGCACGCAATACTTCTACTCAATGGATTTCTTGCAGCAAGGAGAAATGCAAGTTAATGCTTGTGGAAAACTTGCATGCCTTAGCAGCGCACAATACATTACCATCAGGAAGCTCTCCAACTGGAACTCTTCCACCGACTACAAAGGTCTTGTGAATTGCCTCTTCCAAACACTATGCAGAAGATACTATGCAGAAGATGAGATATTGCTGCAAATGGCTGCTTATCCAGTTCGGGATGGGAGGTTGTTGTGGCTCATCACAGCAGGCTCAGATCTCCCAGGAGCAATGCTGGGGCTAGGCAGCAAGCAGTTGGGGAATCCCCTGGTCAGCCACTTTGATTGGCAGACTTTCCTGCTCCCTGAGCATCCAAATCCTGGGCCAATCTGACTGCAGTGAGTGGGTGGGGCTTGAATTGGAGTGGACTGGAGTGGAGCAGTGCAGAAGATGAAATATTGCTGTTATGCCCCAGCTGCAACAAAACATGCCGCTCCCATATCAATCTCTCCAACCACAGCAGGCATTGTAACTCTTCAGCAGTTTGACTTCACCCCCAAAGATGCACTTTTCCATTGTCTCCCGAGACAGACGGATGACAATAAGATGTTTTCTCATTGTCTTTGATCACTGATGACAAGGCCCTGGTAACCATAACTAAAGCACCTGCATTGGTCGAATTTCCTTCAAAAGTATCAATCATCTTATGGCAAGATCAGCACATATCAGGTGCTAGATCAAGTGTTTTCAAAGTTGCTACTATCAGAGAATCTATTCCACATAGAGTTGTCTGTCAAGCGACCTCTGTATGTTTACCAGGAATTTTTTGAGTATTGGAGATGATGCAATCATGAATGTAGCCTCACTTCAGGCAGTCAGGTATGTGGAGCCTTGCAATAGCAGCAGGAAAACTACTGTGTTCTAATCTAAACTACCTCAAGCACTCTGCTACCACCATGAGATTAGTAGTAGAGTACACTGTCTTTCAAAGACATTTTGTCCTCCATTACTGATCTTTTCCTTGTGAGGAACTGCTGATATGCTTTTCATTAACCTCAGTGTTCCTAGAACACAATGGAAAATGTCTACTCAATATTGCAGTGAACTTGCTGTTACCATACCCTAAATGTGCATAGCCTGATGCAGAAATCTTAGGTTCAAACTCAAGTGTGCAATAAATTGCTTCACAGTGCCCATATTAAAAACAATCCCATGAAAAATGGTCGATATTTTCCCCCATTTTACAGAGCTATTTGTTTTCCCAAGGTCTTCCAACCAGCTCATAGTTACAATAGGATTTGAACCAAAATTTGTGGGTCAAAATCATCTGTTTGAGACACAAGATCTCTTGGACTTTGTTGGTCTGACGTGACTCCCGCTAATTGATTTGCGATCCTCAATTAGCGATTTATGGCCGCCCGGCACACTTCCGCTCCGCAGCTCTCAGTCACGCCTCAGCAGAGTTTAACACAGCGGTGAAAAACTGTCACGTAGCTTGGCTTAGCTTCCAGACAAACACACAGAGTACAGGTTTGTCTATTTACAGTCGTTTATTCCAACAAATCTCCGGATAAACCAGGACTGCTTGCAGCCATTACAAAACTGCTCCTTTCCCCTCTCAACACAGAGTGAGAATAGCAAAACTCCTCCCAAACTCCTCCCAGCTTCGAAAACTGACGTCAGAATGGTGTGGCATCATGGGAACAACTTAACCCGTTAAGTTCCAAACCCAACACCCCCCTTTGCCGCACATTCTGACAAGACCCTTTTGAGTTCAACACCTTCCCCTTTGCCTTGTGCCCCTTCCCGGCATCTTTCCCAGGCACCTGTTGAACCCCTTCAACACTCCCAGAATCACACTGTGCGAATCTTGCCCACGCACTTGTTGCCTGGTATCTTTCAGGTGGGACGCCCTTTGTTGTGCGACTAGACCTTCTGGGCACAAACTCAGATGTTACCTCTGACTCACTGCCACCAGGAACTGTGTCCTCAGCATCACAGGATTCCCCCTCTGACTTAAAGCGTTTTCGAATCCTCTCCATTACACTCACTGGAGAACTGGGCTCGCTTTTGGGTGTTCTCTTAACATCTTGTGGAGAAACTACAGATACCTCCTCCTGTTCCTGACTTTGGTCAGTTACCTGATCGTCATCATCGGATTCTGAATCCTGATCTTGGACCTGGTCCTCATCACCGGGATCAGCCTCTGCCTCCCTTTCCTCCCTTTCCTCCTCAGAATCAGATAGACATTCTGAGAGCACATCACGCATGACAGCAGTTTGTGACTTTTTATCCTGCTCATAGAACTCAGCGTGTTTACTGATCAGTAACTTACTCTGATCACCTGATGGAAATGCAAACCTCCATGCACGTGCTTCTGGCTCATACCCGCAGAAGATCATTTTCCAGAACTTGGATCCATCTGGCCCCTGCAAAGCAGTAGGTACTGGCACAGACGCACCTGACCCAAACATACGCAAAAAATGAATCTGGGGTTTCCTGCCATGCAACAACCTAAAGGGTGTGTCACCTACTAGTGAATTGTAGGTACGATTCCAGGTGAAGCTCACATACCTGATTGCCTCCAGCCAAAACCTCGGAGGTAACCCAGAATCATTCAGCAACACCTGTGCAGCCTGGACCAGAGCCTGACGTCTCAGCCCTGCCACCCCCCACTGATTGGGTGAAGTCACTGTGTGACGTATCCCTTTCTTGCGAAAGAACTTCTGCAAAGCAGAACCTGTAAACTGAGCTCCTCTGTCACTTGTGACAGCTTGCACTCTGGTGGAAAACCTTTGTTCCACCTCCTCAATCCAACCTTTGATCAGCTGTGCTGCATCATCCTTGGATTTGAGACCGTGGGTCCAGGAATTCTGCGTAAAATTATCCTGCATCGTCAGCAGAAACCTGGCCCCTCCCAGACTTGGTTCCTTTACAGGACCCCACAAATCTATGTGGACCAGTTCAAAAGGTCTTGTGGTTACCCTCTCCACTTTTGGATAACTGCATCCTTTTACCTTTGCCAGCTTGCAAGTTTCACATTTCACAGCATATCCACATTCTGAGATTTTACAACCTTTGGAAACCTCAGGCAGCATCTGTAGTTCTTCTAAAGAACCATGAGCTGTTCGTGCATGCCAAATATGGGCACATGACGCATGATTGGGAACTGTAGCACGCAGTGCTTGTGCTTTCTCAACCTTCCCATCACCCTCCAGAGACATTTTAAGAATGAAGAGATCATTCTGCCCCTTTTTAACCTTGGCAAGCATCCTCCCTCCTTTGGAGATTGTGCAAACATCATCCTGAAAACAAACCTTAAGCCCCTTTTTCAGCAAATAAGGTACAGACAAAAGACAGTGGTGCATCCCAGGAACAGTACAACACTCCAACGTCTCCTGTAAAATAGAAAAATGCACATTTACAGCATTAGTCACATTTCTTTTCTGCCCATTTGCAAAGAGAACAGTTTTCCCAGCCGGAATTGCCTTGCAATTCCACCTCTCGACAGCAGGAGTCTCTGGAATCAAATTGCAGTTTGCTGCAGAGTCTAAAACAAAACAAAGCTCTGAGCCTGTCTCACAGCCTTGCTCAAACAAAGCAAGACTGGCCGTGAGTTGATACGTCTCTTCCTGGCACCTGGCACATCCACCAGCCTCAGTCCCACGCCTGGTTGTTTTTCCAGACCGGTTGCCGTGGAAACCCGACTGATTCCCATGGAAGGTGTCCTTGACAACATCCTGTCTTGCCTCTCTGCTCCGGTGGGGGCAATCTCGACGTAGATGTCCCGTTGCATTACACACGTAGCAACGATGAACTCCAGTGGAAAAACACTGCCTGGGGCTCTTTTCAGCTGGCCTGGCCCTCCTTCTTCCGGAAAAGCACTCCTTGCCAGATCCGCCAGATCCGCCCCCCCCTGAACTCCACTCCAGCACGCACAGTGGAAAACTTTTCAAACTTGCCTTTGGAATTTTCCGCCCCCCCGACTTGCTCACTAGCACTCCTTGAGGCTAAATCATCAGGAACAGGGCTCCAGCCATCTCTAGGCTTCCAGCTTCCATCTGCCCTTGGCCCCCTGCTGAGTCTTCACACAGACGTTTCAGCACTCGCCAGGCCTCACACGCAGATTCAATGCTTTCCAGGTAATGACGCAAATTAGCATGAACACCTGCTCTCAACATGCAGATCTCAGCTCTCTCCCTCTGCATTTTCTCCTCCAGAGAAACAGATCGCAGCGTCTCTGCATCTCTGTCATCTCTGTCCACCAGTTGCACTGGTTCTCTCTGGGAAATGTCCCAAACTTCCGTGGCTAAAAACCACGCTCTCACCCTTCTTGCCCAGGTATCCCACGCTTGGGCGGTGAGTTCCTCAAGCTGTTCAAACGGAGCTTGAAACACCTCCTGGCCATCTGCCATCTTCTCCCGTTCTCCCAAGACGCCCCAAGCTGTACTCACAAAATCACCAGCTCCTCTGGCGTGGAGAAACGATTCCTGCTGCTCTTTGCTCCTGGCTCCACAGCATTCAGCAAACCTCTGCGTCTTTCAACTAGCCGCTTGCCTCAGATTCCGGCCTCAGCCTCCTGCCGTGCTTCTCTGCTCTACACCGCAGATCAAAGGTTTCGGCAGCCTCCAGTGACAGTTTTACGATCGGTGATTAAGGTTACCCATAACCTCTTGGACTTTGTTGGTCTGACGTGACTCCCGCTAATTGATTTGCGATCCTCAATTAGCGATTTATGGCCGCCCGGCACACTTCCGCTCCGCAGCTCTCAGACACGCCTCAGCAGAGTTTAACACAGCGGTGAAAAACTGTCACGTAGCTTGGCTTAGCTTCCAGACAAACACACAGAGTACAGGTTTGTCTATTTACAGTCGTTTATTCCAACAAATCTCCAGAAAAACCAGGACTGCTTGCAGCCATTACAAAACTGCTCCTTTCCCCTCTCAACACAGAGTGAGAATAGCAAAACTCCTCCCAAACTCCTCCCAGCTTCGAAAACTGACGTCAGAATGGTGTGGCATCATGGGAACAACTTAACCCGTTAAGTTCCAAACCCAACAAGATCACATGAAAAGTGTAAAATTATATCTATCTATCTATCTATCTATCTCTACAACAGTACCAACTTGAATAAAATATTGGGGGGGGGGGACGTAAGCCCTGCCTAGCATAATTGATCACATGATGCAGCGCACGCACACCATTTGAATGGCAATGCCCATCAACTTGGGGGGGCAGGCTTAAATATTTTAGGGGAGCAGAGCACTTGCTGGCTTATTCCTCTTTGAAGCTCACTTCTGAGGCAACCAGACAGGAGTTGCTAGGTTCTGTGATGTCACAGACTGCCCCTGTGGGCCCTGCCAGCAAGCTGTGTGCATAGCAGCTGCCTACAATGCCTGAAGCCTTAGGGTGCCAGCTGCCTAGAGCCCTTCTGGGTGTTGTTCATAAGCTAAGCCATCCCGCACCAAAATTATATAAGTAGAGGTGTATGTTCTATTATTATAATAGAGAAAATAATACATCCTGTCACTCTGACCAATGTTTTACCTGTTTGAGTAAGTACATAATGTTGTCTTATTCTTATTAATAGTCCCCAACCCACACAACAATAGCATATTTATTGAGCCTTTTGTTTTACTACTCATTATCAGATCCTACAGTTTGATATAACCTGACTTTTTTGCTTTTTTTGCTGGCATATCATATTTTTAAAAGCATGGGGGGGCAGCCATATTCAATGCATTCCTTAAATTAGGACTCTTGTCTACTGTTATTACAAATTACTAGTTTAAGGAATGTCAGAAAGACCTTTTAAACAGTGTGTGGATTATTGTTTTTGGTTTTTTACTACAATATGTATTTCTGTGTATTTGTATTGTAAACCGCCCTGTGATCCTCAGATGAAGGGCATTATAGAGATGATGATGATGATGATGATGATGATACAGCACATCTAACATTTATTTCTTCCTTAAAGAGAACAGGGCAGCATGTTCCTGTTGCTGTTAATCATCATTTTGCCCTGTCAGCCCTTAGAGGCATACTGTGACAGAATGGATTTGAGATGCACCCATGCATGCACACACACACACACATACCTCAAGCACACAGAATAAGAACACACACATAGGAGATACGTACATCAAGCCATAAATGTGACTGAGACTGGTTCTTTTTAAAGGAATCTGCTTCCTGTTAATTTCCATGGCAATCTTACAAAGAAAAATACCATTATCATTTTTATCTGACACAGTGAAAGGGATTAACTTTCCTTTAATTAAGGAAATAAATTTGTAATGTGTTTTCCTGTAAGAGGCAGGCCTTTTTCTTAATGTTAAGGGAATGGGTGCAGACTTTAAGAGTAGTTTGTGGTATCAGCTGTTCATGAGAAAAATAAAATGAAAGGCACCTTATTCAAAAGCTTTGTCCAAATGTTGTTTCTGATTATCAGATAAGAGAGATTTTGCAAATTTTAAAAGAATCCTGGCTTGATATGTTCCCTTGAACAAACTGACCAGGATTGTCCATTATGGAACTAGGTATGTCAGCAATCTTGAAGCTGGTTGCTAAAACTGGGTGTGGTGTCATTGCATTCTGCAAGGGTCAGTCAGTGAAGTGGAGTGGAAGCAGAGGATGGAGCGTGATGGCATGATTATACCATCTCTAAAGGGAAAAGGATATATAGGTCTGCTATTTGCAGCAGCAGCCTGAAAGCATCTAGTTCTGTTCCCAAGGTGTTCGGTTTGCACCTCTTTCCTTTCCATTAACGATTCACCATGGTCATGTTATTACAAGAATTACTTAGCTGGAGTACGTCCCACTGAAGCTTGATGGCCTTACTTCCAAGTAAACATTATAACTGTGCCGTCAGTCATAGAGCTATAAAACTGGAGTAGACTAGAAAGCTGTCAGGCTGAACTTTTTGTCCCCAAAGTAGAACCCTGCTGCACATCAGTTCTTTGCAGATAAATCCTGACAGCTCTCCATCACAGATAGACAGCAAGAAGGTGGGCCACATCAAGAAACTTGCTTCACAGAATCCGAATGACTCTATAGAATGAGTAATGTTTTAACTTACAAAGCTCAAAGCAGGTAGAATAGCTGGGTTCTATTCTAGAGCCAGCGAAGGTGTAGTGCAGTGTTTCCCAACCTTTTTTGGGCAAAGGCACACTTGTTTCATGAAAAAAATCTCGAGGCACACCACCATGCCAGATGGGGAAAGGTCACTTTTTACTTATGTAAAAAAAAAATAAAAAAATAGTAACAGCATAGAAGGTAATGGTTAGGCTAGCATCCCTCTTCCAAATATGCTAGGTTTTTATTTGCAGGGACTGTTCTACATGGGAAAGCATTCAGCACTGTCATTCTCCCATCTGCCATCTGAATTGGTACTATTCTGGGTCAACTTACTCTGCTGCATGTGTAGATGAAAATGGCACCAAGTGTGGGGGAGGGGGCAGAACAGGTTTCAGATACAGGATATTAAGCATACACGTACTTCAGATTGAACTGGTTGCTTGCTTTGCAAGTTTTCATTTCCCAAATGACTGCCTTGGCAAGCGCAATACCTACCAGGCTCAATGCCGGTCTCGCGCTGCCGCTTCCCGCGCTCTCAAGGACCCGGGAGGAGGAAGGCGTGAAGGGAATCCCGAAGGCGCGAAAACCTCGCGCATGCGCAGGCCTTCCGCCTGCGACAGCCCAGTAGGCCAGCCGAAGCGAGCGGCGATGGGATGTGGGAGGGAGCTCGCTCGCCGCCCCGCGTGTGCCTATGTGGGGCACGTTACAGCCCCGTGACGTCAGCGCCACGCAGGCAGCCAGGCAGGCAGACGGCGAGAGCCCCGTGCTGGGCGGCCTCTCCTCACCGCCGCCGCCCCGCCTCTCGCCGCCCGACTCACCCGCCTCCCTCCCACGGCACACCAGGCAACGTCTCGCGGCACACTAGTGTGCCGCGGAACACCGGTTGGGAAACACTGGTGTAGTGGTTAAGATCAGTGGACTCGTAATCTGGTGAACCGGGTTCGCTTCCCCGCTCCTCCACATGCAGCTGCTGGGTGACCTTGGGCTAGTCACACTTCTTTGAAGTCTCTCAAGCCCCACTCACCTCACAGAGTGTTTGTTTTCGGGGAGGAAGGGAAAGGCGATTGTTAGCTGCTTTGAGACTCCTTTGGGTAGTGATAAAGTGGGATATGAAATCCAAAACTCCTCCTCATGTGAAGTAAACTTAATATAGAAGCTGAAGTGTCCTTGTGGGTTGAGAGGTCTTTAGGGATATTGCATCAAATGGTGCACTGTACTGGGCTGCATTGGACAAGGCAGCACTGGACCCTGCTGGTGCCAGTCAGTTTTGTTTTTCTATATTCAACAATGCAGAAATTCAAGGACGTGGGGAATACATTGATTTGTATAAAGGGGGGATCTGAAAAAAGAAAATGTCAGATTTTATCTATCTTATTCTCACTTGGTGGTATTTTGCTACTTAAATAACATTAATTTCAATGGAACTAGCCCAAAGCGATGTAGTGCTTAACATGATTGATGACACCAGCTTCTTCTACACGAAACGGAACAATATCCAAGTTAATACAGCATACTTAACATGGGCCATCTAGAATGGAATCACACAAACATTTCACACCTAATATCATAATGCTGGTGAATAAGAATTAATATAAACAAGGCATCCCACACTGTACAAAGGTGCCCTCACATCTGCAGAATTTCAGCTTTTCTCTCTCCAGTACTCATGCAAAAAACAAAACTCTTTCCCTCAAATAACTGGTCGTATTTCAGACTGAAATATTTCCCAAAGATGAAAGTAAAGATGACAGAAATAATAGTTGGTTCCTTTATCTACCATTTGCATTATAACTGAAAGACCAGAAAAGAGCAAAGAGTGAAACAGACTTTTCTTCTTCAGTTAAATTAAGGCAGCAGCCAAATACACTTACTTGGGAGTAAGGCATTGAAGTAAATCAGGCTTAATTCTGAGTAAATATGTATGCTGGTTGAGCATACATATTTACTCAGAATGTTAAAATGTTACCGTGGGTGTGTGTGTGTGTGTGTGTGTGTGTATGTATGAATGTGTGTACACATTACAGTATTTAACTCAGAAAAAAGCAAATATGAGCAGTGAACATGAGAGCAGGTGGGAATGTAACCTTGAATATCTCTCTCTCTCTCTCTCTCTCTCTCTCTCTCTCTCTCTCTCTCTCATCTATCTATCTATCTATCTATCTATCATCTATCTATCTATCTATCTTTCTCTATCTATCTATATCTCTCCCATTATCCTTCAACAGCAACCCCAAAAGGTCTCTGCAAATATACCCAACAAACTCTAGAGCAGGCCTGCCTTCTGACCCATCAAGCCAAATGGAGCACACTGCCAATTTTTATGGCCAACATGGAGTTTGATAAAAGCTACCAAGTTATTTACAAAGAAATGGGGGCAGATGATAAAATATGTCTTGTGAGCTTTCTGGATGATGAATTCTACAAGCCTGCTCTATTACTAACTCCACACACCAATGAAAAACTTATATAACAGATTTAAGCCTCCACCCACATCTAATTTCCTGGCTGAGTATGGACAGAAGGATAAAAGAACAGCTATAATTATGACACAGAAAAGGGTGAATGCTTCGGTTTAATCTACCCATGTATATTACTAAATATTTACAAACATTTTCTCTCTTTGTGGTACACTATTTATTTTAAACACAACCTTTTAATGGACCTTAATTTCAAAGAAGAGGGAACCATTTATCCCTTTTCTTTTGCAGTGGTAGTCTTGTTGTGAGTGTTAAGTTGTGGTCGAACATATCAGACGACACAGCGATTCTTCAAACAGCTCTTGTTTATTCAGAGGCCAGAACAGAACTGAACTGAAGAGCTCAGTCAGCCTGCTTATATAGAGCTCCAGAACAACGTAACTGTAGCAACTTTCTAAAACTATCCAATCACTGAACGTCACTTTCAATCCTTCATTTGCATAACTATCTACAGTATCCCCCTGCTGGCCCAGGGTGAGAACTTCAGTACATAACAGTGAGCATGTTCAACTAATGATGGACATTTGTAGGTGGGGTATGCAACACAGGTGAGAATCTGGACAATCTACATTCGCAATCCATTACATAAAAGCACATTGCTGATTTCTAAATCTTTTAATTTCTTTGCCTCAAACATAAAGCAGGAGATAAGATCAGAACTCCAAGATGAAAAGTCTGGAAGATGTTTTACTTTTATGTTGATGCTACTAGCCCAAGACATGAAAACTCTCAGGTTTCTATGGCCCAGTGCAAGCACAGAGGGAGAACGACTCTGGTTGCTAAGCAACTGTGATCCTTTCAGGGAGCTGAAGTAAAACAAATTGGCTGGTGCCAAATGGCCTTTCACCTGCTTCTTTAAAGTAAAATTAAACTAGGAAACTTACACTGAAAGGAGCCAAAGGTACCAAATCTGATCACAATCTTTAAAAACCAGACCTTAGAAACTTTTATAAATTGGGGAAATATCATGGAGTGCAGAAACTGTTCTTTCTAATCCCCAACTTCGTTCTTATCTTCAACAAAATATAAAGGCTGGTAAGTGCTTTCAGTTCTGTGTCTCAGGATTTTTTTAGAACAGCGAAAAAGTAAGGTTTTCCAGTGATGCTGGATATAATAATAATCCCCTACATGATGTGTAAGTGTATTTCAAATACATTTTTCATTACTTACAAAAATTGTATAGCCTCTGAATAAACAATATCCTTTTTGCTGGTTTGTAAATTAATGAAATTAAGTGACTTAAAACCATCCCTTTCAATGGAACTGCTCTATGATTTACTTGGATATTACCCTTAGGCAACACTGCATGTCTGAATTCTGAGGTACAGATCCTTGGGGATAAAGCTTTATTGAACTCAATAAGATTTAATTCCGCTAAAGATGCATAGGTTTGGTTTTACTATGTGATGTCATTAACTTAACCTGGAGCTGAGTCTTACTTAATCCTAGCAAACAGGTTTTTAAATATTATTTGTTGACAATATTTAAACCTTTTCATCACACAGTTACCCATTGGCATGGAACGACACCAAACATTATTTGATCCGTGTTTCCTTAGTTTCATGTATATTAGGCAAATATTTCGCTTGAGAAGTTATCCTTGGTAAAACTGGTGTGGCTGCTTTGCTAGTCATCCTAAGATTCTTTGCCCCGGATATCTTTTTTTTCTTGAAGCATGTCAAGAAAGGTACATGTGGAAGGGATGTTATTTTTGAATACCCAGTTTGAGACACCTCTCCTTTTTCTCTGTGCCATGCTTCCCCTCCAGTGTTTTCGCTTGGACAGTTACCTACGACACTTGGTTGTGTTCTTGAAAAGATGTCAGTTTTAAGTAGCAGCTAGTCTCACACTAGATGACTATTTCTAAACATACCATTCCTTGACATTCTACCTCCACAACATTAGCAGATGATGTGGTGCCAACTACACTGCTATGTCACGAGTAGGCCACAGAAATGTATGGGCCACAGAAATTGGTGTTCCTTATTAACTACACCTGTCTAACAGGCTGAGGAAAAAATGACTTAAGTTCTACATTACAGAAGCTGATTTATTAGCTCAGTAAAACTGCCCTAAGGTCCAATTGCCTATAAAAGTTTGTCGTGCTCCTGAGCCTCTGTGATTTAGATCCTGTAAGCAATTCAGACAGATGAGATTGCATAACTGAGACATGCATCTTGAGGCAACTTCAGTGTATTCACTAAAGCAGAAATCAATTAGTATTCATTGTAAAATAAGATTCTACTTAGTTCATTGTTATATAAGAGAAGTTTAATAGTTGACACAAATCACATTTAGCAAAGAAATACATTTCTACTGATGAGGAAATCTGGGCATTGTCAATAATCTGTGTCTCAGAAACAGTGGTTTTACTCAAAATAGACTAAATTAGGTTCATTAATTTTAGTGGGTCTACTCTGAGTAAAACTTAGTTGACTAGCACACATAATATTGTGTTAACTTCAACATCTTTGCAATATGCCCATGCTACCAAGTTTAATGTAGGAAAGATTAAACTTGGATGTGTACTGGCTGACCTAAAGGAAGTAAAACATTTTTACCAGATCAGAGTTGGATAAAAAGAAAATATTAAATGGAAATTAAGTTATATAATGTTTAAATAATAATAATAATAATAATAATAATAATAATAATATTGTGAACAATATTATTAAGCTGTTTTTTACAGATGTGGGGAACCTTTGGCTCTCGAGATGTTGATGAACCACAACTCCCATCAGCCCCAGCCATCATGGCAAATGGCCAGGGGTAATAGGAGTGGTAGTTCAGCAGTATCTGGCCAGCCACAAGTTCCTCATACCTGTGCTCAGAGGTCTGCACTGTTGTCTTGCAGCCTTCCACTTCTGCCTTGGGACTCACCTTCAGCCTAACTTTCCTAACTTCAGCATTGTTGTGAGAATAAAATGGGGAGGAGGAGGAAAACTATGAACAACAGCTTGAGCTCATTGGAGGAAAGTGCATAGGAGATTTGGAAAGACTGTACTAATTTGAGAAATGTGTTCCCTTCAGTGCTAAATAAAAATAATAAATTTCAAGCCGAATCACCAATAGAATAAAAACACTTAAATAGACAAATGAGCTTTGGGACTGTGCAGTAAGTGAACAAATACACCGAAACACTAATTTCTTAAACTGGCTAAATTTTATGTTACAGCAGTGCATACTATAATGCAGGAAAAGCCCTAGATTGAAAATAAACAAAATAAATATATCAGCAAAATTAGAAAGCACCACATGGGTTGCAATTAAGCATTTCAACTGAAACTAGGAGATAGAAGAAAGTTTCAATGTTGCCCAAGAGGCCTAGAACAATGACATTACTTTTGTTCAAGGAGTGAACCATAAAGTTGTGGGGGTGAATGACTTACTACACTGCAAGCTTAGTATAAGACAGCTGGAGAAAGAAATTATTACAGCAGATTTCTGTGGTGTTGTCAATTATTGCTTTATTAGACCATTAATGTTTGAAATCACCTCACTTTCTGACTTTAATGTTTGCAACTTTAATTAGTTAACAGTTGCAGAAGCCTTAAGAAACCATTAGTGTTAAATCCTGGATAACCCCTGATGTGCAGCTGTTCAGTCAAATAAGATGGCAAAGTTCCTCCACCAACTTTTCAGAACAGAATGAAAGCAACTGCAGATTGTTGCTGGCTACAGTATGAAAAACAATGGGCCTGGATACATATTTCTAGTTATTGGACCAAATTCATGTGGCACCTGGAGTTATATAGGGCTCCTGCTGCCTTGGCTCAGCACACGTATAATATTACCTGGTTTCATAGACAGACATTTCTTCACTAACACACACCATGGTACTATGCCCATTTACTCAGATGTCTCACTGAGATCAATAGTAAGAACCTGCACAGAACTGCAGGCCACATTTTCTATAATATCGAATAGTATGGTGAATACAGCATGTGGTAGTTTTAAAAAGTAACACAACTATGTGACAGATTAGGAAACCAACGCTGGAGGCTAAAGCTACAAAAATGCAATGTAGTGGAACCAATATGTGGCAGGGAAAATGAGATATGTTGACAGATGAAATTGTCAGATTTAGAGAAGCTGATATGGGAATGCTGAAATGTCCACTCTTGGGCTAATGGTCCAACTGAAACTTGTCCTTTGAAATATATAATATGCAAACAAATTTAAGGAACATAATAAGCTTCCTTATACTAGGTCAGACCATTTGTTCATCTAGCCCTGTTGTCTCAAGCTGTAAAATGCAATGTTTGCACAATTTCCTCCCTAAATTAGGAAGACAAGGAAAGAGCAATCCAGATTCTACTTACCTTCTGCAGAACTATAAAAACAGACAACCCACAAGGTCAGTCCTAAACCTAAACATCTACTCCAGGAATGAAGAACTTGAGGCCTTCTAGAATTTGAGACCTTCTACCCTTGCTTTAGCCTAAGCAGGAATGTGGCAGCATCCCCCATCTAAATAAAACATTAGGTCCATAAGCAAATTTTTCATTAAAAGGATAAGGCAGATATCCTATAATAATTGGTAATAATTGGTATCTTATCTAAATTGCAAGAAAAATTACTGCACAATCATTCAGTTTTCAGCTCTGAAAACACTAATTTTGATAGTGAACTCCGTCTGGCAACTACACTTTCACATGTTTTGTGGAATGGATTCAATCAGGAATAACTATCACACAATGGCATATAGGTCCTACTGGGGATGACCTCAAAGGCCGTAATATATTGGGACTTTAAAATAATGAAAATGCAGAAGTCTTGTGCTAGGCTTTATTGGAATGTCAATATTTTATTGATGCTGTGTGAGTAGGGAGGGATATGTAAATGCCCTGTTAATGGTTATGACTGGCAACATGTGCTCTTGCACACATCTAGTGATTATTATTAGTTTTGTTTTAAAGGTACACATGCACAGGTACAGAAATATGAGGAAGGGTAGTGGATGGCAGGGAGAAAGTGATTAAGTGGAGGGACAAAAAACACAGCATGAATACATTCTGTCAATTTCCATCCGCTGGTACAGACAGCAAATAAGTATAAGAGAAAATACAGAATACGTCAAACCTAACATGTCTATTTTGCATTAATAAAAACTGGAACTGAACGACCTATTTGTGATATAAAACCTCCATCTGGAAGCATCTGTAGTCCAACAACATCTGGAAGACCATAGGTTTCCCAGTCTAATCTAACATCAGTTCTTTATTATTGGCCATAGATTATGATATACATGCTAAGAAAGTTTCCCTGGATTCTAAAAGGGGGAGAAATCAATATGATGTGTTTTCTCTAAAATATATTTATATTCAGCAACATCCTTTTCTGACAGCCACTTGCTGGCCCAAGCTATCCCAACAAATAGAAGATGCTTATTTCAGTCATCTGAGGGTTTTCCCATGGACAGTTTGTGAAAATACTTTCCATGCAGATAATAATGGCAAGTGAAATTGGGCTGCCTAATTCAGTGTAATTGCTGCCCTTCTTTGCCTTCATCACAGCCTGCATGGCAACAAGGCACTACATAATCATACAGTAGGCTAGGACTTAAACCATGTCCCTAATGAGAAAAAAAAGAAATTATGAAAATGTTTATGGCATCAGGGACAATTAGTGCATCATTATATAGCACAATGGAAAACAGCATGTCATTTTCTTTCCAAAACAGGAATAACGATGTATGCCAGTGCTGACTGCTCTGTCACTGATTTGGATCACATACTGACGAATAATAGCCCATATGGCTTATGAATAGAATAAATGGCTGTGAGTGCCTGCAAGGCTATGGTGGAATGGTTGGCACGCTAGACAGAAATTTTTTTAAAAAAAATTGACTCTGCAGGCAAATCATTCTTTCTATATATTGAAATTTCTGCTGATTTTCATCAGCCTTTTTTTTTTAAAAAAAAAAAGTTTCACTTTAAACCAATAGGATAACTAGTTACAATCAGGTTTATGATGAAAATAATTTAAGCTAGTGTCGTTTCCAAGGATTTCAAATAGCCAGTCAGTTGTGGCTGTCCCAACTGAATGACCTTTCACATTCAAACTGTTTTTAATTATGATGTTAATGAAACATGATTTTCATTCCACCGAAGCAGAGTGAATCAAAGCACCTACAACTGGCCATCATGTCATGATGGTGCAGACTGAATAGTCTTCTTCCATCTCACGTTTTAATTATTTAGAAATAATGTTGTACAGTACATACATTAAACTACTTGCTTCAGCCTAAGGAGGGAAGGGCTGTTGCTCAGGAGCTGAGCTGCTGCTTGCATGCAAAAGATCTCAGGTATTCAATCCCCATCATCCCCAGGTAGGGTTGGGAATGTTACCTGCACGAAACCCTGAAGACTCCTCCAAATGACCTGTTTATTGAGTATTTATCCAGATTTGCTTGCACAAAGTTTACATGGAGGTTACGCTTTGCCCAGTCTTTATTGAGCATTGATTCTGATTTCCTTTTGTAGTGTTTGTACATTTTCTTTTACATCCGTTCATTCCACACTTTTCAGTACATTTCCTTGTCATTCTCCTAATCACAAAAAGCCCATGTTCTTAAAAAATGGATTTCTTGCGCTACGGTGGTGGGTCACTTTGCATGCAGGATCCCCAGCACTGCTGAGGAGATCTGGGAACCTCATAGAAAGGCTCCCATTGCTACATTCACTGCCAAACACAGAAAGAGTAAAGACAATGGGACAAGATTTAAGCGTTCAAGACTGGCAGAGGAAAAATGTCCATGGAATCCAAGCCATGCCTGGAAATGGAAAACTTCAATGGGACTTGCTGCCATTGCCGATCAGCTGATTGGCAGTGACAATGAGCCCTTTTGAAGGCACACTCTCATCAGCTGATTGGCACTGACAGGTATCAAAGAGGCTTATTCTCATCACCATTCAGTGAGCACCATCAGCTGCACTAGGGGACTCCCTAGTGAAGCCAAGCCCAGTGGAGTTTTTTTAGTGAACTCTGCTTGCTAAGGAACATTTTAAGCTGCCAATTGTTCTTTTGCAAGCATCTGTTTACCTACCATGCACCTGACATCACATGTGGGCATGACTGGTGCAAAACAGCCTCATGGGCCAAATTAGGACCACTGCTGTGCCTATTAGGTCCATGAGTCGGAGATTCTGCTGTCCTAAAGCTACTTTAATAAGAGTATCAACCAACATGGCTTACTTGGAGCTGTCCAGAGTGCAGTTGTTTCTTCTTCTTCTTCTTCTTCTTCTTCTTCTTCTTCTTCTTCTTCTTCTGTTATCCTAGATCTGTTCTTGACTTCCATATTTGACTTTCCTTGACTAGAATTTACATGCTTGAGCTGACCTTGCCTACTATGACTTGACTTTTACTCAATATTAGCTGTTTCCCCTGCAAATCTCAAGGAACTATGCAGTTGGAGATCTCACAGGCGATCAGCGCACAAACCAATGGACAGCTATTAGGTAAGGAAGGAGCAGTGGTGCATGAATTCTGCATTTTATGAGAAATGAGCACTGCAGCACTTTCAGTTGTTCCTGCACTATTATGCAACCACCATTAACTACAGTGATTGTTATCCCTGAGAATATGAATAGTTCAAAGGAGGTGTGTATAGGGTGTATGGGGATGGATATTACCTCTGGTGGGTAATATCATGCTCCTTCTGGGGTAGTTTGTCCACCTTTGGTCCCACCCTGCACTCAGCTCTCACCTGTGGCTCCTAGAAGCTATCTGCATGCAACAGTTGCCACACCCTGAGATGGCTTCAATCAGCTGGTAAACCAGATGAGTGAGGATAGCCAATGAATCTCAAACCCTCTGTGAGTTAAGGACTTCCCCTGCATGCAAAGACAGGCTCCGATGGATTCAATAGATAAGACCAACAGTGGGTCCAACTGTCAAGAAGCCAGTACGTTTCTGAGCACAATTCAAAGTGTTGGTGCTGACCTTTAAAGCCCTAAACGGCCTTGGTCCTGTATACCTGAAGGAGCATCTCCACCCCCATCGTTCAGCCCGGACACTGAGATCCAGCACCGAGGGCCTTCTGGCGGTTCCCTCGTTGCGAGAAGCCAAGTTACAGGGAACCAGGCAGAGGGCCTTCTCGGTAGTGGCACCCACCCTGTGGAACACCCTCCCTTCAGATGTGAAGGAAATAAGCAGCTATCCTTATCTTCAAAAGACATCTGAAGGCAGCCCTGTTCAGGGAGGTTTTTAATATTTAATGCTGTATTGTTTTTAACACTTGATTGGGAACCGCCCAGAGTGGCTGGGGAAACTCAGCCAGATGGACGGGGTATAAATAATAAATTATTATTATTATTATTATTATTATTATTATTATTATTATTATTATTATTATTATTATAACTGCATGTGCTGTAGTGGAAAGTGAGGGGAAGATGGTGCTCATCAACCTGGGAAGGTAGCTCATCTGATCCTAAACTTCTGCTGCCTTGCAGGATATCTTCAGAAGAAGAAAATGCTAAAGAGTAAACCCTACACAAACCCTACACAAATTTGAGTCCCTAAGAAGGTTGAATGGCATCTTGTACGCCTCCTCCTGGCAGCTCCTGCAGCACAGCTGATTCCAAACAAATTGTTCTGCTTCCCTTTGACCCACACCAGCAAGGCTGAGAAGCTCTTGTCATCTGGGCAGCCCAGGACCTCCATACACATTGCCCAGGCTTGCACCCCAGGGAGGTCACTTCACTGCTGCTAACACAGTGGTTTGACTTCATCCCCGGAGGCGCACTCCATTGTCTCTTGAGACAGACAGATGTCAACAGGAGTTCAAAGGAAATAAATGCACTAGTAGGACATGTCATTTTAGGGGCTGTAATTAATTTTTGTAAATTTATTCAGTGAGGTGTCTTAAAAATATGTTTTTGGGTATGAAGAATTCAAATCTGCTATTATTTTTGTGATTGCACAACATTTAGCTTGGTAAGTCTACATTTGACAAAGAAGCACAAAGACAAAGAATTTTAATTTTAACCT
Organism: Podarcis liolepis; assembly: GCF_965112155.1. NCBI lineage: Eukaryota > Metazoa > Chordata > Lepidosauria > Squamata > Lacertidae > Podarcis > Podarcis liolepis. Next base: position 47,512,419 of record NC_139557.1, read on the forward strand.
TCTGAAAATGTTGGGTAATGCTAAACAACAACAAAACTGCAAGTCCTTGGCAATCATTTCAAATTACTTCTTTGCAGTTTTACACACATTTTACTTACCAAGGAAAACAAAATTATATTAATTTAACCAAAATATCTTTTGAATTCTGAAGTCACGTTACAACTTTTTAGCATCCCTTATTGTTGGAATTTGAAAACTGAAAAATTCAATACACCCTAATGCACTAGGAAAAAACAGGCTATAATAGTATGCAAAAGCTATATAGAGAGCTCAAACTGCCAAATAAAATGGTACATTTCAGTTATCTGATGTGCTACTTTCAACTTCCAGATGTGCTGAAGAGAACTCCTTGCTACTTAATGCTGACCAAAAATACATTCTGTCTCTTCTCAAAGGACTTGTAATTTTGTGCCAATAATTACACAGCCCGTTGCCTTCTCAGACAGCAGTAAAAGTGGCTTTCATCTTCTGTCTCTTGTTTTAAGGATAGCCAGAGTCAACTTTCCACAAAACAAACATCTGTGCTCTTGATACATTTATGTGGCCATTGATGTCAGCAGATATGTGACAGTTATTTCACGCAGCAATTTCATGAGATAATTTCAGCTATAACACAAATAAAAGTGGTTCTGAGGCTCTAATTTTAGCATGAAATATCTTGAGGGGAAAACAAACAGATGCTTAAGCCCACCATGTTCCTCCTTCAGGCCTAGGATATGAGTTTTAGTTTTACGACAAAAATAGATTTAAATTTTTATCTGTGGCTGCTGTCACATATTACCCCAAAGGAAACTCGATAAATATTGACTCATCATTCAATGAGGTGAGCTAAGATTGTATTTTTTTTGTCTCATCTTGTGAGACAAGCTTCTGTGTTTTTATTAATATTCTATATCACTCTGGCACATTTATTCACTTGATACCAAGGTTTTTCAATATGCATTACTCGAGTGGCCACAGAATAAAAATTTAAGCTGTTTTGATAAGCAATTATTGTTCACTGAGAAGTAGCATTTATTAATAGAATTTAATTTATTTTTCAAAATTATGAAACTTAATGAAATTGGGTTGTGTGGAAGGGGTGGGAGGGTTGCTGAAAGCAATGGCCCATTAACACAAAACAGCTTCTCAAAGGCTTGCTACCCAAATGTTTCTAGAGATCGGTTTAAAACAGAAAGCATAATTCTTTAGCTTTGATATAGAAGGCACCGTGTGCAGGAGGATGCTGTGTATAAGGATATCCTAGTGCTCAGCACCAAAATAGATGGATAAACAAAACGGGAAAAGGAGAGTCTGATTCAGGTGCCTCATATGCAGGCCTAATCCAGCATGACAAACTGCCTTTGCAAGGTCCACTGTAATGTTTAATCTGCAAAATTTTGGCTGCCCTAGTCATGCCACAAACTTTACTTCTGTCTTTTGCTGTTTTGGGAGCCAGTGTTTAAACCTGAAGATATAACGGTGAAGGAAGGTATGGAGCAGGAACAAAGTATTGTAAGGTTGACTATAGCTGAGGTAACTAATTATCTCTTACACATTTATAGATCCAGCGTTTTTCAGCTACTTCGTTTATTCAAGTAGGACACAAAAGATTTCTGGGATTCCTTCCTACAATAAGGATCCTACAATCCCTCCTTACTATAAGAAGCATCCAAAACTGTCTGGAGTATTTTGTTTGTCTGCTGATTAAATGTGTCTGGTTATCAAAATAAATATTCCTTGCTTAACTGGTTGTGGGACCACAGGTGGGCAGTAGTAATCTTTGACCATGTTGGGACTGGTGAAGGCTGTTTCGGATAATCATAGGGCAGGAGTGGGCAGACTTCAGGCTTTCAGATCTACTTTGTTTTCTCCTAGAATCTCAAGATATGTCATCCAGAGCCAGGTGCAAAAGGTATACAATTAATTTATTTTATTTTACTTAATTTTTTTAAAAGGGTAGCTCTGGGAACATTCTTGGCCTAAAAAATTGTTTTCAGTGCCAGGAACCAAACTGAGTTTAGTTCCTTTCAGAAATCCTCTCCTGATTATATTTCTTCAATTCAGCAGCCTAATTTAGGGAGAATTGGAAGTCGTGTCATTGCTGTCAGAAAAACTTGCTGGTCCACTGCAAATCACCCAGACATTAACAATAGATCCCAATCTACCTTCTGCATATCCACCAAAAAGAACCTAAAGAAGTCAGGAGGATTCATTATTGAGAATAGGCACATTTCATAAATCTTTCATAAATTTCTGGATGACCTTTTTATAAATAAATTAAATAAAATCCAGAACTAAATCTTATTTCGTTTTCTAAAAAAGAAGAGATTTTGCTCTGGTTTGTATAATCTGTTTTTGTGTTCTAAGAGTTGATAATGAAATACTGGCTAGTCCATCTTTTCAGATCAAAAGGTTCTGGCCCTTGGCACCAAGTGTCAGTAAGGAATAAGAAAGGATAGTTGGAGGAACTGGAAGACATCAAGATGAGCCAGCTGTCCACTCTGACTAACTATCATGGGATTCTGCAATAATTTTGGCAGTTTTAAATGTAGGGAGTTTTTTAACGAAGGATGACCAATTGTGGTGGAATCAGTATTTCTGTTTTTAGCTTACATTTGTGAAAGTGGAGTCTGATACATACTACATATTATCTAGATCTTGGACTTAGTCATAACAAGAATATAAAACCATCTGGATGTTTTGTCAACATAATCCTTTTTGCTGGTGAATATGGGTAGTCACACTTGCAGAAGATTTCTGCCTATGACAGAAATTCCCTGTTTCTCTCCTTGCTTTGATATAGCTGTTGGAAGAGTTTTTTGTGAGAATATTCCTTGCAATCTGTGCTTGAAATAGCAATGTAAAATATAATATAGTCATACCTCCAAATCTTGCTGCCTCAAAGAAATGAATATGTATCCATACACCTACAGCCTAAGTTGTCAGTTGACTTGTTATTAATGGAACATAATGTGTGCCAGATTCTTTTGTTGGTTGTGGTGCCTATAAATGTCCCGTGAGGAAGCATATTTCTAGCCAAAGGTCTGATTGCTAATACTGTACTCTCATAATGAATAAACAGGCAGAAGAGTCATCTAAAGGCTAACCTCAAATCTCCCAAGAACACATTTTCTGTATCCAGTTCCTTATGTCTCAGTTTAAAGCCACCCTTTCCTCAGTCATTTTGTGATGCAACTATAAAATCACCATTGGCCAGAATTTTTATTTACAATTACAAATGCATTTCACTTCTGCACATACAAAAATAGATACACGTGTTTTCACAGAAATATGCATGCAAGCATGTTTGCACACATACTTTGGGAAGGCATCTGTATGAAAATGGCATATACAGAGGTGTCCCTGGGTCAGTAACATACAAGATTTCAGAAGGACTGGTGCAAAAGGTTTTCTGTGCAAGGGAATATTTTAAAATTTGGAGAAAGGGAGTCATTTCCCATCCTGCCAATGACATATTCTCTTGAAGGAAGTCCCATGCTTACCTGAATGACTTCTTATTGTGCACAAGAAATGGATGTGCACTCACTAAGTCCTGTCTCCATAGCCTGCAATGAGAAACTGTGTATAAAAGGAGTTAGAGATCCTCTTGGTCCCAGAATGTCTTGCCCGTATCTGTATTAGATTTGTGGAGCTCCTTCCTCTTTTTCTTATATGTTTCATACAGTTACAGAACAATAGATATCTTTTAAGTACTACAAGGAAATGATGTACTGTATATGGCCTCCAGAAGTCTGTTATCTCTGATGCTTTGTCTTCACATAAAATCTGCTGGTACTTGAGCCCTGTAATGCAGCTCTCACTGGTCATTTGGAAAAGTAGTTGCTCCAAAAGAACACAATTTCTCCCTTCTGCTGGCTGCTCTGAACTCTGCTGCCTAAGGTTCACTAACCTTGACATGCCTGCAACACGGAGTTATTCCCCCTCAATATTTCCTATTACAAAAGGTCAGAGCGTACTCCAAACCACCATCAAAACTCACAGGCATACAATTTTAAGTTTAGATGGTAAATCCTTTTTTTTCTGAATCCTTACTGTATGTTTAATGGATAAGCAATAGTAGTAGAATAATGAAAAGAGAAATGTGAGTGAAATAGGGAGAAAATTCTGTCACTAAATGCCTGAATGTATTTACATTGAGGGGAAATGCTTTTCTTATAACACTCAATATTCACTCATCCACGCTGCCATCTAGAGTCCATTATCACAACGTAAACAAAGGAATGAAATCAGAAAAATAAAATAATTTTTGCACTGAGCTGAGCTGAAGATATAAATCTCCATATTTCAGATGAATTCTAAATGCAAGACAATAAACTTAGCCATGGGATCTAGTGGAGGAAAACAGAAATGTGTCAGGGGTTTTAAAATTACTGTTTGATGATAAAGACATTGCCAAAATATGCTCTGTGTTATTCAGTTGATAGGTTTCCAGAATAACAGTAATCCACGGGTAGCTACTGATAGCTGCCCTCATTTTTGGAAGGAGGGATGTTGGCTAGCTCCCAGCAAAATCTTGAGGAAATTATGCTTAAGCATTTCCTTCACAGCAAAACACTACAAATGCAAAAGAATAAGGAACCACATGTGGTAACCTACTTAGATATCCAAAAGGCAGCTTGGAAAATGAGCTACCCTGCCATTCTATAGAAATTGCTAACAGTGGCAACCCAATTTCCCAGCTGACCCGAAGGAGATGGCAGCATTCATTACAAACCCTCTATTCAGAGCTCGGGCTCTCATGCCGAGTGTAATTTGTTTAGGGATGAGCTGTGAACTTGGATCTCAATTTGCACAACAGGATATGGTTTGATTAAATGTGTCTGGATGCATCTGTAATGGAATTATAGATTTCAATTAGGGGCAGGCAACAACCATAGCAAGGCAACACTTTCTAATGCTTGTTTCAGAAGTCTGGGTCAAGGGCAAGAAATGTTAACATGCTGGCAAAAACGTGTGTCCCTCACACCTCTTGCTTCCCTTCTTTTATCCCTCCCTTTGTTGATCAGTGCTGCCTCTTCATTTTTCCTAATTTCACTTTTTAAAGTTAAGTTTCTGGGATCAGAAGTTTGAAAAGAGATGTTAGGTATTTCTTTACAAGACCATGCTTCCTACAATATATATGCCAGTGCAGTGCATAATAACAGTGTATAATAAAATACAAATACTTAATTGAAATACCACAAAAAGCACAATCAAAACACTTTCCAAATGGCTTAACCTGCACATCTAACTAAAATCTTTGCAAATAACTCACCTGACCTTCAGTTTTCAACCCAAGGCTTCAAAGAGCTTCATTCTACTGCATCAAATTGGGTAGATATATACGTGGAAGGTGAGAAAGGGAAATCGAACACTTGGGATTCTTAATAATCCAGTCCAATATCCAGTGCAATTTGATACATTAAGCTTGCATCAAAGAGGGTAAGCAGTTTGGGGATTGTGTTACAAAATAATACATGCAGTTACTCGGTTAGGCTGCATGGATAGGCCACAATTTTTGGCTCTTGAGACAGAAAATATGTTACTAAGTATCATCTGGCACTCTGCACCGTCCCAAAATGATGAAATTCCCTTAGCTTCACTTGACAGCTGAATGTGCGGTTTGTGTGTACTTGTTGCAAGGAAGCAAACCTTGGCATTGACTGGCTGCCCTTGTTGAAAAGATTGCTTGTACACGTGTGTCAGTGAAGTGTGAGAACTTCAGGTATACACTAATACCTAATCATGTACCTGACCCTTTGCCAGCTGCCAATGAAGACCCTAGCTGCCAATGAAGAACCTGAATCCTGGCAAGAATAAGAGGCTTCTTCCAATTGGTACTGCCCCACCAGTGACTTAGCCAATAGCCACTTGCCTTTTCTAAGGTTAACCACCTTCCTTTTCTGTAACAACAAGCCATGATTCTCTGAAAGTGAAACTACATGCTGCCAACTTCCTTCCCCAGCTGTACAGTAAAGGGAGGGTGAAGGGGTGGCATGTGAGCCCAATACCTTCCCCTGGTTCCTTCTTGCTTTTTCACAAAGTGCTATACTGCATTTGAGTGTTTCAGGTGAAGCAGGCCACCTTCTTGTGATAAGAGACTGCTAGAAAGAACATCCTTAAAGGAAGTGCTATGGGATAAATGTTTTTTGAGCAAGCATGGCTCCAGTGGCTGGTGAAATTAGGCATTTGCCAGGACCCCAATGTTGGGAAAGGTTTCATAGTCCATTCCAACGGCTCCACCCTTTGCATGAATCACTCAAGGATGCCAGAGGCGCAATGGCATAATTCTTACTTGGAACACTACCACCTCTTCTAAATTAGGGGGGGGGGATCCTCAGAGCCAGCACTACTTTTGAGTAATGAAATTTATCTTGCCTAAGTTTTCGCAACATCTTGGAGCCAGCAATTGCTTTGAGAAATGAATAAAAGATCAAATAAAACATTCCAGGTTCTGTCAAAGCCTTATTATAGAGAATGAGTTTGGTGCCAACAGCAACAAACTGCCATTGTCTCCAGATTGTAAACCCATGAGAATCTGTGACACCATCAAATTAATCCTATTAATTAGCAGGCCTTTCCCTGAGCAATTGTATTTGCAATATATGCCATAATTGGCCTGGCCATAATGGAAAGAAAAGAGAGCATCAATTGGCATTTGTGTGAGGAGATGAGAGCAGAGAGTGAAACCAAGATTAGAGGCAAAACAAGAGATTCACTATGAAAGGATGGTACAAAAAAAGGGCAAGACATAGAAAACTCTTGGTATTTTGTTATAACATGTTTAAAATAAATGTCAAGTTCTTTACATTCCTGCTCTCAAACTTCACTTCAGCTTTTTGCTATTTACAAACAAAAGTCTCCAAATACAAGGAACTGATGGGAATGTAGAAAGTCCTGTACAGTGGTACCTCGGGTTACATACGCTTCAGGTTAGACTCCGCTAACCCAGAAATAGTACCTCGGGTTAAGAACTTTGCTTCAGGATGAGAACAGAAATTGTGCTCCGGCCGCGCAGCGGCAGCAGGAGGCCCCATTAGCTAAAGTGGTGCTTCAGGTTAAGAACAGTTTCAGGTTAAGAACGGACCACCAGAACAAATTAAGTACTTAACCCGAGGTACCACTGTCCACACCTTTGAAGTTAACTTGTATCGTAATTATCCTCCCTTGAACTCTATTCTTCCCCCATTTTCTACTAACAATTTTGTTTGGGCCCTTTCATATAGACTAGATCTAAACAGCTTGTTATGAGCCTGTACAAAAAGATGTTTGTTAACTGTCTGTGGTTGTGGAACATTGCCATTGGGCATTGCTCTGGGTAGTACAACAGTCTTGGCATGCTAAGAAGTGAATATTATGTATAAACAGAGCTGGTGCACATAGTGGCTAAGAGTTGCTCTGAGCCAATGAACCCGATTCAAGTCTTGCCTCGGTCATGGCTGGGTAGCTTTATGGAAGCCACTCTTAAAGCTGTAATGGCAGGGAGTGGGGGGGGGAGAAGCCACCTAGTGGTAGGCACTGCTGGTGCGCTCTTATTGCAATAAATCAAAGATGCATCACTGTTAGGGAGCATAATTTGCATGTAGGGTGGAGCTACAACACATGCTTAACTGTAACTGTTGCAAAAGGTTACTCAAGAAAAAGTGCTTGAGGGTACCTCCAAACTGTCACAATTTTGTGGCAGATATTCAAGCACCTAATGCAAATTTAAAGGTAAAGGTAAATGAACCCCTGACCATTAGGTCCAGTCGTGACCCACTCTGAGGTTGCAGCGCTCATCTCACTTTATTGGCCGAGGGAGCCAGTGTACAGCTTCCGGGTCATGTGGCCAATATGACTAAGCCGCTTCTGGCGAACCAGAGCAGCGCACAGAAACGCTGTTTACCTTCCCGCAGGAGCGGTACCTATTTATCTACTTGCACTTGACGTGCTTTCAAACTGCTAGGTTGGCAGGAGCAGGGACTGAGCAACGGGAGCTCACCCCGTTGCAGGAATTCGAACCACCAACCTTCTGATCGGCAAGCCCTAAGCTCTGTGGTTTAACCCACAGCGCCACCCACGTCCCCCCTAATGTAAATTTAGACTTGCACAATTAAAAAGTGCTCTGTTGCATCAGTGCAACAAATCTACTTTAAAATGTTGATGTTTTGCAATTAAGAAAGTGATGGAGAAATTCACTGGAAAGTGTGGGATGGTATAGTCTAATGTCCACTTAAGCTTTGTGGAAGCAAATCAGGATGAATGCTCAATAAATAGGTAGACCGGGGAGCTCTTGGGTATTAGTGCCTCCTATTCCTCAGCCACCCTCCATAAATTTCAAAAGAGCGAGCCTGCTTCACCCTGAGCACAAGGCATAGAGGGTGCAGCTTCGATCAGAAAGGGGTAGGGGTTGCCATATGTCTGGAATTTCCCAGACATAGCCGGGATTCATTTGTCAGGAAAATCCGGACGTATGACAGCCCATGTCAGAAGTGTAGATTTTGGTGAGTTAAATTAAAAATAGCTCAGAAACTCCTAGAAAGGGGAGACCAAGACTGGAAAATGTGCTCTTCTTTTGTAGAGCAAATATTGAAGAAGCAGGGGAGGGCAGATTTCTAAACTCAATCTTCCAAACTGGAGCTTCAGTTTTTTCCTGGATGGCGGCTTAAGCCAGAATCAAATACAAAAGATAAGTAACTCTTCAACACTGAACCCATGGATTACAGTGATCCTGAATGCTGACCCATGCATTATGCTTATATGTTCATGATTATTACAATTTATTACGCATCCTTTACCCCAAGGTCCTGCATGGGGGTGTTACAACAATTAAACCCCAGCATTAAATATTACTTAGCATTGTTGCTTAATTTGCAATATAGTTATGATAATTTGGTCTGTGTTACTGGGTTGTATGAGCAGGACTGCGTTCAAAAAGCACAGTGTTATGGTGGTGATGTGGTGTTGTTGTTTTAAAAAGAATTTTCATTGGATTTTCAGTTGCATAGATAACAAACATAAAATATAATGTCAATCCCCCCTCCCTGCATTAACAAAACAGGAGAGCAAGAGCATTAGCACCATATACAGTGGCGTAGCGTGGGGGTGCGGGGGGGGGGCGGCCGCACCGGGCGCAACATCTGGGGTGGCGCTCGCACCTGCAGCTCTCTGCCCCTGCTAAAATCCATGGGTTAGGGGGCGCAAATTACTTGCCTTGCCCCGGATGCTGACAACCCACGCTACGCCACTGACCGTATATAAAGATGGTGATTATCCTTCCTGAAAGAAGAGAAACTCATGACGGTTATGTGACTCTCTAAACCCTCATCTTTCTGCAGAAGAGGGTGGATTCCAAAAATGAAAGTACCACAGTCCTTAATTCAGAGCAGGTCACCGTCATATTTATCTAAAGAAGGGATTGCCAAGCATTGAGCAATGTACTACTAGTGGACTACATGGATCCAATACTGGAAAAGGATCTTCTTTGGAGGTTTTCAAGCAGAGGTTGAGTGGCCATCTGTCATGGATGCTTTAGTCGAGATTCCTGCATTGCAGGCGGTTGGCCTAGATGACATTTGGGATCCCTTCCAACTCTACAGTTCTATGATTCTATTAATCATATTAGCCAGGCTGGACTTGCTCTACACCTCAACATTAGATATTTAAGGAAAGGAAGAAGGAGAGAAAGAAGAAGTGGCGATATTACCATCTGGTGCCTGCTTTGCCCGAGGTCTTATGAGACATTGTGTCCCATATGTCAGTGTTCACACTGCCAGCCTGATGAAGATCCAAAATGGCAAGAGCAATAACGGCTCTTTAGCTGTTCCTCGTGGCACTTTTTTTTTTTAAGTGTATGCAAAGAGAGATGTAAATACACACGGTAAAGCAGTTGTCAATAAATATATGTCTAATAGGAAAATACTATTTCTGTGACCATGCTGGCTGGGACAGGTGGAAGTTGAAAGTTCAGCAGTCTCTGGAGGGCTCTAGGCTCCTGAACGTATGTATGTATGTATGTATGTATGTAAATAATAAAGAAATAAATAGGAAAGAACAGAAATATTATCTATCCCAGCACATTACTGACCAACTTCCTCCCTCAGAGATCTGAGTAATTATGAAAGCCTACAGTAGAAAACTGGCTCCCTAACAGGTCTGGAAGCCACTAATCTATCAGGTTCCAAATGCTTAATTAGAATTTTACTGGGCTTTGGCCTCAGAAGACCTGGAACCCAGAGTTAATTTCAAGCTCCCACTTCTGGAGGTGTATCTGAAGAAGTGTGCATGCACACGAAAGCTCATACCAAGAACTAACTTAGTTGGTCTTTAAGGTGCTACTGGAAGGAATTTTTTTAATAAAAAGATAACAGAGTGTCTCTGGGCACATGCAGAGCACACTTTCTGTTTCTATTCCTGTTCCACATTAAGAGCTTCCATGTCATGAGCTGAAAGTTTCAGGTAGTTGTGCTCTTCCACCATTAATCTCCACACTTAACAGGGCTGGCCCTACCATTAGACGGCGTGAGGTGGTTGCTTCAGGCATTTGATGTAGGGCACTATAAAAGTGCACCAAACTGTTAGTTGCAAAATGTATTATTATTGAATTGGAAGTGCCAGAAAAGGGAGAGGGTGGTTACAAGGCGCCTCCTTCCACCCGTTTTGTGTCACCTCAAAGTACTGTGTGTCTCTGCTTGCCTTTTTCTATTTTTAAACTAGTATGTAAGGCAATACCCGTATTTCCAGAGTAAAATTACAAATGTGAAAAACATGTTCAATTTAATAAGGAATTAAAATGACTATAAATCCCAAAAACTGACACCCCAAATCCCCTAACTCACAGCATGATTCGTTCTAGAAAGGAGGAGGCTGGAAACATAAATTCTCAAGTTAATTCTTATTTTGTTTCCCTAATCCTCATATCAAACTCCAGCAGCAGCTTCTCCCCAGCTTTTAAATTAGTCCAATACAGCATTAAAAAGAAAAGTTAATAATCTTAACACCAGTCTCACCATGAAACATGCAACACTGCATAATGAAAGCCAAGAATAAAAGGAAGATCAAATTGTCTACAGTTCAGATTACATGATTTTCAGTGGGAAACGTTATTGTTTCTTCTCCTTCCACAAGATCTTATTGGGGGCAGATTTCCTCTGGTCCGGAAAACAGCATGCACAGTGGTGAGTTGTGTGCCCACTGCAGCAGTCACGGCTAATGAGGATGCTGACTAGGAACCAGAATGGGGCAATAATTAATAATAATAATAATAATAATAATAATAATAATAATAATAATAATAATAATAACTTATTTGTACCCCGCCCTCCCCTGCCAGAGCCAGGCTCAGAGCGGCTAACATCATATACGTAAATAAGAGGTAGCATCATTACCATCAGAAAGTATGCTTTGAAGGTGCAACAATGCCAACACTTTGCTGAATTAAGCAGGTCTGGGTCTGAGATCTCTTGGGAATCACATCCATGTTACTCACTTACACACTACTGGCCAATCTTCAAGATCACAGCAGGGCATAAATGAGGAGCCTGAATCCACTAAGCCAATTTGACCCTTTTTGCAGTGTGGGTCTGGCCCAAGACAGCTTGCTACCTGCCTGAAGCAGAGCCCAAATGGGTGCCCCCGTCCATCAGAAGTAGAGTAATCTGAGATTGATATCAGTGCTGCTCAGACAGAATCCTTATTACCAGAGGTCCTATTTGATGTTTAGCATTTATAAATCTCCCTCTCAAAGTGACTTTTGAACACACAATTGATGCACAAACTGAGAGTATTCAGAGGCCGATTTAAAAGCGATGCTTATTTTAATTTGGTATGATTTTGCGACTTCCATTCATATCCAGGAGCATGGCAAATATTCCACCAATTTAATTATTCCACCATTTAAACAGATGTGGTTGATATATTCTATCTGGTTAATATTTTACGGCCTTTTAAACGTGTTTATGGGAGAAGAGTTATTATTTTGTTTTTTGTTTTAACTATTTATTTTGTGGACGACCCTGAGATCTTCGGATAATGAGCGGTATATAAATTTAATAAATAAGAACAAGAAAAAGAATAATAGTTATTTTTACACTTTTTGTCCCTTTTCTGTGTCTTCTTTATTCTGAACCTCTGTACTCTGTAAAGGATACTGTATATGTTGTATTGCTTGCTACTGAATTTAAAAAGAATGCAAATTAGACAGTTTTGCCTTTAAATGTGAACTGGGACAATTTCTTCCTCCATTCCTAGATATGCAGGAGGCAGCAGGACCAGCCAGACAGCAGGACTGCTGGCCTTGGTTACAAATGCCAGGTGTAAGTATAAATTAGTATCTTTCCCCCTCAGGTCCAATAACAAATGTTTGAAAGCTCATTTAGTCTTCTTCAGCAGTGTGAGTTTTATGCAGTGTCTCACGGTCAAGGGTTTCTTTCCTGAGAGCAATGGGTGAGATATCCTAACTCTTACAGAGGAGCACCTGTGACCTACTTCGTGTCTGGACTTTGTTCCCTTCACTTTTGGTTTCAAGCACTGAACCAACTGTAGTATTAACACGGCTCCCTGTTCTTATCAACTGGCCACTGATCCTTTTGCTAACTCGCCCTGTTCTCTGTTGTAGCTGAAATAAACTTCTGAGGTCCATTTGTTAGTCATCATCCTACTAGGAAGAAGCCATTGGGGGTACATGCAGCTCTATAAAACCCTTCCTTGGAAGTTAACTTTGAGGCACAATTCAATGCTGGCAAAAGTAGTTAGGTAACCCAAGGCTAATAGCAAAACTGTGGCAGATTTAACTTTTCTAACAAATAATGAGGTCTCAGGGAAGAAAAAATTTCCCGGAGACACTTGGCCGACTTACTGAAAATCTGAAGTATCAAATCACTGCTTTTAGGATTTTCTTTTTTAATCTTCTTGCTATTTAAATAAGCAGTATGCATACACAAACACACACACACACACACACACACACTCCTCAGCTGGCAAAGGTGCCGTACAGTGGTCTTGGTTCCTGCTTGGGCATAGGTGGATATACTGAGGGTGTTAAAGGAAGACACAGCCACAAGTACAGACTGCTCCAGTTCTTGTAATTGTGTGGAGGTAAGGTACTAGAAGTGGGGCAAGTTCTAACATTGGTTAGAACTTACACATAATGCTGTTCCTCCCCACCTTCTGATGAAGATGCATTAGTTGCCCCACACATTCCCACTTCCAGTATGGTGTAGTGGTTAAGAGCGGTAGTCACGTAATCTGGGAAACCGGGTTCGCGTCGCCGCTCCTCCACATGCAGCTGCTGGGTGACCTTGGGCCAGTCACACTTCTCTGAAGTCTCTCAGCCCCACTCACCTCACAGAGTGTTTGTTGTGGGGGAGGAAGGGAAAGGAGAATGTTAGCCGCTTTGAGACTCCTGAAGGGGAGTGAAAGGCGGGATATCAAATCCAAACTCCTCCTCCTCTTCTTCTTCTTCTTCTTCTTCTTCTTCTTCTTCTTCTTCTTCTTCCCCTTCCTGTGTTCAAACTGGGTGCCTAGAGAAAGCTGGTCCCATCTCACTCTGAGTCCTGCGGGGCCTAGTCCCTGTTCTCTGTCTGGCCCATTTTCATCTAGGCTGAGAGGGCAAAGCCATCACCAAGGCCAGCTATAAAGGCTGCTTCTGCCGCTCAAGGAGCCTGAAAACCATCATGGTGGGGGATTGTTTAGTGGTTGTTGGTGAAGATCAAAATTTGTTTTTGGAGATGCATTGTTTTTGCTATTATGTGGATTGTTTTAACATTTTATTATCAGATGTTATTTATTATAAGTTATCAGTGAATCATTTGATATTTTTTTTCATCAATATGAGATATTTCCATTACTCCATCATTTATATGATTATTTACCTTTTGTTGAACCTTGGAATAGTTAGTGACTTATCTTGTGTAAACTCTTCAATGTGAACCACTTTGAGCATGGCTTACCATGGAAAAGGGGCATACAAAAATTATGATGCTATGCTAACTGCGGTGTTGTTTCTGCTTGCATAAAAATGTGGTCCTCTGTATAGCTGCATCCTTCCACAATGGCCAGTTGTTCCACAAATGGCAGCTTCTCAAGCTTCTTCATTCAAGTCTTTAGCTGCACGATGACAAGCAGGTGGCTAATCCAGCTTTAATATTTTTCAACCTATCCTACTAATACGACAATAAATTTGATTTCAAGCTGTGCAAAAGCCTGAGAGCATTAAAACTGTATCTGTCCTCCACTGAAAAGATGTTGCCTGGTATTCAACAGACGAGGTAAAATAAATAGTCTCAATAAACCCCTGTGTTTCATTTCAACACTTTCCTGAAACAAGATCAAAGGCAATTTGGCACAACGTTAGAGTGTGGAAATGTATTCGGTGAAATGGTTTAGTACAGTTGGCTTTCGTTCCCACCCGAATAAAGAAATCAGAATTTGCAGGGCAAACCTGTACACATCTACTCAGAAGTAAGTCGCATTGAGATCAATGAGGCATACTGCCAGGTGTAGTTGGTGAAATGTTTTGGTTCACATGTGGGTGCAGGAAGTGCCCATTAGGTGGGTTTGCATTCAAATGGAAAGTACATTTATTTCTCACCATTCCTATCAGGGAGTGGAGTTTGTCCTTCCATGCTACTGGCCATGCCACCTTCAAAGGTGTCTTGAGTCTGACACAGTAGGGCACCACCTTTCTTTTTAGTGCCCTGTCCATGCAAAAGAAACCAAATAAAAATGTGGGCAAAACAAAAGTCTAAACTATTCTCAAAACTATCAAATATTTATGTGTTGCTGTATACCGTCCTCAGTCTCAAGAATCTCAGAGAAGCCCTTAGTAACTCTGAACAGAAGTTATAGGACTGGCATAATATTCCATTAACTCACACGTGGTTAATCAATGTGGTTTGTTCCTATGTGAATGATCAGTGATGGCAAACACCTATGGGTATATTAATATTTTGTAACATAGTTTGTCACACTTACAGCATTGATTCATTTTGACAACATTAATACCTTGGCATTTTCCTTTATTGTTTCTAATTAGGGTAGGCAAATGGCTTTCCCCAGAGTGAATCAATATGATACAGTTGGTGAAATGTAAAATGTATGTTAAACCTGAATTCATTGTAATTTTTTTGCAAATGGCCATCAATCAGTGTTAAAATATTGGCACAGCAATTAAAAAAAAATCAATCCAGTGTCTGCCATTGTTCACCCTCAAATGAATCTGTACAAAGAGACAAAATTGTTTTTGTGATCTTTTCTTGCCAGCAAAGCTGAAAAAGTCACTTGAAAATGTAAGAGGAACACGATAAACAATTGGTTTGCATTGCTTGTTGTAGTCTGTCATATTTGAAGGGCCTCCTCCACCATGTCTCCTCTACCTATTGAGTTGTTCTCAGAAAAAGTGTGTGAAAGAAGATGCTGCCCATTGGCACCAGCCCAGTTTTAATTCCAAGACTCCGGGTATCCCAAGTGTGCAGACTGCGGCTGCAGGCCCTTCTCCCCTCTGGTGGCTTGACCCCCGTGGTGCCAGGCCACCTGCCCCGCATGTCTGCAGCTTCAATGTGCCTTAAGTGTGCAGTGGCAACCGCAGGGAATTGCAAGAGTCCCGCATGCCAGGAAGGCATTAGAAAACGCAAGTTTTTAGGCTGCCCCATCTATTTGTTGGGTGGTGTGTGGGAACTACTGGAATGGGCGGATCCTGACAGCGCACATATTAAATATCCCAACTTGGTAAGGTGATATTTTCCTGTGGAACGAACCTACGGAGAAGGCTGCGCCTCCCTCGGAAGATCGGGTACCATGTTCTGCGCAGGATAGAAGAACCTGATCCACGTGTGCCTCGCGGGCTCCTTCCGACGTGACCGGCGCTCACAAACCCACAGCAATTAATTACCTCATTATGCTTTGTTTTCTATAATGTTTCAAGCACATTTAGATCATTTTAGATCACGCATTTGTCCTGCTAGTTCACAACGGTTGCGGTCCTATTGATTTATTTTAGGAAGCGTTGGGGAAGAGACACTAGAGGCGGAATTTGATGTTTCCGGAAACGCCAAGAGCCAGGAAGGGGGGGGGCATCAGTGCACGTTGCAATTTAATGATTTCCTAAAATGTATTTTGACTGCACGCGGATCCCCCTGCAGACGGTGAGAGGGAGGAGGGTGTGGGTATGTGTTCCTCATTCCCCTGCGCACCGTCAGTGGCAGCTGTCTTCCTGCAGGTGGCGCTGCCGCGGCAGCCAGATCGCGTTCTGCCCGGAACGGCAGAGGAATGTCCGCCGCCGCGCTCCGTCCGCGGAACGTTCTTGAGCTGACGTGTGAGTGCCAGAGGCCTCGCCGTTCCCACTCCGCCGCCA
Source organism: Podarcis liolepis (assembly GCF_965112155.1). Classification (NCBI taxonomy): domain Eukaryota; kingdom Metazoa; phylum Chordata; class Lepidosauria; order Squamata; family Lacertidae; genus Podarcis; species Podarcis liolepis. Next base: position 47,528,731 of record NC_139557.1, read on the forward strand.
CCGCCTTCTCCTCCTCCCCCCCCTTTCCCCGCCCCCTCCTCGGACGCGGGGCAACCATGGCGGCTACCTGGGAAGAGATCCTGAAGTTGTCCCAGCAGTTCCAATCCGCCCAGTTCGCCCAGGCGACTCAGAGGTGAGGGGGGGGAGGGGAGAAGGGGAGGAGCCACCCGCGAGCCCCCCTCGCGCGGACGAATCTCGCTCCTTCCACGGTATCTCGCGCGACGAGCCCGAGGCTCCTTCATTCCCTGCTCAGCAGCAGTCGCTTCAACGGCGTCCCTCTGGGCCACGACCCGTAATGCTCCTAGAAGCGGCGCAGCCCTTCAGCAGGGAAGGGGTCTCTGCTCACCTTAGTGCCGTAATGCTCTTAAGTAGGGTTGTCTGTTGTTGTTTTCATCCCCGCACCACGTGCTCTGCTTTTGACAACCTTGGCATCCAGAAATGCAGTACAGCGGGGCTAGAGCTTTTCCTGGCCTAGAGAAAAATGTCACCCGGATAATGCTCATTTGCTAAAGGTGCTGCTGCCAAAGGCATAGGAGCCAGTGAAGCAGCAGCAGCGATCCTGTCCGCCCTGGGAATCCGTGCTTTGCTGCTGCTGCCGCCCTTTCCCACGCATCCTGCAAACGTGTCAACAGTTCCCCCGTGCATTTAACATTTGAACAAGCGCCCGAGGCCAGTACGTTTCCGAGCACAATTCAAAGTGTTGGTGCTGACATTTAAAGCCCTAAACGGCCTCGGTCCAGTATACCTGAAGGAGCGTCTCCACCTCCATCGTTCTGCCCGGACACTGAGGTCCAGCGCCGAGGGCCTTTTGGCGGTTCCCTCACTGCCAGAAGCCAGGTTACAGGGAACCAGGCAGGGGGCCTTCGTGGTAGCGGCACCCGCCCTGTGGAACGCCCTCCCATCAGATGTCAAAGAGAAAAATAACTACCAAACTTTTAGAAGACATCTAAAGGCAGCCCTCTTTAGGGAAGCTTTTACTGTTTAATAGGTTATTGTATTTTAGTGTTTTGTTGGAAGCCACCCAGAGTGGCTGGCGGGACCCAGCCAGATGGACGGGGTATAAATAATAAATTATTATAATTATTATTATTTCCTGGTATATCGATCTCCTGTGTCTGCCTGCTTTGCAGCAGAAGCACTTAAAAGGGTCTTGTAGCTCCTGACGTATCTGTTTGGGGAATAAGCTTTCGGCTTGCTCCTCATGAAGTGGACTCTTTAGTCCATGGAAGTTGCATCCCAGTACTATAATACGTTTGTGGGTCTTTTAAGATGCATGTACTGTAAAGCTAAAGGGCTGCACCAGCTCACTAAAATGCAACTTGCAATGTTGCTGTGAAAGCACAAAAAGGGTAACTCTTGGGCCACCTGAAAATCATTTCTGGCAGTTTCGTCAAAGTGCTTATTTTAGCAGGCTTTGCCGTTGAAAGAATTGTACTGGACCTTTGATTACTGTGATGACGGTTGAATATGACTGTGTGTGTGTGTGTGTGTGCGCAGTATATGAGAACAGAACTAAGAAAGTATGACTTGACATACATGTTTGGACATTTTCAGAATATGTATTACTGCATACTGTTTTGTATTGTTTTTTAATATAATAATATAAAACTGAAAAGCCCATGGCAGTCCACAAGGTCTAATATTTAGCAGACAGTGTTTTTGTGAGCTTGTGATAAGGGCTGGCAATTGCTTTCGTTTGTGGAATGGCCATATAATACAATACAAACTTCTGTTCCATTTATCTGCAAAAAAAGATCCATTGATATCCATTACTCATAATTAGTGTCAGTGCATTTAGAATGGTAACCAATATTATCCAAAAACACAATGCGATGTTACATTTCAAGTTCTGATATAATCTGCTGAAGATAAAAAATCTGCAGTAATTCTGTGAAAACGGCATTGGGCATCCATTGTCGAATGTACCTACAAGTTGCTATCCTGGTATTTGGGAAATGCCTTGGAATCTAAGGTGTGGGAAGAAAGCTGTTGGAAATCAGTATATATGAAGCTCCACAAAGTTTGATCAGCCCCAATAAACAACTTTCTTGCCCGTTTTGCACCAGTTAATCTGGAGTACAGACCCCTAGTAACGTTCCCAGTTTTATTAATATTGATAAGAATCCCTGCTTAACCTGTAAGCATGGTGTGGTGGTAGTGAAACTCACCTTTCTGCTTTCTGTTTGCAGTAAGACAGAGCGTTAAGGGATAATTTGATTGTATTGTCAATCTATCAGAAACACTTGTCTTAACTGAAAATTTCTGTGGCATAAATAGATTGCTAAAGCTTCTCCAGATTGTCTTAGAAATGAAGTAGCACTTGTTTAAAATCAAGTTGTCAGGATCTCATGCAAGATGTTTTGCTGTTCTTTTATGTATGCAGACTGTCGGAACGTAATTGCATAGAGATTGTTTCTAAGTTGATTGCTGAAAAACAGCTGGAAGTGGTGCATACTCTTGATGGAAAAGAGTATATTACTCCTGCGCAGATTAGCAGAGAGATCCGTGATGAACTTCATGTTCATGGTGGTAAGTGTGTAAAAAATATTATTTCTAAATATGTTTACAAGTTCAACTATAGAGAAAGAAACTTTAAAGGTAATTTGCTTTGGGAAAATAAAAATACATAGAAACATGTATCTTTGCCATCGAGACATTTAAGGGTCATGATTCTAACACTATTTCATAGTGTGAATGGACTCGCCAAAGTAAAATAACCATTAGAAAGATACTCCTGTTGACATATCTTCAAGATCAGCTAGGGGTGGGGTGAAAAACAAAAGCAGCAATTCCGATGGTCCAAACTGCTAGTGGCAGAATCCTAGCTTGGAAGGAACCCAGGGCTCATCTAATAATGGTAATGTTAGGTAACTTTACATTGCAGTCCCATACATGTCTACTCAACACTATGTTCCATTGAGTTCAATAGGCTTCACTCCCAGGTACGTGGGTATAGGACTGCAGCCTCTATGGCATTCCACTTACCTCTCAAGCTGCTGCTGAATTTGGAATACTTGGTGTTCATTTATCATTTAAAAGGAAGTGCCAAGAAGTATGTAGGATATTTTTATGTGGAATTGCAAGCACAGTTTAGCACTATTCTGGTGTTACATACATTGTCTGCACTGAATGGGAAAGTTGTAAAAAACAGTGTAAAAAGTTAAGTGAAACTGGAGACAGGATTGTAACAGAGAATTCAGTTGTATTTACAAAGCTGTCTAGTCTTATCTGAAAGGTGAGTAAGAGCCAAACTGTCATTAGCTATTCCATCCCTTGCATTTTTCATAAAAAGCACCCATGAGAGGCATGGGTTTGAATCAGAAGAAGGGTTTCTTACCCCCCACCCCACCCTGGCACAATTTTCTTTTTTAAAAAATGAACTCTTTCCCCATTTTGGAAGTTGCTAGTTGCCTCACTCAAGATTGGATTTGAACAGTAGCTGTGCCACTGCTGGTAACAATTAAACTCCTAGGGTATGAGGAAAAGAATAATTGAGGGAGCTTTCTTCCTGGCAAGTATCAGTTGATATCTGAAGTTGTAGCATCCCTTTCATGCTGAGTACAGGAATAAAGGCAAAGGCCTTTTGGGTTTTCATGCCATTGTTTGTTTAGTTTAAGAACAAAGCATTAGCTAGCAGCAGGCTTCATCAACAAAAATCTTATTCTTTATGCAGATTAACAGACTTATTTCAGTGGAGTTTACCATAGTGCAAATGATACAAACTCTTGTGCACTTTAATGAGCACACAACTCTTTTCACAAGCTCTTCCAATTTCATTTCAAAGTGGGGGCACTTTCATGTATAGATCTTTTTTGAAAGCTTTCCCTCCACTGATGTAAGTTGCGGTACTAGCGTGCATGGAAGATCTGGAGCGTGCCTGCAAAATACTCTTTGCTATTCCAGATGTTGCTGCTGCCACCACCTTTATAGTTAACACCATGCTGGTCCAGGTATGTGTAAAGATTTCTACACAAGTGGCATGACTTTCTTCCATGTGTAGATGCCTTTACATGTAATTGGACAAATATGCAAGAAACTTAGAGGCAGTTGCAACTATGCTGGAAAAATTATGTATAAAGGAAGTCCTATTCACACTTCATGGTAGTAAATTCCATTTAGCAAGCAGGGTTAATTCCCAGACAACATGCATTAAACCATGTTTGAAGTTTCAAATCAAAATATAAAGAGTAATAAAACAGTTCATTATAATGTACTTCATCTATGACTTTCTGTATTATGCATTAAAATCTATTTGTTAATATATTCTTTCTTTTGTTACAGGTCGTGTAAACATTGTTGATTTGCAACAGGTAACTTGCTTTAAGCATAAATACTTTTTATTTCTTTTTATCTGTGCTTAATTGGGCCAATTTGAAATACACATTTGTTTTGAATGGTTTTGTACCCAGAAATAAGTCTCATTGTGTTCAGTGAGGCTTACTCCTAGGTAAGTGGGTAGCGTATGGAAACCTAAATACTTACTGAATAGTGTATGGGAGGGTGTCCCCCCCCTTCCCTTTTAAGTCCCCAGTCTTGTAATCTTGCAATTAGCTGACGGGGGGGAGATTAAATCCTACCTCTAGGTTACACAGTCCTGTTACCTGTTGGGAACAGGATCGCACAGTCATTGCAGCATTAAACCCTGTCCACCCACCCACCAGTAATGTCAGCTGGGTGGGCATGGTTTTGGGGGAAAGACCTAGCAGGCCAAATTGTCCGGTGTCCTGGAGATTCCCCACCTCTGGAGTAAAGTATAAACACTTAGCTGCTAACCTATATTTCATTTTTACAAACTGTGGTGTCTCTGTAGGTTCCATTATGTTGCTCACATTCTCTGTAATTTTATATATTATTATAAAATCACAGAGAATGGGAGCAACATAATCGCACTGTTCATCAACATAAGCACCCCATCACACTTGTTTTAATTTTTGAAGCCTGTTTTAGCCTATCAAGGAAGTTGGGCTTTTTAAATGTCACAGTATGCACAAATAACAATGACTGATTGCTGAGACAGGGAATTAATATTTCATTTCTGCTAACCTTTTTCCATCTGAAAAGCTTCAGCTAAATTGAAGCTTTTCATAATAATTAGAGATTTTATTACCTTGTGTGTTAACTTGTCTTGATTGCTATTTTCTTTTCCAATATCACATTTTCTTTTTCAGTTAAGATACACCTGTATCTGAATTATTGAAAAGTAGCTAGAGTGTAATGGTTTGTGAATGTGAAAGTGTACCATTTTAACAGTAGATGATGGCTTTGAATTCTAGATGCTAACCTGTTTCTCCCCCCCCCCCCCCTTTGCAGGTAGTAAATGTAGATCTGCTCCATATTGAAAACCGAGCTAATGACCTTGTCAAATCAGACCGAACAGTTCAACTAGTATTGGGGCAGCTTATAGATGAGTGAGTTCTTTCAAGAGTGATTAAATACAGTGTAAATGTGTAATGGGCTTTTAGATGTGATTAATCCAGAATGAGGAAATGGAAGCCAATAATTATGCATTGTGACTGAGAATGTACTCCACTGCTTTTGTACAAGCTGAGCAGTTGAAGTCATACAAACATTTGAGAACCACTTTATTGTTTTATGCTCGCTAATGCAAAGGAAGGCATTTAAACTTTCCTCATTACTGTTGAGACAAAGACAGAAAAAGCTCTGGAAATTAAAAGGTGGGGGGGGGGGCTTTGTGTCCCTTTTATGGCCAGTGTGTGTAGAGGAGATGGATGAGACTCCTTAGCATCAGTAGCAAGTAGTTTGCCCTCTTGGGTCGTTTGAAAGAGAGACACAGTGTGCAAGGAACTCTTACTACTTAGTGTAATGTGTATCACCTTTAAGAATCGGGTGCTGGAAAGAACAAATGGAGAGTACACAGGTCCTGCTTGCAGGCTTCCCATATGAATCTGGTTGCCAGCTGTGAGAATTAGGATGCTGGATTAAATGGGCCTTGGGCAAATTACCTATATATAATGACAGCCTGATTAAATCGCAGTTTATATCTAGTATATATGCAGCGTTCTATTGCTGACATGGACCATATGTTTGCTGTGATATTAGATATGGGTGCCGCTCAGTTTAAACTCCAATATCAGCCTACAATCTTTAAGTTTTAGAAATGAGCTTCATAGGAGATATATCAAGCAACAGAACACTATGAAGAATTACATTTGCTTTATCAGTTTTGTAAAACATGAAAGCTAATGGTAACTTCTGTTTGAGGGAGAATGATCACATCTTTTACAAAGTTTGTAGTAAACGCAACACACACTTAATGTTTTCATATAGTACTACCGGTATATAGGATTACTAAAAGCAAATAATGTTACAGCTCACAAGGCAAATTTGGAATTTTATACTCCTTTTTTTCTATATTAGGAATTACCTAGATCAGATAGCAGAAGAAACAAATGACAAGTTACAGGAATCTGGGCAAGTGAAAATATCTGATTTGTGCAAGGCATATGACCTTCCTGGAGATTTCTTGAAGCAGGTAATTAATATGAAAATGGCCAACTTTTCACTAAAGCATGTGATATTTCACCTCTCGTAACTATTATGATAATAAGTTCCAGTATCAAATGCACTAGCTAGTGATTTAAGTTTGACAACGCCTTTTCTTATGGTACTTAAAAGTCTATCATGGTTTTAATTTGCGTATTGTTTCTAAATACTGTGACTGCAGTATTGAATCTAATTTCCTGGCAGCCACTATGTCTAATAATAGGGAAGTGAAGCAGTCCTGATCTACTACTTCAGTAAGATTCTCTGAAAAGGCAAAAAAAATTCTTAAGATCCGTAGTCATTGGTTAGCACAGACCATTGGGCTGTAGAAACTGGAAGCGTTTGTTGATTCCCCAGTGTGTTGGTTTGCAGCCAGATGAGCAAAAATGCATTTCCCTAAATTAACATACGAGGAAAATAAGGATGGTATCCATAGTACCAGGAGCAAAACTAGGCTTTATTTCACCTAGGTTAAAAACTTAGTTGGGCACACCAACCCATGCATTGGCGCAAACAAACACACACACACAGAGGCTGGGAGCCTCAATGGTGCCCCTCTGGAGGCTTCACCTGGGGCAAAAAACCAACTACGCCCCCCCCCCCATAGCTACAACACGGCATAGCACTTGCAATTCTTCCCTCCCCCTGTGTTCATCCCATTTTTTTTCTGGGGTCCCCCAACTCCAGAGTTTATTTTGAGGGCATGCAGAGGGCTACAGGCAAAAGAGGAATGAGGAAAGTTCTGTTCTGCAAACCCAAGTCTCTTGCACTAGCAGAATGGGAACACTGGATAGGGCCTCAACTTAGGAAGTAAAATGGGCTACATTATGTCTTATTTACACATGAGAACCTGTTTACGTCAGGTTATGCAAAGTACCAAGTAATGTAATTGCGTGTGATCTAATACTGGTACAACGTCAGGTATTCTGTCACTGAAGTTCATATTGTTTTGCACAAGAGTTCTTAGGATCTTGATGCAAGAACCTTAATTATACTTCAAAATTGGTCAGAGATCCGCCACATGACATGTTTTTTCTCAGTACTAACATGGATTTCTATGTAAGAATGATAGGTGTCGATTCCTGCCTTCTGGACATCATGTTGTTGTTGTTGTTGTTTGCTTTGAAAAACAAGAACAACACAGCAGGATTCTACTTCACAGCTTCATCGATAAGGCAGCAGCAGTTCAAGGTTTTCTCCCTGTTTGGCCCCCAATCTTCCATTCATTCAACATTCCCTCCTGCAAGACTCTGATATGAGGAGGTGGCTCTGAAATAACATTAGAGCGTTTGGCTTGGGGGTACCATTCATTCATTCATTCATAACATTTGTTTTAAAACATGCTACCTTTTATGTTAGATTTCAAGGTTGCATACAAGGCTTATTAAGATTTTTAACTGAGTCATCTTGGCTGTCTCCAATAATCTCTGAAATGTATCTGATTGGGGCCCTGGAACTATGCCCAAGTTTGGAAAGCCCGCCTTTCTACCTCTTAAATGGCGTTTTGCCAGAAAGACCTTCATTTTTAAGCACAGAAATATTTTAGAATAAATAAGATGAAATCCAAATAAAAGAATGCAGACCAAAGGTTTTAGAAATCTGCTGCCATTGACAGATGGGAAACAGAGCACAGCCAAAGTTTCAGGCAGAAGGATAATTCCAAGTTGCACAAATTTTTGAAACACTTATCGCTCTTGAATCCATTGAGTATTGTTCAGAATGTACCAGTAGGACTACAGATGGTGGAGGCATCCATCAACTGCAAAAACTTAACCTTAGTGCTATAATGTGTTCCATATTTCAGAGCTTCCTTACTATCAAGTCCCATGATAGTAAGCAGGAATGTAAGGCTCTCTACGTTGGCTTAATTGTCTTCTTGAGCATTCAAGTTCTGAAGAGGGATCTCTTATCTGTACCTAGAAGCAGTGGTGGATTAATGGTTGGTTGTAGTCTAACATCAAATCCTGTCTCAAGGCTGAATCCACATGCATGTATTAAAAGCCTGCTAAAAGCAGCATAAAGTCAAAATGTAAAAACAGTGCAACGTCAAATAGCTTCTCCAGTTAATTGCTGTGTTTATGTTCTCAGGCATTTTCCATCCGCCTGGGCAAAATTATCCATGGGAAAATTGATCAGGACAACCGAGGAGTGATTTTCACAGATGCATTTGTCACACGGCATCGGGCCCGGATCCGTGGTCTGTTCACTGCCATTACCAGGTAAATTGAAAGACACGTTTCTGTTTTGGGATAAACAGCTCTGATTATCTGCTCCTTGTGTGAGATATGCAGACACGTCCTGCATAAAAGCAAGATTAAATTTTCCAGAGCAAACGTAACTGTTTTTAATTACAATAGCAATGGCAACTGCATCACTTTGGCTCTGGCTTTTCATCAAAGAATCTGCTCCCATAAATAGACAAAAGTTGGACATTCTCCAACTTTTCCAATAAAAAATTCCAAATCTTTACGCAGCTACTGAAGTCCCAACCTTAAACGTTTCCTCCCTGCAAAATCTCCAAAAATTTCTTGCCTTTAGCAGTGAAAAAAACTAGAAACAAAAGGCATTAGTGGTTGCATAACATATTCTAACAGTATTCTGTTTATGAAGTAGAAAATAGGAATTTATTTTATTCCAGTATTCACAAACTTGGTGCTCGATGTGGAATAAATAAAGATAAATTTAAGGAGAGATTCACTGTTGTGCTAAGGCGATGGTTCCATGAGGACAAACATTTTGGCTTGCCATGTGGAAGGACCCCCATGTGCTTTTATGGGGGCTCTCCCAGCCCCCCAAAACCGATTTTGGTTGTGCATAGGGAAAGGGGGGGGGGAGTCCCATTGCACACATGGAAGTCCTTCCACAGGGCTTTTGTTGATGGGCAAATTGATCGGGACAACCGAGGGGTGATTTTCACAGGTGCTGAATCCTGCCCAAAGTGTTTATGTATGAGCGTCCTGGTTTCTTATATATATATCACTTTTCTCTTTAGACCTACGCCAATAATTAACCTAATAACTCGGCATGGATTTCAGGAGCATCTGCTTTACTGTGAGTTTTATTCAGACTTATTTAATGCTGATGTTTTTTGTAATTAATATCAGAAAGTGTTAAGTAAGAGGCAATTAAGGTTTGAAGCTTGCGTACCTTTTTCTTCTTTCGAAAGCAAAGTGAAACTGACCCATTAAAATGCATCTTTCATGTTTGTTTGTTTGTTTGTTTGTTTTGTTTTGGGGGACCAGCACAGGAGGTGTGGTCTGTGCTGAGCTAGTTTCAGTTAAACAGTTCTGGCATTGCATGACATGCCTTATAGGGATAAGCCTGCCTCATTGCCAAAAGACTTCTGCAGTCCTTAGCATGCACTACCTAAACTATTCCAGCTCCTGCTTACTACACATCATTATTGTTTGCCCCTCCTGTTCACTATCATTTAATGTAGTTTGCATTTATTTTGGCCTGTGACACTTCCCCACCTAATATATAATGTACTGTATTACAGGAAGCAGGTGAGAGGAGAACAGTTTAATATCTATCTATCTATCTATCTATCTAGGTGTGTCTGTGTGTTCAAATTAATTAACTTGCCCAGAAAAAAATATAGGCCTGCATACATCCCTCTGAGTTGTGGTTGTAATCCCTGTATTTTTAATCACATATTCATAAATATTTCTAATGCTGTGGCTGCTTTGTTTCTTTTCCCAGCTATGCTAGAAGAACTTGTTAGTACTGGACGTTTGAAAGGCACAGTGGTTGGTGGAAGGCAAGATAAGGCTGTGTTTATCCCTGACATTTACTCCAGAACACAGAGCAACTGGGTAGATTCATTTTTCAAGCAAAATGGTTATTTAGGTAACTTACCCCTTTTGAATGAACTTTTCTTTCTGATAATTACTGGTCAAGAGAAGCATATTTCTTAGAGATCTCCCCCTCCCTCCGACCCTCATGTATCCCATTTTTCCTCATCAGTAATGGTTGGTGCCCATTGAGACTGGTAGGGCAGGAAGGTTAGCAGTAGGCAGAGCCACTAACAGACAGAGCCAATTCTGATTTTGTTCCCATCCTCCTCCCTCCTGAGTTCTACAAGGGCATCACTAAAACTAAGGAGGAGAAAGCTGACGGACAGTGCCAGCCTCTGTGCTGGCTGGGAGTAAGAAGACAACTAGCTGGGGTCTGACTAAGTTTTGTGGGGCAGCACCCTCCTCCCCTTAATAACCAGCCTCCACCTCTCATCACCTGTGCAGGAGATAATGCAATGCAGAACATCGCCTTCCCCTGCTCACTAGTATAGTTCCTGGGTTGGAAGAAGGACAAATTCCTGAGCTCCTCCTTGGTCCTGGATGAAGCTGTAAGCTTTGGTAATAGAGGGCAGGTTTGGAAGAGCAGACCTAGTCCCACTCTTGAATCCACACATGGCAATCCACACATGATGGGACAGCAAGGAATGGACAAGGCCATCCCAACTCTTTATTATTCCATTCAGTGAAGCTATTGCTGTTGTATTGGGGAAAATGGAGGCTAGATAGCTTCTCCTATTGGGGAGTGATATAGTGAGCAGACTTGTGGAAGGCACCCTCCCTTGCCCACCTGACAAGTTTTACCAAGTTAACATACAAACACCAGTTCCTGGGTTCCCTACTGCTTCAGAGTGAGCAAGAAACAAAAGCCACAGAGAGGCTGCGAAGAGGGTAGTTAGTGTCCACCGAGAGATGTCTAGCCCATTGTCCCCAGTTTTGTTTTGTTTCGGTTTAGTTTTCTTCAAAGTCAAGGACTTTCTGTAATTTTGTAGAATTTGATGCATTGTCCAGACTTGGCATCCCAGACCCTGTGAACTACATAAAGAAAAGGTACAAGTCCTTGCAGCTCTTGTTTCTGAAATCATCTTGTGTTGGTCAGGAAATTGTGGATCAAGTGGAGGCCTCCGTGGATGAAGCCATCAGCTCTGGAACGTGGGTGGATATAGCGGTATGCTCTTTGCTTTTCATTTTTTTCTGCTGGCTTTATTTTTCAAAAGGGGTCACAGCACAGGTCATGACTGAACTTCTTGCACCAGCGCAAGTAGATTTCCCCCCTCGTGCACACTATGTGTCATCCCCAAATCTCCTGAGAGTTGAGCAAACTTCAAGGTTGTTTGGAGTAAGAGACTTCAGAATGTTCCGTCAATCAAGGGAAATCCTTGCACTGCCAAACATTCACCACAGTGCTACATTACAACCGTTTGCCTCCAGAAGGACCCAGGTCCAATCCTTGGCATTTCCTGGTGGGGTCATGGGGGATAGATACCCTGTTTGAGGTCCTGTAGAACCACTGCCAGTCACTGCCAGCAGCACAGAACCAAATGGACCAATTATCTGTCTATATGCAGTTACACAGAGGAAAATTATACACCACAGATTTAAGGCAGTGATTACTGTAATTTGCAAGGACATGGCAGTTGAAAGGTCATCACTTGCTAGTCTCGCTTGTTCCAGCTTGAGAAGCATTAAGCCCTAATTTCAAAGCATAATTTCTGCCAAATCAATATTGAGCAAGAGCTTAGGGTTGATGTGGCAGAATCTAATACTCCTTGAGATGCTATTTTTGTAGATGGGACTTCAGTTCTTAAACAAAAAAAGATTTGCTATCAAGCTTTATGTCTCAATAGACAGTACGTATTCCTGTATTCCATTTATCCAAAAGCGGCTTTTAGCTTGGTGATAGAAACTGTTCCTTATCGGGTGTGGCGGGGGGAGCTATAGAGCTTTGAAGACTGAAAGCATACTTACTCCTCCGAATAGGTGCCACATGCATTTTTTAATTTACCAAAGGTAGTGTGAAAAATTGGAAGTGGAAATAAATTATGGCCCAGGCAGCACTGATAGAGAGTGATAAAGCCACTAACTGAATTCACAGGTTAACTCTAATACACTTGTGTGTTTTACAACATTCTGTAATTCCAGCTTAAAATTCTTCACACCACTTGCCTGTAGGTTTGTGGACATATTTAGCTCACAGTTGCTTCACTGCAATAGATAGAAACCAGTTTTGTACAAAGTGGCAGTAATAATTTTCCCAACAAGCTCCCTAGAAACAGGGAATTACATGTTTATCTGTCATCATCCAGGCAGAGGGCACAGACTCCTGTTATCAAATACTGCAGGTTATAAAATGCCTTTTGAATTGGCTTTATATTCTACCTGGCTTTATATTCTACCTGGAGTTTTTAATTTGTACATTATTTTAATGCAAACATGGCAAGTAGCTTGAAACGGCTTTGACACTTTACAAAAAGCTGTAAAGATTTATTTTGTCAAAAAGCTTTTGATTTCCCAACCTCCCGTCTCTCAATGTCATCTTTACATTTTCAGTTTTTCTGGTTTAAAAAAATCCTCTTTATTAAAGTACATTCATCCACCTATTCACCTATTCATCTCTCTAACACAAGACAAAGATTAAATGAGTAGACAGGCAGGATTTTGCATCAAGGTAACCTAAATTCTGCACCTTATTAAAGCTGATTTCTGCAGTGAGTATCAACTCTGCAGATTGAGTCAATGCAGAGAGATGTGCATAATTTATTTTCTGCTGCAGAAAGTTATTCAGGGTAGTCAATACCCACCTCACCTCATACTTTTGAGATTTCACCTGGCATCGTTCAGACACATTTCAAACCTTTTCTTGCAGCTGTAAAAACTAGCAGTATTAAAAAAATAATCTCAGGACTGCTAAATTCTGTGCCAGGATATGAATATCATGCATGGTAGTTATACAAACAACTCTGTATATATTGTAGCCAGTTGGTTGAACAATAAATAACAATGCGGTGGTTTTTGTTTGGCTTTGCTTCTTTGCTCCTAGCCTCTTCTTCCAAGTTCATTCTCTGTAGAAGATGCCAGCATGTTGCTCCAGCAAGTGATGAGATCCTTCAGTAAACAACCTTCAACTCTGGTCTTTGGTGACACTAATGTAGTCAGTGAGAAATTTATCAACAGCTGTGCTGATTTGTTTAGTGATCTGATGCACCAGAAAGCTGAAAAGGTTTGTTTCTGGGCACATTGTTTTAGAAAAGGGCTGCATGAGTTACAGCCGACCAAACTCAGTTCCGCTCACCAGTAATGCAGTGTGGCCTATCAGGTGCTCTCTCCTTCCCCAGCTGTCTTTGCAGTTAATAGAACAATCTCTGGCTGGCGGGCTGCATTCAGCTTGATAAGTCACATGTTGTGCAAGCCTGGCTTTAGCACATAGTAATGATGTTTTTATGTCTTTGAGCTGAACTACCTACCCATGGAATCAGCATTGTCCATCATTGTGTTTTACATTTAATTTTGCTTATAGTTAAAAATGACACCTTTGTTTTGTAAGTGTTGTGCAACACATTTTGGGAGAATATTGGGATGCCATCACATTTGGCTCATATTCCTTGAATTTGTACATCCATATTCCATATCTCAAGCCAGTCACTGTCAGATTCTTGGCTTTCCTACTGTGATAATCAAGAACAAAACAGCAGGTGGCAAGGAAAGGTTGTCTAGTGATTATTTCTAGGTGAGAGTACAACAAAGAAAACTGAGATATGTTGCTGCATTTCAGAGTAAAATAGGAAAAAATGGGATTATTCTGTTTCTATTTCTTGCATATCTTCTTCCTATCAAAACCAGCACAGCTCAGT